>NC_089514.1:39499504-40124504 GCF_036850995.1 Saccopteryx leptura | reverse complement strand
CTGACTGCCTACCAGCTTCTAACTTCAGAAAAATACCAAAAAACAAAAAAAATAAAAAAATTAAAAAATAAAGAATTATAATGTATTTTGTTGATTCTAAGACATTATCAACCATTAATAGAATCTATGTCATTTTAAACAAACAGGGAAATTACACATCAAATGTACCCAAGCATCATATTTCAGGTACAAAAATGTGAAAAAATACCATCCTTAGACTCTGTAGTAAGTATAAGATACAATGGTTGAGTCTGGGGTTAGGAGGTAAGGTCTAGATTTAAAGGAAAAGTAGAAGTGATAAAGTAAGTACAGATAAAAAGGGGACAACATGTACTAAGGTTAAAGGTAAGAGAGAACAGAGCTTGCTCAGAGAAGCCCAGAGTTCACAAGGCTGGCATGGAGAATGAGTGGGCAGACAAGAGACAAGAAAAGAGGTAAGTGAAGGCCAGATCACCTGGCCCTCAAACCTAAGGAGTATGAACCTAATATTGCATGCAGAGGTGAACCATTAAACTTCAAACCAGGTAAAGGCATAATCAAATTTGTATATTTATATAAAAATAAAATCTAAATTTATATCCAAGAATGGATTAGAAGGGTGTCAAGACTGGAGACAGGAAGGCCAAGGTGAGGGTGTTGAGTCAATAATCAGGCACAGAGATGACTTCTGCATGAAGTGAAATACAAGGAAGTCTGATGAATTTTAAGAGACATTTAGAAGTTGGAATTAATAATAACTGTATACTGATTGACTGTGGTTAAAAGTTCACGTTCATACTTCTCAGGAGTAAGTTAAGGCAGTATAGGAGGCTTTATAACCCTATCCAAAATGCAAGTACTGGCCCTGCCCAGCTGGCTCAGCGGTAGAGCATTGGCCTGCGTGTGGAAGTCCCAGGTTCGATTCCTAGCCAGGGCACACAGGAGAAGCGCCCATCTGCTTCTCCACCTTTCCCTCTCTCCTTCCTCTCTCTCTCTTTTCCTCCCGCAGCCAAGGCTCCGTTGGAGCGAAGTTGGCCCAAGCGCTGAGGATGGCTCCATGGCCTTCGACTCAGGCACTAGAATGGCTCTGGCCACAGCAGAGTGACGCCCCAGATGGGCAGAGCATCGGCCCCTGGTGGGCATGCCGGGTGGATCCCAGTCGGGTGCTTGCGGGCGTCTGTCTGCCTACCTGCTTTTGACTTCAGAAAAATACAAAAAAAAAAAAATGCTAGTACTGTATATACTGGCAGACACTATGTTACTTGTTCATTTCAATTTAGTTAGAGTTTTCCTTCTGAATAAAATATATGGAAAACATCCAACAGAATAGTTCTACTTTCACAGTAGATCATAGATATAGATATTTAAATATTACATATATGAAAACACCAATGAAAACAAATTCTCCCAATTAAAATATTCACAATTACATCAGTTGCTTACTTCTGAGGAGATTTCAAATCAGTTAAATATAATGAGATACTATGAGGGTAAAGCAAAAAGAAGAGTATTGTCATTAAAGATAAAGTATATTTGTGGTTATTAAATGTCTAATAGTCATGAAATTAATTTATCTATACATCAGAATTCAGAGCACTTCACTGGGAGAAGCTTTTTGAAGAGGACAGTTTGTCATAAAGCAAACTCAAGGACAGAAACGGAACTTAACAGAAGGCTCAGTGAACATAAATGACATGGCAAGATAAGTGGAGACTTTCTATATTTACTAGGCTCAGGCAGAAATTACACATACAAAAAAAAAAAAAAAGACCAGCCTTGGCCAGTTGGCTCAGTGGCTAGGGCATCGGCCCAGCGTGCAGATGTCCCTGGTTCGATCCCAAATGGGTGAAGCGCCCATTTGCTTCACCTCCCTCTCCCCCTTCTCTCTGTCTTCCCCTCTTGCAGCCAGTGGCTAAATTGGTTCGAATCTCAGCCCTGGGCACTGAGGATAGCTTGGTTGGTCCAGCATCGGCCCAAGACTGGCGTTGCTAGGTGGATCCTGGTTGGGCGCATGCAGGAGTCTGTCCACCACCTCCCCTCCTCTCACTTAAAAAAAAAAAAAAAGACTACTTTCTTCCCTGAAGTTTTCTTATCTATATGAAGCATAAATTGTCTCCAAAGGTAGCACTGATCGTATAAATCAAGTTTTTTCTGCAAAAACCATTGATCTCTAAATTAAGAGCACTTTGATTATGTACAATATATATATATATATATATGTATATATATATATATATATATATATATATATATATATATTTTACAGAGACAGAGAGGAGAGTCAGAGAGAGGGATAGATAGGGACAGACAGACAGAAATGGAGAGAGATGAGAAGCATCAATCATCAGTTTTTTGTTGTGACACCTTAGTTGTTCATTGATTGCTTTCTCATATGTGCCTTGACCGTGGGGCTACAGCAGACTGAGTAACCCCTTGTCCAAGCCAGTGACCTTGGGTCCAAGCTGATGAGCTTTGCTCAAACCAGATGAGCCCACGCTCAAGCTGATGACCTAGGAGTCTCGAACCTGGGTCCTCCGCATCCCAGTCCGATGCTCTATTCAGTGCACCACCACCTGGTCAGGCTGATTATGTCCAATATTTTTTTTTTTTAAATCCCTACATTTTTAGTTTTTCAACAATCTTTTATTTTATTTTATTTTTTTAGACAAAGGGATCACGAGCCTCTCCCTACCCACCCCAACCAGTATGTGATTTGGTCTGTAAAATCAACCACAGAATGGTAGGGACTTTCTACATGATTTGGGATTGTGCTCCGTGTAGCTAGCCAGCTAATAAACTCCTCAAAAATTAAAAAAAAAAATCATTTTTTAAAACATACTCATTTCTGTCACATGATGTTATAACCAACAGAAAATTTTCATTTGGGTTTTTGTTTTCTCTTACCCTCTAATGGAGATCCTTTGTACAACACACAGTGCAACGACCACGCACTCTGAGAGCAAGTTTACCTTTTCACAGGAGCGTCGCCTGTCTGCTCGTCCACGTAGTCGCGCTTCAGCTCCTTGGGAACGTCACTGTCACTGTCGTAGTCCTGATAGGCACTCTTCTCCTGCTCGTCAGACTCATACTAGAGAAAACACAGAACACTCCACAGTGGGTATGAAGCCAACCTTCAGGGGGTCTTTCAACACAACAACAGTAGAAAGTTCTTTTTTTTTTTTCATTTTAGAGAGGAGAGAGAGAGAGAGATGGGGGGAGGAGCAGGAAGCATCAACTCCCATATGTGCCTTGACCAGGCAAACCCAGGGTTTCGATCCGGCGACCTCAGCATTTCCAAGTCGGTGCTTTATCCACTGCACCACCACAGGTCAGGCCAGAAGAAAGTTCTTAATATAATAAATAATTCAGCTTTCATTTTGCCATCAAGAATCATACTGCTTGTCCATTTTCTTCACCATCCTACCTCAACTAGCTCAAAAAAGAAACAAAAAACGAACATTATATCCACAAAAGCTTGCAGACACCCATAAATAAACAAACAATAAATAAATAAAATCTGCACATAAATAAGAAACCAAAAGCCCTGCTAGACCTGACCTGTGGTGGTGCAGTGGGTAAAGCGTCAGCCTGGAATGCTGAGGTTTCCGGTTTGAAACCTGGGCTTGCCCTGTCAAGGCCTATATGGGAGTTGATGCTTCCTGCTCCTCCCTCTCTAAAGTCAATAAATAAAATCTTTAAAAAAACCCAAAAAACTTGCTAGGCCTCTCATTGAATTTTCAAAATCATTCTGTTAGGGAGTTTGATCCCCGTTTACCAGTTCCGGAGACCAGTATGACGACAACATGGAGAGTTAACCTAATTCAGCGGCTAGTTTCTGAAACTCTAACACTATGACAGGCCAGACTAAGGCGTGGTGCTGACCCTCAAGGACTTACTCTGGACCTGGAAAGGAGTAGCTCGCCCCTGACAACTGCGGATGAGCATTACGAGCATGCTCTCTCACTTGTACAGTGTGGTCCTGATGACATTTCAGAAAGCTGCTCGACACAAACTTGGCTTCATGATTCCACCGTACAACAGATCCTCATTTTCAAGGATTCTGTACTTGCAGAGTCTCCTACTCACTGAAACTTATTTCTACCCCAACAATAATACTTCATGAGACCTTTGTGGTCACTCATGGATCTGAGCAGAGTGGCAAGACTTTTGTGTCACCGAACATGGACATTCCCAGCTGGGACAAACAAGTTGACCTCTTCCTTCTTGTATCAGCTTTTCTATTGTAAACAAGTGTCCTTTTCATAGTATACTGTACTTTTTGATGGTAATTTCACTGCTTAGAATGGCCCCTAAGCATAATATTAAGTGTTATCCAGTGTTCCTAAGTGCAAGAGAACTACAACGTGCTTTATTGCAAAAACATACGTGTTGGATAAACTTCATTCAGGCATGAGTTACAGTGCCGTTGACCACGAATTCAAGGTTAATGAATCAACACTACATATTAAATTAGGTGTCCTTAAGCAAAAACACACATAAAACAAAAATACACATAATGATCAGTTGATGAAAATTTGGTGACTAGAAGCTCACAAGTACCTAGTCCCATATTTCCCCTAGGAACGTGGTTCCACGTTTGCTAATTCAGGGTTCGTGGCGACTTTATAGAACACTAATACCATAAACAATAAGAATCAAATGCTATGCAAGATTTAAATCTAAAAATCACCAATACAGAGGAACAGTATTTCAAAAATATTGGAATGGCTTTTAATCCTTTCAGTTTAGTCCACTTTACCAAGGCAAATTTCACAAAGAATCAATAAGTTGTCGTTTTAAATATAATTTACTATAAAATAACTTCTGTTTCATGACAAAAATAATGGTGTACTTTCACAGCAATATTTTTTAAAATTATATCTTCACTTAAAAAAGGCAATGCCGAGGCGGGCACGGGTGGGAGCTCGCGGCTGGCGGCGGCTGTGCGCGCTCTCCTTAGCCAGCGGCCGGCCTCGGAGGAGCCGAGACGACGGCTTAGCCAGGTGAGGCGCCTCGCGGGACGGAGCGGAGGGCCTGGTGTCCACGGGCGAAAGCCCCCGTCTCCGCACACCGCCCCTCGCGCTCCATGCCCGGGACGCCGCCTGGTCCCTCGCCCCGTCGCTGACGGCGCCCGCCTCCCCGGGCAGCACCCACGCACTGCGCGCTCCCCCAGCCGAGCCGTAGGCTGCAGCTGTCCGCAGCTCGGAGACCGGCGGGGGCTCCGCGGCCGTGGGGGCGTAAGTGGATCGTCGTTCCAGCTACATCTTCACCTGGCTGTAGCTCGAACTCTGCACCATGGTGGTGCTGTTCACGAAAGGTGAAATCAGATGCTACTGTGACGCTGCTCACTGCGTGGCAACTGGTTACATGAGCAAGTCTGAGCTGAGTGCCTGCTTCTCTAGGCTTCTGGATCCTCAGAACACAAACTCCGCACCCCATGGCTGCCTGGACTCTCTTGCAAGCACAGCGGACACCTGCCACGCCAAACAGGCACGAAACCACTCTGGCACCACCGTGCCCACGCTGGAATGCTGTCGTGAAGACATGTGCAATTACAGAGGGCTGCATGACGTTCTCTCTCCTCCCAAGGGGAGGCCCCAGGACCAGGAAACCGGTATCTGCATGACGGCAGCAGAAACCTCATCACCAAAGTTCAGGAGCTGACGTCTTCCAAGGAGTTGTGGCTCCGAGCTGCGGTGATCCCAGTTCCTATTGCTGGAGGGCTGATTTTAGTGTTGCTTATTATGCTGGCCTTGAGGATGTTGCGAAGTGAAAACAAGAGGCTGCGGGACCAGCGGCAACAGATGCTGTCTCGTTTGCACGGGCACCACACCAAAAAGGGGCAGATTGCAAAGTTGGACTTGGAATGTATGGTGCCGGTGAGTGGGCATGAGAACTGCTGTCCGACCTGTGATAAAATGAGACAAGTAGAACTCAGCAACGACAAGATCCTTTCCCTGGTTCACTGGGGCATGTACAGTGGGCCCGGGAAGCTGGATTTCGTATGACTTGTCTTGTGTGGACTGAGCTTTTTGGATGCTTGAAGGCCTTTTGAGTTCCGCTGGACCGAAGCACTTTATCTGAAGAAAAACAAACCCACGTCATCATCTTTGAGGGAGAGAAAATGACCTCTGCAAACAGAATCTTGGATGTTTCTTCTGAAGGATTATTTTGCACAGACTTACATCCAGTCAGATGTATTTTTTGCTTTGAAATTAGAAAAAGCAAAGAGAAGACTATGTACACACTGTTACCAGGGTGATTTGCATTTGAGGGAGCTGGAATGAGTACCTGAATAAACTAAAATGTGCTCTTAAAAAAAAAAAAAAGGAAATGCCCAAACTAAAATACAAATTCAACACATTTTTGTCAAATCTGAACAGTTTTCAATTTCAGCTTGATCAAAAATAAAATAAAAATTATACTGGTTCCCTCGGGAGATTATGAAGATCAGAAGGACCCATCCAATTAAACACTGTAAAAACATTCTGCGGTAACTATGAAGAAAGCATTCCCTCATTGTAATTATGGGGAAATGAGGGTCACAAAGTTAAAATAACTTGTGAAGAGCCACAGAGCTAACGGAAAGTTTGCCTTCAAACACTTCCCATACCTCATACTACCTCTACTTTATATTGTTTTTTGAGCTGCTCAAAGTGTTATTAAAACATTGTACTTCTAAATCCAAAAACAACTCTGCTAGGCAATCAAGCAAGATAGTATCCACTGGCAGTAAAGGGAACTGGACACAAGGACACTCTGAGTTGCCCAAGAGTGAAGCTGAGAAAAAAAGTGCACATGATCAATTACTCATGCATCCTTATCTCTAACAAATCATTCAAATCTGCAACAAAGAAACTATACTCTTACTCGATTAGTAATCTGGTAAGAACATAAACATACAAGCAAAATTTATCCTTCAAAAGGACAATGTGAACAAAGCATAGTGTAAAAGCATTACCTGTACAAGTAATAATCACAGGAACAGAAACACATCCGTCAGAAGACGGGTGGTCAATGGATAAATAAATCTAGCAATTATCTTGCTCAGTGGGTAGAATACTTTTCAATAAGAAAACCTCACTTATGATCCACAGTATGTTTTAAAACCACCACATACCCCATTCGAGGCCAGAACATTGTCCGTTTCTTCATCTTTGTGGTTGGCCTGAATTTCAAATGGATTTCCACCACTCCAGTACTGCTCAAACAAGGTTACTGTTTTTGAGGAAGTTGAGGCTGGCTGCTTACTGGGTGAAACTGATGGGGAACGAGACTGTTCCGTGAATTTAGATTCTTAGACATTAAAAAAGGAGCCAGATATCGTTTAGAAACAACAATAAAATTCAACTGCATTAACATTCATCTACGTAAATATAGGGTTAGTGGGGAAAAAATGACTTCTGACTCTCTGAGTTATTCACTTTTATTTATTTTTATTTTGGGGGGTTATTCACTTTTAAATCTTGCAAACTGTCTGAAAGCACAAATAAGAAAATACATATTCAAAGGTTTTCCTAAAGACAAACTCAGTTGCTGATTACAACAGTGTTACCATTACAACAGTGTTATTTTCATCAATCTACTCTTGGCTTACTTTATGTAACTGCACAGAAAATGTTTGCAAATAATTTAAATTTGAATGATAATTTCAAAAATTTTAGCATAGCAAAAGCACTAATAAAATATGGTTTTAATTAATAGTCTTTTTAAAAACTAATTATTGTTAGGTTAAACACCTTGCATACTTATTTGCTTGTGCCAAGATATTCTACATGAACTCATCAAAACCAAAGCATAAAGGATATAACTTTCTTAGAGTGTTGTCTCCAAACATTCATTTATTTTTCTTCATATACCAGCAGACAACACACTTGTGGAGGTCAGACAATACATCTTACTGTCCTAGCTTGCCCTTCATCCATTATGTTCCATTAACTTCCTATATAATGTTGGGAATGTCACCTGGCCTCTACAGGTCATCTAGAACGAGGGAGTCACAAACACTTAAGTACCCAGTCCAAATCATGTATTTCCCAGATGAGGACACTGAGGCAGTCTTGAAGGATTCAGTGCAAAGTTGAAGATGATGCAGCTAATTAGAAGAAGAAATAGAATAATCTCTAGAGTTCCTCTGAATTACAATACTATTATTTAAAAAATATTTTAACGCCCTGGCTGATTGGCTCAGTGATAGAGCTTCCACCCAATATGTGGAAGTCCTGGGTTTGATTCCCAGCCAGGGCACACAAGAGAAGCAACCATTGCTTCTCCATCCTTCCCCCTCTTCCTTCTCTCCACCCCCCTCTCTCTCTTCTCCTCCCATAGCCATGGCTCAAATGGTTTGAGCAAACTGGCCTTGGAGGCTGAGGATGGCTCCATGGCCTTGCCTCAGGTGCTAAAACAACTCAGTTGCTGAGCAATGGAGCAATGCCCCAGATGGGCAGAGCATCTCCGGTTAGGGGGTGTGCAGGTAGATCCTGGTTGGGGCACATGTGGGAGTCTGCTCTCTGCCTCTCTACCTCTCATTTAATAAATATATGTATATATATTTATTATATATATGTGTGTGTGTATAAATACAAATTTATTCGATATTTCCCTTACACCTTTTAATTTTTAATATTAATCCCAAATTTAAATTTTTTCATATTCAATGATAATCCTAAAAATTACAGTAGCTTGTTAACTTCCAAATGATGTAATTGTATTTTTAAATTGTATCTATACATTAAATCAAATCAATCACACTGCTTAAAAGTCATGACATTATTTTTATAATTCTAAATAAGGGTGGCTATAAATTAATGAGACATTCTTTTACAAAACGAATCTACAGGAATACATGTGTCAGGTGACACTATATCAGATGTGAATAGTTTTCAAGGTAACTATATTTTTTATGTGGTCAGAACACTTAACATGAGATCTATCCTGTTTAAAAAAAGCAAAGTGTCAAACAGTAATGTCCACTGCAGGCGAAACCAGGTAGCACAGCTCTCTAGCCCTATTCACCTGCATAACTGAAACTTCAAGGAGCTACTGGGAGATAATGCTCATTTGAATGGGAGTGTCCAATATCTTGTAAAATAAGTTGATTTATAATTACACCAGCCATATATTTACACACACACACACACACACATACACGCACACAAAACTTGATGGTTAAATATAAATCCAAATAAAATTATTTAAAAAAAGATTCTAAAGTCAATGTTAGAATCCATAAAGTTGGGTATACTTAATCACCTAAATATGGCAAAAGTAGATGAATAAACCTAAACAAGGTTTTTACTTTTTAATCTTAAAAACTGTTTAAATAATGTTAGGGAATCATCTAAATATATGATTCTAAAATAATTTTTAAATTAATGTTAATTGTGCTCTATTTTAAAGCAGTTATTAATCAATACATTTCAGTTAGTTAATATTCCACATTAGGAAAGCAGTATTATAGAACTGGATAGCAAGTAAGCTAGTATACAATATGAGCATAAAGACTATCCCTATAAAAAACAACTTTTAAGCATGTTTTCTTCACATTTATCCAGAACAAAAAAAATTGGTTCTAGAAAGCCATTACTCCCAAAAGCAAAAACTAAAGACTGTATCTTTAAACCAAGATCTAAGTTTATACACTGTATTCACAAAATCAATTAACTAATAAAAAATAGTGAAGAGCATTCTTTATAAGTATCTTTATTTCTGAGGCATTTCCTCATTACAGGTAAATAAATGAGTTGCAGCATATATTAATAACCTACCGATCCTTTTAAGAAATGACAGAAACTCTGCAATTATATTTTTATTAAAAACCATCAAAATATAATTGTTTAATTTTCTATAAAATTTAAACAAAGCTGTAGACCATCTTCTGAAATCATGAGAATAAAAATTACTTTAATTGTGACTCTTTGCAAGTAAAAGAGTTTTCCTGAAGTATATAAACTGAACTTGTAAAAACAGATATATTTCTGACATCCAAAAAATGATCATTCTTGCAAAAGAGGCTTACTGCTAATCACTTTTAAGGAAGGAAAGGCACTATTCTTTAATTATTTTGTACATGCTCTCACATACGTGTTTTTTAATGACTAAATAAAAGACAGATTTTTTTATTCTTAAGAAACACTTACATGAAGTTGCAAGATGCTGAAATTTGACTTAACAGGACAAAGTTCCCAGGTCTCATTCTCCAGAAACATTCTAGATTCATCAAGCTGTGTTCTAGAAAAACAAAAAAAAATTCCAAAAATTAATGTATACTATACACAACAGGTATACTGTACACAAGGATTATGAAAATAAAATATAATATGAACAATTATAGATCATGATCACAATCAACTTTAAGGACCCATTCAGACCAACACAATAAATACAAGCACTTACTTTTGTTAATATTTTATCATCCAAAGAAAAACTTATATTTACTTAAAAACTTCAAATATTTACTAAACTCAGAATATTTTTTACTCCATTGCAAAAATAATACATACATAGAAAATGACATTTTTATTAAGGGAGTAAAGTAAAACTACTCACCAAATAATGTATTTAAAACATCCTCAGCTAACCATATATTAATGCCAATAAACAGAGAAATAATTGACAGAATTTATGAGATCATAAATACAAATACTGTAAATGCTTTGCTAAAAGCATAGATCATTTTTTTTTTTTTTTTTTGTATTTTTCTGAAGCTGGAAACGGGGATAGACAGTCAGACAGACTCCCGCATGCGCCCGACCGGGATCCACCTGGCACGCCCACCAGGGGGCAACGCTCTGCCCAACAGGGGGCGATGCTCTGCCCCTCCAGGGCGTCGCTCTGTCGCGACCAGAGCCACTCTAGCGCCCGGGGCAGAGGCCAAGGAGCCTTCCCCAGCGCCCGGGCCATCTTTGCTCCAATGGAGCCTCGGCTGAGGGAGGGGAAGAGAGAGACAGAGAGGAAGGAGAGGGGGAGGGGTGGAGAAGCAGATGGGTGCTTCTCCTGTGTGCCCTGGCCGGGAATCGAACCTGGGACTTCTGCACGCCAGGCCGACGCTCTACCACTGAGCCAACCAGCCAGGACCTAAAAGCATAGATCTTAATCATGCTTACTAAACCATAATATCAAGATGATTACCACTCTTCAGATATATTAATGCCTATCTCCACACAGCATTTACAAGTTAAATTAGCAAATATGATACTTATGTACCTGACATTGCACTGATCACTATGTCATACTGATCTCTTTCTTTAATACTATGGTCTTCTGTCTGTCCTGAAAAATTAGCATATTATACAGGGAATTTATAAAAATCCTTTCAGTTAACCCCGGAAACCAAAAAAAAAAAAAAAAAAAAAAAAAAAGCTAAAATAGTAGCCAAAAGTGAAAACATTAACTGTCCAGTTCATGACCTATTCTTCCCCTTCAGGCTAACAACAAAATCTTGATTTTGTTTTTTAAAAAATCTACAGGTTCTAAAATAAAGAGACAACTAAGGGTAAGTCTGTGAAAACAGAAATTGCTCCAAATATTAGAGTTAGCAGACAAGGACCTTAAAATAATTAAAATATTGTTAAATAAAAGAAAAATATGTACAAAATGGATAGAAAGAATTTCAAAGAATTACAATAATAAACAAAAAAAATCAAATAGACATTATCTAACTAAACAATGACAGCACCTCAAATTAAACATTGATTGGATAAGTGAACCCGCAGAAGAAAGGATCAGTGAACCCCAGAGTAAAACAGGAAACATCCAACTGAAGCACCAAATTTTAAAAAATGGAAGAAACAGAAAAGATCCTAAGAGATGTCTAAGACGGTCGAAGCATCTACTCTGCACGCAACTGGATAGAGGACGGGGAAGCAGAAGCAGTATTTGAAGAGGTAATGGCCAAAAACTGCCTCAAAAGTGACTGTGCCCGTACTTCCCGCCACGTACAAAAACTAACTAAAACAGGTCATAGATCCAATGTAGGGACCAAAACTACAGAAGTTTACAAACCTTACAATTCAACAATAAAAGGACCATGTCATTAAAGAAATGGGCAATGGATTGGCACAGACATTTTTGCAAAGAAGATACACAAATGACCAGTAAGTACATAAAAAGATGCTGAACATCCTCACTCACTGGGGAAATGTGAAGCCAAACCATAGTGAGATAGCATTTTATACTCACTGGGATAGCTATAATCAAAGATGCAATAACAAGTGTTAGCGGGAATGTGGAGAAATCAGAATCCTTATACAGTGCTGGTGGAAATGAAAATCCGTGAAGCCACTGGGAAAGTCTGAAAGTTCCTCGAACACAGAGTTACCATAGGACCCAGCAATTCCACTCTGTATTGGCTCCAGTGTCTGTAACAAATCACAGATGAGGTGACTGGAAACAACAGGAACTTATTCTCTCACAGTTCTGGAGGCCAAAGGTTTGAAATCATCAGGCTGAAATCAGGTGTTGCCAAGGCTACACGATTTCCAGAACTTCAGGGCAGAATCTGTTCCCTTGCATCTTCCAGCATGTGGTGGTTGCCACCATTTCCTGGCTCATACCGACAGCACTACAATCTCTGCCTCTGTCTTCACATTACTTTCTCCTATATGTGTGTGTGTCTTTCCTCTGTGTCTGTGTCAAATCCCTGACTCCCTCTTAACTGTGATGACATTTAGGATAATCTCATCACAATATCATTAATTTATTCACATCTGTAATGATCCTTATCCAAATTAACATTTAAAGCTTCCAGATATTGGGACCTGATGCTTTGGGGGTAGAGGGTCTGGAAAATCACTATCAGCCTGCCATATAATCCTCAGCACATACCCAAGAAACTGAAAACATATGTCTGTGTAAAAACTTTTACAAGTTCACAGCAAAATTATTCATATTCATAATATCCCCTCCAAAAAAACAATCCACTCATTAACTGACAAGTGAATAAATAAAATGTGGTATTACTACGCTATACAATGTACAATGGAATATTATTCAACCATAAAAGCAGGGGTCCCCGAACTTTTTACACAGGGGGCCAGTTCACTGTCCCTCAGACCGTTGGAGGGCCCAACTATAAAAAAACTATGAACAAATCCTTATGCACACTGCACATACCTTATTTTAAAGTAAAAAAATAAAACGGGAACAAATACAATATTTAAAATAAAGAACAAGTAAATTTAAATCAACAAACTGACCAGTATTTCAATGGGAACTATGCTCCTCTCACTGACCACCAATGAAAGAGGTGCCCCTTCCAGAAGTGCGGCGGGGGCCAGATAAATGGCCTCAGGGGGCCGCATGTGGCCCGCGGGCCGTAGTTTGGGGACCCCTGCAAAAAAGGATTGAAGGTCTGTCACATGCTACAACATAAATGAATCTTGAAAGCATTATGCTAACTGAAAGCCAAACACAAAAGGTCACAGAGTACATGATTCCATTTACATGAGAGGTCCAGAACAGGCTAATACAGAGAGACAAAAAGTAGGTTAGTGATTGCTGGGGGCAGGGACTGCTGGGGGGCTGCAAGAGGGGAGCGTGATCATTAACGGGCACAAGATTTTTATTTTGGAGTGATAAAAATAGTCTAAAATTAGCCTTGATGGTTGTTGCGAAGTTATATACTTTAAAGGGACTATTTTTGGTATTTTGGGTATGTGACTTACATCTCAAAAAAACTATTACTTAAAAAAATTATTGAGCCTGACCAGGTGGTGGAGCAGTGGATAGAGTGTTGGACTGGGACACGGAGGACCCAGGTTTGAAACCCCAAGGTCGTCAGCTTGAGTATGGGCTCTTCTGGTTTGAGCAAGGCTCACCAGCTTGAGCCCAAGGTCGCTGGCTTGAGCAAGAGCTCACTTGGTCTGCCATAGCCCCCCGGTCAAGGCACATATGAGAAAGCAATCAATGAACAACTAAGGTGCCGAAGCAAAGAATTTATGCTTCTCATCTCTCTCCCTTCCTGTCTGTCGCTTATCTGTCCCTCTCTCTGTCTGTCTCTATCTCTGTCACATACACACACACACACACACACACACACACACACAATTATTGAGGCAGTCAGGGTTCTAAAATGCCCCCGGAAGGCTGTCTGCGCTAACCCCCAAGACTAAATATGATGAGTATCACACCCATGATTACCTTACCAAATAAGTCAATAGGGTTTTTGCAGATGTACTTAAGATTGCTAATCAGCGGACTTCAAGTTAATCAAAATGGGAATTATTTAGGTACAGCTAATCTAACTGAATGAGCCCTTTGAAAGCAGAGTATTTTCTTTTCCTGAGGGAAAAAGAGGAAATCAAAAAGAAGCAAAGCATACATGAGAAAAATTCAATGTGCCATTGCTGGTGTTTCACATGGAAGGGGTCGGTGCTGACAGCTAGCGAGAAAATAAGGACCCCAGTCCAAAAACTGCAAAAAACGAGTTCTGCGAATATCCTGAGTGTGCTTAAATGTGGTTGTTCCTCAAAGTGTTCAGAAGAGCCCAGCCCAGCTGACACCTTGATTTTGGTGAGACTCTAAGCTGAGAACCTACACAAGCCAATCCAAAAATCTAACTTTTAGAACTGTACGATAGTAAATGAGCGTTGTTTTAAGTTGCTCAATTCATGATAACCTATTACACAATAGTATATAACTATTACAGTGATAAAAGATAACAACTATCCTACACATTAAAAAGTATAAAAATAATATAGAAAATAAAAGCATACAACAAAAACGCTAAGAGGGTAAGAGAAGGTAAATGTTGTTACAAGGCTGGTTCTTGCACTAGAATGGAAACACATACTGAGATGTTGGTGGTAACCACAAGAAGAAGTCATCTTTCAAGCTGAGAAAGAAATGTTATAAAAATCAACAATACCCTGACCAGGCGGTGGCGCAGTGGATATAGCGTCAGACTGGGATTCAGAGGAGGACCCAGGTTCAAAACTCAGAGGTCGTTGGCTTGAGCCCAAAGGTCACTGACTTGACATCCAAAGGTCACTGGTATGAAGCCCAAGGTTGCTGGTTTGAGCAGGGGTCACTCGTTCTGTTGTAGCCCCCTGGTCAAGGCTCATATGAGAAAGCAATCAATGAACAACTAAGGAGTTGCAATGAATACTTGATGCTTCACATCTCTCTCTCTTCCTGTCTGTCTGTCCCTATCTGTCCTTTTCTCTGTCTCTCTCACTTTGTCACACACACGCAGCACACACAAATTAACAATATACATAATCAATCCAAAAAAGAGCAGGAAAAGAAAATGTAAATGAAAAAAATGATCCATACTTTAGAAATCAAAGAGCAATATGATGGATTTAAACCACATTATGTCAATAAATACATTAAATGGAAATGGAGAAAACAGTTCACTCAAAACACAAAAATCATCAGACAGGATTTAAAAACAACATGAAAACAAAACAAGGCCCAATTCTATACTGTTTATAAGAGGCATACTTTAAATATAAGCTTGAACAGAAAAATATCAATAAATTAGAACTCAGGTCTTTTACTGAACCTGATAAAAGACATGAGGTAATAATAGGTTCCAAAAATGAGTTTAAACACAGTAGAGTATCCAATATAAGCCTTTCATATTTTTAAGTGAAGGAGCTTGAAATGAAAAATTTGGTAAAAATCCTATCAGGTGCAAAGCTAGTAAGTACACACAGATGTAGGAACCTAAGGTCAAAGATAACACCACTCTGCCCCAAACTCCTTATCAGCAGGAAGAAAAATTGGAAATCAGTAACACAGTACTAACTAAGGAATTTACTATTGGTCTACCACCTGTTGCTGTGTTTGTGTGCAGAGAAGGACGGCAGGACTTCTGAGCCTGCATCAGAAAAGGCCACACAGCCTCTTCTTGGTTCTCTTGGAAAGCTAGTTCTACGGGAAGTCACCTGCCATATAAGAAGTCCGACCACCCTGACATCACCATACTGGGGAGGCCACAGGCCGACACAGCCAGCTGTGTACGTCTCTCTAGCCATCTCCTCCACGGTGCAAATGAAGACATCTCGGACCTTCCAGACAAACCCTTCCACAAGCTGAGGACCACTTAAAGCTCTGAGGAGCAGAAGAATCAGTGCGTTGAACCCTGCCTAAATCCCTGACTCACAGAATACACGAAATAATGCTAACATGATGGTTGTTTTAAACTGGTTAGTTACAGGAAGCTCAGGAAGCTTGTTATGCAACAATAGCAGCTAAAACATATGCTTGGGCACTTGTAATTGAAGCTACTATATTTGTTAGGGCTTTTCCTTAAAAAAAAAAAATCTCTTTCAGAGATCTAAATAAAAACAAACAAAACTCTGTTTGTTGCTAACTTACTTGCTACTCTCTCTGAAGTCTTAACCAAAACAATTATTTGGCAGAGAAATTATGGGGGGAAATAAGCAGATCAGTTCTAGATTTCAGGCCTAACACTAAAAAAATAATAAAAAAAGTGTTGATTAAATCACTTGGTCCAGACAGAAAACAAAGTATATAGATACTGAACTTGTTGTTAGAAACACAGACTTTAAAGATACATGAGCAATAAAACTCTCTTACTCAGGCAAGGGTAGGGATTTTCTCCCTAAAAGGATAGATAACCTCTTCCCTCTTCTAACATCAATGATCTATTGGGACCCTTGAAAACACTTTATAGCTTTGATTATTAAAGTAATTACAAAATAAAATGTACTTACAAAATAAAATGTACTGTTAAATAGAAAGTTTTGGCAATTATACACTGTTACATAATCTCTGCCACTACTGTTTACATAGATTGTGTTTTGGAGAATTCTGAAACATATGCAAAAGAATGATAGCTTTGGATATATACAACTTAGAACTTGAACATAGAAGAGTGAAACTTGTATTTTTGAAAAATAAGAATTCACATTGATAGAGACTATTGTTCCCTCAAGTGCTCACACACCTTTGCCCTAGAAAAAGAGAATGGCGTGCGAACTTTAATGCAACTACCACAAGCAACATAAGTACACTTCATAACAGCTATTCCACCAGGAGTAAAATGCTTCCATTTCACCTTCTGATTGTGCCTACATCTTCAGACCACAAGCCTAAATGGACTCCGAGTCAGAATTATTGGGTTCTTCATCCGCAAGAGCTCTGACAGCAGAGGACCGTGAAACAAATTGTAAGCATATTTAAACACTTCTATTAACAAAATTAAAATATTTCACCATGTTTCATGCTCTTTCAGTATTTATATATTATGATTTGGTGAAGGAGATAGTAAACTGGAATTTAGTAGATTTAAATGAATCACTAGCTAATAATATAAGACTTCTGTCAATTCAATAGATGCACACTGGCATCACTTCTGAACTGCCTGTCAAGTTTAACTTGCTTTACTTAAAAAAACACATGTACTTCAGAACATGTTGGTGGTTGGGGAAACATTGGGAAAGAGAAGAATACTAAAAAAGGTAAAATCTTTACTTTCAGTCTATTCCAGTTTTTATAATATACACTGCAGCAAGAAATAAGGGCAGGATTTACCGGCAGCACATATGGGGACCGTTTGGTGCAGCCATTCACTTTACAGTTGATGCAACCACAGCCCAGAGGGGTCAAGTGGACAGCCCACGGCAGAGCCGGCCAGCAGCCAACATGGCATTGAGTCCTCCAGTCTGCCGGTGCCCAGTCCAGCTCGTCCTCTGGCAACAAGGCACACCTCTTCAGTGCGAAACAAGTTTCACAAACGCCTCTAAGATAACTACATGACAAAGCTGCATTTTTGGAAGTGCCATTTAGTTCCTGTTTCTCACTGGCACCACTTGTCATTTGGTTCCCATTCCTCACACGGGCACCAGTTGTGGTGGACACAATGACTACTAAGAGACCACTTGGCGTGCACCGAGGGACCTAGGGGACACTGCCTCACAGTCCCTGTACGGGTTTCATGAGACGGCCCTGAGCCCCAGTCCTCATGGGTATTTACTGATACCCACAAAACAGAAGCAGGGACAAGAATGGAAGTCAAGAAGGGACTTCTTCTTTAAGAGCAGATAAAAGGGCAAGGTCAAATGTCCCCATCTATTGATTAATCAGAATTTCTAATTCTGTCCCTCTTGTGGTGTGTTCAACACAGTACTGTATTCAGTATTTTTGTTAATAAAGTCACTGTGGCCTTTGTCTGAGGACACTGAACTCTGTCCCTTTTCTATGTTCCCATTTAGGGCCTTTACAGAAGAGTTTTTGAAACATTACACTGGGAAACAAAATTTTTGTTGCATCCACAAAAACACTTGTTCATACCTAATTCGAGTGTGCTGATCTCAAATCTGACATTAGTTTTTCTCTGTAAGCTACAGTTTTAGTGTTTTTGCAATTCAAGATATTAGGTTTTCATCTTATTGTAAAATTCTCAACATTTTGTTTAACATAATGAAGTAGAATGTCTTCTTGGACATCATCTTTGTGAAAATATAATAATTTATATAATACAGTAAATACACTAATACACTAAAAGATATGATTGCATCAGAATTTGTGTACAATTTCAAAATAGAACATATTAAAACATTTTAATCATAAAATTTGCGCAAAACTTATTTAAATTCTATTCGGGCAAAAATTTGTGTTTGTAGCTCTTGCGTTTGTGTACTTGTTGAAGGACAATCTCATTTGATGCTCCAGTAGTAGTCTCATCACTAACAGCTCCAAGATTTTCAGGAAAATTATCAAGGTGACTGTTCAGAAAGTGAATCTTAACACTCATGTTACATCCAATGTCACGGAAAGCCAACAGCATCCTTTGAACCAGAAGTTCATAGTTTTCTGCTTTTTTGTTGCCAAGGAAGTTCTTTGTAACTGCCACAAAAGACTGCCATGCTGCTTTCTCCTCCTTATTCATCTTCCTGGCAAATTCTTCATCACGTATGAGGGTTTGAATTTGAGGTCCATCAAATACACCTGCTTTTAGCTTCTCAAAAGACAAGGCAGGAAAAGCAGGAACAATATATTGAAAGCATTCACTTTCTCTATTCAAAGCCTGAACAAACTGCTTCATTAAGCCAAGTTTGATGTGAAGTGGGGGAAAAATGATCCTGTCTCAATTAACTACAGGTTCATTCACAATATGTTGCATCCCTACTTCCAGAGCTTCACATTTTGACCACTCCTTCTGTGTCCAGTGTTTCTCCCGAGCTCGACTGTCCCACAAACACAGAAAGCAAGGATACTTCGTGAAATCTCTCTGTCGTCCTAGCAGGAAATTTACCATCTTAAGATCCACACAAATGATCCAGTTATGTTCCTCATACTTCAGAAAGTCAAGGACAATTTTTATGTCATTATAATTCTCTCACAGATGAGCTGAATAACCAATTGGAACTACTGCATAAACATTACCGTTGTGTAGGAGAACACATTTCAGACTCCGTTTAGAGCTGTCAAGAAATAGCCGCCATTCTGTTGGACTGTAAGTGGTAATACCTAGCTGGCTGAGAAGACTACTGATATCATGACAGTAAACAAAGTGTTTGTCTTTGAAAAAAAAGTCCACAAAAATTTCTTCATGCTTCCTGAAATGAGATACTTTAGCTGACTGGTGAAATACATTCTTTTCTTGAAGCCTGGAGGCTAATAATTCAGCTGCTTTGTTTAATAGGTGAAATAAGTAAATCAGAAAAAAACAAGAACTACATGATTCCATACATTGGTGGAACATAAAAATGAGACTAAGAGACATGGACAAGAGTGTGGTGGTTACCAGGGGTGGGGGGAGGGAGGACAGGGGGAGAGTTAGGGGGAGGGGGAGGGGCACAGAGAACTAGATAGAGGGTGGCGAAGGACAATCTGACTTTGGGCGAGGGGTATGCAACATAATTTAATGACAAAATAACCTAGACATGTTTTCTTTGAATATATGTACCCTGATTTATTAATGTCATCCCATTACCATTAATAAAAATTTATTTTAAAAAAAAAAATAGGCCCAAATCTCTTACTAAGTCATTTAATTCAGGTTGGCTAAACTGCTGGGGGGTTAATGACTGCTTGGCATCAGAAGAAGACCCTTCAGATTCTACAACCATTTCCTCATGCATCTTATCAAGATATACTTGATCACCATGTTCACTTTCTTTGTCCTTAGAAGAAATAAAACCATTGAAACTGGAACCGGGAGTGTCTCAGAGTGTGGGCTAGGTCATATTGCTGAAGGAATATTAGGATATGCAATCATATGTCTTTTTTTCTAGCCGATGCCCTTTGTATGGATCAGACAGAAATAACAGTCACTGCTGTGATCCTTAGGTTCACGCCAAACCATGGGAATACCCAACGGCATTCCTTTGCATTTTCTTTTTGTCCAGTCATGAAGCATTTCCTCACAATTATGACACACAATATGAGGAGCCCAATTTTTGTTTTGATCGCCAAGGGGAACTTGAAAATAGGCAATATATGCATGTGTCACAAATGATGAAATATTGCGCCTTTGACGTTGAAATGTGTAACAGCCACACATATAACAGAAGGTGTCAGGACTATTCTTACATTTATGCCTACTTGAAGAAGCCATGATTCAATCTTAAAACAAAATAAGAGGGTGTTTTCATCAGATAATAATTTTTTACATTTAAAACAACTACAATTATGTAAAAGTGATGTTTGTAAAACATTAATTGCCTTGTGGCTATGTTCAATCGAAGAGTCGTTGCCCTTTAACTCCAATTTAAAAACTAATGCATGCCATTAACTGTAACAAAAAGAAATTAAAATTCTGTCTTACTTTTTATTCTGTATTTTTAAAAATTCATTTGTAATTTTGGTGCCAGGGAGAGTCAGGCTTAGAAATTCTGCTTTCTCTCCCTATTTGAAGTCTACACCTGGCCATAGTGGCATTTGCCCTGTCAGAAGAGAGATTATGGGACATCAAACCATTGTTTAATTGTTAAGTATGTTTAGCATAAAAACTAGAGCATACAACCAAAAAATGGATTTTAGATTTGGAATCAGCGATGCAGAAATATATAAAACCTCATGCAACAGAAAATGAAAAAAAGTGTTCCCCAGTGAATTGATTTCTGTATTCTCTAATTTCATCAAAGTGAATGTTGTGTCATGGTCAGAGTCTAGAAATGCCCATGCCTGCTTGCAACAGATGACTTTTTCCTGTGTACACTTAAAACGTCCCTCTCCTTCTGTACAGCAATGTGGGCAGGCCAGAAATTTTGTCTTAGCAGGGCTCAAGTTTTAACAAAAACAGAAGTTACAAATAAAGACAGTATTAGGGTTTCATGTCATTCCTTTACTACTATTTTCCTGAGGTTAAAAATTTTTAAAGATTCTCTTCATTAAATTATGATACTCAAAAGTCTCTGCTTTAGTATAGGATTGATTTAAATTTTCTTCCAAAACAAGCATTCAGTAGTTTACAATTAACACAGAAAACCTGTACTTAAACATACTTAACAATTAAGCAAAGGTTTGATGTCCCATAATCTCTCTTCTGACAGGGAAAATGCCACTATGGCCAGGTGTGGACTTCAAATAGGGAGAGAAAGAAGAATTTCTAAGCCTGACTCTCCCTGGCACCAAAATTACAAATGAATTTTAAAAAATACAGAATAAAAAGTAAGACAGAAGTCAACTGAAATGACAAAGTGTATGTAAGGAGAACAGCACAGAGGCCAGCTTCTACCATGGTCTACTACATACAGTGTGTCCGTAAAGTCATGGTGCACTTTTGACTGGTCACAGAAAAGCAACAAAAGACGATAGAAATGTGAAATCTGCACCAAATAAAAGGAAAACTCTCCCAGTTTCATACCTGTTCAGTGCAGTTCGATGTGGCTCACGCACAGATTTTTTAGGGCTCCTTAGGTAGCTATCCCGTATAGCCTCTACAGACTCGTCACTGACTGATGGCCTACCAGAACGGGGTTTCTCCACCAAACTGCCGGTTTCCTTCAACTGCTTATCCCACCGAGTAATGTTATTCCTATGTGGTGGCGCTTCATTATAAACGTGCCGATATTCACGTTGCACTTTGGTCACGGATTTGAATTTAGCAAGCCACAGAACACACTGAACTTTCCTTTGTACCGTCCACATCTCGACTGGCATGGCCATGGGCTGCTCCGCTGTATATACACGGTGTTACATCATCATCTGTGCATGCACACATGCTGCCACACCATCCTACAGAAACTGGGAGGGTTTTCCTTTTATTTGGTGCAGATTTCACATTTCTATCGTCTTTTGTTGCTTTCCTGTGACCGGTCAAAAGTTCACCATGACTTTATGGACACACTGTATTAGCTCCCTCAGTGCAATGCTGTTTTAGGCAGAAAAGCACACTGCTATGTACACATTACTTCCCACCTCCCTCCCTTCCCAAAACCATTCCTAGTCACCCATTTTAAAGTTAGTAGTGACTGTGTGCAAAGCAATGCAGTAAGGAGCTAATCTTCACTTTGTAGCTACATTCTGAATATCATGCCCTCTTCTCCAAATGCCTTCTTCTCCTAAAAGACAGATGCATTCAAGCACCCCTCACAGAGTGCAGCCTCTACCAATTTAACTGCCTTATTTGCTTACACCATACATTCAGGCACAGAATAGTGGACAAATTCTCTGTGAAAATGCTGATATAATCATAATCTTTCATCCATAAAGAAAGCATTTCAATAATTAGTTATATTTTGACACCTCAAGACAAAAACTATATTAAAATTGACAGTGAATAAGTAATGAGAATATTTTATAAGTTTTTTGGTAAAAAATCCTGAACCATTCTAAAAAAGAGGTACAAAAAACAGATACATTCAAATTCAAAAGTAATTCTTTTAAATCAATTAATGCTATAAGGTTGATAGGCATTAGAAGTATTCTCAACACCTAAATAAGTCAGTTCATATTTTATTAAAGTTGTCACCTATGGTAATTCTTGAAATAATTAACACTTTGCTTTCTAATAGATTCTTGCAAAACTTCAGACTTGCTACCACAAAATTATTCTCCAACTTGCATCAACCTAGCTGGATAAAAAGATTTATATAAATTTCAGCAACATCCCTATCATAGTAAAAAAAAAAAGAAGTCCTGATAATCTTTTTCAAAGATTACAAATTATAAAATGTGGGTGCTTGAAGAAATTCTAAAGATCATAAACCCATTATAAATATCTGAAGAGCAGAAATATTTAAACAGATTCACACAAAAACCTAGCATGGAATAAATTATGAATGTTCAATTATCTTCATTTCCATAAAGAAGTTATACATGATTATCACTGAAATCATAATTTATTTGATTATCATGGTTGAATGAGCCAAATTAAAGAATAAGACCTCAAACAGTACCTGCTGATTATATCCAAAACAAAGATGAAATCATATTTGAATATAGACAAATCAGTTCCAAGCAAGTAGGTCTTTACTTTTAGCTGAACATCCTATAAAAGAGAAAAAAAAAGAAAATCAAGTAAACCCAAAATAGAGAAAATAAGTTCTTAGAACCACTTATTCTATAGTTCACATTAAAATGAGACAGAAATTCAAACTTAAGTTGATAAAGAATATCTATTTAGGCCAATAGCCAATATCCTTAGGGTGATATCAGAGACAATTCTATGAACATTAGATATTATATAGTAATGGCTATGATCTACATTATTAGTACATACACCCACACATGCAAGGTAAGAATTATATCCACATATGGGATATGAATATAGTCATTACTATTTATGCATAACTTAGTAGGCTAGAAATCCCAATCAATTAAAAAATAATTAGAATTAATAACATAACTATTGAAGTGATTATATATATGATATACAAATTGCTGGTTTTCATGTATGAGTGCTGTAGTATATTACAATGGAGAGATTCCATTTAAAATAGATATTTAAAACACTCTTAGAATAACTTTAATAAGAAATATCAGAGTCAGATGCCTTTGTGTGGGCTGTGACCAGAGTCTCGGTGTGGTCCATGCACCCTGAACAGCGGCGCGCGGGGAGTGTGCAAAAGCAAACTTCCCTACGCCCGAACTTCTCCGGGCAGGCAGGGCACCTCACCCAGCCATTCAAGCTAATAACCCCAGGGGGCATGCAAGCAGCTTGCAGTCTGACTCGGGAGCAGATCTCTGGATCCAATCGCTGAAGTTAGCGTAACCCACAGTCTGCTCACCTCCCAACTGACCTATGTGGCTCTAACTGACAAGATCTCTCTCAGTTCAGGGATCTAAGACAAGAAGCATGATATTTTTTAGTGCCTCTTGCTATGCATGTAGGGGTGGGGGCAACTTCTGATTGGCAGAGCTTTCATACTTAGGGCTATACATTAAAAAGAGGAATTTGGCAGCTTTTAAGACCTCCTGTTTTGTAAACAGTGACTAGGCCATCTTCTACACAGCCAAAACAGGTTACAGAGTGCTGAGGCATACTGGACACGCCTGAAGGTGCATAGAAATGCACCTTGAGAGCAATAGGCTCCCAGCCCCACCTGATTATGCTAGCGGCTCCAGCTGACAGAGCCTTACCCAGAGCCCTGCACTGAGTGGGGATAGAGGGGGGATTTGCCAGCTCTTGAGCCTCTTACTCTCCAGGCAGAGGGAGCAGCAACCCCATAGCTGGATCATCAGGCTGCTAATTCAGGAAGGAGAGACTAGGAGAGAGGCTCCAGGAAAATGGACTCTCTCATTGTCGGAGCCTACAAATGCTAATGAGCCTCGGCTGCCAACGAGACTGAAGCCCAATATATGACATCACCATAGAGACTTATCAACTGCAAATCTCTACCTAAGCATGCCACAGGGGCAGAACCTGGGGTACAGAGTCACTGACCAGGAAGAAGGAGAGGAAAGAAAAAAGAAGAAGATAGCCTCTCAAAATCAAGAAAAATCCACAGACTTTATAACCTTTTCCATTTTTTTTTTGTTTCTTTCATCTTCTTGTCTTGATTATAGCTTTGTGCAGTGGCAGTATCGTAGCCAATGAGGTTTATCTGAGGCACGATTATTGTCTTGATTATTTTCTTTTTCTTCTACCCTAGTCGTTTCATTCTCTGCCCGAATTATTCTTTTCTCTTCTTGAACTACACTACCCATAAGTGTTACATTTCCCATTTTCTTTCTTTTCTTCTTCCTTTCTCTCTATGAGGGTTGCACTCCAAAACCCTTAATTCTCTCTTCTCTCTCTTTTTGTTCTTTTTTCTTTTTTCTTCTTTTTGTTTCTTCCTCTTTCTTTTTTTCTACCTCTATATTAGTTTCTTCTTTTCTCCTTTACTTTTCCTCTCATTCAATCCTCAATCACGAACAAATTATTTTATTTGTGACTCAAATTTTTTTATTGTGGCACTTTAGGTGCTTTTTAATTCGCTTTTTAACTCATTAGCATTCCTCCCAATCCTGGCTCTCCATTCCATCTAGTTTTTGCTCCACTTAATACAATAGTAATTAAAATTTTTTCCCCTTTTTCCTGTTTCCCTCTTATCCCTCTCATTATATCTCTGAGTCGACCATTACTTACAAGCAAATCATTTTATTCTTGACCCAAATCCTTTTTTGCATTTTGTGGGTCCCTATTTCCTTTTTTGCCCCTTTATCACTTCTCCCCAAACCAGGCCTTCCATTATAGGTAGTTTTTGTTCCATTTAGCACAATATAATTCAGAGTTCATCACAATTTTTTCTCAAGGAGGAGGGGAGAGGAGAGGAAAAAAAGGGGGGGGAAATAATAAATTTTCTTTTTTCCCATTTTTCTATTTTTTCTTTTCTTTTTTTTACTTTTTATTATTTATTAATTCTCACTAGTAATACCAATAAGACCACCCTCAGGTGCCATTAAAAAAAGGAAATCAAGTATCATGGATACAAAAGACAGAGATGTAGCACAGATAGATGAGAAAAAAATCTATGGAGAAAAAATGTAATATATTGAACACCTTGGAGCTAAATGACAGAGAATTTAAAATAGAAATCCTAAAAATAATCAGAGATATACAAGAAAACACAGAAAGGTAATTTAGGGAGCTCAGAAAACAACTCAACGAACACAAAGAATATATTACCAAGGAAATTGAAACTATAAAGACAAATCAAACAGAGATGAAAAACTCAACTCATGAACTGAAAAATGAGGTAACAAGCTTAGCTAATAGAACAGACCAGTTAGAAGGTAGAATTAGTGACATAAAAGACAAGCAACTTGAGGCACAACAGAGAGAAGAGGAAAGAGACTCAAAAATTTAAAAAATGAGAAACCCCTACAGGAATTGTCTGACTCCATCAAAAAGACTAACATAAAAATAATAGGTATATCAGAGGGAGAAGAGAGAGAAAATGGAATGGGGAACATATTCAAACAAATAATAGATGAAAACTTCCCAAGCCTGTGGAAAGAACTAAAGCCTCAAATTCAAGAGGCAAACAGAACTCCGAGTTTTCTTAACACCAACAAACCTACTCCAAGGCCATCATAATGAAATTGGCACAAATCAACAACAACAACAACAACAAATTCTCAAGGCAGCCAGGGAAAAGAAGAAAACAAGCCTATTAGATTATCATCAGATTTCTCAGCAGAAACTCTACAAGCTAGAAGAGAGTGGACCCCAATATTTAAAATCCTGAAAGAGAGGAACTTCCAGCCAAGAATACTATACCATCAAAGCTATCCTTCAAATATGAAGGAGAAATAAAAACATTCACAGATACAGAAAAGATGAGGGAATTTATCATCAGAAAACCCCCACTCCAGGAATTTTTCAACCAGATACAAAGAACAAAACAAAACAGAACCACAAGTAAAAGCTCCACCAAGAACACAATAAAACCAAATTAAGACTGTGACATTAAAAATACAAAAAAAGGGGAGAGGACAGAGATTAACAGTAGCAAAGGACGATGGAGTGCAGAAGCACTCATAAGATAGTGTACTACAATGAACATGGTAGGTATTCTTTTCATTACTTAATGGTAACCACCATTGAAAAAACCACCACAGAAGCTAATGACTTAAAAAAGGTAGCAACAGAGGAAAGAAGTATGGAATACAACCAAACAAAAACAAATGATAGAAAAACAAAAGAGAAGAATCAAACAAGATACAAAACTAAAAGAAAGCAATTTATAAAATGGCAATAGGGAACTCAGAAGTGTCAAAATTATACTAAATATAAATGGATTAAACTCACCAATAAAAAGACACAAAGTAGCAGAATGGATTAAAAAAAAATCTAAATGTATGCTGCCTACAAAAAACTCATCTAAGCAACAAGGATAAAAACAAATTCAAAGTGAAAGGCTGGAAAACAATACTCCAAGCAAATAACATCCAAAAAAAAAGCAGGTGTAGCAATACTTATATCTGATAATGCTGACTACAAGACAACAAAAGTACTCAGAGACAAAAATGGTCATTTCATAATGATTAAGGGGACACTGAATCAAGAAGACATAACAATCCTTAATATATATGCACCAAACCAAGGAGCACTAAAATATATAAGACAGCTACTTATTGACCTTAAAACAAAAACTGACAAAAATACAATCATACTTGGAGACCTCAATATACCGCTGACGGCTCTAGATTGTTCATCCAAACAGAAAATCAATAAAGATATAGTGGCCTTAAACAAAACACTAGAGCACCTGGATATGATAGACATCTACAGGACATTTCATCCCAAAGTGACTGAGTATACATTTTTCTCTAGTGTACATGGAACATTCTTAAGAATTGACCATATGTTGGGCCACAAAAATAACATCAGCAAATTCAAAAAAATTGAAATTGTACCAAGCATATTTTCTGATCATAAAGCCTTGAAACTAGAATACAACTGCCAAAAAGAGAAAAAAAAAACCTACAAAAATGTGGAAACTAAACAACATACTTTTAAAAAATGAATGGATCAAAGAAGAAATAAGTGCAGAGACCAAAAGATATATACAGACAAATGAAAATGACAATACGACATGTCAAAATCTCTGGGATGCAGGAAAAGCAGTAATAAGAAGGAAGTTCATATCACTTCAGGCCTATATGAACAAACAAGAGAGAGCCCAAGTAAACCACTTAACTTCACACCTTAAGAAACTAGAAAAAGAAGAACAAAGACAACCCAAAACCAGCCAAAGAAAGGAAATAATAAAAATCAGAGCAGAAATAAATGAACTAGATAACAGAAAAACTATAGAAAAAATTAATAAAACAAGGAGCTGGTTCTTTGAAAAGATCAACAAAATTGAGAAACCCTTGGCAAGACTCACCAAGGGAAAAAAAGAAAGGACTCATATAAACAAAATCCAAAATGAAAGAGGAGAAATCACCACAGACACCGTAGATATACAAAGAATTATTGTAGAATACTACAAAAAACTATATGCCACTAAATTCAACAATCTAGAAGAAATAGATAAATTCCTAGAACAATACAACCTTCCTAGACTGGGTCATGAAGAAGCAGAAAGCCTAAACAGACCAATCAGCAGGGAGGAAATAGAAAAAACCATTAAAAACCTCCCCCCAAATAAAAGTCCAGGCCCAGACAGTTATACTAGTGAATTCTATCAAACATTCAAAGAAGACTTGGTTCCTATTCTACTGAAAGTCTTCCAAAAAATTGAAGAAGAAGCAATACTTCCAAACACATTTTATGAGGCCAACATAACCCTCATACTGAAACCTGGCAAGGACAGCACACAAAAAAGAAAACTACAGACCAATATCTCTAATGAATACAGATGCTAAAATACTAAACAAAATACAGGCAAATCGAATACAACAACATATTAAAAAAATAATACATCATGATCAAGTGGGATTCATCCCAGAATCTCAAGGATGGTTCAACATACGTAAAATGGTTACTGTAAGACACCATATCAACAAAACAAAGAACAAAAACCACATGATTTTATCAATAGATGCAGAAAAGGCATTCGATAAAATACAACACAACTTTATGTTTAAGACACTCAACAAAATGGGTATAGAAAGAAAATATCTCAACATGATAAAGGCCATATATGATAAACCGTCAGCTAACATCATATTAAATGACATAAAACTGAAGGTTTTCCCCCTTAAATCAGGAACAAGACAGGGTTGTCCACTCTCTCCACTCTTATTTAATGTGGTGCTGGAAGTTCTAACCAGCGTAATCAGACAAGAAAAGGAAATAAAAGAAATTCATATTGGAAAAGAAGAAGTAAAGGTTTCACTTTTTGCAGATGATATGATCCTATACATCGAAAACTCCAAAGACTCCACAAAAAGACCACTAGAAACAATAAACCAATACAGTAAGGTCGCAGGATACAAAATTAATATACGAAAGTCCATTGCCTTCCTATATGCCAACAATGAAACATCAGAAAACAAACTCAGAAAAATAATCCCCTTCATGGTTGCAACACAAAAAATAAAATACCTAGGAATAAACATAACAAAGATTGTAAAGAACCTATATAATGAAAACTACAAAGCATTGTTAAGGGAAATCGAAAAAGATACAATGAAATGGAAAAAGATTCCTTGTTCCTGGAGAGGAAGAATAAATATAGTCAAAATGACTATATTACCCAAGGCAATATACAAATTTAATGGATTTTCCATCCAATTTCCAATGTCATTTTTTAAAAAAATGGAACAAAAAATTATCATATTTATATGGAACTATAAAAACCCCGAATAACTAAAGCAATCCTAAGGAAAACCTGGGGGCATTACAATACCTGAGTTCAAATTATATTATAGTCACAACAATCAAAACAGCATGGTTCTGGCAGAACAATAAACACTCAGACCAGTGGAACAGAATAGAAAACCCAGAAATAAAACCACATATATATGGTCAAATAATTTTCAATAAAGGGGCCAACAACACACAATGGAGAAAAGAAAGCCTCTTCAACAAATGGTGCTGGGAAAACTGGAAAGCCACATGCAAAAGAATGAAACTCAACTACAGTTTGTCCCCTTGTACTAAAATTAATTCAAAATGGATCAAAGACCTAAATATAAGACTTGAAATAATAAATTACATAGAAGAAGACATAGGTACTAAACTCATGGACCTTCGTTATAAAGAGCACTTTATGAATTTGACTCCAGAGGCAAGAGAAGTGAAGGCAAAGATAAATGAATGAGACTATATCAGACTAAGAAGCTTTTGCACAGCAAGAGAAACTGAAAACAAAACAAACAAACAGCCAACTAAATGGGAGATGATATTTTCAAACAATAGTTCCGATAAGGGCCTAATATCCAAAATATACAAAGAACTCATAAAACTCAACAACAAACAAACAATCCAATAAAAAGATGGGAAGAGGACATGAACAGATACTTCTCCCAGGAAGAAATACAAATGGCCAACAGATATATGAAAAGATGCTCATCTTCATTAGCTATTAGAGAAATGCAAATAAATACTACAATGAGATACTACCTCACACCTGTTAGATTAGCTATTATCAACAAGACAGGTAATAACAAGTGCTGGAGAGGCTGTGGAGAAAAGGAACACTCATCCACTGTTTGTGGGAATGTAAAGTAATACAACCATTATGGAAGAAAGTATGATGGTTCTTCAAAAAATTAAAAATAGAGCTACCATATGACCCAGCCATCCCTTTACTGGGTATATATCTCAAAAACTCAAAAAAAAATTGGTATGTAAAGACACATGCAGTCCCATGTTCATTGCAGCATTGTTCACAGTGGCCAAGACATGGAAACAACCAAAAAGCCCTTCAATAAAAGACTGGATAAAGAAGATGTGGCACATATACATTAAGGAATACTACTCAGCCATAAGAAATGATGACATAGGATCATTTACGACAACATGGGTGGAACTTGATAACATTATACAGAGTGAAATAAGTAAATGAGAAAAAAACTAAGAACTATATGATTCCATAGATAGGTGGGACATAAAAACAAGACTAAGAGACATGGACAAAGTGTGGTGGTTATTGGGGCGGGGGTTGGCAGTAAAGGGGGGAGTGGAGGGGCACAAAGAAAACCAGATAAAAGGTGACGGAAGACAATTTGACTTTGGGTGAAGGGTATGCAACATAATCAAATGTTATAATAACCTGGGGATGTTTTCTCTGAACATATGTACCCTGATTTATCAATGTTACCCCATTAAAATTAATAATAATTAAAAAAAAGAACAGCTTTACTGCAGTGTAAATTGATAGATTTTCCTATATCTGGAATGAAATCAGGTTGCCTGACTGAAAGAAAACTAGCTATATAAAATGCCAGCTCAATATTTTGAGATACAATGAATTTCCTGAAACTCTATGGATTCTACAATTTCAACTAAACACCATTAGAATCTATTAGGAGATAAACAACTCATATTTGACCCAGGACATATATTAAATGAGTATGAGATTTCTCTTTCCATTATACATGAAATCATAAATATGGCAAACTAAAATTTAGTCTAATATGGTCATATCATAAAATACAGAAGTTGAAGTTCTTACAACTCTCACATACATATATATATATATTTTAAATATTAAATTAAAAATTCAATAGCATATCCAATGCCAAGTTATCAAAAGTTAGAAGAGCACTAAATTATAATTTTTATGAGATTTTTGAGAAAATTTATGTTTCAGTATATACAAGATAAATCAAAAGGGTGTTTATAGTTGTTCATATGAAAAATAATACAATAATTAATAAATAACAATACAAGAATAAAATCAGTGTTTCTCATACAAGTGTAAACTTCCTTTTGACCCACCCAGTATTTACCTAAATATTTTTTTCAAAAGAAATCCTATAAAAGATTGTCAAACTAAAAACCAGCCTCATTAGAAAATTAAAAAATACATTTTAAAAGACTAAAATGTGCTCAAAGAAGCAATAGTCTTCTGGAAGCTTCAAAGAAGTCCAAAAAGAAAAGTTATCTTCAAAGAAATTACACTTTTATCTAGGGAGTGACAAATTTGGACATATTGACAAATTTAATAACTGATAACAGCTGAGCTACTAAACTGCAGAAGAAAAGCTAACAAAGGGATACATTTAGCCAGTAAACAAAAATCATGACCTTAAAAAATACTCTCCATTTTATTTAGATTCCAACCCAAGTATGTCACCAATTTAGTTATCCTTTTAACTTATTTTTAAATTAATAAACACAAATAAATAAAAATAAACAGTGTCTCAATAAGAAATCAATTTCTTTAGGAAAAAATACATTTGCTAGAATACTAAAAAACACGTAACTTAGGAAAATAGAAATTTTCACAATGAAGATTTTCAAATTAAAAGACTTTTTTCTACTGTCATGTATAATCAAATAGAATTATCAATTAAATTATAGAAATTAAATTAAATGATAGACTTATTCCAAACAAAAATTAAATATTATTAAATATGCAAGAAATACAAATAAATACAGAAAACTTAAACACTGAATTTCTTTCTTTTATAATAAATTTTTATTAATGTTAATGGGGTGACATCAATAAATCAGGGTACATATATTCAAAGAAAACATGTCCAGGTTATCTTGTCATTCTATTATGTTGCATACCCATCACCCAAAGTCAGATTGTCCTCCGTCACCTTCTAGCTAGTTTTCTTTGTGCCCCTCCCCCCCCCTTCCCCTCTCCTCCCTCCCTCCTCCCACCCCCCGTAACCACCACACTCTTGTCCATGTCTCTTAGTCTCGTTTTTATGTCCCACCAATGTATGGAATCATATAGTTCTTGTTTTTTTCTGATTTACTTATTTCACTCCGTATAATGTTATCAAGATCCCATGTCTTCTATTGAAGGGCTTTTTGGTTGTTTCCATGTCTTGGCCACTGTGAACAATCCCCATGCACATCCCATGTGTCTTTACGAATCAATGTTTTTGAGTTTTTGGGGTATATACCCAGTAGAGGGATTGCAGGGTCATAAGATAGTTCTATTTTCAGTGTTTTGAAGAACCACCATACTTTCTTCCATAATGGTTGTACTACTTTACATTCCCACCAACAGTGGATGAGGGTTCCTTTTTCTCCACAGCCTCTCCAACATTTGCTATTACCTGTCTTGTTGATAATAGCTAATCTAACAGGTGTGAGGTGGTATCTCATTGTAGTATTTATTTGCATTTCTCTAATAACTAATGAAGATGAGCATCTTTTCATATATCTGTTGGCCATTTGTATTTCTTCCTGGGAGAAGTGTCTGTTCATGTCCTCTTACCATCTTTTTCATCTTTTTATTGGATTGTTTGTTTGTTTGTTGTTGAGTTTTATGAATTCTTTGTAAATTTTGGATATTAGGCCCTTATCTGAGCTGTTGTTTGAAAATATCATTTCCCATTTAGTTGGCTGTCTGTTTTATTTTGTTGTCAGTTTCTCTTGCTGAGCAAAAACTTTTTAGTCTGATGTAGTCCCATTTATTTATCTTTGCCTTCACTTCTCTTGCCTTTGGAGTCAAATTTATAAAATGCTCTTTAAAACCCAGGTCCATGAGTTTAGTACCTATGTCTTCTTCTGTATACTTTATTCTTTCAGGTCTTATATTTAGGTCTTTGATCCATTTTGAATTAATTTTAGTACAAGGGGACAAGCTGTAGTCAAGTTTCATTCTTTTGCATGTGGCTTTCCAGTTTTCCCAGCACCATTTGTTGAAGAGGCTTTCTTTTCTCCATTGTGTGTTGTTGGCCCCTTTATCAAAAATTATTTGACCATATATATGTGGTTTTATTTCTGGACTTTCTATTCTGTTCCACTGGTCTGAGTATCTATTTTTCTGCCAATACCATGCTGTTTTGATTGTTTTGGCCCTATAATATAGTTTGAAGTCAGGTATTTAAACACTGAATTTCTAAAACAGCTTAGGAAATTTCTATTGCTTTTGTAAAACAAAAAGTAAATTTTTTTTTATATTTTTCTTTTTTTTTTTACCTCTATTTTATTTTATTTTGTATTTTTCTGAAGCTAGAAACGGGGAGAGACAGTCAGACAGACTTCCGCATGCACCCGACCAGGATCCACCTGGCATGCCCACCAGGGGGCGACACTCTGCCCACCAGGGGGTGGTGCTCTGCCCCTCTGGGGCGTCGTTCTGCAGCGACCAGAGCCACTTTAGCGCCTGGGGCAGAGGCCAAGGAGCCATCCCCAGCGCCCGGGGCAACTTTGCTCTAATGGAGCCTCGACTGTGGGAGGGGAAGAGAGAGACAGAGGAGAGGAAAGAGAGGGGGAGGGGTGGAGAAGCAAATGGGCACTTCTCTTGTGTGCCCTGGCCGGGAATCGAACCTGGGACTTCTGCACGCCAGGCCGATGCTCTACCACTGAGCCAACCGGCCAGAGCCTTTTTTGTATTTTTCTAGAGTTGGAAACGGGGAGGCAGTCAGACAGACTCCCGCATGTGCTCGACTAAGATTCACCCGGCACGCCCACCAGGGGGCGATGCTCTGCCCATCTGGGGCGTCGCTCTGTTGCAACCAGAGCCATTCTAGCGCCTGAGGCAGAGGCCACAGAGCCATCCTCAGCGCCCGGGCCAACTTTGCTCCCATGGAGCCTTGGCTGTGGGAGGGGAAGAAAGAGACAGAGAGGAAGGAGAGGAGGAGGGGTGGAAAAGCAGATGGGCACCTCTCCTGTGTGTCCTGGCCGGGAATCGAACCCAGGACTCCTGCATGCCAGGCGGACACTCTACCACTGAGCCAACTGGCCAGGGCCACAAAAAGTAATTTTTTGAAAACCAAACCTGCCATATTCGTGTAAGTTCATGTTCTAATTTCTTTTTAATGTAGCCATGATCAAAATTAGTTTTTTCATTACTTATCACATTACTCCCTTCTGAAAAGATGGTATATATATATATATATATATATATATATATATATATATTTTTTTTTTTTTTTTTTTTTTTTTTTTTTCCATTTTTCTGAAGCTGGAAACAGGGAGAGACAGTCAGACAGACTCCCGCATGAGCCCGACCGGGATCCACCCGGCACGCCCACCAGGGGCGATGCTCTGCCCACCAGGGGGCGATGCTCTGCCCATCCTGGGTGTCGCCATGTTGCGACCAGAGCCACTCTAGCGCCTGGGGCAGAGGCCACAGAGCCATCCCCAGCGCCCGGGCCATCTTTGCTCCAATGGAGCCTTGGCTGCGGGATGGGAAGAGAGAGACAGAGAGGAAGGAGGGGGGAGTGGAGAAGCAAATGGGCGCTTCTCCTGTGTGCCCTGGCCGGGAATCGAACCCGGGTCCTCCGCACGCTAGGCCGATGCTCTACCGCTGAGCCAACCGGCCAGGGCGATGGTATATATTTTTTGACTTGCTTCATAACATCTTTGTTTAAGAAAAAAACCTCACTGAACTCTCATATCTTAGAAGCCTAAGTAAATACAGAAAATATGTTCAATATTTATACAACCAAGACAATGTCCAAAAGCAAGTATTAGTATTAAACCCATTTGTTAAGACTGATAATCTTAGAACCTGAAACGTTAAGTACTTTACACTTAAGACCACTTAGTTCGTGTGTGTCTGGAACTAGTCTTGCCAAGCTGAGTAGTGTGATCCCTGAGACCAGGTTCTCAATGAACTATCTGCTCCCTTCTATCGGGTCACTGCAGGACCAATTAACCCCATTATCGATTAATCTGCATATTAACAAGTTTACAGATTGCACAACTGCTCTTGCAGTGAAGTAATGATACAAACACTGCATATTTTTCAGAATATTTTTATCCACACCAAATAAAGAAAATAACAATGTTCAGTTCATCAAGTAAGATCAATGATGTGCTTCAAAGTAAATTTTCCTCCAAAGCAACTGAAAACAACATAAACATTTACATTTAAAAGATTCTGCGTTTGTGAGCATTAATTGTGAGGAACAACAAAGCCATGAGGCTATTATCTCATTGTAGGCTAGCAGGACGTCCTGGTAACCAACAAAAAGCCTTGCATAAGCCAGGCCCCCAGTGGACCTCTGAGCACTGGCACAGCTGGAGCCTCCTTCCCTGTGTGGGCTGGTTACTGGGGACCAGCAGCTCAGGGCAGTGCGCAGATTTAGAGGTTTATTTCAGAACAGTAATGGGTTAGGATACCAGTAGTGTCACTAGAACTACTGCAGATGAATTCTAGAGACCATGAAAGCTTTATTAAGTTCTATGAAGAACAATTTTCAAATTTCCGATCCCTATAATTTTACTCCTTAATGTTAAGAATGAGGAATATTTTCAGGTACACAAATGACTTTTTAGAGTCCTAGATATTGTCAGCTGACTGCCAGACTAATCAGAGTCCTGAATATTCTTAAAATATATACAGATTAGGGTCAAGCAATTTTAGCTACGAGGACTAAGTACTATATATATATAAGAGTCAAATAGTTTTAAGTTTGACTCTATATACCTGTCAAAATACATACATGGAAACATATATACATATATAATATAGTTGGCAGTTGAACAACACGGGGGTTAGGCGTGCTGACCTTCCCTGAAGTCAAAAGTCTACACATCATTTTAGAACCCCCAAGTTTTAACTACTGTTGACCAGAAGCCTACCAATAACATAAAAGTCAATGAACACAGTTTGTATGTTAGATGCATTATATACTGCATTTTTACAATAAAATGTTAAGAAAATCATAAGAGAAAAAACATTTATAGTACTATATTTATTAAAAAATACATGTATAAGTGGTTCAAACTTGTGTTGTTCAAGGATCAATGGTACATGTAAACTATTAAGCTGAAGCAAAACACAGGATTCACCAAGATGAATACATATACTGTCCCTAAACTCTTATCTACATCTCACATCTAAGTTATGTGTTAATTTGGCTCCAAACTTTTCCTTTGGACTCTCCCTAAATAATGTACTAGTAAAGGGAAAAGAGGTGCTGAAATGTCTGAACAATTCCACATCTAGAAAAAAACAAAGATTGCAAAACAAGATATATTTTGTGGAAAATTGGAATCCAGTAGGCCTAGGATTTTCCTATATTGGTACTAGTAGTTAATTAAGAAGTCGTTAAGCCCAGTTAATCCCCAAAGGTAATGGAGCTTTTCCAGTATCGAAATCACTTTCTTTGGTAAACACTGAGCTTGATGTTCACTGCAGTCCCTGAAATTCTAAAAGAATGGCTGTTCCTTTTCTGTATGAGGTTGAAGAGTGAATCCTAAAGCATGTGTGGACATATAAAGGGGCCACATACTAACCCTGACAGGCTCAGAAGAGGCCCACATGATGGACTCCACAAATTCAAAGACCAAAAGTAACCACATTGGATGGTCTGAACATAAAAACACCTAATTAAAAACAGATCGTGATAGGTAGTTACATCCTAGGTCTGTAGCTTCCTTGACAAAGGTCAAACTTTACCTTAAGTGAGCCTGTCTGTTGTCTTTCTGCATCTAGGACAACCTACCTTTGGAGTGTCAGAATAACCCCCTTTCCACACCCACCTGCACCAGAGCATGATACCACAGAAGCCCTCGTTGCTATCTTATTCCCCAAATACCATGTCTCTGTGCCGTAAATGTTCATTAACTATCTTCTAGCCACCAATGTGAAAGAATTGTGTATCTTTCCATTTTACTCTTTCTCTAATCTCAGATTTCTTGCTTTGCTTTCTCCCATCCCCTTAATCCACCACCAATGGGTTTCATGTAACCGCTGGCTATCCTCCTGTAGTTCTAATGTATAAAATTGCCCTTCTCTGGAACATTTTCTCAATTGTTTGAGATTTTGCTTCCTGGCAATTGTCATCAGTTTTGTTCAAATAAACTCACAAAAATTATCTGTAAGTTTAGATGTTTCTTTTTTTTGTATTTTTCTGAACCTGGAAATGGGGAGGCAGTCAGACAGACTCCCACATGCACCCGACTGGGATCCACCCAGCACGCCCACCAGGGGGCGATGCTCTGCCCCTCCGGGGCGTCACTCTGTCACGACCAGAGCCATTCTAGCGCCTGGGGCAGAGGCCAAGGAGCCATCCCCAGCGCCCGAGCCATCTTTTGCTCCAATGGAGGCTCGGCTGCGGGAGGGGAAGAGAGAGACAGAGAGGAAGGAGAGGGGGAGGGGTGGAGAAGCAGATGGGTGCCTCTCCTGTGTGCCCTGGCTGGGAATCGAACCCGGGACTTCCCAACGCCAGGCCCACGCTCTACCACTGAGCCAACCGGCCAGGGCCAGTTTAGATGTTTCTTATCTTGATACATGGTACCAATGACTTTTTAATTTTATTTAGTGTTTATTATGGGGGGGGGAACAGACCCATGATTTCAAAAATATTTAAGACAGCTAAAAAATATTAAAGTGTGACTCAAAAATATTGAACAATAGTGTGAATAGTAGTCATGGCAAAAATAATAAAAGTGGTTTGGAAATGACTGACAGATGGGGGACACTAATATAGTTAATTCCAATTCTGGAATTACATTATTTGACTTTTCAGAGTCCTGTATTTTTAATTTTTACTAATGAAGTAATATTTGACCTAGGGTTTTGTAAGGATAAAAGAGATGGGGCAAGTAAGCTCAATTTATAAATTATAAATGCCTTACAGTTATGAGGCATTATAATCATGATTCTTCCCAGTTCTCTGCTTCAACAGAACAACCCTGTATATATGTCTATCACTGCATGTAAAACTTCTTTTTGAGGACCTGGCCGGTTGCTCAGTGGTAGAGCATTGGCCTGCTGTGTGGATGTCCCAGGTTTGATTCCCAGTCAGGGCACAAAGAAGAAGCAACCATCTGCTTCTCCACATCTCTCTCTTCTCCTTCTCTCTCTTTTTTTCTTTCTCTTTCCCCTCCTGCAGCCATGCTCAATTGAGGGAGTTGGCCCCAGGTGCTAAGGATGGCTCCTTGGCCTCTGCCTCAGACACTAACAAGAGCTCAGTTGCTGAGCAATGGAGCAATGCTCCAGAAGGGCAGGGCATTGCCCCCTAGTGGGCCTGCTGGGTGGATCCTGGTCTGAGTGCATGAGGGAGTCTGTCTCTGCCTCTCCTCCTCTCACTTAATAAACAACAACAACAACAAAAAACAGTGATTCTTATAGACATCCAGTTTTGTTTTGTTTTTTTATAAATAAATTTTTATTTTAATGGGGTGACATCAATAAATCAGGGTACATACATTCAAAGAAAACATTTCCAGGTTATCTTGTCATTTAGTTCTGTTGCATACCCATCACCCAAAGAGAGATCGTCCTCCGCCACCCTCCATCCAGTTCTCTCTGTACCCTTCCCCCCACCTTCCCTCCCCCTACCCCCCGTAACCACCACACTCCTGTCCATGCCTCTTAGTCTCACTTTTATGTCCCACAAATGTATGGAATCCTGCAGTTCCTGTTTTTTTCTGATTCGCTTATTTCACCCCGCACAATGCTACCAAGACTCCACCATTCCGCTGTAAGTGATCCGATGTCATCATTTCTTATGGCTGAATAGTATACCATGGTGTATATGTGCCCCATCTTCTTCATCCAGTCCTCTATTTTTTTTTTACAGTGATTAAAAGCCTTTAAGCAAACTCTTGGCCAATACAGCAAGAATCCCTAAAAGAGTAGTGTCCTTAACATGTTCACCAAGTCCAAGTTGGCCCCATCACCATGCCAAATCCCTGAAAAATGCAACCCAACCACAGTTCAGTCTGTTAGGAGCTGTCACAGGGAGCAGGAGTCCAGGAAAGTTCCCTACAGGAAAAGTCCGCATGGCACTGGAATTGTTGTCACCATTCTATACTTTGCAGCTCATGTCCAAGTCCCAATGACCGCTGCTTCTAGCTGGTAATGATTTAGGTAGACTGGAAAAAGCCATTTGCAGCATGCGTGGATATGGAGCTTCTGTTCTCCTCTGCCTGGAGAGTTGAGACCAGGTTGCTTTTCCCTGGAGCTCTGCGACTGTGGCATGGTAAAGAGAACCTTGGGATACACTAAGGTGGGTGGCAAAGGTAAATTCATAATACAAGTTGGCAAAAGGAAGAAAGAGAGCTCTAAATTAGGAGTAGGTCCCAGCCTGAAATATGAGTGGGGCATTGAGGTAGGAGGGATAAAGGAAACACTATATATTAAGCAAAGCAGCAGAAAATAGGACTATCAACACCCACAACAGAGATCTTTGAGGGAAGAATAAAAAACCTGACTATTCAGGCAAAACATAGTTAAGTGGCCCTTGTGCGAATGAGATCAGTTTACCTGCTTCTTGGAAGAAATACCCTAGGCTCGTCCACAGTGTTGTAGATGGGGCCGACGGCCCTGGGCACCTTCAGCCTTCAGTGGCAAACCCCAGCTTTCTGGGCAAGGTTAGGTCATAGGTGGCTGGAGCAGGGCTGGAAGAGACTGAACCCTCCCTTAGAGGAGCGAGGGGGAAACCTACCTTCCAGTGTCCCTGTTTCCTCACAGCAGAGGCATGTAAGCCTGGCAGGCTTTAGCTCAATAGACATCCAGTTTTTGCCTTTCAAATCTATTCTTTATGAAGTGGGAAAATTCATCCACCTAGACAGTTTGAAAAGATTGATTCTAGAATGCAGATCCAAATTAAAAAAAAAAAAAGGTTTTTTTTTATTCAGTGTACTTGGTTTTTTCCCTCATCAGCCAAATTGGGGAAAATTAGTATTTTCTGTATCTATATGACCCTGAAAAGACAAGAAAGCTTTAAAACTATTACTCGCCTGACCTGTGGTGGCGCAGTGGATAAAGCATCAACCTGGAAATGCTGAGGTTGCTGGTTCGAAACCCTGGGCTTGCCTGGTCAAGGCACATATGGGAGTTGATGCTTCCAGCTCCTCCCCCTTCTCTCTCTCCTCTCTCTCCCTCTCTGTCTCTCTCTCTCCCTCTCTCTCTCCTCTCTAAAAATGAATAAAATTAAATAAAAATAAAAATAAAAATAAGTTTAAAAAATTAAAAAAAAAACTATTACTCTACTCCTGTACTTTTTATTTCTTATAAACTAAAAAGAAATGGACAATGCAGGCTTCTAAAATTTCAAAGGCTGTCACTGTAATATTGAAAACATGTTAGGTATATCAGTGCTGTTGTCTAAATAAACTATATTTTCTAATTCAGCATACCTTGACACTATAGAAAATAACTGAGCCATGTGTGATGCATTTTTAACTGCCTAAGAAAAATCTACAGCCTTAAAGAGCGCTTCTTTTTAAAGGTAAATTGTGCTATTTCATTTTTATTTTTCAAAAAGTCCATATCTAAGACTTAGTTCGGCTTTGCACACTTGCCTGAAGGCTGTCAGTGGCCGGCCAGATCATGGCAGTGAAAAGTACGGATGGCCTGCCAGCGAGTCTTGAGGGAAGCTTGCTGGAGGATGATCACTTTACAAAGGCGTGCTGGCCCCATTTCTGCAGATTGAAACATCAGGTTTAAGAACTAAGTTGATCTGACCTGGGGCAGTAGCATTAGCAGTAAAGTAGAATAAGAGCATATTTCTGATGGTACAAACTGGAAGAGCCTGGAGAAGCTTAAATAAAAGCTGAGATTCTGATTTAAGAAGATAAATTTCTAATCATTTTATAAACGTCAAAGCAGTGGGAAAATGTGACCTCTCCGAGGTGACATAACTACATTTCCTGAGCAAGCAGTAGCAGGAAACAGAACAGGCACTGAGATGGGACAGTGACCGAGAGAGGGACCCAGGGAAAAGACACTGCCGCATATTTAGCAGCCACGTCAATAGACCGGCTCCTGGGAGGCAGCCCCGTAGCCACAACTATACAGAAGTGAACACCAGCGTGGGCACAGGCAGTTGCAACAGCTTTCTCTAGCAGCCAGCTCTTCCCTAAAATATGTAATCTTTCCTTGGATCTATCTAATTGCAACATAAGATAGTGATTTCTTTCCAAGTCCTTATTCTCCGCTGTTCTACATTAGCCTCGGCTTTTCACCACCTCTCCTTCCCAATTGTTCCTAGCATTGTAAAATACTCATATGCTACTAGTAAGTAAAGAATGTGGATGTTTGGAATGAATGTAGCAGACTGCTTGCTTCATAAAGAAAGGCCAGATTTACAATTTATTAAAACTGGACAGGAACCTAGAGTGTGACTTGGGAGATGACAAAAAGTCCTGCACCTTCCCATCAACCATCTCCCTCTCTCTCTCTCTCTCTCTCTCTCTCTCTCTCTCTCTCTCACACACACACACACACACACACACACATACACAGCTACCCTCAGGGGCTCATTGCATTGCTTTAATTACCATATACATAAATTTCTTTAGATTCATCAGCTCTTACATTGTCAATGCAAATATAACTAAGATCAATAAACAGGCTCCTGAAGAAAATGGTAGAGCAGAGCTCCCCCCGTGAGTTACAAGTGAAATGTGAAATACTGATGGTGGAGAACTTCCTATAATTATACTACATTTAAACCATTTTTAGCAATCATGTACAAATCTACAACAGTTGAAGTTATATTTTCACATTACCTGTAAGTTATCCTGTCTAAACATCCTGAATTCAGAATCACTCCAGCAGATAAGAGTTTATTCCTACTCCGTGCCACTAGAGGGCGAACTGTCACGGTTATGCCAGGTAGCACTTTATGAAGTTGTGCCATACAGGCATTATTTTCTAATGTTTGCCATGATGTGAAAAGATCACAACTGTGATTAATTTTGGCACTTACTTACCAATTATTTATTTATAATTTATTGGCACTGATATATGTCAGAAAATAAAGAATTTGTATTTATTTATTTTTGCGAGAGATAGAGATGAGAATCATCCACTGGTAGTTGCAGCACTGTTAGTTTATTGATTGCTTCTCATACGTGCCTTGCCCTGGAGGCTCAAGCTGAGCCAGTGAGTGACCTCACATGCTCAAGCCGGCAGCTGTGGCGAGCCTGTGCTCAAGCCCGCAACCTCAGGGTTTTGAACCTGGGACTTCAGCGTCCCAGGTCGATGCTCTATTCACTGCACCACCACTGGCCAGGCTAAAGTATATTTTTAAATATAACACAAAAGAAAAAAACTCAACAAAAATCACTCCTTTAAATTAAGTAAATTTAACCTTAGGAAAAACTCACTACATTGTCTCTATTTCTCTCATTTTGAGTAGGACCCAAAAACCTTGATCACAAGCCAGCACTGGGTTTCAAACTGGAAAGAGCTATTTAATAGTCAATTGGAGATTACTATTGATTTTAAAAATGTGAGGGATAGTCCATGTGAAATCCATAGAACTTCCATATTACTTCCCAAATTGTATTTTGTGCAATCCAATATTAAAATTTATATACATTTCTTAAGCATGAACTGAGAATCAGAAGACATGGCCTTTATTTCTGGGAAACAATGAAAATACTAAGCACTATGCTAGATGCTAAGGATTCGTAAATAAGTAAGACTGGCCTGTATTCAAGGAGCCCAGAGGGAAAATAAACACGCAATAAAATTAATTGAGCTTAATGAGCTAAGTGCTGCAACAGACAGATGTTGCACATATTACACCACAACAGAGAAAGTTGCGGTGTAGTAATTACCTGGGGGAGCTCCTGTCATTTCTCCGAGGCAGGGAGAGGTCACAAAATGACCTAAATGGCTCCACGTTTCCCAACAGTCACTCACTTTCTTTTTCTAGAGAAACACTGCTGGGAGCTTTAATGCAAAAAGGGTTTCCAAACTTGGATTCCAAAATAACTACCATTTCTTTTTTTTTTTTTTTCACCTTTAATTAGGCTTGAGGAATATTCTTCCTTCCCTATTATCATCGAACTTCTTCAGTGAGCCTTAAGTGTTAAAAATAATTTATGCAAGGAATTTTGCTCTACTTCATGCAGATTTGGTTACGTACTTTTTATTTTTTGATAGTGGAAGGCTTTGACTACAGCTTTCTTGCACGAAATGAAATGAAAGGTTAACGTGTCACTTAGTAAATGAAGCTGAATGTTCCGCGGCTGCTGCCATGGCAGGGAGAGGCCAGGGTGAAGAGCTGCGGCCCAGACACCACGGCCGAGAGATCTGCTCCGGGCCATGGGTCCACTTCCTCTCCGCTTCGCTGTGAAAATGCGGCCTCAGATACTATCTGTTGGCATCGGCTTTTCATTATTAACATAATTCAGTGTTACTTGGCAACACACCGGTGGTTTGCTTTTGAAATACCATGAATCATAGATTCAATAAAAGCAAGGCTGAAATTTTTAGTAGGAAATCCTATATAGGAAAATATATTTCTAAAGATTTTCATGTGCTCTGTTTTTATTCTTTGGTATAACATTTTTACATGTTACTTAGCGACTTCGTGATGATTTATAACTGTTTAACAGACCTATGAAATACTTCAATTTTCATATAAAATTTTTAATTTCAAAATAATGGCAGAGTTTTGAACGATAGGAAAACAGCTTTTGTTTTTGAGGCAATTTCACAATATGCTCTCATTATAAAAGCACATTGTTTTTCGATAAAGTCACCCAAAAGGTGTTTTCCTTCATATCATTATTAATAACTAAGAATAATTCATGAAATATACTGAAAATTACTGATAATTGCTAACGTGCTATTCTGAAAGACATAATTCTATAATTCTGTATTCTTGCAGAACGTATAACAGGTGTTCCCATTCCCCATGTCCCTGTATACACATTCACTCTGTATTCAAATCACAGAAGCAAAGGGCAGGATAAGGTCTGTGACCTCACTGCTAATTTCCCTAGCAAATAAACCAGCAGCTGCTGGCCCATGAACCGAGTTGCCACTACAAACAGGGCACGGTACACATGGGACAGGATGCTTTCATGGAGTCCTTCAGCAGCACCATTGGGGTCTTTCAGTACAAAATATACCTCCTTCTCTTAGGTAAGGCACTGCATGATTTGTGTTTTAGCTGGTTGTTGTTTTTTTAAATTGTGGGCTTACGGTAAATATTTGCTTTAGGCAGTAGATTCACTTAGATACTTGTAGAACAGCTTAGAACCTTTTAAACTATAATACATTTTGTTCCAACAAAGATGCAAGAACATTTAGAAGAAATTAAGGTTCAATAAATAGATGGTTATTGTTTTCTAAGAACAACAATTACTGTCAATAGCACTCAATTAAGAAAGTTAAGACATTCTAAAAACCTAATGAATTTGTTCTTTCTAGAGAGTCTACATATAGGTTCAATAGTCTTTAGTATATTTACTTTTGGCAAATACTCTTATAGGCTATGAATTCCTGACTGCTTTTAGTGATACTCAAAACAATTTGTGAAATTGTTCTGTGCTGTTCTTATTCAAGATATTATGGCAAACCATTAGCTCTCCTTTATTTTAAATGACCTTTCTTATGAAATATGGGAAGAGGCGAGGTTCCAAACTAACAAAAACCATATTTTATACACAAAAGGGAGAAATGTGTTTTATAAAGTATTATTTCTCCAAAAATGCTTTCGCTTTTCTCTTTGCCCAATGGCTATTCCTATTAAAATGATCTTCCTCTACCTGAATATTGTTTCCTCAATTTCTTTATCCTTTGAGTTTAAAGGATTCTTCCTCCAACAACCCACTGTTTCTAGACCATTATTTGCCCCAGGTGTTCTCTTTTTCATTCTTCCTATTTATCAGTTTTAAAAGTCAAGGTTAGATTTGTTTACAATCAACAGATAGATATTTTTTAAAGATTTCATTTCTTAAATTCTAACAACTTCGCTAAATGAGCAATTTAAGTTTTAGCCTCTTGAGTAGTTTAGAGCCTTGCTTCCATGGGTATATTTCATTATATTTTTCATTGTAAATGAGGTTGTTATTCAAATTTCTACCTAATATTGTACATGTCCCACCTATTTGAAATGTACAATTTGTAAAATGTTTTAAAAGAATTTGAGTTTTCCATCGTTGTGATTGGTCTAGTGCGTATGTTATCAAATTCAAACCTATATAGATTTTTAGTTTTTTAATTTTTTAGAAAAATCAAATAATTACCATAACTGGATTTTTGTCTTTGTGCATTTTTGTGTGTGTGATTTAGGAGTATCCTGTCAGTGTCCTAATTATTTTTAATTTTATAACATCAGAACTGCTGTCATTTCATAAGTAATGTTTTTATAATTGGCTTGAAGAAGAACTTAGAGCCAATTCACTTGAAGATTTCAACTAAAATAAATAAAAATATACTTTAGAGAAATAGCATGTTTATAAGTAGTTAAAGCAGTTATTATTTCCTAAGACTTTCTTACACAAATTTACTTTTTTCCATTAGTAATATGTTTTAAAGACCATAAGTAATGTGGGATTCCTTTTTTTAAAAAAATATTGTTTTTTCTTTAAAAAAAACAAAAAAACAACAAAAACTTGAAGCCCAAAATGGAGTTTGTAAAGTCTATCCAAAGTAAAACTTAAAATTTCTATTTTCTTTAAATACACAGGAGTTTATTTTCATTAATTTCAGTCAATAATAGTTGTGTTACGCTTGCTAATATCATATACGATAATGGGGAAGTAAATGCCAACTATTTTGAGCTACAGGTAGAGGTCATTTTGGGAAAGTTTGATGTTTATATTCAACACAGTGAACTGACCTAGGGAGTCTTTTGTTTCTGGAATATAAGAAAAGTTTCACACTATAATTCCGGGTGTTTCCTAACACTGGACATTCCTATCAATTGCTATTGCCACACTGTTCAAGGGAGTCTGATGTCAGCGGTATTAGCAATGATTTCCCAGATTAGTGTTCCTTATTTGCAAAAAGTATAAAATGTTTCCTTTCTTATACTCAAAAAGTATTAGTCAATTTAATAATAAAATAAACTTTCATTTAAGTCAAAATATTTGGAATATCAAAAGGAAGTTAAAATTTCATCACTTTTTTATCATTAAATTTTTTTGAAGTTTATTGGTTCACACAGGGTTGACTTTCTAAGATCAATAGTTTTAGTCCTTTAGGTTTTGTCATACAACTGGAAAAGAGCACTTGAAAAATACTCAAAATGAAGCTATTTTTTTTTAAGTTAATAACTGCTGTTTGACAAAATGAATTCACCACATCTGTACTGGAAACACAGCAATGGCCAGAGTATGTGTTTTTAAAATGTAGAGGGAGCGTTTAATTGTCTGTTTCTTTCCCAAAGTTCACTACAAGTAAAGACTGTGCCATATCAATAAATTCATATCTTTCCTGCCAAATGAAAACCTTTTAAGTGCTAAAATAAAGAAAACTGTATTCCTACCTATAATTTATCTGATAAAAGATGACATAAGCAATCTAAGCAAACAGCTATTGTCACAACTGTGCTACCGCTCACTGTCATACATATATTTGAAAAAAAACTCAAATGACATGACTTCATATCATTTGATGAGATAAGCATTGAAAATATGCAGAGATATTAATGTCAAAATATTATTTAAGGTATTATGTGATGCAGTTTCTAAAATGGTTTGAGGAACTAGTTCACCCTCTTTAAACATTATTGTAAGTACTACATAAAGGTATTATTTTCTGCTAAAGTAGTTTCATTTTCCTGGGTTATAATATTCATATTTAATATTCTATTAAATAAAATTTGCTTCCCATAACTCTAGTCATAGACTCCCTAGTCAGTCTTTTCATACTTAAGACTCAACATTCTGATTCAGGATCCAAAAGCCACCAACATTTCCGTTCTGGTCAAGCTGGCACTCCACGGTAATAAAGCATTTCCCAACCATTCTCAGAATATTACGATCTCAGCTTATCTTTTTCAACTACAACCACAAAAAAGAAAAAATAAACAATAGATATGAAGTGTTCTTTTCCTTTTCAAAAAAAGCAAACAAGGACTTTTGCAATGACTTCCTCAAACAACAAGAACAGACTACATCTAGATCTGCATCTCAGTTTAACAGTGGTTTCTAAGTTGAGCTGTGAAATACATGAAATGGACCAACACGTCAGTGACCAAACTGCTCAGTAACTGAGGCAACGACTGAGTTTTATGTCAGCAGCTTTTTGCAGCACATTCTCAAGGTAATGATGTGGATTCCCATCCTCTTTCTTGATTCCTTGGTAACAAATACAGAATTGCCACTTCATTAAAAGATGTCTGGGGATTGGCAATGTATTGAGTGAACTACAACCTGAAACTCAATGCTTCCAAATTCTTTGTGCCCTCTCTCAAATAAATGTGGACCCTTCACCTTCAAATGTGAGGTGCCTGCTATCCTGAAAAAAGCACCCCAGAATATCAAGAACATGAACATAAAGAGAGGCCTTAGGCCTCACATAATATGTGCCCTATGGGCATAGAAGAAAACTGAAGTCTAGAGAATAAAAAAGATTTACTGAGGTCACCTAACTGACAAATCCCCATTGGGGAGTATTTTTCCAAAGTTAGAAGGAGGGAGGCAGTCAGACAGACTCTCACATGTGCCCTACAGGGATCCGCCCGGCATGCCCACCACTGGGCATGCTCTGCCCAAATAGGCATTGCTCCATTGTGGTCAGAGCCATTCTAGCACCTGAGGTGGAGGCCATGGATCCATCCTTGGTGCCCAGGCCAACTTTGCTCCAATGGAGCCTTGGTTGCAGAAGAGAAAGAGACAGATACAGAGGAAAGGAGAGGCGGAAGGGTGGAGAAGCAGATGGGTGTTTCTCCTCTGTGCCCTGGCCGGAAATCAAACCCAGGACTTCCACATGGTGGCTCAACACTCTACTGCTGAGCCAACCAGCCAAGACTAATCCTCATTTTTATTCCAAGTAGTATCCTTTAGTAAGGCCTCACATTCAGTGGATTTTTAACTTTATCGAAGTATTAATTGCAGTAATCTCTGTCCAAGTTTAGAGAACAGATTCCTGAAATCCCTTATTTCCAAGCAATTAAAAAGTGATGGATTTTAGACTACATGGTGGAAGTGGGATAAGGGAGTCCAAGATAAAAGTGAATGATGAAACCCTCATAAGTATTTTTATGTGCACTCCAGTAAAAAAGAAGACAGCAACACACAATAAAGATGGTGGAAGTTACATTTTACATAAGAATAATAAGGGGTGCTAAAAAGCTAGTTTGTTGTTGTTGTTTTACAGAGACAGAGAAAGAGTCAGAGAGAGGGACAGACAGGGACAAACAGACAGGAATGGAAAGAGATAAGAAGCATCCCTCATTAGTTTTTTGTTGCGACACCTTAGTTCAGGGGTAGTCAACCTTTTTATACCTACCACTCACTTTCGTATCTCTGTTAGTAGTAAAATTTTCTAACTGCCCACCAGTTCCACAGTAATGGTGATTTATAAAGTAGGGAAGTAACTTTATAAAATTTATAAAGCAGAGTTACAGCAAGTTAAAGCATATAATAATACTTACCAAATACTTTATGTTGGATTTTTGCTGTTTGGCAGAATAAATCTTTATAAAACAACTTACTATAGTTAAATCTATCTTTTTATACTTTGGTTGCTCTGCTACCGCCCACCATGAAAGCTGGAACGCCCACTAGTGGGCGGTAGGGATCAGGTTGACTACCACTGCCTTAGTTGTTCATTGATTGTTTTCTCATATATGCCTTGACCGTGGGGCTACAGCAGACTGAGTAACCCCTTGCTCGAGCCAGCGACCTTGGGTCCAAGCTGGTGAGTTTTGCTCAAACCAGAGAAGCCCGTGCTCAAGCTGGCGACCTCAGGGTCTCGAACCCGGGTCCTCCATATCCCAGTCTGATGCTCTGTCCACTGCACCACTGCCTTGTCAGGCAAAAAAAGCTAGTTTTTATTTATTGCTTACCAGGAGCTTCCTAGCACCCATTTCAGTGAAAGGCATGTACATGTGTGTTGTCTTGTGCAGATAACACATATACTGACACAATCTTTTTCCCTGTACTGCTCCTCCATCCAACTCCCTGGTATCTTTCTAAGTCCATGACGTCCAGAGCCCTGTTCCCCTCTGTCAGCCTCTGCCTCACATATCTCAGGCCTCCCTGAGTTCAAGTCCTAGACTTACTCTCACCTTCCTGTCTCTCTCTCACGGTTTCCTTCCAGAAACCATTACTCCTTTTCTAAAATCCACTGTACCTCCTCTTCACAATTCCCAGCAACCACTTCCTCCTTTCCCTAATGACTTACATTGGGAACAACTACAAATTTAACATTCTCGCACTTTCCAGAAAAGAAAACAGAAGCAAATCCTCTTACTTTTGTAACTTTTATTATGGACCAAATCACTAAAATGAATGTGCAGGTACAATCCATTATCAGAAAATAATAAAAAAAATAACAAGTCAACCACAAACACACACAGAGCCCAGGAGACTGTGAGACACATGTTTATTTACCCACAGCGTCACCTAACTTGAATCCATACAGTCAGGTTTGGTTGCGCACCGAGGGTGGGGGGAGCTCCTTCTCCCTTTAACCTCTTCTGACTTCCTCTCTGCGCTTCCTCCTCCTGAGTCCTTTGCTCTAACTCCCTGCTGCTTCCAGCTAACCACAGACCAGAACCATGGGAAGCTCTGTGCCCAGCTCTCCCTGGGAAGGAAAGAGAGAAGAAATTTACAGTCCGTAGAATGTGATACCTTGTAGAAACAGGCCTACATCTTTCACTTTCTCCAAAGAAATCAGTGCATAACAATCCCTTATACCTTTCCTGCCCCAATATTGATGGCTTTTCATAACAAGACTTAGATAAAGCTTAAAGCTCTCCTTCCTAGTAGGGATCAAAAGAGGAAGCAATCAAAGAAGATAAATGTTTTGTAGATGTGGAAGTTGAAATTGTGAAACCTGATTTGATGTATAATTTGAATTAATATGTATCCCCAACACACTATGCAGTTTCTTCACAGCATGCCCTGTAAGCCTTGGCCTTCTTCCTTACAAGTCATTAGCCCCCTTAGGCAGCCAGAAACAATGGCCACACCTTGACTAAGGGTCACAAAGTATGATAAGCTAAAGATTGTATCTTGACCTAAGTTATATTTCAGTTCCTGAGCCCTAAAGTGGAATGACCCCCTGGCAACTTTTCTTGAAACCAGACAGAGGGATGCCAGAGCAGGCCTGAGCTGGCCTCAAGACCTGAAGAAATGAGTCATGACCAGTCAGCTCCCAACACAACCCTGAGCCTCTAAGCCACAGTGTCCTGTGATCTGCTCTATATAATCTGCATCCTGCGTGTCATCGGGGAGTCCAGACTTTTGAGCATTAGCTTCCAGTCCTCATACATAGTAAACTAGCCACTCATTTCCCACTGCAGTTATCAGTGTTCAGTGTTTGGTTCTTCTGGCGCCAGCTGGATGAACTCTTTCTTTTTGATAACAATTTTAAGATGTGTATTTGTGCCCAAATTCCCATCTCTTCTCACTGCACATTTCTTTCCGTCTTCACCCATCTGTGTTCTGCTTCATCAAGATTTCTCTTTCTAGCACATCATTCCAACAGCTACCAACAAGCTGTTTCCATCCATCCTAAGTAAAAAAGAAGAAAAAAACTCAACATTTTCCCGCTCTCCTTAATGGCAAAACTTCACAGAAGTGCTGTCTATACTCACTGTCTCCAATTTCCTTTCCATTCTTTCTTTTTTCTCCTACTGTTCGAAATACTTCACATTTAAGTTCCTTCCGTTCCCTCTCACTCACTGTTTCAAATGCTCATATGATGTAGGTACCTTATTGCTACTTTTTAAATGATTTTGATTTTTTTTTTTTTGTATTTTTCTGAAGCTGGAAACGGGGAGAGACAGTCAGACAGACTCCCGCTTGCGCCCGACCGGGATCCACCCGGCACGCCCACCAGGGGCGACGCTCTGCCGCGACCAGAGCCACTCTAGCGCCTGGGGCAGAGGCCAAGGAGCCATCCCCAGCGCCCGGGCCATCTTTGCTCCAATGGAGCCTCGCTGCGGGAGGGGAAGAGAGAGACAGAGAGGAAGGAGGGGGGGGGTGGAGAAGCAAATGGGCGCTTCTCTTATGTGCCCTGGCCGGGAATCGAACCTGGGTCCCCCACACACCAGGCCGACGCTCTACCACTGAGCCAACCGGCCAGGGCCTTTAAATGATTTTGAAGCAAAGAGATTTTAATTAGAATTTCAGCAACATGGTAACCTAAACTAAGGATGAATCTCTTCTTTATCACAAATACACTCAAATGCTAGATAAAATAAAATAATCTATCATGGCTCAAGGTAAAGATGGGGAAATCTCTAACTGCCAGAAACTAGAAAGAAACATTTAGACACAGCACTGAGTACAGGGGCCAAAACCACCCAGGCAGACAGTGTTGTAAGGTACCAAATAGCTGAAAATTAATATTAATATTCTGGGAGGAAAGGTCAGGCTTTCCTATCAGGCTTTCCTGTCCCATCCCTCCTTTAGGGAGGGGGGGGAGAAGAATGTAGAAGTTTCTGGCTTGCAAGAACAATAGGTCATTCCATTTTAAATCTAAAATAAAGGTTAGCCTAGAAACGTGATGGCGAACCTTTTTATAAAAACCGCCCACTTTTGCAGTGCTGATCAACCTGGTCCCTCCCGCCTCCTAGTGGGCGTTCCAGCTTTCATGGTGGGCCAATTGTGGCACTGTTTCAAAATTCATCTGGACTGGATGTCTCTACATGAACTCGATGAAATGAGCTACAGTGCCTTTCAGAATCTGGGGTGTGGTACTTTATAACAATAGGAGGCCAGGAGCCAGGGCCCTCGTTCCCTCTTAAACCCACTGTAATCAGGCTTTCATGCCTAGCATATTCTTTCAATATTCTCTCTTGGATGTCTATGGGCATCTATAATGAACATGTCTAGCCCTGCCTGGGTAGTCCAGTTGGTTAGGTGTTATTTCGAAACACCCAGGTTACAGGTTCGATCCCTGGTATGGGCACATACAACAATCAAGCAATGAATGCATAAATAAGTAGAACAAATCTATATTTCTCTTTCTCTCTTTTTCTTTCTCCCTTCCTTTCTCTCTCTAAAATCAATAAATAAATAAAGATAAAATGAAGTGAACATGTCCAAAACTGACTCCTGACCTTCCCCCAGAAAATCTGTTCTCTCCACAGTCTTCCCCATGATTAATGAATTAGTTGTCCATGAATAAATGACAGCTCCCTTCTTCCAATTGATCAGTCAGCAACCTTGGAATCATTCCTGACTGTCCCGTCTTGGTTTCTTCATCCCACCCACAGTGTGTCATCAAATCCTGTTTACCCCACAGGCCCTCCCACGATATCTTTTCCTGTCATCCTGGTCTCCAGCACAATCACCTCTTGTCCACTTTACAGTAGTCACCTACGTGGTCTCCTACTTCTTCTTTTGCCCATATTTTTGTCTATTCTCACAGCAGCTAGAGTACACCTAACAAACCATACTCCTCCTCCTCTTCCTCTCTGCTCCATCTACTCCTGTCTCTTGCTGTTTCTCAAACACACCAGCCAGATTCCTGCCTCTGGGCAGGAATAACTGACCATGGCTGATAATGATGTCATGTCACTCTCCTTGGGATATTTGTATTTGGCAAGGTTTTGGCTGAAAGAAAAAACTTCCAATAATGGACTATTAAGCCATTTCAGAAGACTCTGGAAGAAGATTTTTTAGAGGAAGTAGCCCCCTCAGTGTTCTCAAATCACATAGCTTGATTACATACGATATGACTCAGACATTAATCAAATCACAATTTCAGTTTTTAAAGCTTTCATGGACTTTAGAACTAATAATTTTCCCCAGTTCTCCTTTTCTTATTTTTCTTTAACAGTTATAGATAATAACTTCTGCTTTTCACTAAAGAAGTCATACAATCCACACAGTCTTTGGGTGGAGTTTTTAAAATGCAGGTTTCGGAGACAAATATTTACCTCGACAGGTAGCCAGTACTAGAATGGTCAGTGCCTAGAAGCCTGTCTTCTTTGAAAGGAATTATCACTTGATCCGGTTCTCCCTGCAGGGTCTCTTTAGGTTGTGAAATGTGGCTCAAGGCCTTCACTGCCTTCCTTTCCTTTGTAACAGGCACTTGCTCGGGGCTGAAGGTGGTGGTGCCATCACACACCGTCCATGGCATCAGGGGTCAGGCTCTCTACCTCCCTGTGCACTATGGATTCCACACTCCGGCATCGGACATCCAGATCATATGGCTGTTTGAGAGACACCACACAATGCCCAAATACGTGCTGGGCTCTGTGAACAAGTCTGTAGTTCCTGACTTGGAATACCAACAAAAGTTCACCATGAGGCCACCCAATGCATCTCTGCTCATCAACCCACTGCAGTTCACTGATGAAGGCAATTACATCATGAAGGTCAACATTCAGGGCAATGGAACCCTGTCAGCGAGTCAGAAGATACAAGTCACTGTTGATGGTAAGTCCACTATGAGTGACATGGACAGCTGGTAGCAGGGCACTTAGCAATGACTCAGGAGATTAGCCTACCTGGGCTTTAGATCTCGGCTCTCCAACTTTGGCCAAATTAATTTATCCAAAAAGCCTCAGTGTCTCATAGCATGAATGACAATTACCTACCTCATGAGGCTTTCTGAGGATTAAATAAGACATGCACATTAAATAAGGATATGCATAGTTGCCCGGCTAGAGGTAATCAAGCAATAAGTAGGGCTTATCACTTGTTTGCCTGGAAACTATCATGTAAAAAGTTGATACTGCCTGACCTGTGGTGGCGCAGTGGATAACACATCGACCTGGAAATGCTGAGGTCGCCAGTTCAAAACCCTGGGCTTGCCTGGTCAAGGCACATATGGGAGTTGATGCTTCCAGCTCCTCCCCCTTCTCTCTCTCTGTCTCTCTCTCTCCCTCTCTCTCCTCTCTAAAAATGAATAAAGAAAAATAGAAAAAAAAAGATTAAAAAAAAAGTTGATACTATAATGAGATGGAGAAAGTTTTATTTTCTCAGTAGCAGAATGCACCCTGGCAAGAACCCTCAGCTTGTCATGTGAAGACTTTCATTTTGGCACACTGTGCGGGGGCAGATGAGACCTGCTCAGGGGCCATAATTAAGGAACAGTAGAAATTGTGGGAAATGTTTACTAAGGGAGAGTGGGATCAGCTAACTTTCAGACGTTTATTTTCCTTATCGAGGTACTTAAGTAGCATGCCTTAAATATACTATGTCCAAAGCCCAACTTCTCAGTTTTCCTTCCTAACCCATTTTTTTTTTTGTATTTTTTTTTTTCTGAAGCTGGAAACGAGGAGAGACAGTCAGACAGACTCCCGCATGCGCCCAACCGGGATCCACCCGGCACGCCCACCAGGGGCGACGCTCTGCCCATCCGGGGCGTCGCTATGTCGCGACCAGAGCCACTCTAGCGCCTGAGGCAGAGGCCACAGAGCCATCCTCAGCGCCCAGACAATCTTTGCTCCAATGGAGCCTCGGCTGCAGGAGGAGAAGAGAGAGACAGGGAGGAAGGAGAGGGGGAGGGGTGGAGAAGCAGATGGGCGCTTCTCCTGTGTGCCCTGGCCGGGAATCGAACCTGGGACTCCTGCACACCAGGCCGACGCTCTACCACTGAGCCAACCGGCCAGGGCCCCTTCCTAACCCATTTTTAACAATATTTCTTCTAAATTTTCATAACTACCAACTCCATTCCATCAATTATTTAGGCCAAAACCTTGCCATCACCATTGATCCTCCCCTTTTGCTAAGGTCCCACATCTAGTCCATGAGTTAATCCTGTCAGCTTCACCTTCAAAATGTACAGTTCCCCCACTTCTCCCCCCTAACTGCCTGCTCTACCCCCACCCCCACCGGCTGTGGCCTGGACTCTCCTGAAAGCCTGCCACCTAGCAGCTCCCCTGCTCCTGCTCCTGCTCCTGGAGCTTAAAGTCTTCCCGTAGCCTTCTCTCTCCCTCAGAATAAAAAGCAAAGTCCTAGCTCCCCTGCTCCTGCTCCTGGAGCTTAAAGTCTTCCCGTAGCCTTCTCTCTCCCTCAGAATAAAAAGCAAAGTCCTAGCTCCCCTGCTCCTGCTCCTGGAGCTTAAAGTCTTCCCGTAGCCTTCTCTCTCCCTCAGAATAAAAATCAAAGTCCTAACCAAGGCCTATGAGGTCCACCATGATCTCCCCAACAGACCCAACATCTGTGTAACCTCATTCCCCACCTCACTTCCCCTCACTCTGCTGTGGTCAGACTGGCCTCCTTGTTCTTCCTGCAACAGGCCAAAGACACTCATACCTCAGGACCTTTGTACTTGCTGTCCTTCTACCGAGATTGCTTTTCTCCTAGACAACAGCATGGTTCTCTTCCCTATTTGGTTTATGTCTCAGCCAAAATGTCCCTTTGTCTGTGAAGCCTTTTCTGACCACCTTATATAAAGTATAACCTCACTCCCAAACACACACAGAAAGAGAGAGAGAGAGAGAGAGGGAGAGAGAAATCTTTATCTTGAGTTCTTTTCAGGCCATGGGCAGCTGGCTCAGTGGTAGAGTGTCAGCCCAGTATGTGGACATCCCAAATTCATTTCCTAGGCAGGGCATACAGAAGAAGCGCTCATCTGCTTCTCTACCCCTCCCCCCTCTTGCTTCTCTGCAGCCATGGCTCGATTAGAGCAAGTTGGCCCTGGGTGCTGAGGATGGCTCCATGGCCTCTGCCTCAGGCACTAAGAAGAGCTCAGTTGCTGAGGAATGGAGCAACAACCCAGACGGGCAGATTATTCCCCTTGGTGGGCTCGCTGGGTGGATATGCTCAGGGGGCACTCGGGAGTCTGTTTCTGCCTCCCCTTCTCTAACTGAATTTAAAAAAATTTTAAATTTAAACATAATTTTAAAAACAATAATTGATTTCTTCTCATAGCATGTACTTTCACTCAACACAGTATATATTTTTATTTGTTCACTGTGTCTCTTCCTAACATAGAATGTAAGGTCCATGGGGCAGGGACTTGTGTTATTTTCTGCTTTGTCCTCAGTGCCTAACCCAGTTGCTGGCCATTGGTAGGTGCTCAGTGTATGTCTGTGGGGTAGACGAGTGGCAACTGGAGAGCAGATTTTCAGGGGAGCAAATCCACAGGACGTGGAAACAGATGCCTGGAGAGCAAATCTGGGAAAAGAAAAGAAGAAAATTCAAAAGGGAGTTATCCTGTTTAGTATTTCTCTCTTCCCAAAACATTTAATAGAGCATCTATTACTTGTTGATGTTTGGTAAAATTGAATTTGTTTAGAGAAAGGCAACCAAAGCCTTAGTAAGGGTTTAGGGCCCATGCAGAAGGTCTCAGGAAACTTCCACATCTGACTTACACTATGTTAGGCAAATGTGTGATTACAATACTGACATGTATTCTAATGACTGATTCTCCCCACACGAGACCTTTGATATATTACCTATTAGAGTTATCTCATACCATGTATAATTCCACACACAGAAATATTTGAAGCATGTTTTTTTGATGTAATAAATGTTCACAACTCATTTTTCTTTTTAAATCATATTAATGTAAACAGAGCTATTCCAAATCCTTTGTCCCTGCCAGGAAAGGGAAAGGATTAAATTCAGTACACAAGCCAATTGCTTGTATGCACCTTGAGAAAGACCGGAGGCCACAGAATTACTCAGCTGGTCCACTGGCTGCCCTTTCAACTCCCCTTCTTATTTTCCGTACTTTCCCATCTCTCTGGGCTGAAGCCTTGGGCCAGTGTGTTTCGTAATAAATGTTTCCCAGTGTAGGAAGTTGTATGAGTCAAGACAGATTTACCTAAGATACATCAACCCCAGTGAAAAGCTTGATGGGAAATTGAAATCTTGTATGGGAGCCAATCATCTGTCACCATGTATCACCTCGCTCTCCCCGTGTCCTGTCGTCATACGCAGAAGAGGTTATTAACGTTTCTCTCTAAAACGCTGGAAAGAAACAGCGCCAGACTGAAACCCTCCTCATTTGCCGCTGACTGCTATGTGACTCCGGGCAAGTCATCATCCTTTACTAACAAAGTCAGGAACCTCAAAAATTAATGAAGGCTGCTGAAAACACTTGCGGACACTCACGTAATTTCCACCCTTATCCAACAATTTTAGAGTTAAAACTCAGGGACGAAATACAGACTGTCTTGGAAATGTACTCACTGGACAGATGTTATGTGACTACAGTGTATCAGACTCATGACATAAACTGTTTTCTTATGTCTTCAATTTCCAAGAGGAATTTTTATTGGATTTGTCCTTTATATCTCTAAATTGATGTAACCCCAGTAACACATATTATCCTATTTTCAGATTAAGTTAGTTTGACATGTAGGCAGGCATTGGTTTGTTAATGATAAACGTAGAGTTGCAACACACATGCACAGCAACTGAAATACAGAATTAGTTAGTTCATTCACATAAAAGGAAAAGTAATTGGTACATATATGATTCTCTAAAACTTTCCCTCAGTTCCCCACAACTATAACATATATGAGCTTTATATTTTGCAAATGGGAGAGGAAAATTTGGGTTGACCACATCCACCCCACCAACTGCTCTTGGGACTTAGGACAAACCAAGAAAGGTCTGACTGTGTTGATTTTGGCTGTGACAGCACACGTTTGTAGTGTTGGCAAGCACACAAACAGGAAAGAAGAAAGTGATGTTCTCAACCACTAACTGCTCATCTATAAAGGTTTTCATTAGAAAATCCTTGAAGAATAAGTTCTAGAAGGCGCTTATTTCTGCTGTAAATGATATTTTTATGTTTAATTATTTTCAATTTTCCATAACTTCTCTATTCTCTTCTTTAATTAGTGCCCAAACTATCTACATTTACAAAGTGTAAAACCATAGAATCAATTCCCCAGGATTAAGTATTTGAGAGACCTCATAGATTTGTATGATAACGTTGTGGTGATAAAAATCATTTGTCTCTCTTGATATTGCAGACCCTGTCACAAAACCAGTGGTGCAGATTCAGCCTTCCTCTGGGGCTGTGGAGTATGTAGGGAACGTGACCCTGACGTGCCTCGTGGACAGGGGCACCCGGCTGGCTTACCAGTGGCTAAAGAATGGGAGACCTGTCCATACCAGCTCCACCAACTCCTTTTCTCCCCAAAACAATGTTCTACATATTGCTCCGGTGACCAAAGAAGACATTGGGAATTACAGTTGCCTGGTGAAGAACGCTGTCAGTGAGATGGAAAGTGACATCATTATGCCCACCATATACTGTAAGTTTAAAAAAAATCATGAGTTTTCTTCTAGGAGGTTCTCACGAGGGTAGTCACAGAGACCATCAACACCAGATGTCATCTCAGTTTTATTATTATTATTGTGCAGTGTAATCACACCTCTTAGGTACTGGCTTATCATGAAATATATTTATTTGCACAATCCTATTTCTTGAAGTTCAATTTAAGACACTTGGCCAGGGGTCTTTCATGATACAGTTTGTGACTTAGGGCATTGCGTGACCTTCTTTCTAGTGGAAAATAGGAACCTCAATTTCAAGAACCAAGAACTATGCAGAAGGCACTTGGAAATTCATCCCCAAGGAGGAAAAGTTGGTCATCTTAACCAGGAGACAGATGTGCCCTGTAGCTGGCTGTCCTCTCCGCCATGTCCTCAGCTGCACTCGGAGAGTCAGGGTGTAGGAAGGATCCTAGTCAGAGAAGACTTCAGCATTCCTCACTAAGGTATTCAGTTTCCCAGGGAGCAGTAATGCCTTCAGATTTCAATTTTCTTTGCTTCTGTTCTTCTTCTGCTGCTGTTTAACCTCATGTAAAGCTCATCAAACTCTTCAGTTCATGTCATAACATCACTACCAACCCAAACAAGAGCTCTCTATTTACCGTATGTTTTGGAGACATATTGAGAAATTTTACAAATATGGGTTCTGTTGACACGTTTTAAAGATGAATAAACTGCATGATTTAAGATTTTTACTCTTTTGATGAGATAATTGTGAATGTAGTATTAATTTATTTCCTTGATTATTTTTGCACTCAAATGCAAAAGCCTTCACTTGGTCAACACTACTTAATTATATTCATTCATTCACTCATTTATTCACTCACTAACATTTTGATTTGATTCAAAAATCAACTATCATTGTCTTGTCTATCCTAAGTAATTATTACCTATAGAAACATGCATAGAACATATGTAATATATACACAGAAACACAACCCAAACTTGTTCATTTGTTAATTTTTCTTGCTGTCATTACTTTAGCCCTATTTTATTGTCTTTTTGTTTGTTTGTTTTCTTGGTTTTGTGTCATAAGAATTAAATAAAATATATAATCTGAAGATTTGTCATTTATCCTTTCTGTTGATGTGACATCAACACTTTTATCATTCCATGCCATCTGGAAAAAGGTGCCTTAGTTGACATCGTTCCCTCTTCTTTCTTTACCTGCTTAGAAGCCCAGGTTACATACTCTTCCTTCGTGTCTTCTCCAGAAAGGCTCACCTGCCTGACTTTGTCTCCTCTTTGATGCCACGAGGGGTCACTCTCCTGCAGTACCCCACGCTCGCCTCTCCCCTGGTGCTCACTGCGTTGCATTTTCCTTGAGTCTCTTCCCCTCATCAGTGCCCTAACTCTAAAGAGGAGCTCTGCATTATTCGTTTCTGTATCCCTAGGACAATACTTGACACAGATGAAGAACGCAATTGAGATTTCTTGAACTGGACTAAACCAGAAAGGATTGCCTTCCTTCATATCCCTTCCAGTGTTACTTAACGAAGCTGCAGGGAGGCTATTTTCCCGTCATAAGACAACTGCTTCTCAAAGTGCTCTGGTCCTTCGTTGTCATTTATTTTTCTGACCTTTACCACAGTTCCTCAATAACCTGGGAAATGTCACATTGCAGTATTGCTTCATAGAAGTCCACATCATAACTTAGGATTTCAGCACGGATCACCTACTCTGTTTTTCTAAGGCACTGTTTCTATGACAACTTCCTTTATGAAAGCAAGAATTATTTTTTATTCTGGCAGAAAAAAACATATAACATTATCTATCAAAATTGACCACATATTTATGAGGCTATGATGTCAAAATCCGGTACTGGTCCTGGTGGAATATAATGTCAAGCCAGTAATTCAGATAAATATTCACTTGCAGGTCATGAAATGTATACGCCTTCCAGCTCCAGTTGTAAATAATAACCCAGTAACCACTGCATTTTGTGTGTAGCATATGGCACCGCTGCAGGGAAGTACTCTAAGTGATAAAAATTAAAGAAAGAAAAAAAAGGTCATTCACAGTAAATACTTACCATCTGCTCCCAAGCAGGGTGGCAAGCAGCACCATGATGAAAACTAAGGCACTGTTCCCGCCCAGCCATAAATTGTTAAAGAGAACAGATAACATGGGATCTTACAAGTCATTTAGTAAAGGTCATTCCTGAGGCAAAAGGTTTGTTTCTATTAGGAGTTCTCTGCCGAGGGCAAGAAACTGAGCCATAATCCAAAGTCAAAACAGAATTATCCTCTGCTTTCCCTGTCAGAGTCAGAGGCCACACTACATCACTCCAGATGTCTTCAGCTGGACCGTTCATTCCCACGAGTAAGGCACCAGGCTACACCTCAAAGTAAAGCATGGTCGGCCTGAAGTCTAGTGAAAAAGGAAGTAAGATCGTGGCGGATTAAGAAGAGAATAGAGTTTAAGCCAGGGGTCCCCAAACTTTTTACACAGGGGGCCAGTTCACTGTCCCTCAGACCACTGGAGGGCCGGACTATAAAAAAACTATGAACAAATCCCTATGCACACTGCACATATTTTATTTTAAAGTAAAAAAACAAAACGGGAACAAATACAATATTTAAAATAAAGAACAAGTAAATTTAAATCAACAAACTGACCAGTATTTCAATGGGAACTATGCTCCTCTCACTGACCACCAATGAAAGAGGTGCCCCTTCCGGAAGTGCAGTGGGGGCCGGATAAATGGCCTCAGGGGGCCGCATGCGGCCCACGGGGCCGTAGTTTGGGGACCCCTGGTTTAAGCAGTGTGTAGATGTGAGGGATGGAGGGGGGAAGAGAGAGAGAATGGAAGGACTTGATCATGCAGTGAAATATGGGTATCCATTCTGTGAGTGGTGAAATTACGTTTCACCTCTGTGGTTCTCTGAAATTTAAGATTTTCTGCAATGAACATGTGTTTCTTATATAATCAAACTAAATAGGTTACAGTTTAAGAAGTCATATCAGAAGAAAGCAACTAAAATGCTTCAGATGTGAGGTTCTTAGAACTGTAAGAAATGCTAGTGCAAGGGCTGGGGGAGTTTGGGGTGTTTGATTCTGACTATGAAGAGCCAGATATAGCATACACAGGGAGTCCTCAGGTGATGACGGTATCCACATACGACATTTTGAGTTTACAATGCTCACTCCCTTAAAAACTTTAAAAACTGGAGACGTGAGTGTGTCGGCTTACACCATTAGCATCGTACTTATAGACTAGGTGGGTGAACTAGTTTGGTTGTGCACAGTAGAATATGCAGTATTCTTATTCTGTGCTTAGTTGTGTTTTTCTGTTCTAGATTATGATTTTACAACTGTGTTAGGATAGCTAAGTGACTTAGGATAGGGTGTGTTTCGACTTACACAAAAACTAGGGTTACGTCACTGTCATAGGAATGGCACTTTTTCATAATCCAAGGGCCCCCTGTAAGTAAGACAGAGAGAGGACAAAAGATTAGACCAATCATAAAACCCAAAATATGGGGAAGTAGAAAAATCATAATAAATGTCTAGAGAAAGTAAGGTAAGATAACCAGATTCCTTTGTGTAGAAGCATGTTTTATTTTAAACTAAAGTGATGTTTCTAGATGATCAAACTTATCATCAGCTTTCTCTCTAAAAGACTTTAGGCTTTCTCTACAAATCAAACCCACTTTCCAAAATAAAAAAATTACTATTTTTGAGACTATTCCATTATGTTGCGAGGTCCTAAGGCAATTTTAAAATGAGGAGTTTCCAAAAAAAGCTTCAAGTAATGTCAGCACACTTTGAACAAATTATCACTCATCTTTATGTGTGTGGAATTATCAGGCAATTGGTTTGTACAGTCGCAATCTATAAACCTGAAAACAGTGGGAAGGCAGAGGCTTTAACTGAATGGCTATATTTTTATGACCACAAGTCTCTTCTTTATCTGTCCTGCTCCGCGCTCAGACTTTAGTTTTTGTGCACAGACTTGGGCCCATTGTCATGCCAGACCTCAGATGATCCTCCCCACTGGTTTTCTACTACATGAACCATGTGGTGGCCTTTTCTGCCCTAATCTTCTATCCGTGATGACAAACTGGAGGGACGCTGCTGCTGCACTGGCCCTGAGATAACAGAATAAGGAGGTTCCGTTTTATACAGCACACAGCTCTAAAACAGTGGTTTCCCAAGACCACATCACAGCCTGAAATAAGAGGACAGTATGACAGGGTTCTAGAGCAGTCACAGGAAAGGGACATTCATTTCTCTCCACTTTAATGCCCCATCTCCAGTTCCTGGTTACTTCAAGCGTCTGTGTTTGCTTTCTGAAAACAGTATCATCCCATGTACACACATTGATCTATGGGTTTCATCCAGATGTCTGTGTGCTTTTAGGAAGTAAATATGTGCAAACTGAATGTTCCCTAGATAAATATAACTCATTTTTTTGCTTCCAGTTTCTGTTATATATTAAGAAATTTGTTTCCCCAATGGTAGATTGGTGAGAAAATGCTGACCTAATTGGGAATACTCTGGGAATGGCTTACCAGTACAGCGTTGAATCATTGTGATTCAAAGGTAAAAACAACTTAAACAACCAGTCGTCTAGTCAACCTACTTACATTAAAAGAAACTTGTGATATAGAAAGTCATATCCCTTACATTTTTTGGAGAGATAATATGAATGAGAAAATGCATGTATTTTAGAGTCCTAGCTATGGTATGTATTATCTATGTGAACAAGGCAAAATTAATAATAACAACATCTACTTCATGTGTCTGCTTTAAAAATTAAATGTCCTTGTATATATAAATGAAGTGCCTCCAAATGGCAAGTATCCAATAAATATTGCTTATGATCGGCTAAAAAATGGGCACAATCATGCCTAAACCTTGGAGTTTTTAGAATTTAAGCCAGGCTAAAGATTGAATGAGAAAAACCTATCTAGCTGAGAAATATATGTTTTTTTAATTCTTCTCTCTTTATTTTCTGAAGAAAGCAATGGGAAATGTATCTTCATCTGCAGGTAATCTGTTGCTACAAAAATAGCAAAATGCTAAAGGAATATTGTAGTGTGAGGAAAAACACATGGGATATCCATGATTAAGTAGTTTATTGATGATCAATGAATATTTGTTAATAATAATGAAGACGTATTTTTTTTTCCAAATGGAATTCTAGGCTTACCTTTTGAAGAGGAATTTTTAAAATTTGTTAACTGTTAAACTGTCGTGAAAATATGCACATAGGGACCATTCCTTTATCTATTTGCACAAATTTATGTTTCATGTGAAACTATGTATTTTATAAATATTTATATGACATAATCTAGTACTGACAAAAAATATATAGTACTCAAAGTACAATTGTCAAAGAGAAAACAGTGGCCATAATTTATTTTTAAAATGCTTTAAAATGTAATTACTGTTTCAGAAAGATTTTATTTGTCTAACAAGATTGCGTATTTATCAATGCATTGCACAAAAGCTTAGCACATGATTATGACAACAGTGTCTGTAAAATTGTATAGACTCAGTTTCAAGGCTTTTACTATTTCATTAAGTTCAATCACATCTCAAATAATTATTAGTGGCCCTGGCCAGTTAGCTCAGTTGGTTAAGAGTGAAACCTTAACCCTGAAACGACAAGATTGCTGGTTCAATCCCTTGTCAGGGCACACATGGGAAGTGATCAATGAATGCACGACTGAGTGGAACAACAAATAAATGCTTCCTTTCCCCCTCCCCTCTCTCTCACTTCCTCTTTCTGTCTCTAAAAATCAATCAAAAAAATATTAAGTCCTTGTTGGATAGCTCGGTTGGTTGGAGCGTCATTGCAGAGCACGGAGGTTGCTGGTTCAATTCCCCGGTCAAGGCACATACAGGAGCAGCTCGATGTTCCTGTCTCTCTCTCCCCGCCTCCCTCAAATAAATAAATAAATAAAAATTATTATTATTGTTTCAATGGATATCAGAATAGAACATTTTTAGGTCCTTATCATTTACTGGGAGTCTAAATAAGCATCTATTCATCCAAGTTTATCCTGAAAACTTTCATAGAGAATAAAATGTTGCTAAGCTCTCTCAAATTTATAAACTATGTCATGATTACTTATGTCACTTATTTATCTTTTTTCAACTAATGCAGATGGACCTTATGGACTTCGAGTTAATTCTGATAGAGGACTAAAAGTAGGGGAAGTATTTACTGTTGACATTGGGGAAGCCATCTTGTTTGATTGTTCTGCTGATTCGTATCCTCCCAACACCTATTCCTGGATCCAGAGGACTGACAATACAACATATGTCATTAAGCACGGACCTCGCTTGAAAGTTGTGTCGGAGAAAGTAGCCCGGAAGACAACTGACTATGTGTGCTGTGCTTACAACAACGTAACTGGAAGGCAAGATGAAACTCGTTTCACCGTCATCATCACTTCTGTAGGTAAGTGTGACATTAAAGGCAGATTTCCCAGTGAAACACAGATGCATGCTGGCCTTATTCCACCTCTATTGGATAACTATGTGGAAGACAGCACCATTGTGGGATTGATAATATACTCTAAGAAACTCTTTTTCCTGAGCTAACTAAACCATAGCTTCAATGAATCAAAGAAAGAAAACCTGAAACAGAATGGAGAAGGAATCCAATTGCTAATGCTGAGGAACCCAGAAAAAGAGAATTCAATAAATTATGTACTTAGAAATATGCATCCTTGCTTTCCTGATTTTACAAACAGGAATATAACAGAAGCAGGCTACTCATTTAAAATATTTATATCTAGTGTTGCATTAGGAAAGATGAACAAATTTCCATGAGTTGGAAATCTGGATTTCCTAGTATTTGACTCCCCATCTCACTGTCCTTCATGTGCTTCCTCTACTCCTTCATAATTTAAACACTGGAGATCTGTGGATGTTCTCAAAATCATCTGATGTTTAGAACAGGGATCCCCAAACATGCGGCCCCCTGAGGCCATTTATCCGGCCCCCGCCGCACTTTGGAAGGGGCACCTCTTTCACTGGTGGTCAGTGAGAGGAGCATAGTTCCCATTGAAATACTGGTCAGTTTGTTGATTTAAATTTACTTGTTCTTTATTTTAAATATTGTATTTATTCCTGTTTTGTTTTTATACTTTAAAATAAGATACGTGCAGTGTGCATAGGGATTTGTTCATAGCTTTTTTTTTTATAGTCTGGCTCTCCAACGGTCTGAGGGATAGTAAACTCACCCCCTGTTTAAAAAGTTTGGGGACCCCTGTTTTAGAAAGTTTATGGAGCCACAAAAGGTTAAGAATCACTGCTTAAAATATTTATGCCCACCAAATTCCTATTCTTCTGAGTTTCCTCATCTCTTTCTATAAACAGTATATTATTCTCTTGTATGATCTCATTCACTCCCATGGTTTCATAACACTGGTGCATCTCAAATCTTCATCTTTAAATTTCTTAAACTGTATACGCAGTTGCCTTCAGAAGTTTTCACTTTGAAGTACCAGAGGCAGTATACAAGTCCAACATCAAAACTAAAGCATCTTCGCCTGACCAGGCAGTGGCACAGTGGATAGAGCATTGGACTGGGATGCGGAGGACTCAGGTTCAAGACCCTGAGGTCGTCAGCTTGAGTGCAGGCTTATCTGGTTTGAGCAAGGCTCACCAGCTTGAACCCCAGGTCGCTGGCTCGAGCAAGGAGTCACTCGGTCTGCTGTAGCCCCCCAGTCAAGGCACATATGAGAAAACAATCAATGAACTACTAAGGTGCTGTAACAAAGAATTGATACTTCTCATCTCTCTCCTTTCCTGTCTGTCTGTCCCTATCTGTCCCTCTGTCTGACTGTCTATCACCAAAACAACAACAAACTAAAGCATCTTCCTTCCCTACCAAATTTCTATTCTTTCTGTATTCTCTGTTTAAGTGAATGGCCCTACTATCTACCAACCTGAACCATTAATAAAAATGCCACCTCAGACTCTCCTCTTGCTTACTGCTCTGTCCAACATCCAATTATTCAAACTCCTATCTCTCAAATCCATTCTCTTCTCTCCTTCCTTATTTCTTTTTCTTTTCCCTCTCCTGCTCTCCTTTTTCTCCTCCTCTTCCACCTTCTTCTCTTTTACTTCTTCCTTTACTACCACTACTTCTATTCCTCCTAGACTCACCTTTGCATACAAAGAAGCCAGATTCCACTTGGGGAACACCTGGGAGCCAGTTTGGACAGGAAGCAGTGTTCAGAGTACCTATGACTGAAGGAACAAGATTGCAAAAGGAACCACAATCAATACCTTCTCCATTGATATCTTGTCTTTCTCTGTCATTATAGAATCAATACCTTCTCCATTGGTATCTTGTCTTTCTCTGTCATTATAACTCTGGTGCCTAGACTACTGCCTATAACATAGAGAGGGGCAATGCATTTTGTTGAACAAATGAAGCAAGAATATGGTCCTTGTAATTCATAAGCTATGTTTTTCAGTATATGTTCCTTGGGCCACATGCGTCAAAATCCCCTGGGATGGCCTAATAATGTATTTTCATTAAGACACCTCAGACCTACTGATTCAGGATCTTACGGCTAGGATCTGAGAATCTGAATATTTAGCAAGCATACATGTAACAACTACTTGTTTAAGGTGGTTTTTATATATGTCTATTGCCTTTTGAACTTATTAAAAATCTCTTAAAGTGCTACTAAGAATTATAAGACTATCACAAACCCACAGATTGATAAAGAAATATATAGTGGATGAGATCCTCCCCAGGCTAGGGGTTGAGGGCATTCACAATTGCAAACCCATCTGAATGTATTGGAATTTATATACTGACATGGTGGGATTTGGGGGTTTTACCTGAAGAAAATACCACACTGTCTAGAAGAGTGTTATCCAGTAGAACTTTCTGCAATGAAAGAAAGGTTTAGTATCTACACTAACAGGTGTGGTAGCCATTAGCCTTATTTGGCTTTTAAACACTTAAAATATGGTTATGCAACTGAGGAACTAAAGTTTTATTTTATTTCATATATATTAATTCTAATTTCAGTGTAAACAGCCACATGTGTCTAGTGGCTACCATATTGGACCATGCAGCTCTAGAATTTTCACCTGGTTTATGTTTTATTTGGTCAATAGGTAATATACTTCCCTTATAGATCCCAAAGCATATACGTAATAGGGTGATATAAATAAGACTCGTTCCTTCATTATTTAGCACCTATTATGGGCCAAATACTGGGGTAGGCATTGAGAATACCTAGTTTGGATAGCAGGCATGTAAGCAGCTTTGCTTCCTATTTTACTAGATTTTCAATAGGCCTCACCAGCTTTTACCTCAGTGAGGAACCAAAACCTGATTTTGAAGCAAGCCATAATTAAGCATTTAAGATAGTCTATTGGTAATCTGAATGTCACCTTAGACTTGTTCCTCATGCTCATTGCAGGTGAAAACGAGGTTATAATATGCCAATGCACACAGCCTTTTCCACTGCCTAAACTTTTTCCATTAATATTTAGTGAAGGTATTTTTATAAGATCAGAAGCCCCCAATATTTGATCAAGGTCTTATTGTTAAGACTCAGAGACAGCTATGGTCTTAATATCAAATATCTGCCTTTTGAAAACTCTAAAAAACCTGTCCGACCTGCACAGAGGCCAGGCATTTGTTATTATAGTAAATAAGAAGAGCAGGTGCTTATTTTTCAAAGGGATTCGGTGACAGCTTTGTGACTTTTAGGGCTGTACTTCAACCCCCAAATGTCCACAGAACTTTAAAGCAGCAGCAATAGGCAAAGAAAAGGAACACTATTGATGTGTTTCGTTATGTATTTGAATTTTTAAAAGTTCCCCAAATGGGTCCTGGCTGGCTAGCTCAGCGGTAGAGCTTCAGCCCGACGAGTGGAAGTTTTGGGTTTGATTCCCAGCCAGGACACACAGGAGAAACATCCATTGGCTTCTCCACCCTTCCCCCTCTTCTTTTTCTCTATCTCTCTCTTCTCCTCCCACAGCCAAGGCTCCATTGGAATAAAGTTGGCTCAGGTGCTGAGGATGGCTCCACCGCCTCTACCTCAGGAGCTGGATTGGCTCTGGTTGCAATGAAGCAACACCCTGAATGGGCAGTGTATTGCCACCTAGTGGACATTCTGGGTGGAATCCCAGTCAGGTGCATGTGGGGGTCTATCTCTCTGCCTCCCCGCTTCTCACTTCAGAAAAATAAAAAATAAAGAAATAAAAAATTCCTCAATGAATGAATCTCTGCAATGCAGATTAAGTGTATATCCAGCAACAGTAAGAAAAATGAACATCTCTTGTCACTATAATAGAACACTTCCTGACCATCCACTCTGATGAGAAATCTGTATTAAGTTCCATGGAGAATTTGAAAAAATTTTGAGGGATAACATACCCTTTTTTGTTATCATATTTTCAGAACCAAGCTGTGTTTGATGTAACCAGAATCAAGTTATAAGAAATAGATGAACCTCTTTATTTTTAAGGAGACAGAGAATGTGGCCACTAAACGGTTTCAGCAATAAGATATAGAGGGCAAAGGAGAAAGGAGTCAAAGATAACGCTGAGATCTCCAGTACAGAAAGAAAACAATGAGGTCTGGAAATAACCACGTGTTTAATTGGGGACTTCTGGTTGGGGAGAGGAAGGCTGGAGAAGGTCACAGTTAGCTCTATGATTTCCTGCCTGTGTACAACGGTGCCTTCCACCACTGTGGGCTATGGTTCACATCTAATTTGAAATATTACTTGACCCTTCTGCATCTCAGTGGAGATACCCTAAAGAAAACGGGGCAATGGTTAAGGTCGTATAGCTAATAAGCAATAAAATCCTATTTGAATTCAAAGCTTTTGGTTTTAACCACTATATAAATTGCTTTTCCCTGAGAATGTCAATAAGACTATGGTCTTTCTAAAAGAATGCCATATATACAGGACAGAGAGTGTTTTCTCATCACCTTCACTAATTTTATGCTGTATACAGAGAGATACTCTGGTTTGTCCATGACATGTATATATACTCATATTTATGAGAAATTATGAAATATCAGTTACTAAAAAAAATCTAGATTATAAATTTCCAGGAAAGAATAAAAATTAACATAATAAGTTAGAATCTGTATTTTTTTTAAAAAAACAATAATTTTATTATGCTAATAGAGGACTTCCTTGAATGTAGGTGTTCCAGGTTTTAAATTTTAATGGGGTCTAAATCGCTATTGTGCCAGGCAATATACAAATAAAATGAAAATATGTATGATTAGAATTCAAGTGTTTCATTTAATAAAGAGATTCAAATTATTAGAGTTCCCAAGGTCCACACAGCTGTAGTTAAATATTTAGACATGAGAGAAATATTTTTCATTAGTATGTGATACTGAGAAATCTATCATTTTAAAAATTTTATTTCTATTGCACATCTTATCATAAAGAAGGGAATAGGAAAATGGCCTAAATCAGGAAAATGAACTTACTATTTTCTTCTATCTTCTATTTTCTCAGGTTAAAGTGTCCAGGAGATGTATTTCACTTGGGCCACAGGAGAAGATGACTGAGAGAGAACTGTATATATCCCTGACATCCAGATCCTGAGAGCTTGGTGACATCCCATGAGCATCTAGCACAGAATAACTGAATTTGCCACGAGGGACTGTGGTGGACTGTGAAAATAGCACATCCCTCAATGTGGCGCCTTCCTCTCCATAGGGCAGGGGTCCCCAAACTTTTTACACAGGGGGCCAGTTCACTGTCCCTCAGACCGTTGGAGGGCCGGACTATAAAAAAAACTATGAACAAATCCCTATGCACACTGCACACATCTTATTTTAAAGTATAAAAACAAAACGGGAACAAATACAATATTTAAAATAAAGAACAAGTAAATTTAAATCAACAAACTGACCAGTATTTCAATGGGAACTATGCTCCTCTCACTGACCACCAATGAAAGAGGTGCCCCTTCCGGAAGTGCGGCGGGGGCCGGATAAATGGCCTCAGGGGGCCACATGTGGCCCAGGGGCCGTAGTTTGGGGACCCCTGCCTTAGGGACATGAATCAGCTGCCATGATCAGCGAACATATTGGATGGGAGGGATCTCAGAACTCCATTCTGATCTAGAAATAGGCCTGCTGGCTGGTAGCATATGGCTGTCCTGTTCTGGTTGCAGTTTCCAAACAGCCAGGTTGCGATACCATGGAGACCACACCTCTTACCCATATTTGCACTTAATATGTTATTTGTTTCCTAAGGAGGGGGCAAGTAGCATTTGCACTAAGGCTTTGGTAGATGCGTCAATCATGGTTGAATAATGGGGAGAACGGTATGCTGTGTCCAGAAGAGTAGAAAGCTCTCTGAAAGGAGAAAGACCGGGGCTCCTGAATGTGCTGGATGTGTCCAGAGCTACATTCGGGATTTTCTAAGTTCTCTGTGGCAACAGGGTAAGAATTTCCCTGCTGTCTTATTCTCAAGTTGTGCTTTTGGAAGTGTATCTCTCCTAAACACACTTGCCTACAGCTGAGACTACAGCACCTATGCCCCTTGATTTGGTCCTTGACACGTTTGGCACTTTTTAGTCTATGAAAGGGAGCCAACTTCAAATGCTGGACACGGTGAACCTTGTATATTCTGAGGCAGAGTGAAGCAGGGTTAGGAGCAGGGAGCCAGGATGCTCCAGAGGAGAAGGGCGCCACCAGGAAAGCTCACTTGTTCTGAGAAAAGGCGCACCCCTGCTCCTCACCTCCAGGGGAAGGACGCCAGGACTTTGCAAAGCTAGGATTTGGGCTGACAGGCGCTGGTCACTACAGGGTGGTTCTCTGACTGGGGCAAGCAGAGGGAAGGGGAGAGAGCAAAGGGGCGCTAAGGAAGGAGTCTGACAAAATCAGAAGTAATGGGAAAGGGAAGAAGAGGCGTCCTCTGTCGGACAGAATGTGCAAATTTGGTTATTTTAGAACATACATATCAAAGGTGACGAAAAGTTAAAAATGGTGGCAAGGGGAGGGCATCCCCTCAGCCTGCCATCCATTCACTGTATGTTAAACTCACTAGGGCTCAGAATCCTGCGTGTGCGTGGCAAAGAGATGACTATGCCCGAGTGCAGCTTCACCATTAGAACGAGAAGTACCATACTCTGAATCATCACTACTGTATTAGTGTATTTTCAAGTTTACAAGGAGAAAAGGCTGAAACTACACTAAGATGTTTTCCTGCAGTTTTCCTCAAGGTACAGCACAGTGCAGAAACTTGACTAGAATAAATTAGCACTGAATATTTTTTGAAGGGCCAGAGGTTAGTCAATTTTGATAAAGGTAGACCAGCCACCCAGAAGACAGAGCACATCAGGTCTGGTGTTAGAAAAGGTTAAAGGAAAAAACGAATATTCAAGGAGTCTACCTTCCAATTATAGAACCATTCTTAACCACAGATTAACAGGAAAACACTGAACTTCCAGTCAAAACAAACCTTATGATCCAGTCTCAGTTCTAGGATTTAGGGACTGTGGCAAATGTTTTAGTTTCTGAGACTATTCTTTTATCTGTACCTAAAAGTTGTGCTTTAATTTTTCTTACTATGTTTGTTATTACTGACATGATACATGTATACCTACTAAATGGAGAAAATGTACATTTGGTTTTATACATACATAATGCTCAACAAAAGCAAAGCATCCCATGAGAATCAATTAGCTATCCTGGGAATTAAAGAGTATGGAGTGTTTTATTATTCTTTCTAAATAATAGACTATAATACAGTAATTATAGTGTCAGTAAATTTTATAATATTTGTATATATACATATATACATGCACACAATTTTTGGGGACTCATTGACTAGCATGCCAATGGATACAGTGTTCTAGTTACATAATAAACTTCATGTGAAACTCTCTGGCTGCCCCAAATTGTATAATATTAGAGCAACAGAGAACTTAAAAATCAATCCCTCTCACCTCCTCATTTACTAATGTGAAAATCCAGACCTTCCGAGTCAAGCGGCTTTCCCACAGCTGTCCAGCTCTTCAGAGAGAACAAACCCGTGAAGTTGGAGCTCAATGTCTGAAGAAAGGCTTAGCCTTCGCAGAGACCACGCACGTGCTGAAGCAGTCCCACACTGAGAGGTCAGCTTTCTAACAGCGGAAGAATATAAACTGCTCTACAAATTAACAAGGAGAAGAAGAGGAACAACATCCTAAGAAGTTTTGTGATGTTCTAGACTAGATCTAGAACTAATAAATTGTCATCCTATTTCCTTTTAAACTGTCTTGAATTTATTTCATCCGCTCAGAGTTAAAAAGAGTTTGATTTAAAATCTGTTTAGAGGCAAAAATGTTACACAAGTATCGAAATCCCATAAGAAAGAACATTTTAAAAACACAGTTCTCTGATTGCAATCAGAAATGAACAAACTTCTCATCTGAGATTGTAGCCTTTCAGGTAGAGTTAAAAGGAATTGTGAACAGCATTGTATAAGGAATTTAACAGAGATAGAATTATTTCAATGACTTTAACTGCAGTTTGACATATATAATCTATACTACAGTATAAAAAGATTCTGGGAAGATGAAAAATGAAAGTGTTCAAATCGAAAGCGAAGACAGTGGACACAGGTCCACAGTGAAAGCAGGGAAAGGTGAAGGCTTCCTCCGTCGTGGCTGCTGGAGACCTCAGCAGTTTTATGGTGAAAGATGACAGAGGGCGAGCGGGCTGGAATCTTATTGCTGAGCCAAGTGGCCACCACGTCTTCACCACGCCCACATTCCCCAGGCTGTTGCCACCACTGTGGAGAAATGTCACATTCCAGGACTTTCACTCTCACATTAAGCTAGACAGAGACAGGCAACTTCCAGACCGATCCCTGTCGCCTACTGTAAAAAGACACCTGTTACACCCATGCGTTGGAGGCCACAACTACTCCCCACTTATATCGTAACTCTATGACTAAATGTATTACACTACGGAACTAGTGTTTACACTGCCCTGGCTAATAATCTGTGTTAAAGTAACATTAAAATGAGGCGGACAAAGTGTCAAGAGCCTCGGGTCCTCTCCAGATTCCGCAACGTACTACTTGAATCACTTAGGGCAGCCTCGGCTTCTTCATCTGTAAGAGGGGACAATAATAATAGAGTCTCCCTAACATGGTTATTGTGAGCATTGAGTGGGTCTGTACGTATCACGTATTCTTAGAACAGAGCCTGACATACTTCAAGCACTCAGCAGATGTTAGTTCTTAGCACCATATTTTACATAGGAAAGGAATGACTTGCAAAACAAAGCAGATTTTAGTCACCAAATAGGACTTTAAATATAAGGTCTACCGGAAAGTTCTGTCCGTTTCTATCACAACAAGTTTCGACACGTAAGCACATGTTTATTTGGCGCATGTGTGCCTCTCTATTTTTATCACTTAATGTATACATACTGATGTAGCAAATTAACTAAAACAAAGTTGATTCACGTTAGTCTTATGTGTGAAGCGATAGTGTACCCATGGCTACTGATAAAGTTCATTTTCACCACTGTAATTTTTACGAATTTCAACAAGGAAAAATGCTACAGAAGCATGTCTGTTGCATCCACCATATTCCCCGGACTTAGCACCCTCCGACTATCACTTGTTTTTGTCCTTACAAAATTTTTTGAAGGGCAAAAAATTAAAAAATGAAGAAGATATCAAACAAGCACTGGTTCAATTTTTCGCATCAAAAGATAAAACATTTTTCAAAAATGGGATATACAAATTGCCCTCACACTGGCAAGAAATCATTAATAATAATGGCAATTATATTATTTAATAAAGTTTATTGATAGTAAGAAAAATTTGTATTTTGTTTTATTCCAAAAACAGAACTTTCCAGTAGACCTTATATTTTAACAATCATGCACACATTGTATTTTAGCAATGAAATTATTGGTCAAAATTAGTAAATTGTATTTAAAATAAACACCTCCCCTTTCATACCTTTAATCATATACCACCCCTAGAAAATTCACATACCTGAATTATCCTAAAAGAGTGAGATGGAAGGAGAGAGAGAACAGCCTAGCATCTGGGGATGTTGTACACAGTGAGATCAAACAAATCTAAATTAAATGCTGGCAAACGCTACTGAAAAGTGGCAGACACGAGCTCTTCGCCATATCTAGTACAACATGTCGGTGTTATCCTGGGCAGCTCACATGTTCCTATCACGAATGTCCCCAGAGTTTACTGAGTGTTCTAAAATAAGTGCATCCCTTTCATTCCATCTCTCATTCATATTCTCTCCCATATATTTGCAGTAGTGTCCCATTTAAGATAAAGCATGAGCAAGTCCAACTCTATAGCAATTTATTACTTACCTTCAGTAAACATATTAAAGCTGTGTCTGGCCCTGGCCGATTGGCTCAGCGGTAGAGTGTCGGCCCGGCGTGCAGGGGACCCGGGTTCAATTCCTGGCCAGGGCACATAGGAGAAGTGCCCATTTGCTTCTCCACCCCCCCCCCCCCTTCTTCTCTGTCTCTCTCTTCCCCTCCCGCAGCCAAGGCTCCATTGGAGCAAAGATGGCCCGGGCGCTGGGGATGGCTCCTTGGCCTCTGCCCCAGGCGCTAGAGTGGCTCTGGTCGCAGCAGAACGACGCCCCAGAGGGGCAGAACATCGCCCCCTGGTGGGCAGAGCGTTGCCCCTGTTGGGCGTACCAGGTGGATTCTGGTCGGGCACATGCGGGAGTCTGTCTGACTGTCTCTCCCCGTTTCCAGCTTCAGAAAAATACAAAAAAAAAAAAAAAAAGCTGTGTCTGTCCTTTCATGCAGGCCTGGAGAAGCTTGCACAGAAAGGGAAGTCGTTGTCCCCTTTCGCAAGTATAACTGGAATATCACTCTTTTTTATTATATCCACGTGTCTTCTTCTCCTATGGAAAAAATATCAACCCAGCAAAGGTAGGTCAAACTTAGAAAAAAGTTGTAAATGGTTTTATATATGTGCTAAAAATGATCTTACTCTGTTTATTTCTCTCTTGGTTTTAGTTATAAAAGAAAAGCTAGAAGGCAGGTAATGTATATGTTTCTATGAATATAATTTTTATCTTGAATGCTTTTTCCTCAGTTGGTAAGACTGACAGAAATGCCAATTTGTCTTTTCAGGCCAGAAACAGAATACAGAAAAACACGAACATTTTCAGGTAAGGGCCAGGCTGACAGGAGCTATTATTAATGTAACGTACATTAATGAGTATTGTTGATATTAATTAGTATATTACTGCTCACAAAAATTAGGAGATATTTCAAAATGAATATAAAGCGATAAAAAAGAAGCATTTGATTCTTTTTATTGAACAAGAACATCAGAAAAGCAAACAAGTCAAAGAAAGTTGTTTGACTATGCAAATGAGATGCAAAACCAACTTTTATTTCATTGGTGAAAATGCAGTATATACAAGGCTGAAAGTACTGGAGTATGTGCACGTTCCCTGGTCCCCTAAATTCTGTGAGCAGTATATAATGTACTATCAATATAATAACATTCACATAAGCTAATCTTGATATAATACTAAGTCCCTTGCCTTTGACTACTGCCTTCACTTTACAGAGTGCTATCTATCCCTTCACTGGTTTTATGTAAGGCACACAAGTCTGTAAGAGGCACTCCAGAGGGCAAGGCTCTCGACTCCACTTTACCTGCAAGAGAGCTAAGGCTTGGAGAGATTAAGTCACTTGCCCACCGTTGCTGAGTTCTGCTAAACCCTATTTCATTGACCCTATTTATACTTTGAAAATGCCCAGAGTTCCCTCACTTTCTCAGTCCCAAAGTCAGATACAATGCCCGCAGCTCCGTCCAGAGAGAAGAAAGGGAGGCTCGACAGGCTTGCTGCTCCTTTGTCCCCGCCAGGCTCCTCCTCCCACTGCCACTGACTCCCCGCTGGGTTGTTCTAAGTTAACAATGGGACTTGCAGTCACAGAGCTGGGTTTCAGTCCCACATAGGCCACGTTGTCCCAATGTCACCTTGGGAAAATTATTTTTCCTGACCTCAACTTCCTCATATGATGCCTGGACGCTTAGTAAACACGGGTTCTTCCTCTTTTCTAGCCCTTCCTCACCAATGAGAATGTGGCAGCTGGGAAAGGCCCAGAGAGACCATCTGGTTCCTCTGACCACCCCATTCCTGACATTTTTCACATGATAGTTTAGTGATCTTGACGCTGTATTGTATTATATTTTATACGTATGGGCAGCTATAGTTACTTATTTATTCTATTAGTCCCGGTGCTCTCAGACCTAGCTGGGTGCAGCCGGCAGCAGGAGTGGATGAAGGCGGCCAGGCTGAGGCCTTGGTGGCCGTAGAGCTCTGCCAACTGAGAGGTACAAAGGACAACCCAGCCCATACGTGTTTATCTGAACACATAATACACTGTTCCCACTTCAGGCCTAAGGACGTGGCCCAGTTCAGTGTCCGTGCTCAGCTTTGGAAGGAGTGATTTCCAACACTGCTAGTGGCAGTACCACTACGGGGGATTAGGAAACGCTACATTGGTTTTATACACATTGCACTGGAAGCAAACAATAAAGTTTACAAAGGCTTAAAAACAACCATAGCAAGGTGAGGCATTTGGCTTGTAAGTGGTGTTTGTTTTTCATTTCAGGCCACGAGGATGCTCTGGAAGACTTCGGAATATATGAATTCATTGCTTTTCCAGAAGCTCCTGCAGTTCCCAGGGTGAGTTTCCCTGGTGGCCGATTAGCACAGCAGTAGAACTGGGCTTCACCCAGTTGTAAGCAGCACTCATTTCAGCACTGGGCAGTGTGGGCACATGGCTGCACTATGTCAGCAGTGTGCGCCCACTCTGAGTCACATTGCTGGATCCGGGGAGCTAAAGCATCTCTCTTAGACTTTATAAATAAGGCTAACACAAGTAAGGAAGTCACACTAATTCATCAACGGTCTTTACCTGGTGAGCTCAGTGAAAAGGGAACTAACTACTAACTAGGTGGAAGGTCAGGAGAACTGAATCAACAGGGAATCCGGAGAGAGACCCCGGTTTCAGTCATCCTGCATCACCTCAGTGAGTGCAGCCTGCAGCCTCACTGAACTCTGTTCCTCCTCTTCCCCTACACTGCCCCCTCGTGTCTCTCGGGGGCACTGCAAGGACAGTGGGTCATACCCTTGCAGGTACCTTCTGCTCTTCAGAAGAAAACTATCCTATAAACCCAAAGTATGCAGACACACGTCTTTATTTTTCTCCTAACAGTGCATGAGATGTGAGGGGGGAGCTTTTACAGGTGAAGCCAACTTTTTTCAGTCTGCAATGACAAGGTCTTTTAAAGTAATCAGTTTCATTTTTATAGACAGCAGAACGCTTCTCTGAGCTCCTCAGCTCATTAATGTCTTTGTAGATATAGGATCCATCTTGTCCCAGCTACCTTATTCCTCCATGATAGTTCACTTAAGGAAGGGGCCATGAATAGACTTCTTGCTTCTGGGCGCTGCAAAACTGTTTGTTGTTAGGGATGGTTACCTCATTTGTTCTGAGAATTCTATCAATGTAAGGTTCATCTGGTCGGTTTCCTGCCCACAGACCTTATTGTGCAAATGCCTTGTGAGTATGGAGGGGGGCTGATGGCATTACATCCTCCTAAGGTTGACTCAGTAGTGCCAGCGCCTTCATCACCATCGACAAGAGGCAGGACTGCACTGCAGCGACTTTGCAATGCCATATTCTGAGGCAGCTGACCCTTCAGGATGCCATGGGCCCTTTCCACCTTACCCGACGATTGAGGGTGATAGGGTATGTGGAGCTTCCAGGTGATGTGGAGAGAGATGGTGACCTGCTGGACTATTTGGGCAGTGAAGGCCGGGCCGTTTTTCTGACTGGATGGTAGTTGGCAGTCCAAACCGTGGGATGATGTTTTCAATGAGAATGGAGGCAACAGTGTCTGCCGTCTCTCGAGAGGTGGGAAAGGCTTCTATCCATCCTGAAAAGGTGTCAACAAAAGTTAAGAGATAACAGAGTTTTTTATGAGGGGGCATATGAGTGAAGTCAATCTGCCAATCCTGGCCTGGCACGTGCCCCCTCAGCTGATGAGTAGGGAAGCGGGGGCGGAGTCTCCCTTGCGTAGAGGCTTTGGAACAGAGAGTGCATGCTGCGTGTACCTTTTCAATAGTCTGCTGGAGGCCTGGGAGGAAAAAGAGTGGTTGTAAGAACCGATAGAGAGCTTTGGCCCTATGTGTAAGGAACAGTGGATATCAGAAAGGAGAGTTTCAGCCTGTTCTTTTGGTAAGGCAATTCTATCTCTGAGAAATATCCATCCCTGGCTGCACACGTCTCCACCCTTTTTGAGGAGGGTCTGTTCTTCCTCAGGAGTGTAGGAAGGTTTCAAGGAGGTGGAGAGAAACGTGAGAGGAGAGGGGGAGGCTCCAAGGGGGAGGTTTCGAGCCACCGCGTTGGCCCGAGCATTTCCCAAGGCCACTGGGTCCTGAGAGGTTTGATGACCCTTACAATGTACCACAGCCACCTCAGTGGGAAGCTGTAATGCCTGCAAAAGTTTAGAAGTGAGGGTAGCATTGATTATGGGGGAGCCCCTGGTAGTGAGGAAGCCCCTTTCCTTCCAGAGGGCAGAGAGGCTGTGGGTGATGAGAAAAGCATATTTAGAGTCAGTATATATGGTTATGCATTTTCCCTGGGACAGAGTGAGTGCCCGAGCTGTTGGGCTTCTAGAGTGGAGGAGGTGGTGACAACTGCATAGGCCGCCCGGCATCGTCCGTTGGGTCCCTGTACAGAGCTCCCATCTACAAAGAGTAGTAGATCTGGATCTTTTAGAGGGGAATCTGATAATCCATCTCGGGGTCTGCTGAGGAAATCTATTAGCTCTGTACAGGAGTGGGTGGGTTCCGGAAGTGTCGCTGGAGCTGGCAGTGGAGTGGCTGGGTTGAGTCTGGGAGAGGGCAAAAGAGTGACTGAAGAGTTTTCGATGAACAGGAGGAGAAATTCTTGTAAGCGGGAAGGACCTAACAGAGAGAGACTTATGTGAAAGGAGGTCGGTGAGTCGGTGGGAGAAAAAGACAGTGATGGGTTGGGAAAGGGTGAGCTTAGTAGCCTCCTTGGTGAGTTCAGCTGCTGCACCCAGTGCCCAGAGGCAGGGCTGCCAGCCTTTGATGGTGGTGTTCAATTATATAGGGAGATATGCCACGGGGCGGTATGTGGGCCCCACAGGTTGAGTTAACACGCCAACAGCATTACCGTGCTTTTCATCAGTGAAAAGATGGAAGGGGCGTCTGGAGTCGGGTAAAGTAAGAGGGGGAGAGGAGATGAGGGTGTCTCGAAGGGTACAGAAAGCCCTTCTGACAGTGGTGGGAGATGTGAGAGGTCCCGTGGGAGTCTCTTTTGCAGTTTCATAGAGGGGTTTGGCTAAGAGAGCAAAATTGGGAATCCAGTGTCTAAAGAAGCCTATTAGACCAAGGAAAGAAAGAATCTGATCAGCGATGGTAGGTGGTTGGAGACTGCGGAGGGTCTGAGTTCGATCTAGGTGAGACCTCGGGTGGTGGGAGTCAAGGTGATGCCCAGATAGAATACAGACTGAGAGTGAAGTTGAGCCTTAGCAGGGGAGACACGATATCCCTTCATGGCAAGAAAGTTAAGAAGGGTGGCTGTGTGTCTTCTTGAGGCAGACAGGGAGGGACTGCAGAGAAGTAGGTCATCTACATATTGTAAGAGAGTACTAGTCTAGAGATCGCATGCAGCTAAATCCCGAGCCAGCGCCTGTCCAAACAGGTGTGGGCTGTCTCTGAACCCCTGGGCAGGATGGTCCACGTAAGCTGCTGGGCTGCATTAGAGTCAGGGTGTAGAGGAATGGTAAAGAAGGCATCCTTGAGGTCTAGGACCGTGAAGTGAGTGGTGTCTGAGGGAATGTGTGACAGTAATGTGTAAGGATTAGGGATTACTGGATGGAGGGGAACTACTGCCTCGTTGATTAGCGTAAGTCTTGTACGAGGTGATAAGCTCTTGAGGGTTTTCGAACAGGAAGGATGGGGGTATTGCAGGGAGAGTCCGTGGGGATGAGTAAACCTTGGTTTAAGAGGCAGGTACTTATTGGTTTAAGGCCCTGGTGGTGACTTGCTGAAATAGGGAATTGGGGCCTAGATGGAAATTGGGAGGGATTCTTTAAGCGGATGTGTACAGGTGGGTGCTGGGTTGCTACCACAGGGGTAGAAGTGTCCCAGACCTGAGGGTTGACAACATCCAGTGGAATAGGAGGTGTGATCGGGTTAGGGTGATCTGTGGTAGTGGGAGAGTCTTTAGTCAGGAGTGGTAGGAGTAGGTGGGAAGATGCTGTCAGCTGGATAGTGGCCCCGAGACTGTGTAGAATGTCCCGACCCAGAAGGGGTACAGGGCACGATGGCATGACTAAGAATGAGTGTGAAAAGGGGATTCCGTCCAAACTGCATGTCAGAGGTGGTGTGCGAAGAGGAGAAGTAGGGGTCCCATCCACTCCCATAACCAAGACCTGTGAGGGAACTAGAAGTCCAGAGTATGAAGGCAAAACAGAGAAGGTAGCCCCCGTGTCCACAAGAAATGAGATGGACTTACCCACTACCTGTAGCATCACCCGTGGCTTAGAGAGAGTAATGGGGGTCTCCGAGTCCAGGCCGCATCAGTCGTCTGCAAGGCCTAGGAATTCAAATGATGCCCCCCCCTGGCTGGCTTGGCCTCTCTTCTGAGCGGCCTGTCCTCCACGTCGAGACGTCGAGGATGAGCCTGCTGCCAAAAGGGGACAATCGCTCCGCCAGTGACCGGGCTGCTTGCACTTAGGGCAGGGCTTAATAGGCAGCCTTGGGCAGGGGCACTGCCGGGACCAATGACCCTCCTTGCCACACTTAAAGCAAGCTCTTGGTGGGGATCCTCTTGGTGGCCCGGACCTAGGTCAAGCACCTCCTGTGTCTTGTCCTTGTTGCTCTGCCGGCCTTAGAGCTGCCACAAGAGCCTGGGTTTGGAGTGATACCTTCTGCTGCATGCGGGCCTAGCAATCAGTCTCGGCCTGTTCCTCTTGACTGTTAAAAACCTTTAATGCCATGTTCATCAGGTCTCGGATAGGGGTCTGGGGGCCCTCTTCCGCTTTTTTAAGTTTCCTCCGAATGTCTGGGGCCGATTGGGAAATAAAGTGGGTGGCTAATACAGTGGCCCCGGCATTGGAGGTAGGGTCTAAACGAGTGTGGAGGACCATAGTGTCAGTGAGGCGATTTAAGAAGAGAACCAGATTTTCCTCAGGTCCTTGAGTAATTTCCCTTAATTTGTCATAGTTAACTACCTTTTGTATGCCAGCTACAAGACATTCAATCATTCGGTCTCGTCATCTCCTACCTGTTTGTTCCGTCTGGTAATTCCAGTTGAGGTCCATGTCAGGGACCACCTCTGGGCCCACTGGCATTTGAGGGTTTGAGGCGTGGACCTTATCTGCATGAGCTCGCGCCATCGTCTGGATTCAGTCCCGTTCGTCGGGGGTAAGGGTAGAAGACATAATAATATAGAGATCATGCCAAGTGAGGTCATACGCCTAAGTGAGATATTGGAATTCCTTGGTATAGTTGGTAGGATTAGAAAAGTAAGAGCCCAAGCGCTTTTCGATTGCAGACAGATCAGAGAGGGAGAAAGGCACATGAACCCGAACAACTCCTTCTGCTCCGGCCACCTCGCGGAGAGGGCATAGGAGGTTAGCTTCCTCTTGTGGCCTGGAGTGAGATTGGGTGTGAGCACTAACAGGGCAGAGAGAGAGAGAGCATCATTTGCAGGTGGGGAAGCAGGATCTAGCGAAGAGGGGGGACGAGTCTGATAGAACCAAGGGAGTCTTGCAGGAGGGGAAGAGTTCCTCGGGGGAGTCGGAAAAGGAGGAGAGATCTGGAGCAGAGGGTTTAGCTGAGGTTTCTCTGGCCAAGAGGATGTGCATTGTAGAGCAGACAGCACAGAGTTTAGGATGAGAACGCAGATGCCAAAACCCCTGAATATAAGGGATCTCTGACTACTCTCCAGCCTCCTGGCAATAGTTCCATAAATCAGGAAGGATGTTAAAATCGAAAGTCCCTTCCTGAGGCCACCTGGTCTGGTTATCCAGTGGGTATTGTGGCCAGGCTACGCTGCAAAAGAAGATTAGTTTCTTCTTTTTTAGGGAAAAATCAATGTTTGAGAGATTCCGGATAAGGGTGTTTTAGAGTCAGGTTTGGATCCCTTTGCCCCCATGGTCACCCTCAGTTCTCGGAGTGGTCAGAGATGAGTATCAGCGTCCCAAAACTCAAGCTCTAGCCACAGACGGATAAGGTAAAGTGGGTGTGCTCGGGACGTCTCCACGGGCCCACACTCACTCGGAATGGGAAGAAGTCCCTGACGCAGCTGCAGTTTTGGACAGGGATTCTCAGAGGAAAGAACTGAGGTGGGGGGAGGCTGGAGGTGGGGAACTTACTGCACCGTGAGCCGAAGTGGGTGGAAGGTTGGAGATCCTGGTTCTTTCTTGGAGGGAAAGAGGAGAGGCGCGGTCCTTGCAGACTTCAAACTCCTCCCGGGTTTTTGGCACCAAAATGTAAGGTACTTTTCCCTGCCGAGAAGGAAGGAAGGAGTGTAGCCACCAAGTGTAGTAAAGGCTTTATTTAGCAAAGAGCGTTTCTTGGACGAGATTCACTGGCCTAGAAGATGGAGGTCAGGAAAATCGCACATGGAGAGACTGCGTGGGCAAATTTAAAGGGGTCCTCTAGGGAAGTCGGGGTAATATGACGTAGCAAAATCTCACTGTCTGACAGTCAGTCGCTTTTTTCCCAAGGACTCCTGGGAAGTTTCTTTTGGCGCGCTTGGTTGTGGGCGGTCCTAGCCAAAGTTCCCAGGTTCCTCACATGACATTCCCCCCATTATCTAATGACCTTACACTGATATATTCTCTTTTGCCATTTTTTTGCTATTAGATTTCCTTTACCATACTGCTATCATTTTTCTTAAATGAAGAAGAAAGTGATAGCTTTGTTAGGCTATTCTGCTCTGACCTCATTAGCTATGCTACTACACTAAATACCACAGGTGGTAAGTGCAGGGAACTGTATGTAGCAAGGAAGACATGAGCACTGTAGGGAAGAGAAACAGTTCTAATTCTCTACTCACCACTACTTCCAGTTGTTTTCAACTGTGCAGCATAGTAGATACACTATTTTCTAGTCTGCTAATTTCTTTTTAATGTGCTCCATTTCCCAGATGCCCAGTAGGTCTGTTCCAGCCTCTGCTGGTACATCAGGGCAGGATCTGCCCAGTACAATTTATGAAGTTATTCAGCACATCCCTGCCCAACAGCAAGACCCTCCGGAGTAAGTATGAACTTGCCTTTGGTGATGCTACCTTGAAGGGGCTTGGCATTCAGCGCCCCCTTTCCACAGAATTTATTGTAAGCAGCAGAAAATAATATTAAAATGGGGAATTGTATGTCCTGTACATAGTTCCCAGCTGAAAATATGGAATCTTAGGAACCAAAACAGGGAAACACACAAGTATCTCCTGGGGCTTTGCACTTGGGCCAGTGGATGAAATGGAGAGATCTAGAATCCAGCATTTCCCCAAGTGAGTCCACATCTGGGTTTCAAAGTAATCTCCATGCCAGTCTCAAACCAGCTGGGGTACCTTGATGATTTTCCAGTGGCTATGGTGGTTTTATAGCCAAAGATCTATCACTATAAATAAAACCAGGAAAACAACAACAAAATAACCTAAAATATGTGTTCAACACTATCACCACGCAAATGCCCAACCTCTTTGTTGGTCAAATAAGTTTGTAATATATGTTTGCTCGCTTATAGTTTGCATTGCAAGTGGGGGACAGGCTGTAAGCAGGCAGGGTCCTTATAGCCTAAGGCTTAGTTTTAAGACTAAGCTTTTCCCCACACCCTTGACTGATTGCATGATGTGGGATGGTGCACTCTCATGAGGAATCCCATTATGCCTCAGATAAGTGACTTTGTATCAGAGACTTCCTTGTTTGTATATTGGATTAAAGCAGTGGTCTCCAACCCCCGGGCCATGGACCGGTACCGATCCGTGGGCCATTTGGTACCAGTCCACAGAGAAAGAATAAATAACTTACATTATTTCCGTTTTATTTATATTTAAGTCTGAACAATGTTTTATTTTTAAAAAATGACCAGATTCCCTCTATCACATCCGTCTAAGACTCACTCTTGACACTAGTCTTGGTCACGTGATACATTTATCTGTCCTACCCTAGGCCAGTCCATGAAAATATTTTCTGACATTAAACTGGCCCATGGCCCAAAAAAGATTGGGGACCACTGGATTAAAGGTTTTGATTTCTATACTATAAAGTGGGGCAGACCGAGAGCTTGCTCTCTCGGTTCCTGCTATCACCATTGCAGGCGCCTCCCTGATCCCTTACCCTTCATGGGAAAAGCTGGTTTTCTGCTTTTCTCTTGTCTTCTCTGTGGCTTGCCTGTCTTGGTGAGACACCAATAAACAGAATGGCTCACCATTCTCGGACTCCGCCATTTCTTCTCCCATCCAAGCACTAACCAGGCCCGACCCTGCTTAGCTTCCGAGATCAGATGAGATCAGGCGCGTTCAGGGTGGTATGGCCGTAGACGGACTCCGCCATTTCTTTACTGTCTGCCCAAATCCAATGGGAACCTGCATGTGAATGGCCACGATGGTGGCTCCTGGCCTTACACTCTTACAGACTCAAAGCAGTCTACTCGCAAGTGGATAGAACCACACGGAGGACTGGCCTCCCACAGAAGAGTAAAAGCCTTAGCTGAGGTCAAGGCCAGCTACCTGCTGTACTTATCCAGTAACCCTCAGGAAGAAAATAAAGGAGTCACCAACCTTCCCAGCCTTGGAGAAAGGAAACCTAAAGCCTTTTGGAATAGTGAAATGAATTTCCCTTTTGTGTGGGCTTCATCGGCCTGAAGGCTTAACTGCCACAAATCTTCCATCATTTCTTTATTTGTCATTTATTGACTTTGAAAAGAACATCAATAACCACACACAGGAACTTCCCCTCTGGCAAAAGAAACAGTTCTAGCAAAGTAATTCATGCACACCTCTGGGTAAATACCGAATTAAGAGCTAATGGGGGCTAAATGCTTAGGAAATCCCCTCAGTGGGAGGAGAGCCAGTCCTGGGGAGCGGTGCAGTCATTCAAGGGCTGAATACGTGTCAAGAGCTCCTTCAAGGCTACCAGCAGTGCATTCCTTCTTGTGTGTGTGTGTGGGGGGGGGGGGGGTAGGAGCAGGCCCTGACGGAGGAGCTAGGAACCTCTGGTTTAAAATAAAATTATTTTAAAGCATATTTTCATTCTAGTAAAACCAAAAAGTAGAATATTATTACATGATAATTATTTTAAAAAACCCTTTAAAATGAAACCTAACACTCTTTACTTTCTGAAATAGAAAAGAGATATTTTTCTTTGTCTAATATAGAGAAAAGAATTTTTAGAGTGTGTCCACTCCCTACTTTTTAAGACTGTATCCAATTAACAAGTTTATCCTATTTAAATTCATTTGTTTTCCATATGTTCTTCATTCTGCATGTCTATTTTTCTAATTAGAATGCAAACAAACTAAATGAAAATTTAAGATTTATCTTTTGAGGCTCCTCATAATGAAATAAATGCTCATTTTAAACTGTGGGATATGGCGGCTGCAATTTCAGATCACAAAGTTATTAGGCTGGTTTCGCATGTGAAAAAAAACCCTAATCTCCAAGTTAAAAAAAATCACCTTCTGAAACTAGAATGCTCTCAGACATGAGTAATATCTTTACAACATTTTGGAAATATAAAGCTTTATCTCAGAAATAAACTTCAAAGGGTGAAAATAAGGCAGAAATGCTCTTTTTCAAGCACATCAAACACTATTCAAAACTGCTATTGAGACTGTGCTTCTTCCAGGGACAGTCAACCCCAGAACACTGGCCTGCACTCCCAGCCCTGGTGAGCTCGCCTTCTCCGGCTCTCTCTTCTCACCATCTTCTTCCCGCCGAGTCCTGCTTCCCTCTGTGTGTCTCTGTCTTCCAGGGACTCTGCTCCTCGACCTCCGTCCTTCGATGTCATCCCTCTCCAACTGCCCATCTCTTTCCTTCTTGCCTCTGAAAGACTCTCTCCCTTTCCCCTAATACCTCTTTACAGTTTTCCTCTTCCGTCCCTGTTCCAACCCATCCCGAAGGGCAGCCACCATTTTTTACAGTGCCTTCTTCCTTGAATACAGATTTATGTTACCTATTCTAAATTTTAAAAGCAAAAGAGTAGAATATTTTCTTTTTATTTCATCAGAAACTGTTTTGCACTTATTTTAGTCAATCCACAAACATTTTCAGGACATTAACTGTGTGCTAGGGACAGAGATTAAATGAGACCCAATCTTTTTAAGGATTTCAGACTTTAGAGGGTTCCTATTTGCCTATTTTAACTAAAGATTAGTGGTCCTTAGTAGAATAAAATAAATATTCCTCAGTGGAATAAACATGGACTAAACCTACAGAGACCATTTTTCCCTCCTGATTGCCTGTGGGTTATGCTCTAGGTCCAATTAAATTCAAATATCAATTTTTTTTTTTTTTTTTTTTAGTTTGGTTTTATTTTTTTATTTTTTTATTTTTTTAAATAAATTTTTATTAATGGTAATGGGATGACATTAATAAATCAGGGTACATATATTCAAAGAAAACATGTCTAGGTTATTTTGTCATTAAATTATGTTGCATACCCCTCGCCCAAAGTCAGATTGTCCTTCGCCACCCTCTATCTAGTTCTCTGTGCCCCTCCCCCTCCCCCTAACTCTCCCCCTGTCCTCCCTCCCCCCACCCCTGGTAACCACCACACTCTTGTCCATGTCTCTTAGTCTCATTTTTATGTTCCACCAATGTATGGAATCATGTAGTTCTTGTTTTTTTCTGATTTACTTATTTCACTCCTTATAATGTTATCAAGATCCCACCATTTTGCTGTAAATGATCTGATGTCATCGTTTCTTATGGCTGAGTAGTATTCCATAGTGTATATGTGCCACATCTTCTTTATCCAGTCTTCTATTGAAGGGCTTTTTGGTTGTTTCCATGTCTTGGCCACTGTGAACAGTGCTGCAATGAACATGGGGCTACATGTGTCTTCACGTATCAATGTTTCTGAGGTTTTGGGGTATATACCCAGTAGAGGGATTGCTGGGTCATAAGGTAGTTCTATTTGCAGTTTTTTGAGGAACCACCATACTTTCCTCCATAATGGTTGTACTACTTTACAGTCCCACCAACAGTGAATGAGGGTTCCTTTTTCTCCACAGCCTCTCCAACATTTGCTATTACCCGTCTTGTTGATCATAGCTAATCTAACAGGGGTGAGGTGGTATCTCATTGTAGTTTTGATTTGCATTTCCCTAATAACTAATGAAGCTGAGCATCTTTTCATATATCTGTTGGCCATTTGTATCTCTTCCTGGGAGAAGTGTCTATTCATGTCTTCTTCCCATTTTTTTATTGGATTGTTTGTTTGTTTGTTGTTGAGTTTTATGAGTTCTTTGTAAATTTTGGAAATTAGGCCCTTATCTGAGCTGTTGTTTGAAAATATCATTTCCCATTTAGTTGGCTGTCTGTTTATTTTTATATCAGTTTCTCTTGCTGAGCAAAAACTTTTTATTCTGATGTAGTCCCATTCATTTATCTTTGCCTTCACTTCTCTTGCCATTGGAGTCAAGTTCATAAAATGTTCTTTAAAACCCAGGTCCATGAGTTTAGTACCTATGTCTTCTTCTATGTACTTTATTGTTTCAGGTCTTATATTTAGGTCTTTGATCCATTTTGAATTAATTTTAGTACACGGGGACAGGCTGTAGTCGAGTTTCATTCTTTTGCATGTGGCTTTTCAGTTTTCCCAACACCATTTGTTGAAGAGGCTTTCTTTTCTCCATTGTGTGTTGTTGGCCCCTTTATCAAAGATTATTTGACCATATATATGTGGTTTTATTTCTGGGCTTTCTATTCTGTTCCATTGGTCTGAGTGTCTATTTTTCTGCCAATACCATGCTGTTTTGATTATTGTGGCCCTATAATATAGTTTAAAGTCAGGTATTGTAATGCCCCCAGCTTCATTCTTTTTCTTTAGGATTGTTTTGGCTATTCGGGGTTTTTTATAGTTCCATATAAATCTGATGATTTTTTGTTCCATTTCTTTAAAAAATGTCATAGGAATTTTGATGGGAATTGCATTAAATTTGTATATTGCTTTGGGTAATATGGCCATTTTGATTATATTTATTCTTCCTATCCAAGAACAAGGAATATTTTTCCATCTCATTGTATCTTTTTCGATTTCCCTTAACAATGCTTTGTAATTTTCATTATATAGGTCCTTTACATTCTTTGTTATGTTTATTCCTAGGTATTTTATTTTTTTTGTTGCAATCGTGAAGGGGATTATTTTTTTGAGTTCGTTTTCTAATATTTCATTGTTGGCATAGAGAAAGGCTATGGACTTCTGTATGTTAATTTTGTATCCTGCGACCTTACTGTATTGGTTTATTGTTTCTAATAATCTTTTTGTGGAGTCCTTCGGGTTTTCGATGTATAGGATCATATCATCAGCAAAAAGTGATACCTTTACTTCTTCTTTTCCAATATGGGTGCCTTTTATTTCTTTGTCTTGTCTGATTGCTCTGGCCAGAACTTCTAGCACCACGTTAAATAAGAGTGGAGAGAGTGGACAACCCTGTCTTGTTCCTGATTTAAGGGGAAAAGCCTTCAGTTTAGTGCCATTTAATATGATGTTAGCTGATGGTTTATCATATATGGCCTTTATCATGTTGAGATATTTTCCTTCTATACCCATTTTGTTGAGAGTCTTAAACATAAAATTGTGTTGTATTTTATCAAAAGCCTTTTCTGCATCTATTGATAAGATCATGTGGTTTTTGTTCTTTGTTTTGTTGATATGGTGTATTACGTTAACCGTTTTGCGTATGTTGAACCATCCTTGAGATTCTGGGATGAATCCCACTTGATCATGATGTATTATTTTTTTAATATGTTGTTGTATTCGGTTTGCCAGTATTTTGTTTAGAATTTTAGCATCTGTATTCATTAGAGATATTGGTCTGTAGTTTTCTTTCTTTGTGCCATCCTTGCCAGGTTTTGGTATGAGGGTTATGTTGGCCTCATAAAATGTGTTCGGAAGTATTGCTTCTTCTTCAATTTTTTGGAAGACTTTGAGTAGAATAGGAACCAAGTCTTCTTTGAATGTTTGATAGAATTCACTAGTATAACCCGTCTGGGCCTGGACTTTTATTTTTGGGGAGGTTTTTAATAGTTTTTTCTATTTCCTCCCTGCTGATTGGTCTGTTTAGGCTTTCTGCTTCTTCATGACTCAGTCTAGGAAGGTTGTATTGTTCTAGGAATTTATCCATTTCTTCTAGATTGTTGTATTTGGTGGCATATAATTTTTCATAGTATTCTACAATAATTCTTTGTATATCTATGATGTCTGTGGTGATCTCTCCTCTTTCATTTTGGATTTTATTTATTTGAGTCCTGTGCCTTTTTTCCTTGGTGAGTCTTGCCAAGGGTTTGTCAATTTTGTTGACCTTTTCAAAGAACCAGCTCCTTGTTTTATTGATTTTTTCTATAGTTTTTCTGTTCTCTATTTCATTTATTTCTGCTCTGATTTTTATTATCTCCTTTCTTCGGCTGGTTTTGGGTTGTCTTTGTTCTTCTTTTTCTAGTTCCTTAAGGTGTGAAGTTAAGTGGTTTACTTCGGCTCTCTCTTGTTTGTTCATATAGGCCTGAAGTGATATGAACTTTCCTCTTATTACTGCTTTTGCTGCATCCCAGAGATTCTGATATGTCGTATTTTCATTTTCATTTGTCTGTATGTATCTTTTGATCTCTGCGCTTATTTCTTCTTTGACCCATTCATTTTTTAGAAGTATGTTGTTTAGTTTCCACATTTTTGTGGGTTTTCCCCCCTCTTTTTTGCAGTTGAATTCTAGTTTCAAGGCTTTATGATCAGAAAATATGCTTGGAACAATTTCAATTTTTCTAAATTTGCTGATATTGTCTTTGTGGCCCAACATATGGTCAATTCTTGAGAATGTTCCATGTACACTAGAGAAAAATGTATACTCTGTTGCTTTGGGATGAAGTGTCCTGTAGATGTCTATCATATCCAGGTGTTCTAGTATTTCGTTCAAGGCCACTATATCTTTATTGATTCTCTGTTTGGATGACCGATCTAGAGCCGTCAGCGGAGTATTGAGGTCTCCAAGTATGATTGTATTTTTGTTAGTTTTTGTTTTAAGGTCAATAAGTAGCTGTCTTATATATTTTGGTGCTCCTTGGTTTGGTGCATATATATTAAGGATTGTTATGTCTTCTTGATTCAGTGTCCCCTTAATCATTATGAAGTGACCATTTTTGTCTCTGAGTACTTTTTCTGTCTTGTAGTCAGCATTATCAGATATGAGTATTGCTACACCTGCTTTTTTTTGGGTGTTGTTTGCTTGGAGTATTGTTTTCCAGCCTTTCACTTTGAATTTGTTTTTATCCTTGTTGCTTAGATGTGTTTCTTGTAAGCAGCATATAGTTGGATTTTCTTTTTTAATCCATTCTGCTACTCTGTGTCTTTTTATTGGTAAGTTTAATCCATTTACATTTAGTGTAATTATTGACACTTGTGGGTTCCCTACTGCCATTTTATAAATTGCTTTCTGTTAGTTTTGTATCTAGTTTGATTCTTCTCTTTTGTTTTTCTATCATTTGTTTCTGTTTGTTTGTGTTCCATACTTCTTTCCTCTGTTGCTACCTTTTTTAAGTCATGTGTTTTTGTGGTGGTTTTTTCTAGGGTGGTTACCATTAAGTAATGAAAAGGGTACCTACCATATTCATTGTAGTACCCTATCTTATAAGTATTTCTGCACTTCATCGTCCTTTGCTACTGTTAATCTCCATTCTCTCCCCCCCCTTTTTTTTTTCCTTTGTTGTCACAGTTTAAGTTTGGTTTTATTGTGTTCTTGGTGGAGCTGTTACTTGTGGTGTTGTTTTCTTTTGTTCTTTGAATCTGGTTGGAAAACCCCCTTTAGTATTTCCTGGAGTGGGGGCTTTCTCGTGATAAATTCTCTCATCTTTTCTGTATTTGTGAATGTTTTTATATCTCCTTCATACTTGAAGGATAGCTTTGATGGGTATAGTATTCTTAGCTGAAAGTTCCTCTCTTTCAGGGCTTTAAATATTGGGGTCCACTCTCTTCTAGCTTGTAGAGTTTCTGCTGAGAAATCTGATGATAATCTAATGGGCCTTCCTTTATATGTTGTACTCTTCTTTTCCCTGGCTGCCTTGAGAATTTTTTCTTTGTCATTGGTTTGTGTCATCTTTATTATGATGTGCCTTGGAGTGGGTTTGTTGGGGTTAAGAAAACTCGGTGTTCTGTTTGCTTCTTGAATTTGAGGCTTTAGTTCTTTCCACAGGCTTGGGAAGTTCTCGTCTATTATTTGTTTGAGTATATTCTCCATTCCATTTTCTTTCTCTTCTCCCTCTGATATACCTATTATTCTTATGTTATTCTTTCTGATGGAGTCAGATAATTCCTGTAGGGCTTTCTCGTTTTTTATTATTTTTGAGTCTCTTTCTTCTTCTCTCTGTAGTGCCTCAAGTTGTTTGTCTTCTATTTCACTAATCCTATCTTCAATCTGGGTTGTTCTGCTAGCTAAGCTTGTTACCTCGTTTTTCAGTTCGTGAATTGAGTTTTTCATTTCTGTTTGATTTGTTTTTATAGTTTCAATTTCCTTGGTAATATATTCTTTGTGTTCATTGAGTTGTTTTCTGATCTCCCTATATTGCCTTTCCGTGTTTTCTTGTATATCTCTGAGTATTTTTAAGATTTCTATTTTAAATTCTCTGTCATTTAGCTCCAAGGCTTCCAATATGTTAAGTCTTTTCTCCGTAGATTTTTCCACATCTATTTGTGTTACCTCTCTTTCTTTTGTATCCATAATATTCGATTTCCTCTTTCTTATTGGCATCTGGGGGTGGTCTTGTTGATAGCACACAGGCGCACTTTCTCGCGGCTTGAATGAACGTCCCTGCGGTAGCTTCCTCCACACCCTCGTCTCTCAGATTCGAGTGATAACAGTCCTTTTGCTTTCAGTTTGCTCCGAAGATAAATTTTCCTGTTTCTAGTTGATAAATTTGTTGTGATTTTGGGGAGATCTGTCGGACGCGCTGCTCACGGCGCCATTTCCCAAATATCAATTTCATAAATAATGCAGTATCACATGTGGTTAGTGACTCTTCCCATCCCCCACTCCCAAGTGAACGTGCCAGCTCTGGGTGAAGAATTCTAACTTCCTGCTTTCTTTTACCTCTATTGGACAGTTGCTTCTGAGACAGGAAAGACAGGCAAAAGGTTTTTTCCTTGGTTATGCTAGCAGTGTTATTTTGATAACTACATGTGTCTAATACCTAATTGGACTGGTGTTTAACAAATTGGTAAGTTGACCTGTGTTCATATTCTAGTACTCAGCCCAATTATTTGTTCACTGAACTTACAAATGCTGTCTGTTGACCTCATTAATTGCCCTTAGCATGGTTTGTTTTGAACCCAAGACTGGCTGTTACTATCTTGAGAATAGGACATTCAGGTAAGAAAACCTTTAGTTTCAAAAGGAAACTATCTCCTGGATTTAGTTATTGCTTAATCTTTATACTTATTAGCTTATAAATGTAGTTTTCTTGACTAGTTTAAAACACCCAGTTTATTTGCGGCCATGGAAAGGAATAAAAGGATGTAAAGTTCTTCTGCCTTTAGAACTGGAAGTCTATAGAACACGTCACATGTATTAACTTCTCTTTGCCAGGTGAGCTTTCATGGAAAAGCAGAGCGCTGGAGTGAAACGATGAAGGAATGTTTTGAGGACGTGTATACTCATCCGGAATCAGTGAAGAAGTCAGGCCCAGTACCTCTTGCTCTTTCCAAATCCTGTTCAATGCAGGCTCGAGTCACTTAGAAACACTGGCCTGCAGGTACCCCAGGAGGCCCAGAATGCACTGGGCTACAGAAGGACAGGGCTGCGAAAACATCCTCAGTGGATAGTTTTAGGCTGGGACTTTCCAATTTGTCTTTTAGTATCAAATTTTTCTAAAAAGCTCAAGTAGTTCTAACCTATACGTTCCCTTTCATCAACATCAACCCTATGGCAACTAATCTACAAAGGTGGAAACTTTATATTTATAAAAATTTCGGCAGGCTTTGTTTTCTTAAATTCTCATTACTGTTAAGATTGCTATATTTATTTTTGCATTTCATTCCCAAATTTCCTCATTGCTATTTGTACCACAGAACAATAATGGGTGTCACAAAAGCAAGACCACGCCTTCTCCTAAGTTGTCAATCACCAATGGTGTTTCTGAAAAGACTTATAAAATGCTGAAGGAAATGACTCATTAAAGTCTTATTTTTATTTTTGTTCAAGAAAAGATGAGTTCAAATAAATTATTGTTTTTGCTTTTATATGGCCTTGATTCTTTTGTCTTGTAGAGTAAAAATTTTACATAAAATTCAGGATACAGAATTAGATTTCACTTCCTTATTTCTCAATGTATAATCAAGTGTAGATTATAGAAAACTACTACACTAAAAACCTTGCTCTCTGGCAGCTATTTTTTTTTTTCAGACTTGAAATTGTTAATTATGGGAAAGATCTCCCTCCTTGTATGTCACTGTATTTAAAAAAAAATAGAGACCTGGCTGGGTAGCTCAGCTGCCTAGAGCATCGCCCCAACAGGCCAAGGTTTTGGGTTTGATCCTCAGTCAGGGCACATATAAGAGTCAACCAATAAATGCTTAAATAGGTAGAACAACATGTTTTGCTCTCTGTCTCTTCCTCTCTCTCTCTAAAATCAATCAATAAACATTTAAAAAGTTTTTATAAACTTAAATCAGTTAGAAACCAGTTGGTAGAATTAGATAAACATTTCACAACCCCCCAAATAAAATAACTGATTCAGGTAACAATCATTATTAGGCAGAGTGCTAGATAGAAGGTCCCAGACAAAACTAGTAGATCACCAGGGGTCTGGTTGCAGAAACTGTGAGGAGACTGGATCTGAGGCCTAGGGAGAAGCAGGTGTACGAAGTGGCAATAGTTCAGTTTGCAGTGAGGAGCAAGGAACAGGGACAGAGCAGTCATCTTGAGTCTTGTCAGTCTTGAAGACGAAACATGAATATTTATGTTTCATTACATTGGTTGCTACCACTCCGACCTGGTGATGCTACACTTTAGGATTTTATTCCAACCAAATAAAAGTAGAAACAACCCAAATATCAAACAATAGGGGTTTTTTAAATTACATTAATGACATTAGATCCATGCAATGGTTCATAATGCAATTATTAAAAACTAAGATATACGACTATATTTAAACTAACTTTAAGCTATGTCTCACGGTTTATTATTTTATATAAAAGAAAGAAGTAAAAAAAAAAATTTCTCTTTTAGAGTGTTTTAAGGGAACCACTAACACTACCTCCCATAGTTTCACAGAAACACATGGTACAAAGAAAATTAAGACTAAGTTGCACAACCCCTTTCTGGTCTTCTTTCTCTGTCAAGCTTATATATTTTTCTGCTGAAAAGTTTCTCAGTCTTTCCTTCTCCAATTAATAAAAAATATTTTATCTAATTAAAAAAGGAATTCATGCTCATTGTAAAAAATTTGTAGATACTTAAAATTTCAAAAAGCTAACCATAAGATAATTAAAATCACCAATAGAGTAGATTTTAAATGTTCTCATGGCTAAAACAAATTGTAATTATGTAAGGCAATAGATGTGCTCACTAATCTCATTATTATGGTAAATACTCTACAATATATAAAATACCAAATCATTACATCTTAAGCTTACATGTTATAAGTCAAAAGTATATCTCAATAAAGCTGAAAAAATAATATAATATCACCTGTAATATCACCTATCAGGAAAAATCTGTTAGCATTTTCCTAGATTAATTATGCTTATGTTTATTCATATTCACTCCAGTTCCAGTGGAAACTCATATAAATACATACCATAAAAAGATAAAGTACATCCAAAAATATTAATTTGCTGAAGAAAATAGCACAAAAGAACAATGAGAGTTTACAAAGGCAAGTGCAAGCAGAAATGATGTTAATAACCAGGATGGGGAATTCCCCGGCATCTGTGAGCACAGTTTACACCACTGACACACGCAACATGTACAGGCAGATGCGTGTCTGAGCTGAATGCAATTTATAATGATCAGAGCCAAAGAAAGGCTGCAATTCTGCTGCAAGGCTGAGAGAGAGCAGGTGAGCTTCCCAGTCATCCACATCCAGGTCCATCCTCCCCCTTTCTCAATCGAACCCCCTCCCTCCCTGACTGAGGCCCTCACATCTTTAACTCGGAAGGCAGATATTGACTACAATGAGGAGTGGGTGCTTCTCCATGTTCCTCTTCCTAGACTCAACCTGGAACACTTTTTTAAATCATCTTTGATTTGAGAGAGAGAAAGAGAAGAATAAGAGAAACATCAATTTGTTGTTCCACTTATTTATGCATTCATTGGTTGATTCCTGTATGTGCCCTAAATGGGGATCAAACCTGCAACCATCTCGAGCCAGCTGAGCTTCCTGGCCAGGCCAACACTGGAACACTTTTAAACCATAGACAATCTCAAGCAGGTTTTTCTTGAGTAGATAATAATACATCCACATGATTCATAAATTGAAATTGTATAAAAAGTGTACACCAAGATAGATGTTTTTATTAGTTTTTGGTTTGGCTACTTTTGTGTATCCCTCTAGAGCAGTGGTGGTCAACCTGGTCCCTACCACCCACTAGTGGGCGTGCCAGCTTTCATGGTGGGCGGTAGCAGAGCAACCAAAGTATAAATAAAAAGATAGATTTAACTATAGTAAGTTGTTTTATAAAGATTTATTCTGTCAAACTTAGCAAAAATCTGACATAAAGTACTTGGTAAGTAGTTATTATATGCTTTAACTTGCTGTAACTCTGTTTTATAAATTTTATAAAGTAAAGTTACTTCCCTACTTTATAAATCACCATTACTGTGGAACCGGTGGCGGTTAGATAATTTTACTACTAACAGAGATACAAAAATGGGCAGTAGGTATAAAAAGGTTGACTATCCCTGCTCTAGAGTTTCTTACCACAAGCCAAAGGAAATACAAACACGTATGTCCTTATTTTTTCAAACTCACTTTCAATCATCTGCAATTCCTCTCGTTTCGGTATCGCTCTCACACACACAGATACACAGACTCTCAGTGCATGGTTCTGCACAAGGCTGTGGGAGACTATAAGCGGCAAAGCTCTTGCACTTTGAGGCTTAGCAAAAGGCTAAGCTCTCCCCCCTTTCATATTGGCTACAAAGCTGAGTATTTGCATTTGCACTCATCCCATCCCCCCATTTCACTTTCCTGCTTAAGTTGCTAGAAGCAATATAAATGTCCTTCCTCTCACCCTTTGTTTGTTCTGATGTTGGTTGATTTCAGTTATGCAGGGTGGAAGGTTTCTGCACTTGGGTGAATTCTTGGGTTCCCTTGAAGATGAGTGACTTTGTATAGGAGACTTCCTTATTTGCATATGGCTATATAATAAAGCAAACCGAGGGCTGTTTAGCTCTTGCAGGCTAAAGGTGTTGCAGAGACCTCCTGGTCCCATCCTATTTCTCTTTATTTTCTTCATTCGGCATCGTTCTCACTCAGGACCTGGAATTACTAGCCCTGCTGGTTCCCGGCAGGTGGTGCGGGAACAGGGACCCGAAGAAGGGAAAACTAAACTAAAGGTAGGTGACAGAACTCCCCAAGTGTGCACAGTGACTAAAGATTTTTAGTAGAGTTTTTGGGGAAAGTAGTTTCGGGAGTAATAAATTATGGGACAATTAGGGTCAAGGGTAAGGGACCTTTTTCTTTTTGTACAAATGTTTTTAATTGAGGAGGAGCTGTTGTTTGATGAGTGAGCTCTGGATGGAGCAGCTTTGCGGGTATGTGTGTAGGGGGCTAGGTGGCCGGAAGACTTAGTGGCAGCACAAGGCTGAGGCCCGAGGGGCAGCACAGCTTGAGTGGCAGAGAGCCACACAGGCCATGGTGAGAGCTGAGGGGACGCTGGAGAGGGGAGGAGCCAGGGGAAGGAGCTGCTCTCCCACCAGGGTATACGGAGGGACTGAAGCCAAACAGTAGGTTCTCAGATAGCTATAGGGCAGTTCTGGTCCTACCTGGCATCAAGAGCCGGTGGTCCCTGGTCAGGCACTACCATATACTAGCAGAGAAAGGAAGTACCTGGTACTACTCTGTGCCGGCCCACCTCCTGCCCCTCTGCAGGGTTTGCAGACATGGTGCCACGGTTCCCTTCAGGTGGGGGCTCTGAGCAGGTAGGATCGTAAATTTCGGTGTATTTCCACACACCCACACCGGTCCAGGTACAGGGCATCGCTGTGATCTGCTGATACGGGTCTGCTTACGGGCCCTGCAGAATCCAAACATCACACTGGCAGTTTCCTGAGGCCAGTACTCAGGACCCGGCTCCCCTCTCTGACTTCTCCCCATTTTCCTGAACTACCTGAAGTTCCCATCCACAAGAGCTGATTTAATGTGCCTTCAAGCTACAGGGAAGTTCAGGACATGTCACAGTCAGAGCTGGGTCCAAACTTTTGTGGTTGAACAGAGTGTAACGGAGACTCCTGAGCACAGGGCCACCCTCTGCCATCCACTCAGAAGGTGTCAACATGGGATCCTGGGCAGAAGTGTGTGTCCATTGTCAAGGGGGGTTGATGGGTGTACTAAAGCATTTACGTCAGAAGTGTGCAAGTGCCTGTGAGCTTGCATTGCACCAAGATGTCTCTGACTTCCACCCTCTGTGTTGGTCCTCGCTGAGGACTTGGTGTAGAGCAGTGGTGGTCAACCTGGTCCCTACCACCCACTAGTGGGTGTTCCAGCTTTCATGGTGGGTGATAGCAGAGCAACCAAAGGGCGCCAGGATTACATACCAATCGACTAACTGTTGACCAGTTAAGATCAGGACAGCTGTCAGACTCTGTTACAGGGCATTTGTATTGGGACTGCACCCAAACTCTTTTGCGACCACCTGGCCCGCATCTGTGAGCGGCCAGGTATCTGACCCAGGGTCCACACTTGCTACCCGATCCGGAGGGCAGTTTGTGACCATTATTGTCACCCAAAAACTAGCAGTTCATCATTTTATTACCCCGCAGACAAAGAATTCCATGGTTCAATGCTTCTTTCTATGACAGAAACTGCCTGACAATGGAGACACCAATTAACTCATATTTTCATCTTGATTCCCAATTTTAGGGTAATAGGGTGACACTCTAGAAACCCCCCCTTGGACTGCCAAAACTAGCCAATGTCTCACTACTTTGCCCTGATCACAAAGAAGTGATGCCATTGACCAACACCCGCTACATAAAATTTTATAAAATGCGCAACCATGGAGACTCACTAACTTAGTCTCGTCTTGACAAACTCTCACTCAAACACGACACTTGTAACATCGCAAACACACAACAGACTTCAAGGGTATAAGTTTTGTTTACATTACATAAGTGAGACTAAATCGTTAGGTAATCAAAACTAAAGTCAGTATGTAGTTAGATTTATGAGAGCAAGCATGTGCTTACAGCTTCAAACAAAATATTGTGAAATATCGTGAGCCCATGTCTCAAAAAAAATACACATGCGGCTCTTCGCCAGAGTATCTGAAGATGGGTTTCATAGAATCTGTTGCAAATAAACAACAATTAATGTGTTTATTGTGCCATAAAAGATTATCCAATGAGGCAATGAAGCCAAGTCGATTGCGAGAACATCTTCTACAAAGCATCCAAATGACAAGGACAAGCCCATTGAATATTTCCAAGAAATATATAAAAAATTTCAAAATCATTCAACTATTATTGCATCATTTAAGAAACAACATACAATGAACAAAGATGGATTAATTGCCGCTTATTGTATTTCACAAATAATTGCAAAAAGTGGTAAAAGCTAGAATATTGGAGAAACTGTATTATTATCTCAAGAATTTATCTCAACAGTAATGCATCAGAATATACCTCAAATTTTAAAAATGTTGCCTCTAAGCCAGTGGTCTCCAACCTTTTTGGGGCCATGGACCAGTTTAATGTCAGAAAATATTTTCATGGACCGGCCTTTAGGATGGGACAGATAAATGTATCTCGTGACCGAGACAAGCATCAAGAGTGAGTCTTAGACGGATGTAACAGAGAGAATCTGGTCATTTTTTAAAAATAAAACATTGTTCAGACTTAAATATAAACAAAACAGAAATAATGTAAGTTATTTATTCTTTCTCTGCAGACCAGTACCAAATGGCCCAGGGACTGGTACCGGTCCACGGCCCGGGGGTTGGAGACCACTGCCCTAAGCGATAGCACAGTAAAGCTACGAATTGATGAAATGGCAGTTAATGTTGAAAACAAACTTATAAGTATTCTCCAAAACTTCATTTTCCATGCAATTGGACGAATCTACCATTGCAGATAATGATGCTTTATTGATGGCATACATACGCTATTTTGATGAAAACAATATATTGAGAAAAAATGCTATTCGCAATAAATCTCATCATAGACACAAAAGGAGTATCTATATTTAATACTGTGAGAACATACTTTACAAAAAATAATATTCCTTTGAATAATATTGCTGCATGCACTACTGATGGAGCACCATCAGTGGTAGGTTGTTATCATGGATTTGTTGCTTATTTGAAGCAGGAAGTGCCAAATATTTTATGACTGCATTGTGTGGTGCACAGACAACATCTTGTAGGAAAACATCTAAGTACAAGTCTCCATTCATCATTAACTATAATAATTCGAGCTGTAAACAAGATTAAATCCAATGCAAAGAATGACAGAATGTTTCAGCAGCTTTGCCAGGACAATAATGAAGAGTTTATTAAGTTACTTTTGCACACAGAAGTTTGGTGGCTGTCAAAGGGTACATCTTTGGCTACATTTGTAGCATTATATGAAAGTGTCATACAATTTTTTGAAAGTAATAATGAGACCAATCTGTGTCAACAGTTAAAAACGGAAAAGAATGATGCCTTTTAGCCTGACCTGTGGTGGCGCAGTGGATAAAGCGTCGACCTGGAAATGCTGAGGTTGCCGGTTCGAAACCCTGGGCTTGCCTGGACAAGGCACATACGGGATTTGATGCTTTCTGCTCCTCCCCCCCCTTCTCTCTCTGTCTCTCTCTTCTCTCTCTCTCTCTCTCTCTGTCTCTCCCTCTCCTCTCTAAAATGAATAAATAAAAAATTAAAAAAAAAAGAATGATGCCTTTTACTTGGCATATATTTTCAAGAGATTTAGCGAGGTCAATTTCCAGCTTCAAGGAGCTAATAAAACTCTTATAGGTTGCCAAAGTATTGTGCTATTATTTATTGACAAACTTGAACTACTTCGTCAAAATCTATTGAAGAGAGAATTTCATCAGTTTCCTCAATTATCTTCTATTGAAGATGATGTAACTCCAGAGGATATTGACAGATTCAGTAGCCACCTCAACAAACTTAAATTGAACATGGAAAAACAATTTGAAGATATTTTGAAATTGAAGGTATATGACTGGATGAAAAATCCTTTAGCTGCAAATACTGAAGAGGCTGATACAACTTGCCAAGAAGAACTGTTAGAAATTAGATATGATAAAGAAAGTAAACATAAAATTCGACAGTGGTGGATATGAAAACCTATGGCAAAATAAAAAAAATGCTGGTCTTATATCCAAATATGTGGAAAATGGTATTCAGTTTAATGATCTTTCCCTACCTCATATCTCGTGAAATTAGGATTTAGTGCTGTTAATCATATTATGACAAAAGAAAGAAACTGCCTGAATATTTCCGAAAGGGGAGACCTTCGTTTGTTCCTCACAAAAATTGAACCGGATATTCAATATTTAGTTTCCCAGCATCAGCCTCAGGGATCCCACTAATAATTCAATTAACTAATGTAATTTCTATGTATGCAAAGTAAAAATAAAAAGATAGATTTAACTATAGTAAATTGTTTTATAAATATTTTTTCTGTCAAACTTAGCAAAAATCTGACATAAAGTACTTAGTAAGTAATTATTATTATATGCTTTAACTTGCTGTAACTCTGCTTTATAAATTTTACAAAGTCAAGTCACTTCCCTACTTTATAAATCACCATTACTGTGGAACTGGTGGGTGGCTAGAAAATTTTACTACTAACAGAGATACAGAAGTGGGCGGTAGGTATAAACAGGTTGACTACCCCTGGTGTAGAGGTAGCACCCCACTCACCTGGATTGACATTTGTCCTCCTGTCTATGCATGCAGGTGAGGGAACTATTGTGAGGAAACGTCTCTCCAGGAGCCCTGGGCTGTCCTCTTGCTCTGCCCTGGTGACATCTGTGACTTCAGTCACACAGTCTCTATGACCCTTGTCTGTGACCCGAGGGGACCATCCTGTCCTATTGACTCCGCAGGGTTGTCATGGAGACTTGACTTGGGGAGGTAAACACACAATACAGTATACAAATGATGTGCTGTAGGCACCTGGCCAGTGGCAGGTGCATTGCAAAGCCTCTGTTTTTATTCCCTGGGTCCTCTCTTCTGCTACTGTGTTGGGTTCTTTGAGCTCTTCCAATGACAAGATTCCCCTTCCATGGGCAAATCCCCTCATGGGAACAGAGCAGAACCAACCTCAGATTGTTACCATCTTCACAGGCTGGTTTTCTGTATCATTCTTCCCACAGTCTTCACTCCTATTCTTCCCAAAGAGACTTCTTAACTGTAACTTTCTTTTTAACCGTTGAAGTGTCAGTTCTGGCCAGTTTAAGATGATGCCTCCCACAAGTGTCTGGCGTACGACCTCCAACCAGCTCAGCCCTTGAAGCTCAGCTCAAATGTCATGTTCTCTCTTTTCTTCTCTGCATCCATCCTCACCCAGCCAGCTAGTGCCAGCCTCCTCCACATTCCCAGCTCCCTTCCTCCATGTCCTCTGTGTCCCTTTACCTACCCACTGTCCCACTTGCAGATCCTCAGAAACAGAGGTTATATCCCACTGTGTTCTTCCTGCTCCCTATCAGAGTACCAGGCAAGGAGTACGTGTTCAATTGTGTTCTATAGAGGATGATACGTGTCAAGGGAATTGCAAGCTATATAGTGTGTGCATTTTCATGCCTAGGTTCCAAATGCAAAGATGGGTCAGTGTGCAAGAGAGAGGCCCAGAAGTTGACAGGTCAACAAGAGAAATGTGTGTGTGTTGGTGGTCTATGGTTTATCCTGAAGGAAGGGTGGGTGTTTGTCAGTCCTCAGCCCACACAGAGAGAGACAGTGCCTTCTGCTTGCATCAGCAAAATGAAAAGACTACCCACTGAATAGAACATATTCACCAGTGATACATCTGATAAGAGGTTAATATCCAAAACTTAGGCCTGGTGTATGGACATCCCAGGTTCGATTTCTGGTCAGGAAACACAGTAGAAGTGATCATCTGCTTCTCTCTCCCTCCCTCTCTCCCATATCTCCTTCTCTCCACCCTCAGCCAGTGGCTCAATTAGTTTGAGTGTTGGCCCTGGGCACTGAGGATAGCTCCTTGGAGTGTCAGCCTCAGACACTAAAAATAGCTCTGTACTCGAGCATCAACCCTAGATGGGATTACCAGGGTTGAGGGGGGTCCCAGTCTGGGTGCATGTGGGAGTCTACTTCACTATCTTTCATCCTCTCACTTAAAAAAAAATGAACAAGGACTTAAGTAGATATTTTTCCAAACAGGACATACATATGGCCAATAGACATGAAAAGATGATTAGTGCCACTGATCATCAGAGAAATGCAAATTAAAGCCACAATGAGATATTACCTCACATCTCTCAGAATAGTTATTATCAATAAATCAACAAACAACAAGTACTGGCAAGAGTGTGGAGAAAAGGGAACCCTTGTGCACTGTTGGTGGGAATGCAGATTGGCGCAGCCATTGTGAAAAGCAGTATGAAGTTTCCTCAAAAAATTAAAACTGCCTTATGACCCAGCAACTTCACTGCTGGGCATATAATCAAAGACATGCAAAACACTAATTTGAAAAAATATATGCACCTCTATGATCATTGCAGTGTTATTTATCATAAGCCAAGATTTAGAAGCAGCCCAGTTATCCATCAGCAGATGAGTGGCTAAAAAAGCAGTGGTACTTTCACACAGTGAAATGCTACTCAGTCATTAATAAGAAGGAAATCTTACCCTTAGCGACAGCATGAATGGACCTGGACAGTATAATGTGAACTGAACTAAGCTAGTGAGAGAAAGGCAAGCACCATATGATTTCACTCAAACGTGGAATCTAACGAACAAAATAACTAACAAAATAGAAACAGATGCATAGAGATAGAGAACAGACTGACAGGTGTCTGAGAGGAAGGGTTTGGGGTACTGGGCGGTAAAGGTGAAGGGATTAAGTAAAAAAAACCCAAAACTCATAGACACAGAAATAACACGGTGATTACTGGAGGGAAAGGGGGTTGAGGGAGGCAGAAGAGGATTAAGGGGGATAAACGGTGATGGAAGGAGACTTTGCTTGGGGTGGGAACGCACAGTACAGCAGACTGATGATGTGTTATAGAGGTGTACACCTAAAACCTATACAGTTTTATTAACCAGTATCGTCCCAATAAATGCAATAAAAATAAATTAGAAAAGATTAAAAAGTTTTTAATAAAAAAGGATAAATAAAGCAAAGCAATTAAACAAAATAAGTACTAAAAATACCTCGCCATATGGAAGTCAGCCTCCACATTCCAATAGAAATAATTCTAATATGACACATTAAAACAAATTTAGACAGTAGCATGTTCAGTTCAAGAATTAGAAATATAGCCTGACCAGGTGATGGCGCAGTGAATAGAGTGTCGGACTGGGATGCGGAGGACCCAGGTTCGAGACCCCGAGGTCACCAGCTTGAGCACGAGCTCATCTGGTTTGAACAAAGCTCACCAGCTTGGACCCAAAGTCGCTGCCTTGAGCAAGGGGTCACTAGCTCTGCTGAAGGCCTGCGGTCAAGGCACATATGAGAAAGCAATCAATGAACAACTAAGGTGTCACAATGAAAAACTAATGATTGATGCTTCTCATCTCTCTCTGTTCCTGTCTGTCTGTCCCTGTCTGTTCTTCTCTCTGACTCTCTCTGTCTCTGTAAAAAAAAAAAAAAAAGAATTAAAAATATAATTCAAATAGTATAAAACTTCACTTTTATTATAAATAAATAATATTGTCCAAATGGTTTTATATGCCAAATTGCAAAATAAAATGACTGTTTACCGAAGGGCAATTATTGCCAAAGTATGATTCTTATTTCTCATGAATGCAGACTTTTAAATAATTTTATTTCTCATATCCACTTGCCAATTGGCACTCACGTTTTTTTGATAAATATATTTACTGATTATTCCTGACTTCAAAGTAAGCCTTGACCACAAATTCATCAATATAATAGGTAATGATTTGAAATGATTATTCCAAAACCAGATTTATTAGCAATGACTTCCAATTCCTTAACCAAACTTCAGCCCTGAAGGGCAAGAACTCTCATTCCTTTCTGTATCACACTTAATATTTATATTGTTCAGTATAAAATAGTCATTTACTATTTATTGAATAACAGAAAAAGGAAGGAAAGAAAGAATACATGGGTTTGAGTAACAAGACCATCTCCACCAGCTGTTGCACACCCAAGCATTGTCAGCTAATGCATGAAACAAAAACAAGATGAAGTCACCGGAAATAATTGTAGCACAGAGTTAATCATACACTACATGCGTGTCATACATTTATGGCACAATAACATTGCCAAAGAAAATAAAGTCCTTGCTTGGAATTTAACAACCTTCATAATCACCTCCAACTGAACCATTTCTAATCCTCTCTGGATTTCTTGTTCCCTATTTTCAATTTTCTACTAGATAAACTCTGTAGGGAAATACGTAGGCATTCAAACTCAACAGGGTAAAAGCCGAATTCATTCAGATAATATTTCTCAATCTGTGAAAAACACGGAGGTGATACTAGGCCAAAATTAAAATAATAGAAATTTTTAGTGTTCTCTATCAAATCTCTCACAGCTAATCACATCATTTCTACACATCTCTGTCTTCCTTCATGTTTTATTTTTCCCTACCTCATGCAGTTTTCTTCTTATTCTTTTTGCCTCTTTAGTTTTCCTGAAACCATTTTATTCTAATCAAGACTGCTGATAAATTTCTGAATCACACTTAGATAATGGTATTACACTGGGGGGGAAATGGCGACCAAACTAAATACATTTTGTTCAGACTGCCACCCAAAATTAAAGCCTGGCTTAGTTTTTGGCCTTTAATCCTAATAATGGCCTACTGGCATCCTACAAACCTATCCGCCTGGACCCCTGGACCACTTCTCTTCTTGAAACAAGTACTCATGATGCTCCTTCTAAGAAGTCACCTTCTTCCTGAGCAGTGAGATTCTACAATTTTACAAAGCACAGAATCAGTGATGCCATCTGTATAAAGCTTTATTGATATTTCCAAACAGATGTGATCCCTTCTTTCTCTAATTCCCCAAACACTCTTTTAAGATGCTAATTATAATCCATCTAGAGTGTAGCTAATTTTATATTTCCTTACACTTATCTGATATACCCATGAATTACTTATAGTAGAAAATCTTCTCTATTCTATTTTCTATTTATTAAAGAACATAGCTCCGGACCTTACACAGAGTAGTCACAAAAGTTACTGAATGAAATTTAGAAGCCAGCAAATTAGATAAAACAGCCACTCAAATTCGTATCTAAAAACCTTTAGTGTTAGAGACATGCTTGGGGAATCCCTCACCCTTCTGTGTGGTAATTACACTGTGACTCAGTAAACATTAGGATGTCTGACTAGAACCATCATTGTGGTTGGCATGTTTTGAAACAAAATAATTTTGAAGGAATGTTATCAGTAAAAATACAATTTTCTTTCTGTTTCCATCACAGAGAGGAGTCCCAGGTGACCAAAGTCATAGAAACATTTATTTATTCTTGCCAAGTTATTTTTTGTCTAAAAGACTGGTGACCAATCTGTCACTCACGTTTGCTGCTGAATCAGGAAAAGGAAACGAAAGGAAACCACTGTGACAGTTGGGCAAGTGACCCACACATACGCCTACACTTAGTGCCAACTCTAAGATGGGGAAGACATGATTCAAGTCACCAAATTGGGTATTTTCCTGGTAAATATAAACTTAGTATTTAGCAGATTACATATAAAATATCAATAAACAATTTACTAATAATATATACTCTATAATAAAAACCACTGGCTATTGCACAAAAACTTATTTTTAAGTAATACTGCGCATATGAAGGGAAAATCGTATGGTATATCACAGGTACCTTATTATGAAATATATCAAAAATTCTACTGAACTGTATTAAGTAAAACAAATATTTATTATGTTCAATAGCACTAATAAACCAAACACTTGGTAGAAATTGTATTAAAAATGTAGCACATATTAACAATTTCTGTAACTAATTATAATGATTTACTGTTTGATATTTACAGACATTTTGCAAAGAAACTAAAAGAAGTACATCAAAGATTTATATCATTTTAAGTAAAGATATTAATAAGGCAGATGCTTTATATATTCTTTCTAGTGAAACAAAATAAGAAAGAAAACCACAGATATAAAGTAAGGACCTGTTCTTGCTACAACATGGACACTGGGTCAGGGTCTCTGTTTCATTCATCCTGGGGTCCCGGACGGAGCACAGCGCCTGGAAACTCAGGAAAACTTACTAAAGAACAATTGAGTGTTCTTCTACCTTCCACATTTGAATGTACAACCCTGGTGGATTGGCTGTCATTTTTAGTTCCATAATACAATTTTCTTCATCTTCTAAATAATAAATTACAAATTAAAAACCAAAATTATTTAAAATATACACTCTTTTGATATAAGTAATGATTATACCTTGTTAAAATTAGCTAATATACTTTGTCCAAAGAATCAGAAGCAGCATTTACAACCCGCCATAGACAGGATTCGAGACTGATACCTGAGGGCAGCCTAGCACTGGGGCTTCAGAACCACAGTTTGTGGAGTGGAGGGACTCACTGATCCCAGTCCAGCCCGAGAAGCACACCAGCACTGATGGAGGGACTCACTGATCCCAGTCCAGCCCGAGAAGTACACCAGCACTGATGGAGGGACTCACTGATCCCAGTCCAGCCCGAGAAGCACACCAGCACTGATGGAGGGACACACTGAATCCCAGTCCAGTCCGAGAAGCACACCAGCACTGATGGAGGGACACACTGATCCCAGTCCAGCCCGAGAAGCACACCAGCACTGATGGAGGGACACACTGATCCCAGTCCAGACCGAGAAGTACACCAGCACTGATGGAGGGACACACTGATCCCAGTCCAGCCCGAGAAGCACACCAGCACTGATGGAGGGACTCACTGATCCCAGTCCAGCCCGAGAAGTACACCAGCACTGATGGAGGGACACACTAATCCCAGTCCAGCCCGAGAAGTACACCAGCACTGATGGAGGGACTCACTGAATCCCAGTCCAGCCCGAGAAGTACACCAGCACTGATGGAGGGACTCACTGATCCCAGTCCAGCCCGAGAAGTACACCAGCACTGATGGAGGGACTCACTGATCCCAGTCCAGCCCGAGAAGTACACCAGCACTGATGGAGGGACACACTGATCCCAGTCCAGCCCGAGAAGTACACCAGCACTGATGGAGGGACACACTGATCCCAGTCCAGCCTGAGAAGTACACCAGCACTGATGGAGGGACACACTGAATCCCAGTCCAGCCCGAGAAGTACACCAGCACTGATGGAGGGACACACTGAATCCCAGTCCAGCCCGAGAAGTACACCAGCACTGAGGACCGCTGATGCAGATATATTTTTAAAGCTTTTCAAATATATGTATTGTTTGCATGGTAATAGAATTTTTGTTTTATTCTATATTTTGTAGTGATATGTATTTAAAATAAATGCACAGCTGATAACCATGCATATTTTAAATGTATACACACACACACACAATCTTATACAACCTTAATCACTTTTTCTCTCTCTCAAACACTACACTGATTTTCCATGTATGGAAATTCAACATGTTACCCACCAGTTAGATTATTGCTGTCCTGTGAGTGAAAGGTTGTGGCACATCGACAAGGTGGTAAGTAGAGAGGTTGTGAGATGAGAGCCTATGGACTTTGTATATGTTTTGAATCCAGAGAAACAAAATTTACTGATGACACTGATGTATGGTGTAAGAGAAAATTTCAAGTCTAAGATAATGTCAAAGTTTTGGCTTTTGTAATTAGTAGAATAAGGTTGTCATTGACTAAGTTAAGAATGATAGGAAAATAGAGACTTAAATAATTTTGCTGATAACGTTTATGGATAAACTGCCAACAGCCATCTTTTCCTTCTGTACACACTCTGTAATCCCAAGAAAACCCAAGGGAACAGAATAAAGCATATTATTATCATTCAGATTCTCCAATTCAGCATTGAATGATGTAGCATTAATCATGTTATCTCTTCCCTATATGACAAAGGAAAATTAGCTAGCTCTAAATATTTAGTCTGCTCAATTGATCAACACCTATGAGCAGGAAGTCTAGTATCTATTAATTCTGTTGCTAATGGAGTTGCAGAGACACTCTACGAAATTGACTTGACTGGACTAAAAAAGAAAATGAAAATGGTCAATGTCACAGTTGCCAGCCCCTGTAAATACTGTACAGTGAAGTGTAGAAGTATGATCTAGTTTGTGATGTTAATACGAGCAAATTTATAAAAGCTGTGACAGTGGCCAGACAGCACAAGAAAATTGTTTCTTCCTTGTGACAGGAAGTGCTCGAAACTGATAGAGTACAGAGTGCGTCCTTACTACATACACTTTGACTATGTGAATTTAACGACCATTTACATGTTCTCTCTTGTAGTCTGCATATCATTTATTTTTTTACAGAGACAGAGAGAGAGTCAGAGAGAGGGATAGACAGGGACAGACAGACAGGAACGGAGAGATGAGAAGCATCAATCATTAGTTTTTCGTTGCACATTGCAACACCTTATTGTTCATTGATTGCTTTCTCATAACCCCTTGCTCGAGCCAGCGACCTTGGGCTCAAGCTGGTGAGCTTTTTTGCTCAAACCAGATGAGCCCTCGCTCAAGCTGGTGACCTCGGGGTCTCAAACCTGGGTCTTCCGCATCCCAGTCCGACGCTCTATCCACTGCGCCACCGCCTGGTCAGGCTGTAGTCTGCATATTAGAACATAGATATTGCTGGCTACCGGAATGCCATGAATATTGATTGACTCTTTTCCTCTCTGGTTTAGATATTATATCAGAACATAACCTCTTTGCAAGAATCAACTATAGCTCTGCCAGTGTTGCTCAGTGGATAGAGTGTTGTCCTGGTACCAAGGTCTAGGGTTCCCACCCGGATCAGGGCACATATGAGAAGTGGCCAAACAGGGAACAACTAAATGGAACTAAGTGGAACAATGAGTTGATGTTTCTCTCTCCCTCCCCCTCTCTCTCTTCCTTCCTCTCTCTCTCAAATAAAAAAAAAATTTTTTAAAAAGAACTAACTTATTTGTACAGTAGTAATTATATATATATATATAAGGTCTACCGAAAAGTTCTGTCCGTTTCTATAACAGTAAGTTTAGACATGTAAGCACATGTTTATTTGGCGCATGTGTGTCTCTCTATTTTTATCACTTAATGTATACATACTGAGGTAGCAAATTAACTAAAACAAAGTTGATTCACATTAGTCTTATGTGTGAAGCGATAGTGTACCCATGGCTACTGATACAGTTCATTTACGCCACTGTAATTTTTATGAATTTCAGCAAGGAAGAAACGCTACAGAAGCATGTCTGTCGCATCCACCATATTCCCCGGACTTAGCACCCTCCAACTATCACTTGTTTTGGTCCTTACAAAATATTTTGAAGGGCAAAATATTCAAAAATGAAGAAGATATCAAACAAGCACTGGTTGAATTTTTTGCATCAAAAGATAAAACATTTTTCAAAAATGGGATATACAAATTGCCCTCAGGCTGGCAAGAAATCATTAATAATAATGGCAATTATATTATTTAATAAGGTTTATTGACGGTAAGAAAAATTTGTATTTTGTTTTATTCCAAAAATGGACAGAACTTTCCGGTAGACCTTATATTATGATAATATATATATATATATATATATATATATATATATATATATATATATATATATATGAGAGACAGAGAGAGAGAGGGACAGATGAACAGAGAAATAGGAGGGGAAAGAGATGATGAGCATCAGTTTTTCGTTGCGGCATCTTAGTTGTTCATTGATTGCTTTCTTACATTTGCCTTGGGGGGGGGGGGTGCTCCAGCAGAGCCAGTGACCCTTTGCTCAAGCTAGTGACCATGGGTCCATGTTGATGATCCATGCTCAAGTCAGCAACCCCGCACTCAAGCTGGTGAGTCCGTGCTCAAGCTGGCATTTTGAGGGTTTTGGACCTGGATCCTCAGCATCCCAGGCCAACACTCTATTCAAAACACTACAGCCTGGTCAGGCACAATAGATTTATATTTGATAATTTCATTTATTCATTTTTGCTTATGTTTATGAATAAAACCAGTAAGAGGTACAGTTTATACGTTTAAAATATTATTTTCATTACAAAATAAATTTATGCATAAGCTAATAGATTCAAACTAAATCTCTTATGAGCATATTTACGTGGTCTAAGTGTTTCTGATTAGCTCCGTACAATGGAGAAAAGTAAAATTAACATTAAAAAAGACTTTAAACATAGTAAAAATTGTGGAAGATCATTTTCACTTCTAAGAAATTAAACTCTACCTCTACATGAGACACAATAGACTGTAGAGTCTCTTCTCATACAGGTTAGCAGTGAACAGGCCTGCTTATCACAACAGCTAAAGAATAAACCATTTCCATGATATATATCCAATGTTTTAGAATATATTTATTGTTTCTCAGTTATCAACTTATTTATTTGTTTATATTTACATAGTTTTATATGTGTTGTCAAAACAATTTTGGATGCTGAAGACTTATTTAAATAATAAATTGGCATTAAACAAATTATTTCCTAATTATTAAATTGGTACCATCAAGATAAAGGAAACTTTAAGGAATTCTTAGAGTAATAACAGGGACCTAAAAATCCATCATGAACATTTCTGTAGATTCAGTAAATAGTTTTCTCAGATTTATACTTACTTTTTAAATGCCTGTGACTATTATTATAATTTTTAAAATATGAATTTATTTTACAATATCTTTGTGGTAGTTTTGGATTATTACACATTTTCCTCATCAGAGGTTACTAAAATATCATTACTACTTTATGAATATATACAATACATTGTCATTAAAAAACCAAGTCTTCAGATTGAAAAACTTTAGGTACTAATTACTCCATTTTAATGAAGTACTTCCTTAATCTGATTAAATCTAACCAGCCCTTTTTTCTGTAGTTAGTGGATGAAGATTGAAAACATCTGGCTATAATAAAATATTCATAATCCTCTCATTTAAAGTTATATGATTCAGACTTTTTTTTTTTTTACATATTTGGAAAGAACTAAATATGCACACACCAAAAAAGGTAGACAGAAGGTCATGCTAAACCCTAGATAATTCTGAATTTTTGCACGTTTATCAATACCAAGGCCATATTATTATAATTTTTTATCCTTATTTCACTTGACAGTTTCTGGCATTTTACACCTTAACCAGCTAGCATTGCACCAAATGCTATAATTAATAGTGTGGAGCTGTCATTTAACACATGTCAAATACAAGTAATTAAGACTATAGAGCCCCTAGCAAAACATTAAAAAGTTTGCATTCCAAAAGGCCTCATTAAAACCAGATGACTAGTTTGGCTTCTAGAAAGACTTGGCTTAAACGTAACCACTTCAAATCCACACTGTCTTACTTGCTCACATCACGGAATCACTGACTCGGGAACCTGAAGGGTCCTCCATAGTTTATCTGACATCTTTCCGAGCAGAGTTTTTGTTAAATATCTTAAAGAGAATACCTTATGTCTCTTAGAGATTCATATGCCAGGAAATTCCTAGAAGCACTGTATCATTAATTTGTATAATTCTTTAGTGAGTGAAAAATAACAAAAATACTTTATTTTAGTTGCCAAAATTTCCTCAATACAATCTTATCCCATTAATTTTTGGCCTCCCTTTTATAAAATAAAATGACACTACTGTTAAATTTCATTGAATAAAACCACACCTGGCATTATTGTCAATATGCAATAAAAGAAATTATTACAAATAAAATTTATAAAGCCCATATTTGGTTAATACAGTGGTACCTTGAGATATGAACAGACCAACATACTTTTTTTTTTTTTTTTTCATTTTTCTGAAGCTGGAAACAGGGAGAGACAGTCAGACAGACTCCCGCATGCGCCCGACCGGGATCCACCCGGCACGCCCACCAGGGGCGATGCTCTGCCCACCAGGGGGCGATGCTCTGCCCATCCTGGGCGTCGCCATATTGCGACCAGAGCCACTCTAGCGCCTGGGGCAGAGGCCAAGGAGCCATCCCCAGCGCCCGGGCCATCTTTGCTCCAATGGAGCCTCAGCTGCAGGAGGGGAAGAGAGAGACAGAGAGGAAAGTGCGGCGGAGGGGTGGAGAAGCAAATGGGCGCTTCTCCTGTGTGCCCTGGCCGGGAATCGAACCCGGGTCCTCCGCACGCTAGGCCGACGCTCTACCGCTGAGCCAACCGGCCAGGGCCCAACATACTTTTTTAAGATAGGAGCTGCGACTCAGTCCATATTTCTGTTCGAGATCTGAGTGAAATTCCTATATGAGTCGTGATTTGGGAAGCTGCTGCTAGTTGGCATGTTGGCGCACGGGTCCGGTATCGGCAGTTTGATATATGAGTTGACTGACTTACAAGTTCAGTTACAGAACAAATTAAATTTGTTTCTCAAGGTACCAGTGTATATATTTTAATTATGAGCAATTACAATTGAGTCAATTATTAACATTTATTATTAGAAAAAATTAAAGAAAATTAATTCTTAAAAATGTCCATTTAAAAACATCTATTAACCTCCAGGCCCATCCATGCTGTTGCAGTATTTCATTTGCGCAGTATTAATCGCTGTGCAGTATTTCATTTGTAGATGTGCCGCCAGTTTTTTATACACTCATCTACTGATGGGCTCTTGGACTGTTTCCAGATTTGGCTACAGTAAATAGTGCTGCAATGAACATAGGTGTTCATATACACTTTCAAATTAGTGTTTCGAGATGGACCTAAAAATAATTATGCTAAGTGAAATAAGATAGTCAGAAAAAGATGAATACCATATGATCTTATTTATATGTGGAGTCTATGGAACAAAATAAACTGATGAACAAAATAGAAACAGAGGCATGGACACATAGAAGAGACTAACATGTGGCAGAGGGGATAGAGATGTGGGCACTGCATGAAAGAAGGTGAAGGGATTCGTCAAAATATCGTATATACATAACACATAGGCACAGCGACAGGGCGGTGAGGCCGGAGGGAAAGGGGTGGAGGCTAGGTGGCGGTGGGCAGAGCAGGGAGGACCGGGACATGAAGAGACATTGCTAGGGGTAGAGGGTGAGTGATGCAGTTGGGCAGATGGTGGTTTGTTGAGCTGTGTACTTAAGCCAATATGGTTTTGAGAACCAATGTCATCCCAATAAATTTAATTAAAAAAGAAATGTCATAAAAACAATAAAAGTATTATTTACCATTAAAATTAAAAATAAATAACATATATTATAGCTAATAGGTCCCCCGTGACAGTTTAATGTGTTAATAGGTAAATAATCTTGAGTAGTTTATAAATGAAACATTGAAGATGCATACAATATTGAAAATTATCTTTTCATATTATATCAATTAATAAATAGGCTTACAATTTTTGAAGCCCGTGATGATTTATCTTTTAGCATACCATCCTAAAAGCTGTAAATTACAATTTTAAACAAGCACATTTTCTCCTTCCATTAGCAGTGTACAAAAAGTAATCAATGCGTATCCTCTCCTCTCTGCCCTTGAATCACATGTCACTGTAACTACTTAGCTTAAAACACAGGGTAGTGAGAAGGTTCAACTTTATGACATAACACATGCAGTTTTAATGTCAGGTGAAGGAAAAGACTGTCCTTTGAAGGGCAAGTAAATACTGAATTACATCTGTTTCCTCCCACACCTGTTAGCTAAGCCCAAGATGCTTCTTATTATAACTCACTCAAAACATGGACCAGAAAGACTCATTTTGTCATTTCAGCTGGGAAAATGGAAAAAGCAATACAAGGACTGCATGAGACAATTAGTGAGCTTCATATTACATACCATGTAATACATGATATATTTATTATACTGCATTATTTTTACTTGCTAAACTGCCTTTTACAGTAAGGATTAAATTCACACTCTTAGCATTAAGTTCAGTTTTTAATATCAGTGCAAGATTCAATCTTAAATAAAATACAAAATTAAGTATTTAGAGCAGCAAAACATAAATCTCAGTTTCTTCCGGCTGTTTATCTGTTTACCTGTGTTACCATGTGGAGTTGAATGCTTGACAAGAGAGCATATTTCTGCTTTACCTACAACAATCATAACTGCTAATGATGCATACCATGGATATTCTATTTCTTTAATTTAACACCTAGTTTGGGCCCTGGCCAGGTGGCTCAGTGGTAGAGTAATAGCCCTGTGTATGGAGGTCCCGGGTTTGAATCCCAGTCAGGGCACACAGAAGAAATAACCATCTACTTCTTTCCCCCTCTTCTCCCCTTTCTTTTTCTCTTTCCCTTCCACAGCCAGTGGCTCAATTTTTTCAAGTATCAGCCCCAGGCACTGAGGATAGCACATTGGTCTGAGCCATCAGCTTTAGGTGCTAAAAATAGCTCTGTACTCAAGCATCAGCCCCAGACAGGGGTTGCAGGTGGGTCCCGGTCAGGGTGCATGCAGGAGTCCATTTCACTATCTCCCCTCCTCTCACTTAAGACAAACAAAAGCATCTGTTTTGATGAAAGCAATGATATATATTTAATGGATTCTTATTAATTTTAAATATTTATTAATTATTCAATTATTCCATAACCTTTACAGCATGTTTGATTCATAGGTTAAAGACAAACTGGATAGAAAACCATACATCAAACAATATATAAAATTTTATACCTACTTATATAAATGTTCCTCTTCATGAAATGGAGACATGCATTTTAGTGTGTGGCAAGCTAAAACTTTTCTCTAAAACATAAAAAATTGCAGATCCATGATGATTATGGTTTTCTAAGTGACCATGGAACACTGCCAAAATGCACGGACTCAAATTGATTCAGAGAGAGCATTACTTTGCCCGTCGTTGTGATTTATTTGATTAGTTCTTTGCTGTGCGTTGTGGAAGGTTCTAACTCAGAGGGTACTTAGAGGCCACACAGGCTTTAGGGACTAAAGGCACAGTCTCTCGCTTTCTCAGCTCAAGCCTTTTCTAGTGTTGGTTATTTGCTTTTGCTATTAGGTAAGATTCCTCCTTGTAAAAAAAGGTAATAGTAAAATGTCCACACATGGTTCTGAATGTTTTTAGCAACGCTTAGTGAACTCAAAGATATGTGCTATTCTCCACTGTAACATCTGCATGCTAAACACCAGAAAAAGTTTTTGTTGCCACCACTAGGCTAATGGTTATTGTTAATATAATGGATAATAGGATAAGTTAGACCAGGGGTCTCAAACTCAACTCAGCATGTGGGCTGCAGAGCAAGATCACAGCCGTTCGGCGGGCCGCACTAGGTCTACAAAAGGCAACTGTTACGCAACAATTTTCAGTGTCACAAAACGACCAGAAACTGTAGTTCGCATCACAACTGCTATTAACTAAGCTAATATCTAGCTAGGATGCTAGAGAAATGAAAAATACAAGTAGGCCCCTAGGCTTACTTAATTTTATCCAAAATATTTTGAACTTCGTGGATTAGTCTGCGGGCCGCACAAAATTGTTTGGCGGGCCGCGAGTTTGAGACCCCTGAGTTAGACCTGAGTCGAACACTTCTCCGGCTACAGAGAGAAAAGGAAGGTGAGAGAACAGACATGACACTGGTCCCACCAGAACCACATGCAGTAGACCAGACGCGGTTCTCCGTGAAAGCATGGAATTGGCAATTAATAAATGAAATATGGAAAAACAAGAGTTCAAAATTCTGTCTACTGCATTTTACTGTTTAGCTGCCCACATAAGACACCCACACAAACACACATATTTAACAATTCTATCTAATGTAATATTACTCCCAATAAAAATGTCCTCATCCTCTTCCCAGAACACAAGCCAAAGACAAGTCACCCTGTTCCAAGACAGTCTCTCTGGCTAAAACGCATTTCTCCTAATTAAGTCCAGATGTGACTCCTCACAAGAACACAGAAAAATTCTAATTATACATATAGCCACTCCTATCTTACCCAACAGAAATGTTAGGAAAAACAGAAAGAGTGCAGTAAATACTCATATTTGGAAAGCGGAAACGGGTCATCTCAAGCTCTAACTTTTCTGTCAGTGGCACAATTTCATTTCATTGGCTGTGACCCAGGGTGCGATTCTCCCTCATCTGTTGATCTCCGATGCCACACTCCTGTACACGGGGACATACTGTCCCTCTGCCCAAGGCTCTGCCACCAGAACTGTCCTTAAGAGTAGTGGTAGATCGGGCCTATATGTCCTTGGGCTATTTTAGGTAGCTAATTTTCAAGCATGAATTTTCCTAACAATGCAATTCTCTTTAAACCCTAGTCTTCTATCAGTTGAATCATTCAGGGCAATTTATTCACTAGAAACCAAAAATGAAATCTGTTATTTTTCTTAAGACTATACCTTGACCTTGCGTTTTCTCTCTCACCAACACTGGGAGTTCAGTCAGGTCCCCATGTTCCAGCTTAATAGCTTTTCTCTTGGCCTCCCCCTCAGATAAGTGTGAGTTTATAGGTCATAATGAGAGAGTCAGTGACATGCATTCTCAGCCACACCTTCAGGCTGGATCCCTGGGGATGGTGTGTGTGTGTGTATATATATATGTGTATATATATATATATATATATGTATATATATATATATGTAAATGTGAGATATATATATATATAAATATATGTATATATATAAATGTAAATGACTATAATGTAAATGTGAGATATATATATATATCTCACAGCATCTGTAATCAGGTACAAGAGAGAGCAACAAGCGATATTTTGGAGGGTCTGGGATATTTGGCTCCTCAAGTCCTGCCAGGAATTCTATTGTATTTCCTGCTCTGTTTCCCATCTCTCTGACCTGTTTATAATAGCCTATGGATTGGCAAAAAAAAAAAAAAAATTAGCACTTTGATGAGAGACCTGATTGTCCTACTGGTGGTCTTGGGATAAAAACTCAATTGCTTTGCAGACTATGACTTTTCTCTTAAAAATGAAACAAGAAATTAAAGACTATTTTAAAGAGATAATATAGGCACATGGTAAAAAAAATTTCAAATATTACCAAATATATACCATGTAAAGTAATTCTCTCTATATTCTTAACACTCAAATTCCAGTTCCCTAACCAGGGAAATCCCTGATGTCTTACAAATATCTCCAAAAATGATCCATGCATATAATAGCATGTGTATGCCTATCACACATAAATACTACTGCACATCCACCAGAGTGACTACAATGTAAATGATAAAAAATGCCAAATGTAGGCCCTGGCTGGTTGGCTCAGTGGTAGAGCGTTGGCCTGGCGTGCAGGAGTCCTGGGTTCGATTCCCAGCCAGGGCACACAGGAGAAGTACCCATCTGCTTCTCTACCCCTCCCCCTCTCCTTCCTCTCTGTCTCTCTCTTCCCCAACCGCAGCCAAGGCTCCATTGGAGCAAAGTTTGCCTGGGTGCTGATGATGGCTCTGTGGCCTCTGCCTCAGGCACTAGAATGGCTCTGATTGCAGCAGAGCGATGCCCCAGATGGGCAGAGCATCCCCCCCTGGTGAGCATGCCGGGTGGATCCTGGTTGGACAGTTGCTTCTCTATTCTCTCCTCCCTCCCGCTAGATTCTATTTCATCTATGTACTAACTGCTTCCTGATAACAGAAGACATCTTTTCTTTTGGGCCTTTGCAGTGATTATTCCCATTGCCTGGAATGTATTTCCCTCAAAAACCCTGCTTCTCTCTTCTCCAATTCTCAGTCCTCTCTCTATTGCTTTATTCCTCATAGCAATTCTCACTGGCTAACCCAGCAGATAATTTACACGTTCTTTTTCTCCCTTTCCGCTAAAATGTAGGCTCCACAAAGTCAGGATTTTTGCCTTTATTACATCTAGTGGAGACCCAGAACTCTATGGTCAGCCAGAACTGGGCACATGTTAACCTGTATGACTTAACATCTTAGCTGTCTAGATTAGAACTAGGCTGGTTCTAAAGAAGGTATGTTCTGATATTTTTAAGCAGCATGATAAATTCTAAGCAAACGTAAATTTTCAATAATCACAGAGCAGGCCTGGGCTCTTTCTTCCTTTCCTCCTCCAGACTCAAGAACCTACATGCCAATTTCAAACTTTCTGGGTGAAGTGGGAATGTGTAAGAATGACTGGCCTGAGTCTAAATTAAGTAAGAAAACACACACGTGCACGCATACACACACACACACACACACACACACACACACACACATTTAAACATCTTAAGAAACTAATGTTGGCCCTGGCCGGTTAACTCAATTGGTTAAGAGTGTCGTCAAGAAACAACAAGGTTGCAGGTGGGGTTCGAGCCCCGGTCAGGCCACACACAGTAAGCAAACAATGGATGCAAGATTGAGCAGAACAACAAATGAACGCTTCCCTTCTCCCTCCCCTCTCTCTCTCGTCCTCTCTCTGACTCAAAAATAAATAAATAAATAATAAATAATAAATAAATAAATAAAGCAAGGCCTGGCTGGATAGCTCTGTCATCTTAGAGCATGAAGGTTGCCAGTTCGATTTTCCACTCAGGGCACATACAGGAGCATCTCAATGTTCCTGTCTCTCTCAAAACAAAACAAAACAAAATTAAAATAGACAAACAAAAGAACTAAAGCCACAAAGTGTGGTTTTCTATGGTATATCAGAAATAACCTAGTCTCCACTGAGGTCAGAGTGGTGGGAGAGAAGACAGGTGCATAGACGGGGCAAAGGTCAGTCTCCCCATCTATCCCTCCTCTGGACCTGACTGCTCCTGGATTACCAAACTTACACTCAAACCACGACAGCACGTGCTGTCATTTAAGTGCGGCTACTTTCAGATCCTAGTCACTGGGACATAGAAAATTTTTGCATAGTTACATCTGGCTCAACACATCACCGTTCATATGGTGGTTCCTCTTTACAACTGAGTAAGGACACAAGAGAAGCACATTGACAAGATATCACATGTGTGTGTGTGTGTGTGTGTGTGTTTGTGTAAACTGGGCCCATTGAGGCAAATGAGTAGGGCATCCTGACAGTTCCAAAACTAGAGAAAACTGGCCCAGATCCACGGATGGCCATGTTAACCATTTAGCCAGGAACAAAACAGTTGAAATATGCAGCAATCTTCTATTCTCCACGTTAGAGCATCTCAAGCCCAGAGCATTTCTCAACAGGGCTCACTTTCCCCTCACCCTCAAACACACCACACATACAGAACTCCTAAGGTGTGGACCTCTGATTTAATGTAGGAAACCCATCAGGTTAACCTTTACTTAAAGGGGCCAAGCCCCTTTTCAGTAGCCATTTATGGATACACATATTTTACACAGGAAGATCTGCAAAATTGTCGAGATTTGATTGAATTGGTTGAAGATTCTTACGAATCCCTGGGCAGGTGTTCCAAATATAAGGTCAGCATTTTCCATGCCCAGAACACAGGCTGTTGCTCTAAGCAGGGGCCTCCAGCACACACCTGGTTCCTCCAAAGTGAGAGGGGTACCATAACTTGGAGGGTGGAAGCAGATGTTTTTACTGACAATAGGTATGTCTCTGAATATGTGTGCTGCTATCCTCCATAGCACCCTGTTTTGTTTGCAGGTGAGGGTGTCAAGAAATTAATGAATGGGAATCCAAGAGCATAGCCAGTCACTGCAGATTCTGTGCTGTTCCTCATCACTCTACCTGTGGTCTGGATAGTTGGGCTGCAAGTGTTCTTTCTCTTCCGTTTTTTGTTGTTTATTTTTTAAGTGAGAGGAGGGGAGGTAGTGAGACAGATTCCGCATGCTTCCTGACCAGGATCCACCCGGCAACCCCCGTATGGGGATGATGCTCGAATCAACCGAGCTATCCTCAGCGCCAGAGGCTGACACTTGAAACACTGAGTCACTGGCTGAGAGAGCAGAAGAGAGAGAGAAGGGGAGAGGGAGGAAAGAGAGGCAGATAGTCACTTCTCATATATGCTCTGACCAGAGATCGATCCCATGACATCCACATGCTGGGCTGATACTCTGTCTACTGACCAACTGGCCAGAGCCTGCAAGTGTTCTGAGAGCAGGTGGTGGCCCAGTGGCTCCCATCACAGGTGAGACACTTTCCCTGGGAGGGAGTGACCACCTACATTTTGGCCTGGTGGGCCCCAGCTGAACTGATGGAAAGTGGGAAAAACAGATCCTCCCATCACATCACCTGGATTCTGATGAGGGGGTTCCAGGTGTTTGGAAAAAAACTACACACAGGGATGGAGCTGTTCCTTGCATGGACAATGTGTAGCCTAGAGAGCCCCGCTGGTCTGATACATGTGGAAATAGACATGTCTCATGACATACGCTTACTGCCCATGGTGGCGCTGCTGCCAATGCAGGGGCCCCTTCGTCTGTCATGGAGGTTAGGTTCCAGAACCCCCGTGACAGGTGAAAGTCCACGAAGTAGCGACTTTATATTTATTTTATTATTCATATATATTTTAAGGCTTTATAAACCCTCCCCACACTTTTATAGACCTTTCCCACACTGTTGTTAACTTTTCCCACACTTATTTTGCTTATTTTACCGCAAAAACAATTAAAATAATAAATATATAAAAATACCTATATACCTCAAAATCCTGTGATATAGAGAAAAATCAACAATACAAAATTAGATATATACAATTTAAAAATTTGTGATACAGTGAGACTGTGAAAAGCAAACCATGACACAGCGAGGGACGACTGTAGAGGAGGATTTTATGTCCCTGTGGGCCCAGGTGCACTGGTGGCAATTTGAACGCTAGCACCTCCAGTCATGGGGACGGTGTCATACTGCCCATCACCATGCCATCCGTGTGTTATGGACAGGTGTGCTTAGGGTGGTTGGATTTAGGGTGGGACCAGCGGTGTATCTGAGCACCGAGAGGGTGCCCACTCCTCCCACTGCAGCAGCCGTGCTGCGGCCGGTGGGTCCCCAGTTGTATGGGCAAAATGAGACAGAGGCAGCGCCTGTGTCTTCCTAAACCCATCTCTACTGCTGATGCTCTGGATGCCTGGGAATGAGCAGGGCCTGGGGTGGACACGGAGACTTCTGTCCACGCTAGACATTTCAGTTCTTTCAACGACTGCTTTTAACAGGTGATGCCAAACCCTTTTTGCTGCTCACATTCTCCCTCTAGTTTACTAATGCTGCCCCTAAAGTGTGATATCAGAGTTATGTGTAAAGGTGAGCTGGTCAGCACAGGTTACAGTCTGGCCATTACCGCCAGTGGGAGGATACATAAGGTCATTACCATTTGATTAATGCAAACAAAGATTGCATTTTTGCCATTTTATAAATAAATAAGACCTTTTATTACACAAGCAACTTATCTTCTATAAGGAAAAACCAGGAAAAAAAGGAAAATAATATAGGATTCCACATCCTACTTTCCACTTCTAGGTCTTGAGTGATCACTTTGCAGTTTAACTCAGGCATCTGTCAGCTTCACTTCCAGCAGCCTCATGAATCCTAAGTCCGCCTTTAATGTTGATGCTCCGGATGCTTGGGAATGAATGGGGTCTGGGGTAGATATATGGCCCCATCGCTCCTACAATTCATGGGAGCTGAGGAGCCATCACAATAGGCAGGCCTGCAAATATCGTGGCAAATATGAGCTACTGCCCCCAGAGTGAGTCCTCTTGGTGGCAACTCCAAGCAGGTGGTAGTTGATGTGTTAACGGGAAGAATACATGGATTGTCACCAACGGCAAGCTAGTCCTACCAACGGTGTCAAGTGTGGAATCTGGAGTTGAAAACATGCAGTACTGGAGTGCATTGAGCGACCCCCGCTGGCTGAAGTGCAGGGGAAGTCAGGCTCGCATCTTGTGCTGGGGCCACTCCTTTCAACAGGATTAATGGGTTCTTAGGTGGGATATGGGCAGTGGGGAGTGGGCAAGAGGGAAAGACTGGTAAATATAGACTAACTGGTGTCCATGGGCTCTGGGTCACCATCCATCCTGGCAGCCTCAGGAGAGGTGGTGTCCATGGGCTCTGGGTCACCATCCATCCTGGCAGCTTCAGGAGAAGTGGTGTCCATAGGCTCTTCATTGTCCTTCCTGGATGAAATGGCAGGAGGACGTCTTGTGTCCATCAGATCTCTGTTGCGCTTCATGGAGGAAACGGCAGGAGGAGGTACTGTGTGTACTGGCTGTCCATTGCGCTTCCCGGAGGAAAGGGCAGGAGGAGGTACTGTGTGCACTGGCTGTCCATTGCGCTTCCCGGAGGAAAGGGCAGGAGGAGGTATTGTGTGCACTGGCTGTCCATTGCGCCTCCCGGAGGAAAGGGCAGGAGGAGGTATTGTGTGCACTGGCTGTCCATCATGTATCCTGGAGGAAACGGCAGGAGGAGGTCTTTTGCCCATCAGCTGTCCATCGCACTTCCTGCGGGCAGCAGCAGCAGGAGGCAGTGTGGTTTTCAATGGCCCGTTGTCCTCACTAGTGACTATGGCAGGAGTGGTGGGACCTGTTGGCTTGGCATCGCTCTCCCTGGTGGCAGGGGCAGAGTGGGACAGCACTGTCTGCAAAGGGTCCTTGACGTGAACAGCAGGTGTTCTAAGATTTGTAGATGTTCTGACAGCGCAGGAAGGCGCAGGCATGTTGATTTCAGTGATGTGAGCACCTACAGATGACAAACCTGGTGAGGCTCTGGCTTTGATGGAAATAGGGATCTCTGCAGGTTGATTGGCCCGGGGCAGAGTGCGGACCATCACTGAGCCAGGTGGGGTATAAGTCACGGGATACGTAGCACGAGCAGACATCTGTAAAGGGTCCTGGGCAGTTAGAGGGAGGACCCTCAGAGGAGAGTAGTTGGTCTGTGCAATAGGACACCATCCTGCTGGCTGCGCACGCCAGGTCGATGTAAAAGCCCCCTGGTTTTGGTCGATCTGCCCATAAGTAAGGGGACGATAGGGTGCAGGCTGTGACATAGGACACCACCCTGCTGGCTGCGCACGCCAGGTCGATGTAAAAGCCACCTGGTTTTGGTAGCTCAGCCCATAAGTAAGTGGAGGAGAGGGGGCAGGCACACTGAGGTGGTCCCAGGCAAGTGGACCACGATTATTGCCAGCAGAGGAAGCGGTTGAATGATGGCCACCGAGCCAAGGAATGTTCTGGAAGAAAGGTCGAGTCAATATTGAAAGAAAACGTCCCAGAAGAGAGTAGTTGGTCTGTGGCATAGAACACCACCCCGTTGGCTGCACACACCCGGGCGATGAAAAAGCCGCCTGGTTTTGGTCGATCTGCCCATAAGTAAGGGGACGATGGGGTGCAGGCTGTGACATAGGACACCACTTCATTGGCTGCGCATACCCGGGCGATGAAAAAGCCGCCTGGTTTTGGTCGATCTGCCCATAAGTAAGGGGACGATGGGGTGCAGGCTGTGACATAGGACACCACTTCATTGGCTGCGCATACCTGGTCGATGAAAAAGCCACCTGGTTTTGGTAGATCTGCCCATAAGTAAGGGGACGATAGGGTGCAGGCTGTGACATAGGACACCACTTCATTGGCTGTCCATACCTGGTCGATGAAAAAGCCACCTGGTTTTGGTAGATCTGCCCATAAGTAAGGGGATGGGGTGCAGGCACACTGAGGTGGTCCCAGGCAGGTGGAGCACGATGATTGACAGCAGAGGAAGCTGCTGAATCATGGCCACCAGGCCAGGGACGGTCGCGGAAGAAAGGTTGAGTCAATTTTGAAAGGAAATGGCCCATTTTGGGCTTATTGTGAGTGACACAAACCCAGAGACAGAGTTGGTGGTAGGAGCTGTGCTCCTATACTGCCTCCTTCCTGGAGTCCTAGCCCTCACTGAAGGCATGACCTTCAGCCATGCGCCTGTGGTGTCACAGTGAACAGATCTTGGGGCGGGGCACTGGTGGGGAAAGGGGGCAGCACTCAGAAGTCCAGTGTGTGAAGGGGAAATGGCAGAGGGCAAAGTGCCACTTCTCAATGGCTGCCCTACCACCCCCTGGCCTTCCTAGAGCCTGGGACTCCCCCGGGAGCTGCAGGTGTTTGGCATCAGATGGGCCACCATGCAGGGACTGTTCAGGCCCTTGCAGCGCCCAGTTGACATTCCGCATCCCACCTGGGCACTAGTCATGAAGGCCCCTTATCACCTTTCCAGGGGTCCCAGAAGTCAAAGATTTTCAGAATAATAGGTATGAAATGTAACAGAAATATCCAAGATAATAAGTCTTAAAAATAACATTTGAAGAACTTTGGTTTATATCTCATGTTAAATTTGTATTTTCCTGTGTCTCAACCACTCAAGGCAGAGTGCCCCCTGTTGCTCTTATTAGGAGGAATGATACTTTAAGGAAAAAAAATTAAACCCTGAACAATATGATATTGTCTGACAAAAATAACTGTTGTATCTTGTGCGGTCATGAAATGACCCGAACAATCAAATTTAAGGTGAAAATTACACTACATATAATAGATTGTTTCCCTTATTTAGTTTTGCACAACGAGCATAAATTTGTTTTATCAGCCATTTCAATTGTGGAAATAATAGTGTTTGACTTAGAGTGTTAGAACATTAAAAATGCTCAGTTTCATGGACCTCCATGATATGCTTTTCTTGATGAAATACTAGGTGTTTCAGAGGTTTTCTAAGCTGTTTGTTTACTGCCGGGATGTGTGCTCACCTTACCACCCAGTGTGGCCACTTATAATTTACCGTTCATTTAATTGTATTAAATTCCAAACCAATAATGTTTAAAGCACTTAATGTCTTGATCACAGAATTTTGGACATGGAACCTTAGTCATGTTGTCTAAATAAATACAGAAAAAACTGGGCATATTTACCCAATTCATTCTCTGAAGACAACTATATACAATATTAAAGAAATGTAATATGGCAAAAACCAAAGTAAACATTCTTTAAAATTAAGAAGTCGGCAGGAAGTCAGTAAGTCACTAAACAGAGCATGTCGGCATACTACAACCAAAGTAATCAACCCAACAGATAAATACACTTACTGGGAAGTTACTCTAAGTACTATTTATTTATTTATTTATTTTAAAGCATTTTTTAAAATTTATTCATTTTAGAGAGGAGAGGGAGAGAGAGAGAGAGGAGAGACAGAGAGAGAGAGAGAAGGGGGGGAGGAGCTGGAAGCATCAACTCTCATATGTGCCTTGACCAGGCAAGCCCAGGGTTTCAAACCGTCGACCTCAGCATTTCCAGGTTGACGCTTTATCCACTGCACCACCACATGTCAGGCTAAGTTCTCTTTAGATTGTTGACATTCTATTTGCCAGCCATTATTTAAGATTTCTAAGGCTTCCTCATTAAAAGGATAACCCTGTAACTGTGAAATCTATAATGTCTTATTATTTTCTATATTATGAAGCTTATCTCTCTTAAACATGGTGCTGAACTTTCTGTTCTAGAACAAAAATCTAGAATATTTCAGGAACTTTTCTTTAATTAACATCTGAAAGGAGATAATTTTCTTAGTATAGAATCACAGTGGCAGCAAGTAAAATTTTAATGTTTTAAAATTAAAAATTATAAAGTGGCTATTGAATTTAACCAAAACCAGAATCTTTTGTTTACTTCAACAAGAGAGATTTTTAATTTTCCTGCATTTATGTGCTTCCATTCCTCTACATTTATGTGCTTGTGCTATACTGAACCTGTAAATTTTCAATCAACTGACTCATCAGTTGCATTTGAAAATTAGAGATAAATAGAAGAGCTATGCTCTGCTGTTTGATAGGAAAGCCATTAGACACATGACTTTGAGCACTTGTGGAATTAGTCTGATATTTGAGATGAACTATAAGTAAAAATGACCCATTAGATGTCAAAAATTAGTAAAAAAATGTAAAATATCTCAATAATTATATGTTGAACACATGGCAATAAAGTACATTTTAACATATATGTTTTAAGTATATTATTGCAATTAGTATTGGTTTATCTCCTCTGTTTCTATGTAGCTATTAAAGTTGCATAGGTGGTTCACTTTTGTGTCTTGCATGATGTTTCCATTGGGTAGGGCTAATCTGCAGACCTAGGGGGAGACAGTGGATTTTAGTAAACTCACCCTCAGGCTTACCATTATATAGTGTCTAGAATGCATTTTGCCTTTGTCATGAGTAGGTTAAACAGAAATGGAAAAATTTTCTCCTATCAAGGATATGCAAATTATTTTATTTAAAATATTTATTTAAAAAATGTTCATTAGTTAAACTCATCAACTTTCTCAGCTAATTTCTCAAAGTATGATATATGTCTTTTTGTGAGTATAAAAGTCAAATCACTAAAAATATGCAGGCTTCAATAATATGTATGTTCCCTATAAAAATTAACATTTTATTTCTTTCTTTTTAGTAGTGTTTCTAAATACTTTTTTTTTTTTTTTAATTTTTTTCATTTTTCTGAAGCTGGAAATGGGGAGAGACAGTCAGACAGACTCCCGCATGCGCCCGACCGGGATCCACCCGGCACGCCCACCATGGGGCGACGCTCTGCCCACCAGGGGGTGATGCTCTGCCCATCCTGGGCGTCGCCATATTGCGACCAGAGCCACTCTAGCGCCTGGGGCAGAGGCCACAGAGCCATCCCCAGCGCCCGGGCCATCTTTGCTCCAATGGAGCCTTGGCTGCGGGAGGGGAAGAGAGAGACAGAGAGGAAAGTGCGGCGGAGGGGTGGAGAAGCAAATGGGCGCTTCTCCTGTGTGCCCTGGCCGGGAATCGAACCGGGGTCCTCCGCACGCTAGGCCGACGCTCTACCGCTGAGCCAACCGGCCAGGGCCTCTAAATACTTTTAAAGTCACATGAGTATTTTCATCTTCATCTGGAATTTTAAAAACAAGTTTAAGGAAAAACTAAATTAATCTCCCTTTGGGGCAGTCTGTGCTTCCCTCACAGGGAATAGAATGAAAGTTGCTCTGAGTGCTGCACACTTATAACTAGGATTATATTTTATATGGGTATTTTCCAACAAAATGTCACAGAAGGCATGTTTTAATCATCACTTAAAAATGTAATTCTGTTTTTAACTCTGTCTTTGAAATTTGGACAAAAGCACATTTCTAGGATTTCTTTACTTGTTATAGACATCATCTGTGATGCATTGTGTGCTCACCACTCAGTCAAGTCTCCCTCCATCACCATCTATCCCCTCTACCCTCCTCCCCCTCCCCCACTCCTTTCCCCTGGTAACCACCATACTGTTGTCTGTGTCCATAGGTTTCCTGTTCTTTTCTTGCTCAATTCCTTCATCTTTTACACTCAGCCCCCAACCCCCTCCCCTCTGACAGCTGTCAGCATGTTCTCTGTCTCCATGCCTCTGTTTCTATTTTGTTTGTTAGTTTATTTTGTTCATTAAGTTTTACATATAAGTGAAATCACATGGTACTTATAATACTTTTCTCTCACTGGCTTACTTCACTCAGCATAGTAGTCTCCAGACCCATCCATGCTGTTTCAAAGGGTAAAATTTTCTTCTTTTTATTGCTGAGTAATATTCCACTGTGTAAAAGTACCACAGCTTTTTGATTCACTCATTTGCTGATGGACAAGCAGGTGGCTTCTAAATCTTGACTATTGCAAATAATACTGCAGCGAGCATAGGGGTGCAAATATCCTTTCAAATTAGTGTTTTGGATATGTGCCCAGAAGTGGAATTGGTGGGTCATAAAAGTTCCATTTTTAATTTTTTTTTTCTGAAGTTGGAAACGGGGAGGCAGTCAGACAGACTCCCGCATGCGCAGGACCAGGATCCACCCGGCACGCCCACCAGGGGCGATGCTCTGCCCATCCGGGGCGTTGCTCTGTTGCAACCAGGGCCACTCTAGTGCCTGAGGCAAAGGCCATGGAACCATCCTCAGCGTGCGGGCCAACTTTGCTCCAGCGGAGCCTTGGCTGCGGGAGGGAAAGAGAGAGACAGAGAGGAATGAGAGGGGGAGGGGTGGAGAAGCAGATGAGCGCTTCTCCTGTGTACCCTGGCCGGGAACCGAACCCAGGACTCCTGCACGCCAGGCCGACACTCTACCACTGAGCCAACCAGCCAGGGCCTCATTTTTAATTTTTGAGGAAACCCCATCCTGCTTTCCATACTGGCTGCACCAGTCTGTGTTCCCACCAACAGTCATAAGAGTTCCCTTTTCTCCACACCCTCACTAGCACTTGGTATTTGATCTTCTGATGAGTGCCATTCTGACAGGTGTGAGGTGCTATCTCACTGTGGTTTAAATTTGCATTTCTCTGATGATTAGTGATACTGGGCATCTTTTCCTATATGTATCGGTCATCTGTATGTCCTCTTTGGAGAAGTGTCTATTCAGGTTTCTTTCTCCATTTTTTAATTGGGTTGTTTGGGGGGTTTTGGTGTTGCGTTGAATGAGTTCTTCATAAATTATGTATATTAATCTCTAGTCAGATGTATCCATTGTGCCACCACAGGTCAGGCACTTAAATGCTTTTTAAGCAAAAAAACTAAGTGCTTATGAACAAAACATAGTTTTCCTTGTTTTCTGACATTTGTTCACTTGTGTTAATAAGACAATTTCAGTTAAAATAAACTGTACACATATATTCAAAACAGTCTCTGTGATCCCTCAGTTCTACAAGATCATGTGCCTTATAGTTTTATTAAAATAATAAAATTAAAAGATAAAGCACATGACATATAGGCAGCTATTTTACTACATATTATTAAAAATTTATCTTTAGAAAGTTTTATTTTCTGATTCTATATTGTTATGTGTCCCCATGAATTCCTACACCTAAAAAAGGCAGGGAGAGAGAGAGAAACTGAATAGGAATTTGATTGTGTGTCCGTAAGTATCTAAGAAATAGGGTGGACTTATATAATCTGGTTCCTGATGAGGGAGGTTCCTGTGCTCAAAACCACATTTTCTCAGACAGTTCTACTTCAGTAAACTAATTTTATTTAATCTAATTAACATATATTTAATATGTCATTAAATTAAACTTAACTTTTAACTTTTTGATTTTTATATTAAGAAATCTGCTGTGAGTCCTGATTCTTAGCCTCAAACCTTCAACAGTAGAGACTGACCTGCCAAGTAATTGTAATTGAATGCTACCAGACAAATAAATTTGCTTGATTCCATATCCATCAAATGATTTATGAGTTTGATTTAGTTTCCAGTATCATGAAGGATATTGCCCATCATCTCCCTACTGTTCCCCCACACACAACACATTTCATGCCCTCTGCTTTCAAAATGTCCCAGCTCTGGCCAGGTTGCTATGTGGATAGAGCCTCATCCTGGCACGCCAAGGTTGCAGATTTGATTCCCCGTCAGAGTATATACGAGAAGCAATCAGTGAGTGCACCACTAAATGGAACCACCAAGTGGACCAATGAGTTGATGCTTCTCTCTCTCTCAAATCAATAGAAAATTTGAAAATAATAAAGGGGGGGCCCTAGCTGGTTGGCTCAGTGGTAGAACATCACCCAGCGTGTGAATGTCACAGGTTCAATTCCTGGTCAGGGTACAGAAGAAAAGCACCCATCTGCTTTTCCACTCCTCCCCCTTGCTTTTCTCTCTTCCTCCTGCAGCCATAGCTCAATTGGAGTGAGTTGGCCCTGGGTGCTGAGTATGGCTCCATGACCTCTGCCTCAGGCGCTAAGAAGAGTTTGGTTGCTGAGCAACAGAGAAATACCACAGATGGGCAGAGCACCGCCCCCTAGTGGGCTTTCCAGGTAGATCCCAGTCAGGAGACATGTAGGAGTCTTGTCTCTATCTCCCTTCTTCTCACTGAAAAAAAAAAAAAAAGACTTCTGTCTGACCAGTGGTGGCACAATGAATAAAGCATTTACCTGGAACACTAAGATTCCCTGTTCGAAAGCCTTAGGTTGGTGGCTCGAGCGCTGCGTCACTGACTTGAGCACAGGATCATCAACATTATCCCAAAGGTCACTGGCTTGAAGCTCATGGTCGCAGGCTTGAACTCAAGGTTGCTGGATTGAGCAAGGGGTCACTGGCTCAGCTGGAGCCCCCAATTCAAAGCACATATGAGAAGCAATCAATGAGCAACTAAAGTGACACAACTACGAGCTGATGCTTCTCACTCTCCTCCCTCCTCTCCTCTCCTCTTCTGGGTGTATGTATCTCTCAAAGCAATACAAAAATAAAAGTCCCAACTTAAATAATAAACTATATCTTGACCATACATGAAAAACTCTTATCTGCCTGCTTGTCCTTCTGGAAAATTCCATTTTATTCTTCAAAATTCCATTAAATTCAATGTTACCGTGTTATGCACCCACCCCAGTCATACCCAAGACTTTTACTTGGTGCCACAGTGCTACCCACAAAATCCTGCTGGAGCCCTGGACATTGACTACTTTCCCCTACAAGACAACGGAAGAAATAATTTTAAATAAATTAAATAACATTTAGTTACTAGACTGGAAATGTAGAAATGATATTAGCAAAATGCTAGTGTATATTTTGCAATGGACATGTAAAACCAAACACTGTTTTTAGTGCCAGTCTGATTGTCTAATCTGTAATATGAGAAGGTAGGACCAAACCAGCTCTTTAATTTCTTTAGATCCCATGGCCTGGGATTTTATTCAACTACTAAAATTAGCTGTTTCTTCTTTGCAGACAGATATTTTAAGGTTCAAATCTTTTCACCAAGCTGTTGCCTTTGCTTAAATAAATGAAGCAAGAAATTGGACATAAAGGGTTTTTTCTCATTGAGCGCCAAACACAGCACCTCATTGCCGCCCTTCTTGCCCCGTGCAGCACTCGCGTGGGCACCTCACTGCCGCCCTTCTCGCTCCGCGCAGCACTCGTGTGGGCACCTCACTGCCGCCCTTCCCGCTCCGCGCAGCACTCGCGTGGGCACCAGTAAGTAATTACACACAGTGTCGTGTTAGCAACAGGAAAATGTTCACACTGTTTCCAGTTTTTTGAATTTTTTCTTTTTTTAAAAATGTTCATTTATTGAAATTTTATTTCTTTTAAAAATTATCTGCTTAAAGGAGGGGACAAGAAAGGCCTAGATAACACAGATAATGCAGGAGAAGACCTGGATGACCTCAGGTACAACAATGACTTCAGATACAACATCAAAAGCATGATCTATGAAAACAAAATAATGCATGAACTGGACTTCATTCAAATTAACATTTGCTCTGAGGAAAACAGTATCTGGTTAGTAAGGCCAGCAATACACTGAGAGAGAATATTTGCAAAAGACACACCTGACACAGGACTGTTTATACAAAGAACACTTAAAATTCAACATGAAAACAAACAACCTGATCATAAAATGTACCAAAGACCTTAAAAACAGTTCACCAAAGATATATACATGGAAAATAAGCGTATATAAAGATGCTCCACAACAGATGCTATCAGAGAAACATAAGTTAAAACAGCAGTAAGATGGACACCTAGTCTATAGAAGGGCGAAGTCCAGAACACTGCCGGCACCAATGCTGGGGAGGGTGTGGAGCAACAGGAAGTCGCGCTCATTGCTAATGGGAGTGCCAAACGGCACAGCTGCTTCAGAAGGCCTTCCGGTGGTTTCTTATAAAACTAAGCATATCACTGTATTTATTGTGCAATGTATGCCAATCTCTGCTGGGTGCTTAAAATGTATTCTCCCTTATGCCCTAGCTATGTAGCTCAGTTGGTTAGAGCAGTGGTCCCCAACCTTTTTTGGGCCACGGACAGGTTTAATGTCAGAAAATATTTTCACGGGCCAGCCTTTAGGGTGGGACAGATAAATGTATCATGTGACTGAGACAAGCGTCAAGAGTGAGTCTTAGACAGATGTAACAGAGGGAATCTGGTCATTTTTTAAAAATAAAACATCATTTGGACTTAAATATAAATAAAACGGAAATAATGTGAGTTATTTATTCTTTCTCTGTGGACTGGTACCAAATGACCCACGGACCAGTACCGGCCCGGGGTTTGGGGACCACTGGGTTAGATCATTGTCCCGATATGCCAGGGTTGTAGGTTCAATCCCCCAGTAGGGCACAAGCAGGAATCAACCAATAAATGCTAAATAAGTGGGAAAACAAATCAATATTTCTATGTAAAAATATATATACAGTGAGTGAGGCAGACTGCTAACTTCTTCATCTGCAGGGGAAAAGGTAGTATTCTTGACATTCCTAGAATTGAGTATCCAGAATTTTAACTTATATCTCTGATACCAAGCTGCTCCCAGAATGTTATCAGTGAGACCTTTATTTGTATGGAAACAAAAAGGCCCAGATGAAGGGCGTGTGTGTGTGTGTGTGTGTGTGTGTGTGTGTGTGTGTGTTTAATGTCTCTCTGAAAGGTCTTTGAGGCTTTAATTAAAACTAGTATTAATTTATTTTAATGGTTTGACTCAATTCCTATGTCCTTTGCATCTAATGCATTTTTATTCTGAGTAGCGAGTAGTAAGGGTTAGCATTTTGTGACCTATCTTTAAAAAGGCACTAAAGTGAATGCTTCTCGTTGCTTCTCCTCCTGTCCTATATCTTCCAACCATAAATTGGGAGTGATGGAGACATTTCCTACTGTCACTGCTAAAGGACGCTACAGAGGGAAAGTTAACCCCCAGATTTTCATTTCACGCTAAGTCAAGGCAAGCAGTATTTAAGGTGTGTTTCATCCGTACCAGCAGGGGCTATTTGGTCTTATAAGAAAGGCAGCCACTGGCCTGTAGAATCCAGTGTGTTGTGCAAGAAGTCACATGAACGGCAAGAATAGCTGAGCAATTCCCACTAACATCGTAAACAGTGGACAATGGGGCCTGCAAAACCGTTTCCACCAGGACATGTCAGTTGACATTTATATATTTTGTTTAAAACACAGTTTTCACACTGAAAACTTAGAAAGTCACCAAACAACTTAGCAAACTAAGTATGTCACATAAATTCATATTCAGTGCTAACCTTTATGATCAGATCATGCAAGAGCTCTTACCTTTCTCACTCATGACTGTTTCCTTCTTTAAAAAGTTAGAAAAGCAGAGGGAAAGGTTCTTCAGAAAACAGTTGGTATGGAAGAACAACTCACAAATGATGTGATGGAGTCTAGTCCACAAGATAAATGCAAATATTGTTACAGTCTCAGATGTGACACAGTTACAACTAAAAGTGTAAGATTATGATGTACGACCAAGGTGATTTATAGATAATGTTAAGAACAGAAAGGATTATTTTTCTAGAATTGTTTATAGTTTGCGATAAAAGCAGGTGGCTGAGACATTCATTCAAAATCCCTCCCAACCTAGGAGTCTGGTTCTATTCTTTTATCCTTTAGCGCCACCTATGGTTCCAAATTAGAAAATATCATTTTAAAATATAAATTCTAGAGACTGAATAGTATCCTGGCTTTAAATATTAGCATATTTATTGCTCAATTATAGGTTGCCTTTGCAGTTTAACTAAATGAACAGAATATTGTTCTGGAAGGCATTTGACAATATGCATTAAGAGATTTTAAAAATGTTTGGACTCTTAAACCCAGTCATCTGTGTTTAGGAAATAATGAGAGACAAAGACACATTTGTAGGAATATTTATTACAGTATTAGTTAAAAGAACTTAATGTTTAAATGATTATAACACATATATGGGATGGGATATAATGCATCCAGTTAAAATATGTCAAAAAATTACCTTAGTCAATTTCAGTAATTTTTCTTTTTATACATAGGTAGATTTTAGGTCTTTTATAAATTGTCAAAACCCAAAAGAGACATGTATCTCCACAATGTGTGATAGGACACCAAAATAATTCATAACCACAGAACTGAACAGCTGTGTGTCTAGAACATAGAATGTACAAACATGCTGGAAGAGAAGATCATCTTTAGCATACATCCCAGTCAAGACAAACGATATAAAGTTCCTACTTTGTAGGGAAAAAAAATGTCACTAGATGGAAGCTCCGTCTTTCTAAAATAAAATGTACACATTTCCGTTGGGCTTCTATCCTGGGCTTCACCTCTCTAATTATAATAAAGGGGCGCAATCTCTTCACCTCTGCTTTGGGATCTACCCCTTGTTATCTAACCAAGAACTTACACCATCCGCTTGACATGCAGCGGCGCAGTGGATAAAAGCATTGACCTGGAATGCTGAGGTCACTGGTTCAAAACCCCAGGCTTGCCTGGTCAAGGCACATATGGGAGTTGATTCTTCCTGCTCCTGCCCCCTTTCTCTCTCTCTCTCTCTCTCTCCTCTTTCTAAAATGAATAAAAAATCTTAAAAGAAAGAATTTACACCATCCATTAACCCTCTTCTCTTCTGTATGTACAACCTTTCCATTCAATGAGTTCCACCAGCTTTAAACTATATTCAAGTGTCTGTTACCTAAAATAATAATAATGACTAATCCCTCACTCAAACCCATGTCCTCTTATCTCCTCACTTCTAGGAAACCATAGTCTTATCTCTAGCTCTCACTTCACAATCTTCTCAACTTTTATAATTGTTATCACAATTTTCATACCTCCTGCTCAATCCTAAACTGTGAGTACTCCAGTTTGGTATATGCCCCCACCACTACATTAAAACAGCTCTCTGTAGAATCACTGATGACTTCCACATTACTATATTCGTGGATTTTTTTTCTGTATTCATGGCATTGTCTCAGCTATGGTCAACACCCTTGACCTAAGCCTCCTTTCTGAAACACCACTTCCGGTTTCCCCTCTTCTCTAGCCACTGCTCTCTTTCTTTTGCTTTCTCACTCCTTAATCTCTTCCTGGGAAAAATCTATTAGCTGTAGTTTCAATTACCACCTATACACAAATGATTTACAAACCCTAACTAACTTCTAGCCCAGTGCTTTCCCCTGGCTCCACAAACACAGTATAGATAGATAGCTAGATAGCTAGATAGATAGACAGATAGATAACAGATAGATAGATAACAGATAGATAGATAGAAGATAGATAGATAGATAGAAGATAGATAGATAGATAGATAGATAGATAGATAGATAGATAGATAGATAGATAGATAGATGATAGATTCTTCACTTCTTAGTGGTCTCCAAGGCATCTCAATCTCTATTTGACCAAAACTTAACTCATGATTTTTCCTTCCAATTTTACTTTTAGTCCCCTCTTCAGTTATTTAAATGGCCCCATCACCAATCTAGTTACGCAAACTAAAATTCCAACAGTCATTCTTGCTGCTTCCCTCTCCCTCACCATGCACATTTAACTCATCTCCATACTCTGCTGCTTCTACTTCCTACCTCTTAAATCCATCTTCTTCTCTCCATCTTCACTCCCATATTGATTCAGGTCACCATTATCTCTTGTCTGCCTTACAGCAATAGTCTCAGAAGTTTTAATAGTTTTACTTCTTTTTATTTTCGAATCTGTATACCATTTATTTACTCTTTTGTCTAAATACACTAGCTAGGACTTCCATAAAATGTTGAGTAGGAATGGTGAGAGAGGACATCTTTGTCTTTTTATAAATGAGAAAATGAAAATCTTTGAATTTTTACATATAATTCATACATTTCAATGGCCAAGAAGAACAACTGATTATATGGCATTTTTACATGTGAGCAAATGGCATTTAGGAAACAAATTATGATTGATAAAAGTAGTAATTGAGTGACTTTAACAGATATCATCAGTAAGTTGAAAATTACTCCTTGCTTGTACCTATTTTTCAAAGTAAGATTAAGACTCATGCCCTAAAGCTATTGCTACCGATCGTTACAAAAACGTCATGTATCATTTGACAAATCTTTTGTGCTAAAATTACTGACTCTATGTTTTGTTTTTGATGTCTGGTGGGTAACAAAATGAACCAAAAGGATAAGAAATCACACAATCATGATTTGTCAAACCTTGCCCTGGGTTACTGGCTCAATGCATTTCACAAAAGCTGCTTATTTACTCCTGTTTCATATCTCACATTTATAGATGAGATTGTCACTTCCCAATTGTGATATATCCAGTGGTGAACAAATATTTTTAAAAGGAATTTTTTCCTCTTTTAGGGGAAGTACATCTTATTTGAAAGTTTCTTTATTCCTTCTAAAATCATACTGACATTCCTTAGAAATTCTGAACCAAAATTAGATATGAATGCAAGATATGTATTAGCATTTATCTCTATTTACTTTCCGAAATGAACACCACCAAGACTGCCAAGGAAGCAAATCAATTCCATCCAAAAAAAAAGAAAAAGAAAAAGGAAATCTACATTGTTACTTTAAACTCTAATCACTTAGATGCATCTGTCCTGAATCCAATTACCTTTGAACATATAAAGCTGGAAAACAATTTAGAAACTATTTTTCTTATGTGTAACTAATTGTGGCTAGTCTATCAGCTAGAAAATTTAAGGAAGTTTCTCTTTTAATCAATAAGACTGTTCTTACTTTGAAGTTTCTCAATTGTTACTTTATTACTTCGTTTTGGTTGTTTTTTACAAAATTCAATGAAGTGCAACACAATCACTAATTATTTTGTACAAAATGAATTAGTTAATTTTATGTTTATGTAAAGCCTTGTTCTTTTTTTTTCTTTTTCTTTTTCTTTCAGGGACAGAGAGAGAGTCAGAGAGAGGGATAGATAGGGACAGACAGACAGGAATGGAGAGAGATGAGAAGCATCATCAGTTTTTTGTTGCAACACCTTAGTTGTTCATTGATTGCTTTCTCATATGTGCCTTGACCGTGGGCCTTCAGCGGACCAAGTAACCCCTTGCTCGAGCCAGCGACCTTGGGTCTAAACTGTAGAGCTTTTTCCTTAAGCCAGATGAGTCCGCGCTAAAGCTGGCGACCTTGGGGTCTCGAACCTGGGTCCTCCGCATCCCAGACCGATGCTCTATCCACTGCGCCACCGCCTGGTCAGGCTAAAGCCTTGTTCTTGATCTTAGTGTAAAAGTACCCAGTTTCTCACCATTAGTATGATGTTAACTGTAGGTTCTTTTGTAGATGTTCTTCTTCAAGCAGAGAAATTTCTCTACTCCTAGTTTGCTATTTTTATTATGAATGTTGAATTTTGCCAAATGCTTTTACTGTATCAAATGATAAAATCATATAATTTTTCTTCTCTAACCCATTGATGCGGTGGATTACATTAATTAATTTCCAAATGTTGGAATGAATCCCATTGGTTGTGATTTTTATTCTTCAAAACTCTGTTGGATTTGATCTGCTTTTTTGAGGAATTTTGCATTTATGTTCATGAAAGATATTGGGCTATAGTTTTTTCCTTTCATATGATGTTTTTGTCTAGTTTTGGTATTAGAGTAATAGAAGCTGCACAGAATGAATTAGGATGCATTCCCTTGGCTTCTATTTTCTGCAAGAGATTGTCTATAACCAGTTTCTTTTTATTTTTTTTTATTTTTAATTTTTTTTGTATCTTTCTGAAGCTGGAAACAGGGAGGCAGTCAGACAGACTCCCGCATGCGCCCGACCGGGATCCACGCGGCACACCCACCAGGGGGTGATGCTCTGCCCCTCCGGGGTGCCGCTCTGTCGCGACCAGAGCCACTCTAGTGCCTGGGGCAGAGGCCAAGGAGCCATCCCCAGCGCCCGGGCCATCTTTTGCTCCAATGGAGCCTCGGCTGCGGGAGGGGAAGAAAGAGACAGAGAGGAAGGGGAGGGGAGGGGTGGAGAAGCAGATGGGTGCCTCTCCTGTGTGCCCTGGCCGGGAATCGAACCCGGGACTTCCGCATGCCAGGCCGACGCTCTACCGCTGAGCCAACCGGCCAGGGCTATTGTTTCTTTTTAAATGTTGGGTAAAAATCACTTGTGAAACCATCTAGGGCTTGTGCTTTCTTTTTTGAAAAGTTATCAATTTAATATATTAAAAATATATAAGCCTATTCAGAATATCTATTTCTCCTGTTGTGAGTTTCAGTAGTTTATGTGTTGCAAGGAATTGGTCTACTTCATAAAAGATTCCAAATATGTGAACCTAGAGTTGCTTGTGGTTTTCCTCTATTGTCCTTCCTCCCTTCCTTTTCTTTCTTTTTTTTCTTTCCTTTCTTCTTTTTTTTATTAAGTGGGGGGGGGGAGACAGAAACAGACTCCCTCATGCACCCCAATGGGGATCCAGCTGGCAAAGCTCACTACAGGGCAATGTTCTGCCCATCTGGGGTCGCTGCTCTGTTGCTCGGCAACAGAGCTACTTCAGCACCTGAGGTGATGCCATGGAGCCATCCTCAGTGCCTGGGACCAAATCGCTCAAACCATTTGAGCCATGGCTGCAGAAGAGAGAGAGAGAGAGAGAGAGAGAGAGAGGAGTGGAGAAGCAGATGGTTGCTTCTACTGCATGCCCTGGGCTGGGAATCAAATGCAGGACTTCTACACACCAGGCCAACACTCTATCTCTGAGCCAACCCACCAGGGCCCTCTATTATCTTTTCAATGCCAATGAGATAAGTAGCGATGACCTCTCTTTCCTGCCTAATATTATATAATAGTTTATGTTTTCTTTTTTTATAAGTATTAAATTTAATGGGGTAACATTGGTGAATAAGATCATATAGATTTCAGGTGTACATCTCTATGGCACATGATCTGTATATTGCATTGTGTGCCCATCACTCAAAGTCAAACCTTCTTCTGTCATCATAGATTTGATGATCCCTTCCAATCCCCAAACTCCGCACTTTGGTAACCTCCATACTATTGTCTATGCAGGGGAGTCTCAGTTTTATATCCTATCTATGAGTGAAATCTTACCTTTTCCTGACTGGCTTCTTTTGCTTAGCATAGTATTTTCAGTGTTCATGGATGTTGTCACAAATGGCAGTATTTCATCTTTTGTTATGGCTAATAGTATTCCATTGTATGTATGTACTACATCTTCTTTATCCAATATTCTACCAAAGGACACTGGTTGTCTTCCATGTTTGGCCACTGTGAATGAATATGGGGATGCATACACATGCTTTTGAGTTTTTTGGGTAGATACCCAGTAGAGAGCTTGCTGGCTCATATGGTAGCTCTAGTCTTAATTTTTTTGAGGAACCACCAGACTGTTTTCCATAATGGCTATACCAGTTTACATTTGCACCAGCAGTGAATGAGGGTTATTTTTTCTACACAACCTTTCCAACACTGATCATTATCTATAATGTTAATGACAGTGAATCTAACAATTGTGAGGTGGTATCTCTTTGTAGCTTTGAGTTGTATTTCCCCAATAGCCAGTGAAGTTGAACAGCTTTTCATATATCTGTTAACCATTTGTATGTTTTCATGGGAGAGGTGTCTGTTCAGGTCCTCTGCCTATTTTTTAACTGGATTGTTTGCTGTTGAATTTATGAGTTCTTTATATATTTTAGATAATAACCCCTTGTTAGAGCTGTTGCTTGCAAATATCTTCTCCCATTCAGTCAGTTGCCTTCCTTGTTTTGTTACCGGATATTTTTTCTGTACAGAAGCGATTAGTTTGATATAACCCTTTCATTACTTTTTCCTTTACTTCCCTTGCCTTGGGGCCAAATTTATAAAATGTTCTTTATGGCCAAGGTCTGTAAGTTTAGTACTTGTGTTTTCTTCTATGTAATTTATTGTTTCAGATCTTATATTTAGGTCTTTGATCCATTTTGAATTAATTTTTTTTACACAGGGACAAAGTAATCTAGTTTCATTCTTATACATGTGGCTTTCCAATTTTCCCTGCACCATTTATTGAAGAGTCTTTCTTTTCTCCATTGTGTGTTTTTTACTCTTTGGCAAAAGTAATTTGCCTATATACATGTGGTTTTATTTCTGGGCTCTCTTCTGTTCCATTGGTCTGTATGTTCGTTTTTCTGCAAATACCATACTGTTTGAATTATTGCATGCAGAAAACTGCTTAGGAAAGCAGATTTTTGTATGTTAATTTTGTATCCTATGACTTTACTGTATTTATTATTTCTAAGTTTTTTTTAATTGAGTCTTTAGGGTTTTCTATATACAGAATCATGTTATCTGCAAAAAGTGATACTTTTACTTCTTCTTTCCCAATTCCAGTGCCTTTTATTTCTTTCTCTTGCCTGATTGCTCTGGCTAGCACTTACAGAACTTGTTGAATAAGAGTGGAGAGAGTGGGCATCCTTGTCTTGTTCCTGATTTTAGAGGAAAAGCTTTCAGGTGTTCACCATTGAGTCTGATACAGCTGAAGGTTTGCCATATATGGCTTTTATTATGTTGAGATAGTCTCCTTTTATGTCTATTTATTGAGTGTTTTAATCATAAATGGATGTTGTATCTTACAGAACATCTTTTCTGCATCTATTGATAAAATCATATGATTTTCATCCTTTGTTTTGTTAATGTGGTGTATTACATTGATCAATTTGCATATGTTCACACATTCTTGTGCCCCTAAAATAAAACCAAATTGATTGTGATGCTTTTTTTTTTAATGTATTGTTGTATCTCATTTGCTAGTATTTTATTTAGAATTTTTGCATTGGTATTCATCAGAGTTATTGGTCTGTAGTTTTCTTTTTGTGTGTGTCCTTGCCAGGTTTTGGAATCAGGGTTGTGTTGATCTCATAAAATGTGTTAGAAAATACTGCCTCTTCTTCAATTTTGAATTTTTGGAAGAGTTTCAGAAGAGAAGAATAAGTACCAAATCTTTTTCTTCTCCTCCTCCTCCCCCTCTTCTCCCTCTTTCCTCCTCCTCTACCTTTTCCTCCTCCTTCTTTTTTTGTACCAGATCCTCTCTGAATATTTGGTAGAATTCACTAGTGAAGCCATCTGGTCTTGGACATTTTTGGGGGTGGGGTGGGAATAGGATTTTGCTGGTGTGTTAAGTTCCTCACTGTTATTCGTTCTATTTAGGTTTTCCACTACTTCACAATTCAGTCTAGAAAGATTGTATAGTTCTAGGAAGTTATCCATTTCTTTTAGGTTATGGAATTTAGTGGCATATAGTCTTTCATAACTCTAGTATGATCCTTTGTATATCTATGTCTGTGGTACTTCTCTTCCACTTCTGATTTTCTTTATATGAGTCACTTCTCTTTTTCCCTTAGTAAGTCTAGCCAGGGTTTTGTCGAGTTTATTAATCTTTCAAAAATCACAGTCTTTGTTCCATTTATGTTTTGTATAGTTTTTTTTGGTTCTCTATTTCATTCAAATCTACCCTATTTTTTATTACTTCCTTTATTCTGCTGACTGGGTTGCCTTTGTTCTTCTTTTTCTAGTTCTTTAAATGTAATGTTAGGATGTTTACTTGGGATTTCTCTTGTTTCTTGAAATAGGCCTGTGATGATATCAACTTCCTTCTTATTACTGGTTTGGGGGCATCCCAGAAATTTTGAATATGTTGTGTTGTTATTCTCATTTGTCTCTATTTTTTTTATCTTAGCGTTTATTTATTCTTTGACTCAGTCATTTCTTAGAAGTATGTTGCTTAATTTTCACACTGTTTTGGGTTTCTTTACTTCCTTTTTGCAGTTGATTTCTAATTTCAAAACGCTGTGATCAGAGAATGTGCCTGGTAGAAGTTCAATCTTCTTAAATTTGTTGAAGCTAGTTTTGTGACCCAACATATTATCTATCCTTAGGAATGTTCCATGTGCCTTTGAGAACAATGTATAATATAATCTGATGTTCTGGGGTAAAAATCAATAAGTGTCAATTATGTCCATTTGGTCTAATGTGTCATTTAAGGCCAATATTTCTTTATTGATTTTCTGTTTGGATGCTCTACCTAGAACTTTCAATGGAGTATTAAGGTTACCAACTATGATTATGTTCTTGTCTGTTTCTCCTTTTAGTTCTGTTTAGTTGTTTTATATACTTTGATGCTCCATGAATCAGTGCATATATATTAAGAAGTGTTATGTTTTGTTTATGTACTGTCTCCCTTTTATCATTTTATCATTATCCATCTTTATCTCATTATTAACTCTATGTCTTAAAATAAGTTTTTTCAGATACAATAATAGCTACACATGCTTTTCTTTGGATGTTACTTGCTGAGAGAATCCTTTTCCACTCTTTCATTTTGAATCTACCTTTGCCTTCACTGCTAGATGTGTCTACTAAAGGCTGCATATAATTGGGCTGTGTTTTTTTATCCAATCTGCTACTTCGTGCCTCTTTATTGGTGAGTGCAGTCCATTTACATTTAGGGTAATTATTGATGTATGAGGATTTCCTACAGCTCCTTTATCTTTTGTTTTCTGGTAGTTTTGTACCTCCATTGGTTCTTTTATTTTGTCTGTTGTTTTTGTTTGGTGGTATCCCATAATTATTTTCTCTATTTTCCCTTTTTTAAGCTATGTGTCTCAGTTTTGGTTTTGTTGTGTGTGGTCACCATTACGTTATGGAAAAAGAAAGTTTCATATATACAGTAGTCCTTTGTCTTACTGGTGCTTCTGTCCTCTATCCTCCTTTGCTAATTCAGACCTTTACCTCTCCTTTTTTTTATTTTTTATTTTTCTAAAGTTAGAAGCAGGGAGGCAGTCAAGTCAGACAGACTCCTGCATGTGCCCAACTGGGATCCACCCAGCATGCCCACCAGGGGGCGATGCTTGCCAATCTGGGGCATTGTTCCATTGCGGCCAGAGCCATTCTAGTGCCTGAGGCGGAGGCCATGGAGCCATCCTCAGCACCTGGGCCAACTTTGCTCCCATGGAGCCTTGGCTGTGGAAGGGGAAGAGAGAGATAGAGAGAAAGGAGAGGGGGAAGGGTGGAGAAGCAGATGGGCACTCCTCCTGTGTGCCCTGACTGGGAATCGAACCCTGGACTTCTACACACTGGGCCGATGCTCAACCGCTGAGCCAACCGACCATGGCCTCCCTTTTATGGTTTGTTTTTTTTTTCTGTATTTTTCTGAAGCCGGAAAAGGGAAAGACAGTCAGACAGACTCCCGCATGCACCCGACCGGGATCCACCCGGCACGCCCACCAGGGGGCGATGCTCTGCCCACCAGGGGGCGATGCTCTGCCCCTCTGGGGCATCGCTCTGTTGCGACCAGAGCCACTCTAGCGCCTGGGGCAGAGGCCGAGGAGCCATCCCCAGCGCCCGGGCCATCTTTGCTCCAGTGGAGCCTCGGCTGCGGGAGGGGAAGAGAGAGACAGAGAGGAAGGAGAGGGGGAGGGGTGGAGAAGCAGATGGGTGCTTCTCCTGTGTGCCCTGGCCGGGAATCGAACCCGGGACTTCTGCACGCCAGGCCGACGCTCTACCACTGAGCCAACCGGCCAGGGCTCCCTTTTATGTTTTTATTGTCACAAATTATCCCTGTTTTTGCTGCAAGTTTGTTGGAAAGCCTACATGTAGTTTTTGTTTGTTTCTTTGGTTGGTTGGTTGGTTGGTTGGTTTTTTAGTGAGAGAGAGTGAGAGGGACAGACAGACAGGAAGGGATAAAGACAAGAAGCATCAATTCTTTGTTGTGGCACCTTAGTTATTATTGATTGCTTTCTCATATGTACGTTGACAGAGGGCTCCTGCAGAATGAGTGACCCTTTGCTCAAGCCAGTGACTTTGGACTCACGCCAGTGACCTTGGGCTTCAAACCAGTGACCTCTGGGCTAAAGACAGAGACAGTGGGGTCAGATCTATGGTCCCATGCTCAAGCCAGTGACCTTGCGCTCAAGCTAGTGAGCCTGTGCTCAAGCTAGTGACCTTGGGGTTTCAAACCTGGGTTCTCAGGCCTATACTCTACCCACTGCACTACCACCTGGTTGGTCTCTTACATGTAGTTTTATGACATTTTGTTTTGCTATGTCTTGGTATGAGGGTTTTCTGGTGATAAATTCCCTCAGCTTTTGTATGTCTGGAAAAGTCTATTTCTTCTTCATATTTAAAGAATAACTTTGTTGGATAAATTATTCTTGGCTTAAGTGCCCTGGTTGGTTGGCTGAGTGGTAGAGTGTTGTCCCAGCATGTGGATGTCCCATGTTTGATTCCTGGTCACGGCACACAGGAGAAGCACTCATTTGCTTCTCCGCCCTTCCCCCTCTCCTTTCTCACTATCTCTCTCTTTGCCTCCTGCAGCCAAGGCACTGAGGATGGCTCCATGGTCTCCACCTCAGGCACTAGAATGGCTCCAATTGCAATGGAGCAATGCCCCAGATGGGCAGTGCATGGGCATGCCAGGTGGATTCTGGTCAGGTGCATGTGGGAGTCTGTCTCTCTGCCCCCCCACCACTTCTCACTTCAGAAAAATACAAAAAAAAAAAACCCTATTCTTGGCTAGTAATTCATTTCTTTCAGTAATTTGAATATTTGGTTCCCCTCTATTCTGAATTGTAGAATTTCTGATGAGAAGTACTATGATTATCTAATGAGCTTTCCTGCATATGCTTCTTTCTTTTCCCTGGCTACCTTGAGGATTCTTTTTTTTTATTAATTGTTGACAGTTTTAATACAATGTGTCTTGGAGAAGGCCTCTTTGGATTATGATAACTAGGTGTTCTGTTTGCTTCTTGGATTCAAGGATCTAGTTCTTTCCATATACACTGCTCACAAAAATTAAGGGGTCAAGAAAGATGCACATACTCCAGTACTTTCAGCCTTTTGTATAGTGCATTTTCATCAGTGAAATAAAAGTTGGTTTTGCATCTCATTTGCATAATCTAACAACATTCTTTGACTTATCGTTTGCTTTTCTGATGTTCTTGTTTAATAAAAAAAATCAAATGCTTCTTTTTTTAATCACTTCATATTCAATTTGATATAACCTCTAATTTTTCTGAGCAGTATAATTGGTGGGAGGTTCTCACTATTTGTTTAAATAGGTTCTCAATTCCCTTCTCCCTCTCTTCTTCTTCTGTTACACCTATTATTCTTATATTACTCTTTCTGATGAAGTCAGATAATTCTCATAGTATCCTATCATTTTATTTTATTCTTGAGTCTCTCTTTTATTCTTTCCATTATCTCTAGATTTCTATCTTTGCTAGCACTAATTCATTGCTCTATCTGGTCAGCTCTATTTCTTATGCTTGCTAGTTCATTCTTGATCTCATTTTTTGAATTCTTCATCTCCAGAATTTGTTGTTTTATTTTAAGTTTCAATTTCTTTGGTAAAGTACTCGTTTTGTTCATTAATTCATTTTCTTAGTGCATTAAACTGCCTAATTATGTTTTCTCACATCTCATTATTTTCAGAACTTCAATTTTGAATTGTTATTTATCTCCCAAGTTACCATGAGTTTAAGTTGCTTCCTGAAGATTTGTTATTTTCTTTATGAACTGCACTTCTCTCTTGACTATTCATGGTATTAAATGGACTCCTCTGTCTAGGTATCAGTGGGGTTTTGTTTGTTTGTTTTTAGTAAATCATGTCCAACAAGTCTTTTATTATTTTCCAGTAGGTGGCACTGAATCACAAGGTTTTACTCTATGAAATCCCCATGCTGACATTAACCCCAATGCTGGCTGTCATCGCTGTATCCACAATGCCTGGGGTGGAGTGGCTGGGGAAAGTGTTCCATTCTTTGTTCTTCTTCCTGGTAACGGCAGCTCTGGGTCTCCACATGTTCTCTCCTGCACCCAAACTGGGGCCAGACACAGAATGCCCCTGTTGCTTAGGGGAAACAGTGGTTCTGCAGAGTCAGTTCTTGGGTATGCTGCTGATGTACCTACACCCTGAGACCAAGGACAAAGGGAGGCAAGCTCTGGAAGGTTGGTGTATTGCAGCGCTTTGTGTCTCTGTCTCTCTGCCTAGAAAGCAGACTCTGGGAAGACCATGGAGAACCAGGTGTGTCCCACAGTCTCATCCCTGGGCTTCGTCCCTGCATTCAGCTGCCTCTTTAGTTTCTCACTCCTGTGAGAGTGCCAACCAAACCTCTCCATTCCTCCAAGCAGAGGAATCCCAGGTACAGCTGGGTTTCTCCCCTTTCCAGAGCCCTGCTGCAAACTCTGCACTGCACAGTGTGCCCTCACTTTTTGCCACCACCACCCACTCCATGCCCATCTGCCCCCACCTGCCCTCCTTTAGTTGCTTCAATGCATAGATATTTCAGACATACCTGTGAGTCAAGCTGAGGCTCTTTCACTGAGTTATAGCTGTTCAAATTGTTGAAATTTCAAGGGGAGAGACCACGGAGGTTTTCACACTGCCATTCCTCTCTGGGAATGAATTTCATTGCTTCCATTTACACTCTATTCTTATGTTTTGTTTGTTAGTCTTTATTATGGGTTGAATTATATCTCACCCCAAAATTCATAGGTTGAAGTACTATCCCCTACTAATTCCTAGTACCTCAAAATGGGACCTTACTGGGAAATAATGTCACTACAGATGTAATTCACTGAGATCAGATCATACCAGAATAGGGTGGGCCTCTAATCCAATTAAAACTTCTTTTTTAAAAAAACAAACAAACCACCATGTGAAGAGACAGAAATGCATACAGGGAAGACTATATGAAGACACAGGTGTTCTACTAACCATCACCCCAATATATGCCCCAAGGAAAAGGCAACAATGTCCCCTTTTCTTCACAGATTATGATTTAAGAGTAGAAATACAACAGATAATTATATTTTTCCTAGTTGTTTCTGCATAGCTGTTCTCTGATATTTTAATAAAACATGCAGAGAGGCCCACAGAAAAGTTTAATACATGCCAAACCAAACATGTTTCTGCTCAATATGTTCAAGGATAATTCAGGAAAAATGATGTTATATATGAACAAATTGCTGCAAAACTGAGAAATGTGGTCACTTAGAAGCCTCTGGTGCTCCACACTCTGTCCTTTGGAAGGCATATGTTGGACCTCCCAAGAAGCCTCACTTGCTATGCATCCTGAGTAAGACAGAACTTCATCTATGAACACTGATTCCCATGGCTCAGGATTTAACCAATAAATTTCAAGCTCCAAAATGCTTGAATCCTATGAAGGTTTGTGTTTATAACAGAAAGAGACAGCCTCCAAGATGGTCCTCTTGCAGGAAACTGGAGTGAGTCCAGGTGTTCAGAGGGAACAAAGGGGCACACCCACTTGGAACGTTTCCTATCATGGAAGGTGCTTGATAAATGATGCAAAAAGCTGCCTCCATCTGGAATCTGCTTCCAAACACTTGAAGAAAACCCACAATCTCAGGACTATAGGAGCTGCTGCAAGCTCATTTCCCATTTCCTTCCCTCTCCCAGATTGGAAGTCCTATAACATGTAACACTTCTTCTCACAAGCTATGCCTACAAACCACAGTTCCACATCCAGAATTCATTCCCAACAATATGTCTGATGGTATCCTAAGGGCTTTTTGTTTTTAACACATTGTCTCCTATGTTCTTAAGATCTTTGTCATCCTCACCTTAATAAATGGGACACACTGAGACAAAAAGAGATTAAATGGCTTAGCCAAGTTAACAAGGCTAGTATATATTTTTTCAAGGCTAGTATATTATTGAGTGAGGACTTCCCAGATCCTTCCAGAACAATAAATCTTCCTTTGCCTTAAAATGAATCTCTTGAGTCTGATGCTTTTTTTGTGTGTGGAATCCCATGAGAGTAAATCACACATTTTGTAATCACTCAGATGCTATGTACTCCCGAGGTACTCTAGGTACAAAGACAAACACGTATGCAGAGTGGGTGACAGTTCGAGCAAGGAGAAATTCATCCAGGTTGGAAGGGGTCTGATACAATAAACCTACCACTAAGTGTCTGGCTAGTATCCTTTATAGATGATGTCACACTGAGGGCTCAGTATTAGTCTATGCTATGAGTAGGTGGGTTAATAAGCAGGTACAGGAGCTAGATCAGCTTTGCGAGAGAAAAGTCCATGATACTGGAAACATCAGCAATTTCCCACCTTTTTCACCTCATGGTACACATAAACAAATTACTAAAATTAGGCAGCACACCAAAATATATGCATTTTGCAGACCGGACAAAAGACTAGGTATAATTTTGATTCATTCACACTGGGTAGCCATTATCATTTTCTTCATTTGACAATCTAAGGGAAAAGAGTCTGTCCCTGACTAAATAATCAGGTATTACAATTACATGTATAAAATTTTTTCACAACACATCAGCATACACTGGGGTACATGAGTAGCCTCCAAACCTGTTGTTATGGCTACTCCATCCAAGGGCCTATTGTGCAAGCACTGAGGTGGCCACGAAGAGAGTGGTTGCTATCTATACATTGAGTTGCCCTATTTGGTAGACAGGTCTGGTTGTTTAGTGCTTTCTCTTCAGGGGATGTTTCTGGTGGGCACAATATTAGGTAAAAAGATCCAGAGAGTTTGCAATCACTGCCAAAGATCCCTACATATTCTCTTCCTCAAACTCCCTTGTTTCTAAGATTCCATTTTGCTTTAACCATGTCCCCGAACAGCCAGCTAAGCCACTTGCCACTACTTAGGGGTCCACATATATCCATGCTTCAGATAACTTACCCCCCATACAAATGAATGACCAATTGCACTGCTTATAATATATTGAGCTGACCCATCTGTGAACCAAGACTTACTTTCTACCTCTTCTCTGTTAGTCATGAGGAATCCCGATAATACCATAAGGATAATATGAGATAAATGATGTGGCATTCTGAGTCACCTCTTTCTATACCTCTGGGCTTGCTCAGATATGATACGAATGCACCATTCCATCTGTCTCACCGACTTGACTTTATGATTCATTGGATCTGATAACATATAGCTTACGTTGTGAAACTCTACTCACATGATCACTTGATATCCCATAGTTGGGCACTTGCATTGCACGTAAGAAAAATGAACTTCGCTCCTTTTCAATCCGCTGCTACTTTAGTTCACTGTTAGAGCAAATAAACTAATAGTCTATCTGATATAACAGCATTAATATACACTACTATTAATATTAAATTCTATACTTTCTGACACAAAGTATAATGGGTGAAAAGTTATTCAATTTATTTCTCTGGTATTACCGTTATGAAAAGATAAACTCAAGGATAGATTTTTCACAGGGGAATATTACATATAAAAGAAGGAATTTAAATCATTTCCCTGGGATTAGCCAAAAAACATACATATAGATATATGGTTTTGCAAACCAATGTTACCTCCATTTATTCAAATTTTAAAAGTGAAATAAAAACAAGAAAACAGAACAAAGTTAAAATCAGCGCAGGAGGAAGGTTTGTAGGCAATGAGTAAGTTTATGGCATTGACTGTGATCATGGGTTCAGGGATGTATACTCATCTCCAAACACAACGAGTTATATACAGCAAATGTCCACACGTTTTTGTATATCAAGTATACATCAATAAAGTGGTTTTTAAAAATAAATAAATAAATACATAAACAATTTCTCTAGAATTGCATTAACTCTTCAATTTAATGGGTAAAAATGAGCAGGTGCTAGCTAGCAACAGAGTAGGCAATTTACATAGGCTTAAAATAGTCTTGAAACTTAACTCATAATCTTTTTACCTCTCCCACATATTTCCTTCCTTGATTTGTCAGACCAACATTCATCCTGTTCCTTGCATTTAAAATTTTAAGAATGATCCAAGCCTTACTAGGCAGTGGCACAGTGGTTAGAGTGTCAGACTGGGATACAGTGGACCCAGGTTTAAAGCCCTGAGGTTGCTGGCTTGAGCATAGGCTCACAAACTTGAGCACAGTGTTGCTGGCTTGAGCGTGGGATCATAGACATGACCCCATGGTCACTGGCTTGAGCCCAAAGGTCACTGGCTTGAGCCCAAAGTTCACTGGCTTTAAGCCTAAGGTCACTGGCTTGAGCAAGGGATCACTCACTCTGCTGTAGCCCTCCGATCAAGGCACATATGAAAACTCAATCAGTGAACTACTAAGATGTCGCAGTGAAGAATTGATGCTTCTCATCTCTCCCCCTTCCTGTCTGTCTGTCCCTATCTGTCCCTCTCTCTGACACTCTCTCTCTGTCTCTGTCAAAAAAAGAAAAAGAATGATCCAAAACGTCTCCCTTTCCCTCACATAACTGTATGTACATCACACATTCTAACAAGTGCAAATGTTTCGTGAGTATGTAGTACATAAATAAAAGTAATACACGGACGTGAGAACAATCAGAACCAAAAGAAATAAAATAAATATATTATATAAAAGTATACCTCTCTTCTTACCCTTCCGCTCCTATCTCTTTTCTCAGATGGAACCCTGCCTGTTTCCTGCTATCTTTCAAAAAAGTTATGTATTTATATATACCAGCTTGTGTGTACATATGTATTTGCAGACTCTCTGTTTATGTACACTAGTATAATTTTTACACAAGTGGGATTATACAATATAACCCCTGAATTATTTCCCTTGGATAATGGAAATAATTCCATTTCAATAGGGATGTACTAAAATTATCTTTTTTCCCTTCTATTTCAAGTGAGAGGAGGGGAGACAGAGAGACAGACTCCCACATGTGCCCTGACCAGGATCCACCCACAGCCCCATCTGGAGCCAGTGCTCTGCCCATCGGGTCATGCTCTCAATGGAGCTATTTTCAGCACCTGAAGCTGAGGCTCCACGGAGCCATCCTCAGTGCCCAGTGCTGATGTACTCAAACCAATCAAGCCATGGCTGCGAGAGGAGAAGAGAGTGAGAGAGAGAGAGAAAAAAATGAGGGGTCAGGGTGAAGAATCAGATGGTTGCTTCTCCTATGTGCCCTGACTGGGAATCAAACCTGAGTCATCCATACACCGGGCCAACGCTCTACCTGAGCCAAGCAGCCAGGGCCTACCTACCAGCTCCTACTTATGGTCAGTAAGTTTACTGTCAGATTTTCTTTGGTATTAACAAAATGCTTCAATAAATATCTTTGTATAAATACCTTGGTGTCTTTTTAAAATTTTTTATAACATAAAGCAGGGGTCGGGAAACTTTTTGGCTGATAGAGCCATGAACGCCACATATTTTAAAATGTAATTCTGTGAGAGCCATATAATGACCCATGTACATTATGCATTATCCAATAAAAATTTGGTGTTAACCCGGAGGACAGCTGTGATTGGCTCCAGCCACCCGCAACCATGGACATGAGCGGTAGGAAATGAATGGATTGTAATACATGAGAATGTTTTGTATTTTTAACGTTATTATTATTATTTTTTCTTTTTCTTTTTCTTTCTGAAGCTGGAAACGGGGAGAGACAGTCAGACAGACTCCGCATGGCCCGACCGGGATCCACCTGGCATGCCCACCAGGGGCGACGCTCTGCCCACCAGGGGGCGATGCTCTGCCCCTCTGGGGCATCACTCTGGCCCGACCAGAGCCACCCCAGCGCCTGGGGCAGAGGCCAAGGAGCCATCCCCAGCGCCCGGGCCATCTTTGCTCCAATGGAGCCTTGGCTGCTGGAGGGGAAGAGAGAGACAGAGAGGAAGGAGGGGGGTGGGGAGTGGAGAAGCAAATGGGCGCTTCTCCTATGTGCCCTGGCCGGGAATTGAACCCGGGTCCCCCGCAGGCCAGGCTGATGCTCTACTGCTGAGCCAACCGGCCAGGGCCTAACGTTATTATTTTTTTAATAAAGATTTGTCTGCGAGCCAGATGCAGCCATCAAAAGAGCCACATCTGGCTCACAAGCCATATGTTCCTGATAAAGTCTTAGCAGGAAAATCACTGAAAATTTTCTAGTATGAATTTAGTATTTTAAGTAAGCTTTTAATAGAAATATATGACATATACAGAATGTGCACTTATAAAAAGTGTACAGCTTGATGAATTTTCACAAAGTGACCACTGCTATGTATGTAGCCAGCTCACAGGTCAATACACACAACACTATTGGAATCCTAGAAATGTATCCCTGTGCTTGCTCTAGGTCCCTATTCATCTCTCCAGGGTAACCACTATCGTGAATTCTCCCATCATAGATCAATTTGTCTGGTTTTGACATTTCCATAAACAGTAAATAATACCATATGTATTCTTTCCTCCTTTCACTCAACATTATGCTGCGTGAGGTCCACTCATTCTAGTCACAATATGGTGTTTCATCACGCCACTCTTTCTCCATTCTACTATTGATGGATACATCGTGAATAAAGCTCCTAGGAACATTCTTGTACATGTTTTTGGTGAACATATACATTCATTTTTCTTGGATATACCTAGAATGTTCACCTTGAGCAGATAAAGCCAAACAGTGTTCCAAGCTTAATGTATATGTATTTATACATCCAAAATCGGATGAAAGTTCCATTTGCTTGATCTTTATACTTTTTTTTTTTTTTCTTTTTCATTTTTCTGAAGCTGGAAACAGGGAGTGACAGTCAGACAGACTCCCGCATGCGCCCGACCAGGATCCACCCAGCACGCCCACCAGGGGCGGTGCTCTGCCCCCCAGGGGGCGATGCTCTGCCCATCCTAGGCGTCGCCATATTGCGACCAGAGCCACTCTAGCGCCTGAGGCAGAGGCCACAGAGCCATGCCCAGCGCCCGGGCCATCTTTGCTCCAATGGAGCCTCTGCTGCGGGAGGGGAAGAGAGAGACAGAGAGGAAAGCGTGGCGGAGGGGTGGAGAAGCAAATGGGCGCTTCTCCTATGTGCCCTGGCCGGGAATCGAACCCGGGTCCTCCGCACGCTAGGCCGACGCTCTACCGCTGAGCCAACCGGCCAGGGCGATCTTTATACTTTTAATTCAATTTTTTTCTTTAGCGTTAGCATTTTTTTGTCCTGTTTTAAAATTTTTTTTCTACCTTCCTATACTCCTAGAATATTTTTCTTTAAACTTTGTTTTGGTTTTGAGTATTTATAGTGTTGATAGATAATGTTGAATTTATTTCAAGATTATTCTCATGTACATCTCTACCTACAGTTTATGAGTTAGATTTTCCTGGCTGAGCTTCCCCAACACCAGGTTTTATTAAAATTTTTCATTTTGGCAATATGATATGGAAAAAATGATATTTTATAGTGTTTTGCTTTAAAACATTTGATTATAAATGAGGTTGAAACTACTATGTTTGTTGATTTCTTTTTCCTTGTAAATCCTCTTCAGGTTCTTTGTTTATTTTTTTTTTTTAATTTTAAAAATTTTTTAGCAAGAAAAAAAGAGACAGACAGGAAGGGAGAGAGATGAGAATCATCAATTCTTCGTTGTGACAATTTAGTTATTCATTGATTGCTTTCTCATATGTGACTTGACTGGAAGGGCTCCAGCAGAGCAAGTGACCCCTTGCTCAAGCCAGTGACCTTGGAGTCATATCTATGATCCCCCGCTCAAGCCAGTGACCCCCACGCTGAAGTTGGTGAGCTGACACTCAAGCCAGATGTGCCCATACTCAAGCCGGCAACCTCAGGGTCTCAAACCTGGGTCCTCAGCATCCCAGACTGACACTCTATACTCTGCACCACCCATCTGGTCAGGCTTTTTTGCTTATTTTTTAAAATTGAGCTCCTGAGTTTTCCTTACTAATCTGTAGAGATTCCCTATCAATTAAGAAAATTAGTTTTTTATAGTTTTCTGGTTGATTAGTGCTCTTTTGGTTTATTTTATAATATATTTTGCAGAGTGATTTACATGTTTATGCAACAAATTTACTGGGTTTTCTCTGTATGCCTTTTGTGGGTTATATTTTGCCTTCCTTCCCCAGTTTAATATTTTTAAAACTTGGTCATGTTTTCTAAGAGTATATTAATGAATATATTACATTTAAATCATTGAGTCACCTGGTATAGAACATAAAGTAAGGAGACTTAACTCATCTAATTTTTCTTGGCCCTGTATCAGGAAGCATACCGTGTAAAGAAGTCCATGTAGAAAGCATACCATTAATATCATTCTCCTAATTGGGTTAAACCCAGAGATTCCAAGAGAGACCACAAGCTCCTCATTCACCTTTTCCCTGAGAGAGATCCAGTGGTTATTGTATTTCAAATATATATGCATTTTCTTCCAGATAATTTGGTTGCCTTCAAAGGGCCTTTTCTTCCACTTGCCACCTCAGTAACTGTTCCCATTTTTTTCTCAAAGAGGGAAAAGGAAGTAAAACCTGTAAGTTATAATACTGATCTGAATGGGTGTGAAAGATGGTCTGAATCAGACAGAAAAGTCTCTGTGTCCCACGCTCTACCAGGGGTCCCCAAACTTTTTACACAGGGGGCCAGTTCACTGTCCCTCAGACCGTTGGAGGGCCGGACTATAAAAAAACTATAACAAATCCCTATGCACACTGCACATATCTTATTTTAAAGTAAAAAAACAAAACGGGAATACAATATTTAAAATAAAGAACAAGTAAATTTAAATCAACAAACTGACCAGTATTTCAATGGGAACTATGCACCTCTCACTGACCACCAATGAAAGAGGTGCCCCTTCCGGAAGTGCAGTAGGGGCCAGATAAATGGCCTCAGGGGGCCGCATGCGGCCCGCTGGCCGTAGTTTGGAGACGCCTGCTCTAGCCTGTCATGCCCTCTATGGATGGTTTTTTCTATATGCTTCTTTTGTTTTTTTGTTTTTTTTTGCCTTCATTGCTGGAGCCTATTTCACTTTAGGAAACTGTGATTTTTCTACCATCTCTCTACTGCTTTCCTCTGATTAGGATGAGGATGGAGACTCTGAGATTACAGGAAAATGTTTCTATTCTCAAGGGGATTTGCATCTCTCCTTTTTGTTGCCTACTGATCCGTTTGTCTGGTTTCTCCACAGGCCAATAGTACGTGCAATTTTCCAGGATTTTGTTTATGCACTTTGCCCTCACTTTGAATTTTGAAAGTTAATGCCACATGTTAATTCTTGGGTTATTGTGTCTCTCTTTTCATGGTTAATACTTTACTTCACTGTAAGGACTAAAATAGTCTCTAATATTTTGGTTGAATGTGGCTTGAGGTTTTTATTTCTGGGTTTTATCTTCTCTTTATTCAATTTATTAAGTTTTGAAAAGGAAAATTCTTTAATTTGGTTTAATACAAAAATAAAATAAAACAGAAGTCCAAGCATAGCCAAGACAATTAAAAATAAAAAGCCAGGGGTACTTTCCTTACCTGTAATTGACTTACTTCTAAAGCTATGATAAATCAGGGTGGCTTTCCATGCAGGGGTGATCAATACAAAATGACAAAAATGGAGCCCAGAAGTAGGCTAAAGAATATTTTAGTACTTGATGTATGATATGGTTTCGTAGCAGTAAGAAACTATGAATTTTTAAAGACATGGAACCGAGAATATTTGTTAATCTTGCAGAAATAAATGAAATTAGACCTCTTACCTCATAAACTACACATATATGAACTCCCAGTAGAAGGCAAAACTAGGAAGTATTTAGGCCCTGGCTGGTTTTCTCAGTGGTAGAGCACCGACCTGATGTGTGGAAGTCCCAGGTTCAATTCCCAGCCAGGGCACACAGAAGAAGCACCCATCTGCTTCTCCACCCTTCCTCATCTTTTCTGTCTCTCTCTTCCCCTCCTGTAGCCAAGGCTCCAGTGGAGCAAAGTTGGCTTGGACCTTGAGGATGGCTCCATGGCCTCCTCCTCAGGCACTAGAATGGCTCTGGTTGCAACAGAGCAACACACCAAATGGGCAGAGCATCGCCCCCTGGTGGGCATTCCGGGTGGATCCTGGTCAGGCACATGCGGGAGTCTGTCTGACTGCCTCCCCGTTTCCAACTTCAGAAAAATACAAAAAACAAAACCAAAAAAACAAACAAACTAGGAAGCTTTTACAAAAGAATCCAGAAGAATATCTTATGACCTCAAAGTAGGATGTACTAAACAAGACACAAAAAGCAGAAACCATATGGAAAAGCCTCATAAATGTAACCACACTGCAGTTGAGAACTTCTGTTTATTACCACAAAGTACATAGTGAAAAGGGAAACTAAAAACAAAAAGATGCTGCAACACATACAGTAAATAAAGTTAGGATACAAAGCATAGCATACAAATAAGCAAAACATGACCAATCTGACATTAAAAAAAAAAGTAAAAATCTGACCTGTGGTGGCACTGAGGATAAAGCATCGCAGGTTCAAATGCTGAGGTTGCAGGTTCAAAACCCTGGTCTTACCCGGTCAAGACGCATACAGGAAGAAACTACTATGAGTTGATATTTCCTGCTTCTCCCCACTATTCTCTCTCTCTCCCTCCCCCCCCTCTTTCTTTCTCTCCTCTCTGTCTAAAAATCAATAAACAATTTTTTTTTTAATTTACAAGAATTTCATAGAAGAGGAAGCATAAGTAAGCCCTGAAAATCTGAAAAGATTTTTGGTCTCATTAGTAAAGAGGAAAACAGAAATTAAAACCACATCTAGATATAATTTCATACCCACCTCAATGGCCAGCAGTAGAAGTCTCATAATACCAAGACTTAGCAAGGATGAAGAGAACTCTTAATCCACTACTCACAGCAGTGAAAACTGGTCTGACACTCTGGGAACCAGTTCAGCACTATTTAGAAACACTGATCAGTGAAAACTGGTCTGACACTCTGGGAACCAGTTCAGCACTATTTAGAAACACTGATCAGTGAAAACTGGTCTGACACTCTGGGAACCAGTTCAGCACTATTTAGAAACACTGATCATATGCATGATCACCAAACAGTGCTTGCCCTCCAGGCTATCTTCTCCAGAACAACTGTGCTCATGTGCATCTGAAGACATGAACAAGACTGTTCAGAGCTGATTTATGCCAAATATTCATCAACAGAAGCATAGAAAGGTCAGGTGTGGCAAATTCACTCAATGGAATATTAAATAGCAATGAGAAGAATTAACTATAGATACATCAGTGTGGATGGATCTCAGAAATAATGCTAAGTGGCTAAATACATACAAGCATATAAACAAAACTAAGCAATATATGGCTCAGAAAATCAGGAACCCTAACCCTACTTATATACTGATGAAAAAGATACTAGTTGAAGTAGGAAACTGAAAGTGTACAGATAAGAATGGAGTTAAGTCCCTGAGAGTGAAGAGAATGGTCTTCAGAAAATTACCTCTTTCTTTTATTGGGGGTTGACAGTGTTGTTATACAGTTATTAACTATATGATTCCTTTTTATTTATTAGTAGAAATACAAGGACAAAATCTTTTACTGAATAATTTGTGTAAGTTATCCAATCACCCTAAAGTTTGTTAACTTTAGTCTGTTAACAAACAAGAAAGCATAACCACAACCTCACCCTCAAAGTCAGGAAGTTAACACTGATGTTAATGCTGATCTAAGCCTCATTTTCTTGTGGTGAAACTCAAGTTTCACCAACTGTCTCAGTAATGTCTTTTAGAAGAAAACGACCCAGTTTGGAATCACATATTGTCTTTGGTTTCCTCCAGTCTGGAGTAATTCCTCAGTCTTTCTGTAATATTTATGACCTCAGCACTTTTTATGTTTACAGACCAGTTATTTTGTAGAATGTCTCTCTGTTAGTCAAATAAGTTTATAAATATGATACTGTATAAATGTTTGCTCACTTATCATTTGCACTGGATGTGGGGGACAGGCTGTAGGCTGGCAAGATCCTTATAGCCTGAGGCTTGGTTTTAAGACTAAGCCTTTCCCACCCTTTTAATACTAAGATCTTCTCAAAACTAAGCCTTTCCCGACACCCTTGACTGTTGCATGATGTGGGGTGGTGCACTCTTATAAGGAATCCCATTTATGCCTCAGATAAGTGGCTTTGTATCAGAGACTCCTTATTTGTATATTGACTTAAAGGCTTTAATTTCTACACTATAAAATGAGGCAGATCGGGGGCACTCTCAGATCCTGCCATCAGCATTGCAGAGGAGAGGCAGATAAGATGGTGAAGTGCTGAAGGAGAAGTCAGTTTGTGCAGAGAGAAGGAGATGGGGAACAGAGGTGAATAAGGCTGGTGAGGTAAAAAACTTTGATTCTAGGAAACTCGAATAAGTCAGTGGCATTGGGAGCCCTGAATGGAAAGGGAAGTGTTTTCTCACTGTGTGTATTTCTCATCTGCTGGGTGTGAGCTAGGATTAAAGGTAATGGCCCACCAGTTCTTGGCACCATTGTTTCATTACCGTCTGTCCGAATCAAATGCAAACCTGCACGGGCCGGGTGGCCCTGATGGTGGCCGCGGCTACTGGCTTTACACTCTCAATTTAGGTTTGTACAATTTTACAAGATTCTTAGATTTTAGCTATGCTTCTTAGCAGGAATATATAACAGAAGTAATGGTATGTTCTCCATGCATCCTACCAGGTGGAACTTAATTCTTATTTGTCCCATACTGACGATGTTCCCCTTGATGACTTGAAAATGCCACTAGAAAGGCACGCTGGCCACTGTAACACTAGCCTTTCTGCCCTTTGTCATGAATAAGCATTTTGTAGGGAGTTCATTTGAAAAGTTCTAAATACGCTATTTCTCACTGAACTTTTCATTTATTTGTTTATATCTGTATGGGCTTATGATTTTCTATTTCATTCAGTGGATTAAAATCTGTTACTACGTTATTTATTTTGATGCTCAAATCATCCTGGATTTGGCTAGTGGAAGCCTATTCAGTTGGTCTTAGAGACCTTTTGACATGTTCATCTTTCTTTCTGTCCTTCTTTGTTCTCTGGCACAAATAATGTTCCAAATTTATCTTATACTTTTCCTATTCCATCCCAGGAATCAGTCATTTATCCAAGGTTCCCTGGTTCTTTACAGAAAAAAAATAAAAGGATTTAGAAACCAAGATCTGGGTGCTAGTTGTGTTCATTCCTATTGAAGTATCTTTGCTCTCCTCTCAATGAACAATCCTAGACAATACACCCACAGCTATATTTATTTCTATACCTAAATATATTGAAAAGCATGAGTTCACACTGACATCTCCAGTTGTAGTACCATATTACAAGCTACTCTCTTTCCATATTTGTAACCCACTTTTCCATTAATGAGACATCAGCTTTCATTTAATTCTTTATTTGATCAGTCCTTCCATGTAAACAATCTCCTACATCAGCTGCCATCCCCTACTGGCCTACCCAGTGCACATGCCCCCCCGTCTTCACTCGGCTCTGACTCTTGATCCCCCTGCTGGCCTACCCAGTGCACATGCCCCCCAGTCTTCACTCGGCTCTGACTCTTGATCCCCTACAAGCCTACCCAGTGCACATGCCCCCCAGTCTTCACTCGGCTCTGACTCTTGATCCCCTACTGGCCTACCCAGTGCACATGCCCCCCAGTCTTCACTCGGCTCTGACTCTTGATCCCCCTACTGGCCTACCCAGTGCACATGCCCCCCAGTCTTCACTCGGCTCTGACTCTTGATCCCCTACTGACCTACCCAGTGCACATGCCCCCCAGTCTTCACTCAGCTCTGACTCTTGATCCCCCTACTGGCCTACCCAGTGCACATGCCCCCCAGTCTTCACTCGGCTCTGACTCTTGATCCCCTACTGACCTACCCAGTGCACATGCCCTCCAGTCTTCACTCGGCTCCGACTCTTGATCCCCTACTGACCTACCCAGTGCACATGCCCTCCAGTCTTCACTCAGCTCTGACTCTTGATCCCCCTACTGGCCTACCCAGTGCACATGCCCCCCAGTCTTCACTCGGCTCTGACTCTTGATCCCCTACTGGCCTACCCAGTGCACATGCCCCCCAGTCTTCAATCGGCTCTGACTCTTGATCCCCTACTGGCCTACCCAGTGCCCATGCCCCCCAGTCTTCACTCGGCTCTGACTCTTGATCCCCTACTGGCCTACCCAGTGCCCATGCCCCCCAGTCTTCACTCAGCTCTGACTCTTGATCCCCTACTGACCTACCCAGTGCACATGCCCTCCAGTCTTCACTCGGCTCCGACTCTTGATCCCCTACTGGCCTACCCAGTGCACATGCCCCCCAGTCTTCACTCGGCTCTGACTCTTGATCCCCTACTGGCCTACCCAGTGCACATGCCCCCCAGTCTTCACTCGGCTCTGACTCTTGATCCCCCTACTGGCCTACCCAGTGCACATGCCCCCCAGTCTTCACTCGGCTCCGACTCTTGATCCCCTACTGGCCTACCCAGTGCACATGCCCCCCAGTCTTCACTCGGCTCTGACTCTTGATCCCCCTACTGGCCTACCCAGTGCACATGCCCTCCAGTCTTCACTCGGCTCTGACTCTTGATCAAGACGGCTTTCTTATTCCCTCAGCTTGACTTAGGCTTCTTCCAAACCATAGGTACATGACTAAAGGCCTCCCTTTTCTTAGAACATTTACTTTAGAAAATTTGTAATTGCAAATTCTGTCTCTGCTCCTTTAAAATGTATGTAAATATTCTCTCAGACTATTGCTAGGATGGTCTTTCTCAAGCACCAGAAAACTATGTCTTTGAAATGTAAATGTTAAAGGAGATGGCCCCCATTTCCCAGTCTCTGTGGGAAGGTGGGAGCCCAACTCAAATGAGTGCCAACTAGTACAGCCACATGGCCTAATGACAGAGAAAAACATTTGCACACTCAGGAGTTTTTCACTTACTCACAGTGCTCCACACAACCCACAGACCAGCCTTCCCCTGGTAGTTCAGCATTTTCCCACTAGCTCACCCAAGGGCTTAGAAACCTTCCCACCTCTTGCAATGGAGTTCAATCTCTCTCCTCACTATTGCCATAGTCTTCCCTGCCTATTGAACTTTGTCCACTGAAAGTTTTGTATCCACACTCTTCATCTCAGGCTGTTCTCCCATAGGGACATTTTCTTATTCTGCTTGGGCTCTGACATCCCACACCAAGCCAGCCCTTCATTCCGACACCTTGTTCATGGTACCTGGGCTCTGACACCCCATCCCGGGCTACCCCCTTTCATGTATCCCCTCCTCATGCCCCTCCCCCCATGCTCCTCAGGCTCTGATTCCCTGCACTGGGTCATCCCTGCAGGTGGATACTCTGTATACACTGTCCAGCTTCTTGTTTTGTTTAATTTTTCTACTGATTTGAGAGAGAAAGAGAAGCATTAACTTGTTCTACTTAGTTGTTCCATTTAATTGTGACTAATTACCTACTGGTGACTGGGGAGCAAGCGTGCAGCCTCCACATGCCGGGACGATGCTCTATCCACGGAGCCACCCAGACAAGGCCCTGCCCAGCCACTGACCGCCTTCCTGGGCTCTGACTTACTGTTTCGGGCCACCTAGACTCCCCTTCTCTCCACCAGACACCCACTCTACCTTTCTTTGCCCAGAGAATGGTTGTAGGACTGAACTGTTTGAATATGGAAGAGAAAGGAAGAGAAGGTAAGAGAGAGAAAGGGTAAGAGGAAGTGTTCATTGTCTTATTCCAAATGTTCTTGCCCTGGTTACATATTACAATTACTTAGGGAGCTTTGAAAAAATTACTGATGTGTCTGGCTGTGGTGGTGCAGCAGATAAAGCGTTGACCTGGAACGCTAAGTTTGCCAGTTCAAATTCCTGGGCACACCTCCCCCTCCCCCTTTCTTTCTCTCTCTCTATCCTCTCTCTAAAAAATAAATAAATACAATCTTTTAAAAAAAAGTTACCACTGAGTTTACAATGTGTAATGCACTGGGCTGCTTTAAAACAATATATTTTTTAAAAGAACAAAAGGACCTGACCTGTGGTGGCACTGTGGATAAAAGCATTGACCTGGAACACTGATGTCACCGGTTCAAATCCCCTGGCTTGCCTGGTCAAGGCATATATGGGATTTGATGCATCCTGCTCCTCCCCACCTTCTCTCTCGCTCTCTAAAATGAATAAATTAAAATATTTTTTAATTAAAAAAAAAGAAAAAATATTACTGATGCTTGGTCCTTTTCCTTGAGACATATGCTTGTCCAATAGAGGCTCTAGGCATCTGCTTTTTGAAAATTCCCCAGATGATGTTAAGTGGAGTCTAGGTTGGGAACCACTGCTCATTAGGGACAGATAGGAGTTGAACGTAGGATTGCATTGAGTTTGAGGACCTGGAGAATGGTGCATGTGAGAAAGCCCATCTGATGGTTTCAAGTCTGTTCTCCAGGGAGAAAGAAATGTCATCTGGTGAGAGCAATAATGGCCAAAATTGTGAGGGGTGGGAAGCAGAGAATTATGAGTAGGCTTATTCAGAACAAGGGGCAAAGCTTCCAAAGAACTGTAGATTCTGGGCAGTGCACATTATGTTTGCAGTTATAAGCTTCAGGACCTGGTAAATCTTCTAAATTTCAATTTTATAGATTTTTAAAGATGTACAGAAAAATATGAAAGGAATTAAACAATCTAAAACAGAGATTGTATTTGACACTATGGTTCCCCCTTTTCTTAGTATATTCTGTACAACTTAAGTTTGAAATTGAACACTTATTATACTCATAATAGAAAGAAATATCTAATTTTCAAAAGATAATGAAATAATGGTGGTCTAACACACAGAAGAATTTAGGGGCACTATATTAGTTTGCTAGGGCTAACTAGTACCACAGACTGGATAGCTTAAAAATCAGAAATTTCCTCACAATTGTAGAACCTAAAGTCTGAGGCCTCTTTCCTTGTTCTAGCGATGGCATATTTCCCATGTCCTCCTGTCCCAGTTTGGGCTCTACGTCGATCAGGCGTCCCTATTCCACTTCCCCGTGCAGTGGGACCCTCCTGCTTATCAGCAGGCTGGCAGCCTCTTCGAAGCGGCCATGAGGATGCTACTAAACAGTGCCGACACTAACTGCCACCAGAGGAAAAACACGAGACCGACACACAAAGTTAGTTGCAAGAATCACACAGGCAATTTATTACTCACATATCCTTTTGGCATGCGTGGGTACAGCTTAAGGGGGGCCCCATCGGCGTGCTCCTCTTGGCCGTCTTTGGTCAGAGCTCAGAGCGGTGTGGAGACAGTCCACATCAACGTTGGAGTCTGGGCGACTACCATAGCAGGGGGCCCCTCGGCTTTAGTACCTTTTCTGGCCAACGCCTTCTAACAGGTGTCAATTTACAGGATTATCACTCCAAACCACCTTTTTTGGGAGTTCCTGGAAGGGAGCCCTTTTTATGTTAATCTACTGAAATGTTACATCAAGCCACTTTTAAGATATTCCTAGGGAAGCTTCTTGTTTATGTTAACCTACAGAGTTATGACATCAAGCCACTTCTTATCTATGTATAACTTCACACACACACTAACTGGGTCCTGCTCGAAAGTCAGTCTGTTTATTACATCTGCACACACTATATTAATTCCTATCCAGATGGCATAACTTTATTTAATTTTCTTAATTAATTTTAATACTATATCTTAATTACTTTTATATATCTTCCATATTTTTGTTTTTTATATTTCTATATATTTAATTACTATAACATTATATTACTACAACATTCCACCCCTTGATCCCAGCAAGCTATATGCTTTCAAGGATTATTACAAAATAATTTTTATTCCTTTTTAAACATATATTGCAAATAGGATTACACACCTTTAATCCTAATATAATCAAAACAAACAGGCATATAAGTATTATTATTTCCTTAATTCCAGTCCATATTGATGTAAAGGTATGAATACCTTGTTCAATATAATATACTGGATTTAATAAATTCCGTGTTGGTGTACAACTCAGTGTTGAACATATAGATCCTATAGTCTTTATAAAATGACATGGTTTACCCTTCTTTTTGCATCACGGTCTAGGACAGCAGTTCTCAACCTGTGGGTCGCAACCCCAGCGGGGGTCAAACGACCAAAACACAGGGGTCACCTAAAGGGGTCTAGGATGATGCTCACAATGTTAGGTATCAGTCTCAGTTCCTTCATAATGTTCTGTTCTTGTCCAGCTTTTGAGATAAGTTTTTTAGTCTCATTATGGAGTACTTCAAGTTTTTTGAAGGTTTCTCCATAATCTTTTTCCCTGTTCATATGTTCTTCCTGCAGTTCGCTGAACGTGGTGGTTGGTAAATGTTTCAATGTGCCATGAATTGCATATGATGAGTACATGGTTTTTCCGTTGTTACGTTCATGGCGTCGGCGATCAGTTTGCAGGTGTCCACTGAATCGTTTGCGATGTTATCCGCTGTCCAATTCCTGGAGTTCGCAGTGTGGTCCCAGTAGGTCAGGTTGGTGTTGCAGTGTACAAAGGCGAAGTTTCCTAAAATATAAATCGCTTCCCTCAGGGTGGTTTCCACCACGGGTAGCTCAAAAAAGTAATAGCATTATTATTATTGTTAGCATTATTAGCATTATACCCTAATATTACATTGACAACGAGGATGACCCACCTCATGATCATACTGGATGATTTCATTCCGGTTTGGCCAGTTTCTAGGTTGTCTCCTAGGCACTCTATACAGGTGTTCTACTATTTTGCTTTCCTCTGGCTCTGAAGCAGATTCCTCTGTGTTATATCAAGTAATGCTTACCCTAGGCTCTTGTTTGTAATTGTGATAATCTTCAGAATTTAAAAATGCTAGGGTATCTGGATGAATTCCCTGGGGTGGATTTTCTAAATCTCTGTAAATTGGCTGTCTATGCGGGTTATAAATAGCTGTCTTAGCCAAATCCACGTAGTATTGTATATATATAAAACAATCCTTTTTCTAGTGTTCCTCCGCTTGGTAGATGTTCTACCACGGATTGGATGCCATCAAGGGTACAATGTATTTGCTCCATGCAGGCCCCAGTCAGAATTTGTGGCCAAGCCTTTTCTGCGTTCAAATTCTGATTATTTTCATGCAGGAGGTACCAGGGGGTATGGATTGGTTCTGGATAATACTGATAGGTCCTCTGCCAATGTGGAGCAATGAAAGCTGGACTTATTTGTTTTTCCTTATATTGTGCCCCTATGGGCATTTTGGTGATGAGGGTAAATCCTCTAGATCTGAATCTTCACTTTTTGGAGTTTCCTCCATTATTGATGGCAATTCTCATTCAAAATGTAAATTGGTATTAAATGGTTCCCTAGATTATGGCCACCCTTCTTTCATTAATTTAAATTTGTATTTTTCAAATGTTGTTGGTGACAATGGCTCATCAGAGTCCCAGTATCCCGTGAGGTCCAATTTAAAATCTGGGGATTCGGGCCCTGGCCGGTTGGCTCAGCGGTAGAGCGTCGGCCTAGCGTACGGAGGACCCGGGTTCGATTCCCTGCCAGGGCACACAGGAGAAGCGCCCATTTGCTTCTCCACCCCTCCGCCGCGCCTTCCTCTCTGTCTCTCTTCCCCTCCCGCAGCCAAGGCTCCATGGGAGCAAAGATGGCCCGGGCGCTGGGGATGACTCTGTGGCCTCTGCCTCAGGCACTAGAGTGGCTCTGGTCGCAACATGGCGACGCCCAGGATGGGCAGAGCATCGACCCCTGGTGGTCAGAGCATCGCCCCTGGTGGGCGTGCTGGGTGGATCCCAGTCGGGCGCATGCGGGAGTCTGTCTGACTGTCTCTCCCTGTTTCCAGCTTCAGAAAAATACAAAAAAATAAAATAAAATCTGGGGATTCGGGAAAAAATGAATAATACTAATAATAATTTTAATCTTGTCTTTGTTTTGGTTGTTCTAGGTTCATTTGTATATGAATATCTTTCCAGTGGCAAAGTCTCCCATTAGATATGAGTGCCATAAATATTTCTAATTTTGTTCTTTAGTTTTGGTGGTCCTGTTGCCAAGACGTCTACTATTTGTTCTCCTACTGTTTTCTCCAGAATGTTCCGTGGTCTAAAACACAGAGAGTATTGTTATTAATTTGAGAGCAGCAGAATATCTGTGTTCCATTGCTCAGGCAATTTCTATTGGCACACCAGGTTATATGTAGAATTATAATCGTATAAGGTACGATCATAAGGAGTACTAGGATCCAGATTAACAATTTTACTAAATTACACATTCTCAGTCATTTGATGTAAGGTTATCTATTCTGATCTGTTGTACTTGTCCCTGTTTATTTACTGTCCACATGGTGTTGTATCCTGTGCTGCAGATTATTTCCTGTTGGGAGAGAGATGCATCCTTAGGGGATTTTACTATTATTTTATAGGGTGGATTTTTCTTAATTTTAGGTACACTTCACATTTTAATTTCTGCTTGTTCTAAATGGGGTTTAGTCAGTTCTTCCAGGGGAGAACTTCTGTTTACTCTTGGTCTACTATTTAGGGCACAGCATGCTTCATTAAAAAGTGCTTGTAGCTTGACCAGGTGGTGGCACAGTGGATAGAGCGTCGGACTGGGATGCAGAGGACCCAGGTTCAAGACCCCGAGGTCACCAGCTTGAGCGCGGGCTCATCTGGTTTGAGCAAAAGTTCACCAGCTTGAGCCCAAGGTCACTGGCTCCAGCAAGGGGTTGCTCGGTCTGCTGAAGGCCTGCGGTCAAGGCACATATGAGAAAGCAATCAATGAACAACTAAGGTGTTGCAACGCGCAATGAAAAACTAATGATTGATGCTTCTCATCTCTCTTTGTTCCTGTCTGTCTGTCCTTGTCTATCCCTCTCTCTGACTCTGTCTCTGTAAAAAAATAAAAAAATAAAAAATAAATAAAAAAAGTGCTTGTAAATTGTTAAATTTTCTATCTATTAATAATGTAGGACATTTGACTTTTAATAGTCCATTATGTCTCTCTATTATTCCTGATGCTGTTGGGTTATATGGCATATGAAAATTCCAATATATAATATTTATAGCAGCAAAAGATTGTACTCGGCTGGCTAAAAAATGGGTTCCTTGATCTGAATCTATGATTTTAGGAGTTCCAAAGAATGTTTTCCACATATTTAATGTCTTAATTGTAGTGGCTGCTGATGGCTGTTTTGCTGCCAAGGCAAACATTATTCCTGTATGTACGTCAACCATTGTACCTGCATACTTTTGAAGGAAAGGCCACAACAAGGGTCCAATAAAATCAATTTGGGCTTGAAAATTTGGTATTTGGGGTCTATCTAACCCCGGTGGCTCTGTTGTCTGGAATGTATATACATTTTTACAGGCTATCCATCTATGAATGCCTCTCTTTATGTCTTCTATTTTTGCCTTTAAATTTCTGGTTCTAAACCATTCTATCACTGCTGTTTGTCCTGGATGTCCTAATTGGATATGAATTTCCTTTATAAACTCTGGAGAGAGATTTAAGTATTCCTCTTGTATTTTATATTTATCCCCTTTTCTTTTTAACTTGATTGTAGGTATTGGGGGTTCTTTTATATTTTCCTGTATCTTCATCTTTTTCTAACCTTAACTTTATCCCATATGTTTTTGTTGTATCCCTAATATTAATTTCTTCTCCTACCTTAAATCCTCTTGCTAGCTTATCTGCTATTTGATTCCCTAGTGTGGTTGGAGAGTTATCTGTGGCATGAGCTGATATATGGGTTACACAGAGCTTTATGTGTGATGTTAATTTATCTAGTTTTCCCCAGTGTTCTCTCGAACAGAGAGGTCCCTTCCATTAATTTGCCAATTATTTTGTTTCCATTTTCCTGACCATTCTGTTATTTCCTTATATACTGCCAGTGAATCACTAAAAACATGTACTTTGGGTAGCCCCCTCTCCATAGCATATTCCACTGCAGAAGGACTCCTACTCGCTCTGCACGTTGAGCCGAGTCAGTCTTACCTTCCCTCGTGAGCGCGGTATTTGTCGCCGGATTGAAAGCTGCTGCTCTCCATTTGGTCGAGTCACCGGCTACGGGGGCTGATCCGTCTGTAAACCAGGCATTTTTCATGAGGGTCTATATTTAGGCCCTGTCACCCCTAGATCCTCGGGCACCCTTCGGTTCTCGACAATCTGTCTTGGGGGATCTATCTCCAGTTTGGAGACCTCCTCTGTGAGAAGGGCTGGTTCGCCAGTGCTCGTTATTTCTCTGGAGTTTATGTACCATTTCCATGCCAGCACTTTCTCCTCAATTTGGGTACCTGCCAATTCTTTGGATGACATTTTAAGCCATGCTTTGAGGGGTAGTAAGGATCTGACTATTACTGGGTTTTGTCCTGTTAGTGGTTCTGTATGGAGAAGCGCTGCATATAATACCCATATATGTTTTTCATAGGGTGGATATTTATTGTGGCAGTATGGAAATCTTTGGGACCAGACACCTACTGGTATTTTTTGTTTATCACTTGGTCCTTTTTTATATAAGCCCCAACATCCGTGAGTTCCAGTGAATATTATATCTAATGTGATTGTGTCTCCTGGTTTTGGTGCCGCTAATTTTTGATGGTGCTCTGAATAGTCTTTTAACTGTCCTAAGGCGTCTTGTTGCTCTTTCCCCCATTTAAAATCTATTGCCTTCCTAGTTACTTTATATATTGGCTTTGCTAATACTGATAAGTATGGGATGTGATTTCTCCAGTATGCAAATAATCCAATTAACTGTTGGGCTTCCTTTTTATTGCTGGGGGCCTTAATGCTAAGTATTTTGTTTACTACCTTTTCTGGTATTTTCCTACCATTTGAGCTCCATTGAATTCCTAAAAATTTTACTTCTGCCCCTGGGGGTTGTATTTTTTCTGGATTTATTGTCCATCCTGCTCCTTTCAATTGTTCTACCAGTTTGTTTAAATCTTTCTGGAGGTTTTCTTTGTTTTCACTATATATTACTGTATCGTCAATATATGTAATGATTTCGGATTGGTAATCCTTTGGATTTATGCTAGATGTTAATAAATTATGTGCAATTGCTGGTGAATTTTTGTATCCTGTGGCAGTCTTTTATATTCATACTGCTTTCCTTGCCCCGTGAAGTTAGTAATTGGTCTGGAATCCTCATGAATGGGTATTGCAAAGAACATATCTGAGAGATCAATTGCTGCCATAAATTTGGGATTGACTTTTTGTAAAATGTCAATTACTTCTTGTGCATCAGGTAAGGTTCCATCTATACTAGGAGAATTTGTGTTGATATTTCTGTAGTCTATGAGTCTATGATAATTCTATAGGTTCCATTTGGTTTTTTTACTGGCCACACTAGACTATTTTATATACACACACACACACACACACACACACACACACACATATATATTCTTCCTGTCTCAATTATGTCTTCATCTATTAATTTATTTATGGCCTCTGTCACCTCTTAATGTCCACCTTTTAATGGGTACTGTGGGGTAAAAGAGGCTTTTAAAGTTTCTGGTAAAAATATGGGTTTAATTTGCAACTGTGCTAAATTTGTTTGAAATTTATGTAATCTTGGTGTATATTTTTTAAATTCTAATAAATATGGTAATACATCCATTCCTATAATATTTTGAAAATTTGGGCTTACATAAAAGGTTACTTCTTTTTTTAATCCTTTATAATATATAATTCCATCTCTTGCTGCTGCTACTAGTGAATCTCCTGATATTCCTTCAACTCCAATTAATCTTTTTGAATTATATATTCCTCTTAATAATGAGACTTGGAAACCTGTATCTGTGAAGAATTGTGTTTGAAACTTTTTACCACTATCTGGAAATTTTGCTTCAAGGGTAACAGGAGGTCTGTTATCTCCTGGTTTCTGTATAATTGTGCTGCTCCATTTCTTTGCCATTGCTTGCATTTGCCCCCTTGTTGTTCCTCAGGGGCCAGTCCAGTTTTTTGACTGTTTTTGCTGGAATGGGTTATTTATATTTTCATTTTGCTCAGAGAAAGTATTATTCTTATTTTTTCTCCAATTTTGGTTTTGATTTCCCTGTTGTTCCCTAAATTTGAAAGGGTTATTTTAATTTTGTTGATTAAATGGATACTTTTTTTTCCTTGGTTTTTTAAATAGTTGGGGTTTCCCTGTTTAATAGGGCCCCTATATGATGATTTAAAGTTATTATTTTCATTATTTATTCTCTTATATTGGAACCTATTTGCGGGTCTTCTCCCTAGGTTTGGCATGGTTGTGTAACATGTAAATTGATTTTTCCCACTTAAGTCCTCATGTAATTGTATTCTTTCTCTAATGTCCTCTGCTGTGAATGCCCTTTGTAACAAGTTTTGTAAAGGTATTTTATAATTGTCAGGGGGCTCCATGTATGAGTGCTCCGATAATTCCTGATGTATTTTTATTTTCCCATGGGTTTTCTAAATCATCCCCGTACATACTTAGTAAATGTACTAGCTTTCTTAACTGTATCTATAAATCTCCTATTTCTGTCCATCTAGCTGTTATTGCTCCTGATGTTAGGTCTATTGTAGGGTATGACATTTTCCAGGCTTCCCTAATCCAGTTCCGCAATGATGTTATTCTGTCCTTATTTTTGTCTATTAGCAATCCAAGTTGGTGTTTAATTTTTGGGTTTTCAATTGCATCTATAATTGTTTTTAATTCATCTGTAGATAGGAGGATTGTATGCCCTCCCTGTTTATAAATTTTCATTAGTCAGTCTACATCTGTATTATTTCCTTGAATTAATGTTTTCCTTAAATCTGCTAGCTCTGTTCGGGTGTATGGATTAAATGCAATAGTTTCCTCATTATTAGCATCTTCTTGTTTAATAGTTTTCTTTCTTATTACTGCTGGGTCTGCTTTGACTCTTGCTAATACTTTTCCTGCTAGTTCCCTGCCTTTGTGTCTATCTGCATCTGTTTGTTCGATGGTTTGGAGGAGAATTTCTGTAATTTCCTTTCCTTCTGCCCTCTCTATAATAGGGTTTAAGTTGTTTGGGGTTTTTTGGGGGTTTTTTTTCCTGTATTTTTCTGAAGCCGGAAATGGGGAGAGACAGTCAGACTCCCGCATGCGCCCGACTGGGATCCACCCGGCACACCCGCTCTGTTGAGACCAGAGCTACTCTAGCACCTGGGGCAGAGGCCGAGGAGCCATCCCCAGTGCCCGGGCCATCTTTGCTCCAATGGAGCCTCAACTGCGGGAGGGGAAGAGAGAGACAGAGAGGAAGGAGAGGGGGAGGAGTGGAGAAGCAGATGGGCGCTTCTCCTGTGTGCCCTGGCCAGGAATCGAACCGAATCCAGGACTTCTGCACTCCAGGCCGATGTTCTACCACTGAGCCAACCGGCCAGGGCCTAAATTTTATTTTTTTTTATTCATTTTAGAGAGGAGAGAGAGACAGGGGGTTGGAGCTGGAAGCATCAACTTCCATATGTGCCTTGACCAGGCAAGCCCAGGGTTTCGAACCGGCGACCTCAGCATTTCCAGGTCGACGCTTTATCCACTGCGCCACCACAGGTCAGTAAATTATTCTTTTTTTTTTTTTTCTGAAGCTGGAAACGGGGAGGCAGTCAGACAGACTCCTGCATACGCCGGACGGGGATCCACCCAGCACGCCCACCAGGGGGCGATGCTCTGCCCATCCGGGGCGTCGCTCTGTTGCCACCAGAGCCACTCTAGCACCTGGGTCAGAGGCCAAGGAGCCATCCCCAGTGCCCGGGCCATCTTTGCTCCAATGGAGCCTCACTGCGGGAGGGGAAGAGAGAGACAGAGAGGAAGGAGAGGGGGAGGGGTGGAGAAGCAGATGGGCGCCTCTCCTGTGTGCCCTGGCCGGGAATCGAACCCGGGACTTCTGCACACCAGGCCAACGCTCTACCACTGAGCCAACCGGCCAGGAGTTGTTTGGGTTTTTAAGGTCGTATGAGATATTTCCTGCGACTGGAACCTTAAACCTTTTCCTTAGGGAGTCCTCCGTCATCCTCCCAGGACTTTCTGAAGTGGTGTTATAGGGGTTCTTTTCTTTCTTAAAAATTTTTCTAAAGAAAGTTTTAATCTTTTCCATTTTCCTTCTTAATGCTAATTCCTACTCCGTATCTTCCAAATGGGTAAAACATTTTGGGTTAATATGTGAATATCTGAAACTAGTTTCTACTCTATACTTCCTCCAGCACTCTCTTAGGCAGGGGTCCCCAAACTTTTTACACAGGGGGCCAGTTCACTGGCCCTCAGACCATTGGAGGGCCGGACTAAAAAAACTATGAGCCTGACCAGGTGGTGGCGCAGTGGATAGAGCGTCGGACTGGGATGCGGAAGGACCCAGGTTTGAGGCCCCGAGGTCGCCAGTTTGAGCGCGGGCTCATCTGGTTTGAGCAAAGAGCTCACCAGCTTGGACCCAAGGTCCCTGGCTCCAGCAGGGGGTTACTCGGTCTGCTGAAGGCCTGCGGTCAAGGCACATGTGAGAAAGCAATCAATGAACAACTAAGAAGTCGCAACGCGCAACGAGAAACTGATGATTGATGCTTCTCATCTCTCTCCGTTCCTGTCTGTCTGTCCCTGTCTATCTCTGCCTCTGTAAAAAAAAAAAAAAAAACTATGAAAATCTCTATGCACACCGCACACATCTTATTTTAAAGTAAAAAAAAATAAAACAGGAACAAATACAATATTTAAAATAAAGAACAAGTAAATTTTAATCAACAAACTTACCAACATTTCAATGGGAACTATGGGCTTGCTTTTGGCTAATCAGATAGTCAATGTCCGGTTCTATATTTGTCACTGCTAGCCGCAACAAATGATGCAAGTGTTCATCGGTTAGTCTAGATCGGGTTGGACATTTTACATTTTTCATCCTAGAAAATGTCTGTTCACAGACATAAGTGCTTCCAAAAATTGTTGACATTTTAAGAGCATGGTTCCTGATATTAGGATATGTCTCTGATGAGAGAGAGGCATAGAAATTAGGCAAGTTGTTTGACTTGAATGTGTCTTTCAGAGAGTCACAATTCTGCAGTTCAGCCAGTTCCATTTGGTAAATTGAATCCACATTTTCAATGTCAATAGAAAATGGGTTATGGAAAAGCTGAATGTCCTGTTCATGGAGATGAAGCTCTTTAAATCTAAATTGGAACTCCTTTTGCAACTTTTCCAGTGAATCCACACATACTTCTTTTGGGAATGCAATCAAGGGTTTTTCCGCTAACAGATTTTGAGTTAAGGGGAGATGGCAGAAATTTTCCTCCTTCACTTGTTTAATAAGGAGGCCTAATTTTACTTCAAATGCTTTTACATGTGATTGCATATCACAGATGAGCTTCCCTTTTCCTTGAAGTTGCACATTGAAACTGTTGAGTAGCTCTGTTACATCTGTCAGAAAGGCGAGGTGCCATTTCCATTCTGCATCATTGAGCTCTGGTACTTCTTTGTTTTCTGAAAGCATAAAAGCTGTAATCTGTGGAATAAAGTCATAGAAATGTCTCAAAACTCTCCGACTCAGCCAACGGACTTCGGTGTAGTACAGAACATCTTCATAGGCCACATTTAGCTCAGACAGAAATTCCTGAAATTGCCTGTGGTTTAGTGCATTAGTTCTAATGAAGTTAACACAACGTACCACAATTTTCATAACAGAGTCCCACTTCAGTGATTTACTACATAATGCTTGTTGGTGGATGAGGCAGTGTATGGCTATTGGATGAGAATGGTTAAGTTTGTCCATCTCTAGGTTAATGCGAGTAATTACTTCTTTCTTAGGCCCCACCATACTAGGCGCACCATCAGTTGTCACACTGGATAGTTTATCCCAGTCCAGCTCCAAATCCTTCACAGTTTGGGAAACCTTTTCATAGATATCCTCTCCCGTAGTTGTTCCTTTGATGCTTTGCAGTGCAGCAAGCTCTTCTGTGACTTCGAAATTGTCATTCATCCCACGAATAAAAATTAGAAATTGTGCAGAATCACGAACATCATTGCTCTCGTCGAGTGCCAAGGAAAAATAAGAAAGTTTTCTCGCAGAGTTTTGCAAATGCTGATGCAAATTGTCCCCCATTTCTTCAATCCTTCGTGTTATTGTAGATCCTGAAAGACTAACTGTACTAAATAAGTCTGCCTTTTCTGGACACATCTCTTTGGCAACAGAAAGAAGGCACTCTTTAACAAATTCTCCCTCCACGAATGGTCTGCCAGCACACGCTATTAGCTTGGCAACTTGAAAACTTGCTCGCAGTGATGAAATATTTAGCTGCTTCTGCTTCACAAAAGTATTTTGCTGAGTTGACAATGAATTTTTCAGTTTTAATATTTTATCTTTTCTCATATCTCCAACCAAACAATCATATTTATCTTTATGTTGAGTTTGATAGTGTCGACGCAAATTATACTCTTTGAACACAGACACTATATTCTGACATATCAAACACACAGCTCTTTCCTTGTACTGCATGAAAAAGTAATAAGTCCACTGTTCTTTGAATATACACTCTTGAGTCAATTTTTCTCTTTCTTGACGTCATTGTTTCCTAGGGATTCCAAATTGATAATAGTTAAATACCAATATATATATGCTCTCTGCCCCTCCATATAGGTCCCATGCTCTCTGCCCTTCATGTAGATCCAGGCCTCTGCCTCCCATGTAGGTCCAGGTTTCTGCCCCCTATGTAGGTCCATGCCCTCTGCCCCCTATGTAGGTCCATGCCCTCTGTCCCCATATAGGTCCAGGTCTCTGCCCCCCCATGTAGATCTAGGTCTCTGCCCCTCATGTAGGTCCAGTTCTCTGCCCCCCATGTAGATCCAGGTCTCTGCCCCCCATGTAGATCCAGGTCTCTGCCTCCCATGTAGGTTCAGGTCTCTGCCCACAATGTAGGACCATTTTTAAAATCCAATTAAAAAAATAAATAAAAAATATACTTACCTAGTGCAGCAGCTGCTGCCGCGCTGTGGACCCGGCACCTCGGTCTTCAGTCTGTCAGGCCTAGATACGCACGTTGCGCGCTACAACGTCGCGACATGATCATCTAGGTAGGACAGTGAGCGCCGAGCGCAATACAGGAAAGAGAGTTTCTGTATAGCAGTGGGCACATTATTTCAATTGTAAGTGCCAGAGCGCTTACAATTGAAATGAATCAGGGAACCAGCTCTATCCTTGTAAGTGCGACGGGGGCCAGGTAAAAGGCCGTCACGGGCCGCATACGGCCCGCAGGCTGTAGTTTGGGGACCCCTGCTCTTAGGCCTTTAGTTAGTTTTAGCTTTAAGCAAAATATAATTTTTTCATATATTTGCTCCAGAGCTTATTTTGTAGATCCTCTTTTTAATATTTTTTATAATTTATGGGCTTTAGAACGGTTTTCTCCGAGTTGTCTATCAAGAGTGACAACCATCTGCTGAGTCTACCTTGGGATATTCACTCTCCTTAGTATAGGCTGGTCAGTATACACCCCTGACTAGGTCAGACCCAAAGACAGAAGAATAAATTTTTGCCTCTTAGTATTGGCTGGTCGGTATACAACCCCGACGAGTTCAGACCTGGAGATGGAAGAGGTTTCCCTCAGCTTCCAGCGATGGCCTTAAAACTGTATGAGGTCAAAAGATTTAGTGGCGGACGGCCACTAAGCCATATGGAGTTTACAAATTTCCTTTCACTTCTGCCCTCTGGTTTTAAGTCAGAAATTTCCAATTGAAACTGCCTTTTTAAGGCTGAGTGCCAATTAAGCCAGTTGTCCCAGTAGAGCCCAAGCTCTACGTCAATCAGGCGTCCCTGATTCGACTTCCCCACACAGTGGGACACTCCTGCTTATCAGCAGGGCTGGCAGCTTCTTCGAGACTACTCTTGAGGCGGCTATGAGGATGCTACTAATCAGTGCCGACACTAACTGCCACGAGAGGAAAAGCATGAGACTGACACACAGAGTTAATTGCAAGAATCACACAGGCAATTTATTACTCACAAATCCTTTTTTTTTTTTGCATTTTTCTGAAGCTGGAAACAGGGAGAGACAGTCAGACTCCCGCATGTGCCTGACCGGGATCCACCCGGCACGCCCCCCATGGGGCAACGCTCTGCCCACCAGGGGGCGATGCTCTGCCCATCCTGGGCGTCGCCATGTTACGACCAGAGCCACTCTAGCACCTGAGGCAGAGGCCACAGAGCCATCCCCAGCGCCCGGGCCATCTTTGCTCCAATGGAGCCTTGGCTGCGGGAGGGGAAGAGAGAGACAGAGAGGAAAGCGCGGCGGAGGGGTGGAGAAGCAAATGGGCGCTTCTCCTGTGTGCCCTGGCAGGGAATCGAACCTGGGTCCTCCGCACACTAGGCCGATGCTCTACCGCTGAGCCAACAGGCCAGGGCCACTCACAAATCCTTTTGCGTACCTGAGTACAGCTGAAGGGGGCCCCCTGTCAGCATGCTCCTCTCGGCTGTCTTTGGTCAGAGCTCAGAGCTGCGTGGAGACAGTCCATGTTCATGTTGGAATCTGGACGACTACCTCAGCAAGGGGGCCCTCAGCTTTAGTATCTTTTCTGGCCAACGCCTTCTAACAGGTGTCAATCTACAGGATTATCACCTCAAACCACCTTTTGTGGAGTTCCTCCCAGGAAGCCCTTTTATGTTAATCTACTGAAATTTTATATCAAACCACTTTTTAAGATGTTCCTAGGGAAGCTTCTTGTTTATGTTAACTTACAGAGTTATGACATCAAGCCACTTCTTATCTATGTATAACTTCACACACACACTAACTGGGCCCTGCTGGAAAGTCAGAGTCTGTTTATCTCATCTGCACACACTATATTAATTCCTATTCAGACGGCATAATTTTACTTAATTTTCTTAATTAATTTTATTACTATATCTTAATTACTTTTATATAGCTTCCATATTTTTGTTTTTTATACTTCTATATATTTAATTACTATAACATTATATTACTACAATACCTCAGCAGGTCTTTCTGTATGTGCCAGTGTCCCAATCTCCTCTTCTAACCTGGACACCAGTCATATTAGATTAGGAGTCATCCTCCCTGATGAACTCACTCTCCCTATTTTACCTTTAAAGATCCTGTCTCCAGCCTGACCTGTGGTGGCGCAGTGGATAAAGTGTCAACCTGGAAACACTGAGGTTGCCGGTTCAAAACCCTGGGCTTGCCTGGTCAAGGCACATATGGGAGTTGATGCTTCCTGCTTCTCCCCCCTTCTCCTCTCTCTCTCTCTCTTTTTCCCTCTCTATAATGAATAAAATCTTTAAAAAAAAAAGACTCCCTGGCCGGTTGGCTCAGTGGTAGAGCGTCGGCCTGGCGTGCAGAGGTCCCGGGTTCAATTCCCGGCCAGGGCACACAGGAGAAGCGCCTATCTGCTTCTCCACCCCTCCCCCTCTCCTTCCTCTCTGTCTCTCTCTTCCCCTCCCGCAGCCGAGGCTCCATTGGAGCAAAGATGGCCCGGGTGCTGGGGATGGCTCCTTGGCCTCTGACCCAGGCATTAGAGTGGCTCTAGTCGCAACAGAGCGACACCCCGGAGAGGCAGAGCATCGCCCCCTGGTGGGCGTGCCGGGTGGATCCTGGTCGGGCGCATGTGGGAGTCTGTCTGACTGTCTTTCCCTGTTTCCGGCTTCAGAAAAAAAAAAAAAGACTTCATACCTAGATTAGAAATAAAAATAAATAAATAAATAAATAAATAAATAAAAGATCCTGTCTCCAAATACTAAGGTACTGGGGATTGCATTTCAACATGTGAGTTTTGAGGGACACAATTCAGCCCATAGCTGAATCACACTGAGATTCTAATTTTCTCTCAGTATTTCTCTTTCCTTTTTTCTGTAGGTCCTCCCCCCTCCCACCGCCCCGCCCTAGTTTCTTATTCTAATGACTTAAAATTCTGTCTGGTGAATAGTTTCTAAGCAATTGTTCAAATTAATTGACAGTTTTTGCAATGTCATTTTTGAAATGTTTTGCAATCTTCTAGATCCAAATAAATCCGTTCTCAAGCAAAACTGAAACTCTGCATTTCCACTCCCTCATTCTGCCCCTGCCTGCCGCTCCCACCCCCAGGAAGAGCCAGAGCATCCGCAGGCCACAACACTTACAGCTTCCTGGCTCCCTTTTCTTTTTAAAAAGGTCCTTACAATTATCTGTCTCCTCACCACCAGAAGAGGAATAAGAAAACAAAGGTTAAAAACAACTGTTTCTGATATAAAAGGAGGAAGTTTTCAGAAAAATCCTGGTAAGTTGCTGAATCATATTTTATTTTTATGCTTATGAAGGAACAGCTATTTTTTTAATGCCAGCTGTACATTTTATGTAAATATATGTGCTTGTACACAAATCATTACTTGTAAAAATACTGAAATTAATTAGATATATAAATGGATAAATATATATTGCTATATTTAACTGAGGCTAACTTTTTAAGTGTACTTAAGAGGAGGAGAGTGTTTCTGGTTGTGTAGAGAGTGGGAAAGACGATTAGAGAAACAATGCAAAGACGTCCCAGAATTTATACATAAAAGATTCTAAAGAAACGAAGGGTCATGTGCAATTATGCAAAATTATGTCTTCCATAACTTAAATGTTATTAAAAGTTTTACATTTCATCAAAGATATCTGCAGAGGCTATTTTTCTGTGTGTTTGCTTCAGATCCACCTTATACAGTAACCTGGTTAGAAACTAAATGAAAACAACCTCAGGAAAACGAAACTTAACTATTGGGTTGGGGAATAAGTTCGTAGCGTTTTTACCGAAGACATTTATTTAAACAAAAAACAATAATTATATCAATAAGTTAATCAATTATATATTCGCCATTGCTGTTTATAACCTCTTCCCACCTCTCGACCAATTTGTTGATGCCGTTCCGCCAAAAATCGCCTGGTCTGGTGTCATAGAAGTTGTTGAGCCAGTTTTTAAGAACCTCTTTGTTATCGAAGGTAACGCCCTTCATATGGTTTGACAGGGAGCGGAAAAGATGGTAATCGGTCGGTGCAAGGTCCGGAGAATACGAGGGATGCTGAAGGACCTCCCATTCGAGCTCTTGGAGTGCGGCTTTGACGACTTGTGCAACATGGGGCCTGGCGTTGTCGTGAAGGAGTATGGTTTGACCACGTCGATCAGGTCTTTTCAGTCGAATAGCCTCATTCACGCGGTGTAGCTGGGCAATGTAGAGCTCCTTGTTGACCGTGGCATTCTTTTTGAGCATTTCCCAGTTCTTCATCGAATTCAGAAGGCCTTCTGCTGCGGCACGTGTCATCGACGTCAAAGTCGCCATTTTTGAACTTTGCAAACCATTTCCGTGCTGTAGACTCGCCTATGACACCTTCTCCATACACGTCGCAAATGTCCCAGGCTGCTTCGGCAGCTTTTTTACCTCGATGAAAAGCAAAGAAGAGCAGGTGTCGAAAATGTTGATTTTTGCCTCCTGGGTATTCCATTTCTAAGCCTCAAAACTAATAAAAAATTAAATAACTCAAAAATACAATTAACATAGTTTTGTAGAGCAGAAAGAGTTTTATCGAATGAATACTTACCCTTTGCCAAACAGCAAACAAATCGTTGTAAAAGAAAATATAAAAGCGCTACGAACTTATTCCCCAACCCAATAGTTCATGTGTAGTTTCAGTTGTCAGGCCACAGGAGGAGTGTGCGTGCAGCTCTCCTGGGAGAGCCAGGATTCCGGATGGTCTTTCCCCTACTGTCAACTCTAACAGTCCCGCAGAGCAGAACTCCTCAGGGCACCAATATCTGGAGTGCTACTGAAACCCCCTGAGATGAGGGTGGGAGGGTACCAGAGCTTGTCCCTAAGGGCCCTGATAATTTGGCACGTCTGCAGTATCTAAAGAGAAAATACTGGAGCAACTGCTGGACAATGGTACCCTGTTGTTCCTTTGCCAATAATTAATGTTGCTATTATTAATAAAAAGATATATGTTTATGATGGTTTCAGAACAAAAAGCTGAGGGTCCCTAGGAAGCCAAGAGTTATGTCAAGTCACTCTCAAAATCTGTCCACACCAGTCCTAAAAACTTTAATTTTTACTAACCTCCAACAATATATATGCAGATTCTCTTAAAGTTGAGAAAGTAGAAACTATTTAAAGAGTATTGCTGAATACAATAGTTTCAAATCATTATATGTTCACAACTATTACCATGTACGGGAAGGGAGATGAGAAACCTTTGACCATTATCAGTCCAAGGCTATTTTTGAAGAGTTTAGTGTATTGACACAAGATACCTTCCCACCCGGGTGAGTCAGTCCAGATGTCTGGGGGAAGGTGATATGGAACTTCTAGTCTGTCAATATTCCTTCATCCATTTAAGGGTGGAGGGGGTCATGTCCCCTGCCTGCAACCCCATCAGAAAGCTCCAAGTTTGGGGGAATAAATGTCAGTGACCTTACTAGAGAAGAGTATTTCTATCATCCTGGTATCTGTTAGCAGAATCTGAACAAAAGGAAGTTTGAGAGGGTGCTGTCACCTACTAGGTGGCACAAAGTGCCCCTTGAGGCATCCCCTACACTAGACAATAGCTCACAACGAGGCAGTAGCTGTGTAGAGGCCAAAGAGCTGTAAGAAACAAGAAAGACATGGACTGCAGTGGAAATGTCCTGCTTCCTTTCTAGAATATTGACCCACGTTTGAATATTGTAATCACTGGTTAAATTAAAAGAGAAAATTTAGGCTCTGTCCTCTCGATCACTAGGATATTCCGGGAGAGGTGAATGGTTAAATTACTGAAAGACACTGGACAAGGGAAGGAACTGTAGCATCAGACCTAAGCATGGGCAGAGGGGAAGCCCCTCGCCAGGATCAGCTTCCCTGAGCAGAGACGCTGAGGCTGTGCGCGAGGACCTGGAGGAGAACGGGCCCTCCTCTGGGGAAGAGCCCGGACGAGTATGGCCTCACTGTGGGACAGAGCAGAAAACTGCTAAGGGGTATTCGGAAACGGGGCTACCTAGAAGGACTGCAGGAGAAAACATTTATCAATTTCCCTTTGCTTTTGATAAAACTTCCGTTTCATTCTTTGTCACCACATGGCTGAAGCCAGAGTTAGTTCTGGTCTAACGCATAGGACAGTAGAGATTTCTCCAGATTTCTGTCTGGAATGTAAACCAAATGAAATAACTGCCCTCATCCTTTGACCCACAGATACAGCTAACTCAAGGGTTTTCAAAATTTCATTACTTTTAATTACTCCAGGGAAATATGTTAGTCATCCAACCAGCTTTTGTCAGGAAGCTACTGTGAGCTAGGCACCGTCAGACAGTGAACAGAACGCACCAACATTCTTGTTCTCAGGAGGCACACAGAGCGATGGAGGGAACAGAAAGTAAACAAGACAGACAGGTTAAAATATATGGACTGATTGTGGTAAGTCCTGAGTAGATTTTTTTAAGACGGAAGAAGAACAGGAAATGTTGTGAGAGGAGATATATTTTCCTGTAGGCTGGCCAAGAAGTGACAGTGACAAGGTGACAATTGATGAAGGACCTGAGGGAAGTGTGGCCGAGAACCGAACAGGTTTCCAGGACATTCCAGGGAGAGAGACGGTGCCGTGCCAGAGCAGGAGCAGGTGCTGCCTGCTGGAGCAGAAGGAACCCAGGGGCTGGACCAGATTCACTGAGAGGAATACAAGTCAGAGGGCCTGACGGGACAGGGTGCCAGGTCCTGGGAGGCCTTGTAGTTCATAATAAGCTGGCCTCTCAGAGTCAAACTGCAAAGGCACTGGGAGGGAGTCAACAGGATATCGTGTGTCATTTACAGCTGAACAGGCTCGCTGGCTGCCATTTTGAGAAGGCCCCAAAGGGATCAATACCGCAGAGGAAAACTAGTGAGGGGTACTCCTATAATCCAGGGAGAGAAGGTGGGGGCTTGGACCAGGTGGCAGTGGAGGAGGTGGTGGCTGGTGGCCAGATGCTAGACACAGTTTGAAGATAAAACCTGTAAGATTTGCTCCACATGGAATGTGGGATGTGGAAAGAGAGAAAGAAAGAATGCATGTAACATATTTGTAGTTGCTTGTTTATTTTATTAAAAATATTTAAATATAGAAGAGATTGCTAGATGAAGGATATTCCTTTTGTTATTCTTCCAAATTTTGTGTTTGGAAATTTTCATAGTAGAAACTTAAGGGGGAAATAGTTAATAAATAGTTCCTAAGCAACAATCCAATCAATTGCATTTTAATTTGCTGTGACATAATTTTTTTGATGTAACAGATTCTCAGTAACTACATCCTCAGGCACAAGTATAAAAGGACTGGGTCTGTTCTAACTACATCCTCAGGCACAAGTATAAAAGGACTGGGTCTGTTCTGCCTACATTTCTACTTCCTGTAGGGCTTTCCGGGGCACAACTCGCAAATTCTCAAGAAAGGCAACTAACCTAACAGCTCCAGATCAAAGAGCTTTATGAAGACCTATTTTAAGTTGCTGATATAAAAAGTGGACGTTTTCACAAAAGCCCTGGTAAGTTTCTAATCATTAAAGATGTCTGTTTCATCAACTTTCTTTAAAAGCTGTTTTTTAACACTAATTATAAAAAATAATCAGAACTATAAAAATGAATATATTTTCAAGTGTACGCAAGCTATTTCTAACAAAACAATTCTAAAACGGATGAGAAATCTCACTGATTTCATACATACACATTGCAAGATGTAATTTAAGTTGACTGCAGAGTTCTTTAAAAAAGAAACCTTCCCACAAGCAGGTGTAGTGTTTCTGAAGGTGGAAGGCTCTGTGGTTTGGATCGAAGAGCTAAGTAAAATACAGATCAGAAGATCAGGAACTGAAGCATACCAAACTGTGAGGAAAATTGTAGCCAGGTGCCACTATGCCAAACTGTCCTGTTGAACTCAAAATGATAGTAAATGTTTACACCTAAAGATTAAACCCTTCAAATTTTAATTATTTTGTTTAGGGTTTTCCTTCATAACTAGCTTATACTGAGACTATGCAAAGAAATACATAATTATAATGTGTCCTTTGTAAAATGAAACTAACTTGCTTTGTAGTTTCAGCTCTGAAGACAAGCAGAGCAGAGCGTGAACCAGCTGGCCTCCAGCCAGGAGTGCAAGAATTCTTTCCTGGAGGTAAGATCTCCTGTGGGCTGGGCACTGGCGCTTGCCCTACCGGTTTGAGCCTTCCTCTGAGAGAGAAAATTACAGTCCTTAGCGAGTAGATCCTGAAATTAAGTACTCATAGGAGAACTGGGGTTCAAAATGGTCCCAGCACAGAATAAAGGAGTTAAGATGGAGGTCTTCTCCCCCAGATCCAACCAGAGCAACACCTTTAAACAAGTAAAGAAATAGAACAAAAACAACCACCACCAAGACAACTCTGGTTCTGGTCCAATTCCTACACCATGAATGGGAAAACAGGTGGGCTAAAAGGAGACATAATTTAATCATGACTTTATTTTCCTGATCACAACTGCTCCCTCATTATTTATACTAGGTAGCTTCTTGACAAATCCAAAGGTCCCTGTGTTTAAAACATATGCCAGCACAGTGTCTCCGGGCATATAGTGGCTGATAAACAGGAAATCCTTCATGTGCTGCTTCTTATAGAATGCTGGAGGACCCTGGCTAAGATAAAACACTGCCTAATATGTGAACAGAGTTTCTGAGGAGAGTGATAAAAACACCTCCACAGGAGACTCCATCTGCCCAGAGTAGCAAGAGCAGTCAACACAGCAGAGGGTGACCATGAGCCCCCTGGAAGGCTGGCTCCCTGAGAACCAGGACAGAAAACCCTGTATGAGAAGCATGTTCCCGCAGGGACTGGACCTGAGATGGCAAAGCTAATAAGGGGTGTGAGGAGACTGGGACTCGGGTTGCTGTGATGTGCCTGCTGGATGAAGAACATATGTCTAACCTTTCTTTAAAAAACATAAACTCCTCTCTCACTCATTATGACCATCTGCTGGGAAACTGGACTTGGTTCTGGTCTAATGGATTACAAAATGAAGAAAATTCAAAACCACAATCTCCTCACACCTGTTAAAATGGTTATTATCAAAAAGATGAGAATAACAAGTGTTGGTAAGGATATACAGAAAAGGGAATCACTGGGCGCTGTTGGTGGGAATTTAAATTGGTGCAGTCACCAATGAAAAACAGTAGGGAGGTTCCTCAAAAAATTAAAAATAGAGCTACCATATGACCCAGCAATTCCACTTGTGGGTCTTACTTAAAGAAAACAAAAACTCTATCTCAAAAAGATATCTGCACCCCCAGGTTCACGGTAGCATTATTATTATTTATGAAAAAAAGTTTTTATAAATTTTATATAGAAAATTAACTTTAACAGAGTGACATTGATCAATAAGAGTACATAGATTTCAGGTAAACATTTCTACAGCATTTGAACTGCTGATTATGTTGTATACCCATCACCTGAAGTCAAATTATTTTACATCACTTTATATTTGTCCCTCTTTGCATCCTATCCCTACCCTATACCCTCCCCCTCCTCCACATCCTTCTCCCTGGTAACCACTTCACTTTTATTCATGTCCATGAGTCTCAGTTTTATGTCCCACCTATGTGTGAAATCATACAGTTCTTAGCTTTTTCTGCTTTACTTATTTCACTCAGTATAATGTTCTCAAGAATGTCACTATGTCATCATTTCTCATAGCTGGGTAGTATATATGTACATATCTTCTTTATCCGATCCTCTATCAAGGGACACTTTGGTTGTTTCCATGATTTGGCCACTGTGAACAATGCTGCGATGAACATGGGGCTGCATGCGTCTTTAAGTGTCAATGTTTTTGAGCTTTGGGGGTATATACCCAGTAGAGGGATTGCTGGGTCATTTGGTAGTTCTATTCTTAACTTTTTGAGGATCCACCATATTTTCTTCCATAATGGTTGTACTAATTTGCATTCCCACCAGCGTGAATGAGGGATCCTTTTTCTCCACAGCCTCTCCAACACTTGTTATTACCTGTCTTGTTGGTAATAGCCAATCTAACAGGTGTGAGGTTGTATCTCATAGTTTTGATTTGTATTTCTTGAATAGCTAATGAAGATCAACATCTTTTCATATATCTGTTGGCCATTTGTATGTCCTCTTGGGAGAAGTGTCTGTTCAGGTCCTCTCGCCATTTTTTAATTAAATTATTGGCTTGTTTGTTGCTGAGTTTTGTAATATTTAAATTTGTTTATATATTTTGTATATTAACCCATTAACGGAACTCTTGTTTGCAAATATCTCCCATTTAATTGGCTGCCTATTTTTTGTTGTTGTTGTCAGTTTCTTTTCCTGTGCAGAGGCTTTTCAATTTGATATAGTCCCATTCATTTATTTTTGCCTTTACTTTCCTTGTCTTTGGGGTCAAATTCATAAATTGTTCTCTACAGCCAAGGTCCATGAGTTTAGTACCTATGTTTTTTTCTATGTAATTTATTGTTTTGGATCTTATATTTAGGTCTTTGATCCATTTTGAATTAATTTATGTGCAGGGGGAGAAACTGTAGTCAAGTTTTATTCCTCTGCATGTGACTTTTCAAATTTCCCAGCACCATTTATTGAAGAAGCTTTCTTTTTTCCATTGTATATTTCTGGCTCCTTTGTCAAAGATGATTTGTCCATATATATAATTATATGTAGTTTTATTTCTGGGCTCTCGATTCTGTTCAATTGTTCTGTATGTCTATTTTTCTGCCAATACCATGCTGTTTTGATTATGTGGCTCTACAGTATAATTTGAAGTCAGGTAGTGCGATACCTCCAGTTTCTTTTTTTTCTCAGGATTGCTTTGGCTATTTGGGGTTTTTTATGGTTCCATGCAAACCTGGTAATTTTTTGTTCTATTTCTTTAAAAAATGACATTGGGATTTTGATGTGGATTGCAGTAAATTTGTATATTGCTCTGGGTAATATGGGCATTTTAACTATGTTGATTCTTCCAATCAATGAACATGGAATATTTTTCCATCTCGTCTTTTCCAATTTCTTTCAATGATGTTTTACAGTTTTCAGTATATAGGTCCTTCACATCCTTTGTTTATTCCTAGGTATTTTATTTTGTTGTTGTTGTTTCAATTGTAAGAGGAATTGTTTATTGTAGTTCATTTCCCAAAATTTCATTGTTGGCATATAGAAAAGCAATGGACTTTTGTATGTTGATTTTGTATCCTGCAACTTTACTGTTATTGGTTTATTGTTTCTACTAGTTTTTTTGGTGTAGTCTTTGGGGTTTTCTATATACAGGATTATGTCATCTGCAAAAAGTGATACCTTTACTTCTTCTTTCCTGATATGGATGCCTTTTATTTCTTTCTCTTGCCTAATCGTTCTGGTAAAACCTCCAGAACTATGTTGAATAAGAGTGGAGAGAGTGGGCAGCCTTGTCTTGTTCCAGCTTCGAGAGGAAAAGCCTTCATTTTTCACCATTTAGTATGATATTAGCTGATGGTTTGTCATATATGGCCTTTATTATGTTAAGGTACTTTTCTTCTATTCCTATTTTATTGAGTGTTTTAAACATAAAGGGATGTTGTATCATCAATGTCTTTTCTGCATCTATTGACAGGATCATATAATTTTTGCCCCTTGTTTTGATGTGGTGTATTATGTTGATCAATTTCCATATGTTGAACCATCCTTGTGCTGCTGTAATGAATCCCACTTGATCATGATGTATTATTTTTTTAATGTGTGTTGTATTTGATTTGCTAGTATTTTGTTTAGGATTTTTACATCTGTATTAATTAGAGATAACTGTTTTGTAGTTTTCTTTTTTTGTGTTATCCTTGCCAGTTTTTGGTATGAGGGTTATGTTGGCCTCATAAAATGTGTTAGGGATTATTGCTTCTTCTATTTTTTGGAAGACTTTCAAAAGGATAGGTACCAAATCTTTGAATGTTTGGTAGAATTCACTAGTGTAGCCATCTGGTCCTGGACTTTTGTTTTTGGGGAGATTTTGATAGTTGTTTCTATTTCCTCCCTGCTTATAGGTAAATTTAGGTTTTCCACTTCTTCGTGACCCAGTCTAGGAAGATTGTATAGTTCTAAGAATGCATCCATTTCCTCTAGGTTATTGAATTTGGTGACATATAATCTTTCATAATATTTTACTATGATCCTTTGTACATCTAAGATATCTGTGATAATTTCTCCTCTTTTATTTTGGATTTTGTTTATATGAGTCCTTCTTTTTTTTAACTTAGTGAATCTAGCCAGTGGTTTATTGATTTTATTAATATTTTCAAAGAACCAGCTCTTTGTTGTATTAATTTTTTCTATAGTGTTTTTGTTCTCTACTTCATTTAGTTCTGCTCTAATTTTTACCATTTCCTTTCTTCTACTGACTTTAGGTTGCCTTTGCTTTTCTTTTTCTAGTTCCTTAAGCTGTGATGTTAGGTTGTTTACTTAGGATCTCTCGTTTCATGATATAAACCTGTAATGAGATCAACTTCCCTTTTATTACTGCTTTTGCTGCATCCCAGAAATTTCAATATGTTGTGTTGTCGTTTTCATTTGTCTGTAAATATCTTTTGATCTCTGCTTTTATTTCTTCTTTGATCCATTCATTTTTTTGAAGCATGTTGTTTAATTTCCACATTTTTCTAGGTTTTTTTACTTCCTTTTTACAGTTGAATTCTAACTTCAAAGCCTTATTATCAGAAAATATGCTTGGTATAACTTCAATCTTCCTAAATTTGCTGATGTTAGTTCTATGACCCAACACATAGTCTATCATTGAGAAGGTTCCATGTGCACTAGAGAAGAATCTATAAGCTGATGTTTTGGGATGAAATGTCCTATAAATGTCTTTTATATCCATTTGATCCAGAGTGTCATTTACGGCTGATATTTCTTTATTGATTTTCTATTTGGATGATATATTTAAAGCTGTCAATGGTATGCTGAAATCTCCAAGTATGATTGTATTTTTGCCTGCTTCTATTTTTAGATCAGTTAGTAGATGCTGTATATATTTTAGTGCTCCCTGGTTCAGTGCATATATATTAAGAAGTGTTATGTATTTTTGATACAGTGTCATTAGGAAATGTCCATCTTTGTCTCTGATTACCTTTGTCATCTTGAAGTCAGAACTGTCAGATATGAGTATGGCAATCCCTGCTTTTCTTTGGATATTATTTGCTTGGAAAATTGTTTTCCAAACTTTCACTTTGAGTGTACTTTTGTCCTTGCAGCTTAGATGTGTCTCTTGAAGACAGCATATGGCTGGGTTTTGCTTTTTTATTCAATCTGCTACTCTGTGCTTCTTTATTGGTGAGTTCAGTCCATTTACATTTAGGGTAATTATTAACACTTGAGGATTTCCTATACCCATTTTTTGTTTTGTTTTCTGGTACTTCTGTGTCTCATTTGGTCCTTCTCTTTAGTGCTTCTGTCAGTTGCTTTTGTTTGGTGGTATTCCATACTTCTTTCTCTTGTTTCTTCTTTTTTTGAACTGTGTATTTCAGTAGTGGCTTTTTCATGAGTGGTTACCATTAGGTTATTAAGAGCCATATTTCCATATGTACAAGAGTCCTTTGTCTTATGAGTTCTCCTGCACTCATCCTTTTTTGCTACTGCAGATCTTTATCCCCTCCCCTTTTATGTTATTGTTGTCACAGATTATCCTTGTTTTTATTGTGACTTTGTTGGAGCTTTTACTTGCAGTTTTGTTTTGTTATTTGTATCTGGTTGAATAACCCTCTTGAGTATTTCCTGCAATGGGGGTTTTCTGGTGATAAACTCCCTCAATTTATATATGTCTTTAAGTTTTTATTTCTCCTTCATATTTGAAGAATAACTTTAATGGATATAGTATTCTTAGCTGGTAATTCCTCTCCTTCAGTACTTTGAATGTTTGGTTCTACTCTCTTCTGGCTTGTAGAGTTTCTGCTGAGAAGTATGATGATAACTTAATGGGCTTTCCTTTATATGTTATGTTTTTCTCTTCCCTAGCTGCCTTGAGGATTTGTTCTTTGTCACTGATTTTTGACAATTTTATTACAATGTGCCTTGGAGTATGTCTGTTTGGGTTGAAGTTACTCGGTATTCTATTTGCATCTTATATTTGAGGCTCTAACTCTTTCCATAGGCTTGGGAAACTCTCATCAATTATTTGTTTGAATAGGCTCTCCATTCTCTTCTTCCTCTCTTCTTTTCTGATATACTCATTATTGTTATATTGCTCTTTCTGATGGGGTCACCCAATTCTTATAGAGCTCTCTTATTTTTTAAATTCATGAGTGTCTTTCCTCTTCTCTCTGGAGCATCTCTAGTTTTCAATGTCACTGATTCTTTCCTCTCTCTGGCTTGTTCTATTAGCTAAACTTGCTACCTGAATTCTTGATTCATGTATTGAGTTTTTCATCTCTGTTTTTAAAGTTTCAACCTCCTTGGTGAGGTATTTGTTTTGTTCATTCATTCATTTTCTGAACTCAATAAGTTGCTTGTTGGTGATTCCTGGTATCTCGTTGAATATTTTCAGAACTTCAATTTTGAGTTCTCTATCATTTAATTCCAAGGTTTCCATGTGATTAAGATTTTTTTCTGGAGATTTTTTCATTTTCTTTTTGAACTATGTCTCTGTCCTGTGTAGCCATGGTATTCAATTTCTTCTTCCTTAATGGCATTGAGAGTGCTATTTTTCAGCATCCTAAAAACAACCCCCACAACAATGAAAAATTAAAATAAAAATATACCATAAAAATATAAAAAATTTAAAATAGTAACAAGTAAAAAAGAATAACCACACAAGACAAAAATCAAAAAAAATAAAAAACAAACATAACACTCACAAGGAATAAAAAATATAAAAATTAAAGAAAATGATATTCAAAAGAGAAAACAAGAATAAGAAGGAAAAAAGAGGAAATAAAGGAAAAATAAATTTCGGTTTTGTGGTTACTGTTTTTCTTCCAGTAGGTGTTGCTGTATTACAAGTTTCAGCTCTGAAATTCCTGAATTGTTCACCACTGAGATGTTACTGTCATAACGATGTAAGCAGGGCCACAGTCATACTGGTGGGTGGGGCAAGCTGTGAGGGCTTTACAGCTTCGGCTTTATGGCTTCAGCTTTACAATTTTCCACCTCTAGCTATGGTGATCTCAGGCCTCCAGGAACTCCTCCCCTGTCTCAACAGCCCTGGGGACTGGACGTGAAGCACCTCTATTCTTCAGAGCAGAGAGTAGTTCTAAAGAGCTAGCTGTGGGGTTTGTCTCTGCCATTCTCCATACCTACAAAGTGAGGGAGGTGGGATCTAGGAGGCTGGGTGGGGAATGCACTTTAGTTTTCTTTGTCTTTTCCAAGTGCAGGCTGCAGGCTAACTGCAGGGACATGACCCCATGCTCTGGCTGCTTTGGTTTATCTCCCCCTCTGTCCCTCTATCTCACCACTCCTCCCAGCAGTAGAAGACCCACTCACTTCAGGTTTCCCTCTCTGTGCCCTTCAGACAAAACCCAGACAGCCCAAGCTTCCCTCCTCCCCATAGTCCAGCAGAGAAAAAAACAAACAAACCAGTCACTCAGGGTTTGTTTCCTCCCCACAGCCAACCGCAAATACATTTTATCTTCTGCCCCCCTTCTCAGCCTGTCCCACCTTTAGTCCATTCAGTGCATGAATCTTTCAGGTAATTCTATGAGCCCAGTTAGGGTTCTTTCACTGCATTATAGTTGTTCAATTTGTTGAAATTTCAAAGGAAGAGATCAGGCGTATCTCTCACACCACCATTACTCTGACATCCAATGAAGTTTCCTATTTTTTTTCCACCTCCACTTACCCAATTTTCTATTTTAAAGATTTTTTGCAATATGGGAACCAATTTCTTTATTACTTAAGATTCTGGTTTTGAGTTACAAAGAAAACCAATTTCACCAACTTAAGCTTAAAAGGTAATATTATTATAATGATAAAGGGATATGTCACCCCAGTTAACAGCTAATTCTAACTTCATAATTACAATTATAATCACTAGGACAGTGGTTGGCAAACTCATTAGTCAACAGAGCCAAATATCAACAGTACAACACTTGAAATTTCTTTTGAGAGCTAAATTTTTTAAACTTAAACTATATAGGTAGGTACATTCCTTATTGAGGTAGTGCCCACACATGGTATTTTGTGGAAGAGCCACACTCAAGGGGCCAAAGAGGCGCATGTGGCTCATGAGCCACAGTTTGCCAACCAGGGATCTAGGAATCAAGGGCACTCATCAGAAATAAAAACAGTAAAACTAAGTACTAAGCAGTTTTAAGAATCATCCTTGAACAATTATTTTGTACATGCTGTTTAGATTAAACTATCTACATAATGGACTCTGTGACTTTAATGATAAAGTATCATACTAAAATACTTATTGTATTACTTTTTCCAAGGAAGAAGGATGCAGCTGCGATATGAGTGAACAAGTAAATCTACCTGAAATGATCAAAGACTGGAACAAAGAGCATGTGAAACAATGGGTAATCAAAGACCTTAAGACTGATGAGAAATACGGGCAGATTCTATTCAATGAAGAAGTGACAGGATTAGTCCTGCAGGAATTAAGTGAAAAGGACCTTAGAGACATGGGACTACCTTGGGGTCCAGCACTTTTGATAAAACGTACGTATGACAAATTGAATAATAGTTTCCCTGAAAATCACAATCAGGATGCTGGGCAATTAGATCCTACAAAACCCTCCAAAAAAGGACACCATAAAAAGTCACAACAAACAAAAAAAGAAGAGAAGCAATCAATGCCACCCAATACTGATCATAATCTCAGAGAGATCGGAGATACCAAGGAACAAGTTCTTGTAAAAGAAAATGCATTAAATGAAGTAGTGACCGCTAAAGACAAAAGAAAGAATGAGCCAAAACCTGAACAGTTGACTTGTATACCATATCCTTTTGATCACTTCCATAGCAGCCATCGTTACATAGAACATTATGTTCTACAACCTGAAACAGGACCACTCAACCTAATAGACCCAGTACATGAATTCAAAGCCTTCACAAATACAGAAAATGCCACAGAGAAGGACATTAAGATGAAATTTAGCAATGAAGTCTTCCGATTCACATCAGCTTGTATGAATTCACGCACCAATGGCACCATCCATTTTGGGGTCAATGACAAACCCCACCATGGGGAAATTGTTGGTGTACAAGTCACTAGTAAAGAGGCCTTCATTGACCACTTCAATCTAATGATCAAACAGTATTTTGAAGACAGTGACATTAGTGAAGCCAAGAAGTGCATTCGACAGCCAAGGTTTGTGGAAGTCCTACTACAGAACAATACACTATCTGACGGATTTGTCATTGAAGTAGACGTTATTCCAAAATACTCTGTCTGTAAAGAAAAGTATTTTTACATTAAGATGCAAAACTGTAAAGATGAAACATGGAAACAAAACCAAGATATTTCACTGTTTGTGAGAGATGGCGCAAGCTCTAAGGATATCCTGGCCAATGTCACGCAACGAGATGTGGATTTCAAAACATTTTTTAGAAAACTAAATTCACTGGCAGCATCTAGAAAAGAGGCTGAAGAAAAATATGAGGTGAAGGCACACAGGATGGAGAGTGAAGGACGAAAGCTGGTTAAACTTCTCATAGGAAACCGAGAGTCACTGGATAATTCATACTACAATCAGTACATTCTTGTAATAAATAAATGCCATCCAAACCAAACAAAGAACTTCGATTTTCTAAAGGAGATTAAATGGTTTGCTGTGTTGGAGTTTGATCCTGAATCTGAGAGCAAGGGAGTGGCCAAAGCTTACCAAAAAAGCCGAGTAGCAAACCTTCACTTTCCAAACCAGTATGAGGAAAATACAACTACTCTAAGTGAGAAGATTTCTAGTCTGAACCTTTACGATCAGACCAGCTGGATCTTCTGCAATGGCAGGTCAGCCTTGAAAGATGAGAGGTATAAGCCTCTAGAACCATGTTTATGGCAGAAAGAAAGAGCTTCTGAAGTCAGGAAAGTGATTTTATTTCTCATAGATGAAAATCTAATGAGAAGAGGGAAATTTTTGGTAGTGTTTCTATTACTCTCTCCAGTGGAAAGCCCAGGAGACCCACTCATTGAAACCTTCTGTGCTTTCTACCAAGCCTTCAATGGAATGGACAATATATTGTGTATTTGTGTAAATTCACACATTTATCAACGATGGAAAGATCTACTACAAGTAAGACAGATAATGGCAGATGAGTTAACACAGCACAGTATTTCCACTTTGGATTTAGAATTGATAAACAGTACTATCCTTAAACTAAAACCAGTCACTGAGTCATCAAGAAGGATTTTGCCCTTCAGGGGTTTGTCCTCAGTTTTCCTAGAGAAAAAGGAAGAGGATATCTTGACTGCACTGGAAATTCTCTGTGCAAATCAGTGTAAAGACACAGATATCGAGAAAAATGAATCTAAATTTGAAGAATTTAAGAAAACAAAAGAAGAGCACTTTTATCGAGGTGGCAAAGTATCCTGGTGGAACTTCTATTTTTCTTCTGAAAACTATACTTCAGCCTTTGTCAAAAGAGACAATTATAAAGAACTTAAAGATCTAATATGTCAGGCAGAGTCTTCTAAACCAGCATTTGTAAAAATTATCAATCTTTATCATCATCCAGGCTGTGGGGGTACTACATTGGCTATGAATGTTCTCTGGGACCTAAAGGAAGACTTCAGATGTGCTGTGTTAAAAAACAAAGCAATTGATTTTGAAGAAATTGGAGAACAAGTAACCAAGTTGATTACCTACAAGGCAAACAGCCATCAGGATTACTTCCCTGTACTTCTCCTAGTGGATGACTTGGAAGAACAGGAAACTGTCCACATTCTACAGAATACAATCCATTTCATCTTAGCAGAGAGGGGTTTGCGATATGAGAAAACACTGGTAACTATCTTAAATTGCATGAGATCCAAGAATCCCGATGAAAATGCAATATTAGCAGACAGTATTGCACTAAAATACCAGCTTTCTCCCAAGGAACAAAGAGCTTTTGAGGCCAAACTGGAGGAAATTGAAAAGCAACACAAGAACTGTGAAAACTTTTATTCATTCATGATCATGAAAGGAAATTTTGATAAAATGTATATAGAAAATGTAGTCAAGAATATCCTAAAAGGACTGGATACTGACAGCAAGGAAGCACAACTCATTTCTTTCCTGGCTCTGCTCAACACTTATGTTACTGATTTTACCATTTCAGTGTCACAATGTGAAATATTTTTGGGAATCATATACACTAGTATGCCCTGGAAACAGAAAGCCTCGAAGACAAGATGGGAGCCTATTCTACACTCCTGGTAAACACAGAAGTTGCAGAATACGGGAGATACACAGGTGTGCGTATCATTCACCCTCTGATTGCCATCTGCTGTCTAGAAGAACTGGAAAGAAGCTATCAATTGGATAAGTGCCAAATTACATTAAAGCTATTAAAAGAGAACTTATTCTTTGTTTCTGGAATAGGAAGAGACAAATTTCAACATGACGTGCAAACTCTTCTGCTTACAAGACAGCGCAAAGAGTATGGAGACGAAACAGACACTTTGTTTTCTCAGTTAATTGAAGCTTTACAGAATGATGAAGTTGAAAGGGTCTTGACTGAAGGAAGTATCCGATTCCCACAAAATGCATTTATTTGTCAGGCCTTAGCAAGACATTTCTACATTAAAGAGAAGAACTTTGACACTGCTCTGGATTGGGCAAATGAGGCCAAAGAGAGAGCACCTAAAAATTCCTATATCTCAGGCACACTTGGTCAGGTCTACAAAAGTAAAATCAAATGGTGGTTGGATGAAAACAAAAACCGTAGGGATATCACTGTTAATGATCTAACACATTTCTTAGAAGTCGCTGAAAATGCATCAAGAGCTTTCAAAATATCCCAAGAGCAAACCGATACGCAAGACTATGAAACAGCGACCTGGTCACCACAGAAGTCCCAAAGGAAATATGACACATATAATACAGCTGGTTTCATGGGTGAAATAGAAGTTGGCCTTTATGCTATTCAGATTCTTCAGCTCACTCCCTGTTTCCACAAAGAAAATGAATCATCTAAAAAAATGATGGTAGAATTTTTATCAGGAAAGGGGAATATTCCCAGTAACCCAAAAAATTATTATGTGGCTCTTAGCAAATACACATCCTACTTACAAAATTTACAATCGGATATGAGAAAGTGCTTTGACTTTTTTTCTGATTATATGGGCCTTTTGAAATCAAGAAATATCCAAAAAGAAACAGTGGAGATCTTTTTAAGCAAGAAAATCAGTGATTATATAAAAAAATACGTGGTCCTCTTCTGCCAGTTGGATCCGAGTCTATTACAAAGCAAAGAGAGTTGCCTACTCCAAGAGAACTGCAGGAAAGCTCTAGAAGCTTTGAGAGCAGAAAGGTTTTCTGGACTTCTAGAATATCTTAATCCGAATCACAAACAGGCTGCAGACATTATGGAAAGCATAGTGAACAAATATGCTTTCCTCTTGCAGCAAAATCCAAATAAACGGCTGACAAAGGAAAAGCAAAATTTCATTTTGGCCAACATCATTCTCAATTGTCTAAAACCCAACTCCAAGTTCATTCAGCCATTTAACAATCTTAAAAAACTGCTCCGAGAAGTGCTACAATACACAAGACAAAGCCTTCAATATCCAGACCCTTATTTCTTGGCCTGCCTCCTGTTCTGGCCAGAAAATGAAGAGCTAGATGAAGATGCCAAACTAATGGAAAAGTATGTTTCTTCCTTACACAGGTCCTTCAACAGGCAGTACGGGAGGATGAGCAGGTCCAGGCAGCCAAGCACATTCTTCTATCTGGGGAATAAGAGGGGTCTCAATAGTCTTGTTCACAAGGCCGAGATAGAGCAGCACTTCAGTAAAGTAAAAGATGTAAATTCTTTCTGGCAGAGTGGAGATGTGTGGAAAAAAAAGAAAGTCAAAGACCTCCTGCGTCGTCTCACTGGTCTGGCTGAGGGCAAGAACATCTCCATTGAATATGGAACAAAGGAAAAAATAAAAATACCAGTGACATCTGTTTACTCAGGTCCACTCAGAAGTGGTAGGAACATAGAAAGAGTGTCCTTCTACCTGGGGTTTTCCATTGAAGGTCCTTTAGCATATGATATTAAAGTTATTTAGGAAGACATATTAGGTCGTATGTGTTTACTGAGATTTATCTTTATGTTTTTCCCTCTATTCCCATGGCTTTTTTTTTTTTTTTTCTGAAGTTGGAAACGGAGAGGCAGTCAGACAGACTCTCACATGCGCCCGACCAGGATCCACCCGGCACGCCCACCAGGGGGCGATGCCCTGCCCATCTGGGGCGTTGCTCTGTTGCAACCAGGGCCATTCTAGCGCCTGAGGCAGAGGCCATGGAGCCATCCTCAGCGCTGGGGCCAACTTTGCTCCAATGGAGCCTTGGCTGCAGGAGGGGAAGAGAGAGACAGAGAGGAAGGAGAGGGGGAGGGTGGAGAAGCAGATGGGCGCTTCTCCTGTGTGCCCTGGCCAGGAATCTAACCCGGGACTCCTGCACACCAGTCTGACACTCTACCACTGAGCCAACTGGCCAGGGCCTATTCCCATGGCATTTTGATGGCATTACTGGTTTACTTCTTTTTTTTTTTTTTTTTTTTTCATTTTTCTGAAGCTGGAAATGGGGAGAGACAGTCAGACAGACTCCCGCATGCGCCCGACCGGGATCCACCCGGCACGCCCACCATGGGGCGATGCTCTGCCCACCAGGGGGCGATGCTCTGCCCATCCTGGGCGTCGCCATATTGCGACCAGAGCCACTCTAGCGCCTGAGGCAGAGGCCACAGAGCCATCCCCAGCGCCCGGGCCATCTTTGCTCCAATGGAGCCTTGGCTGCGGGAGGGGAAGAGAGAGACAGAGAGGAAAGCGCGGCGGAGGGGTGGAGAAACAAATGGGCGCTTCTCCTGTGTGCCCTGGCCGGGAATCAAACCCGGGTCCTCCGCACGCTAGGCCGACGCTCTACCGCTGAGCCAACCGGCCAGGGCTACTTCTAATCATATATTTTGCTTTTGTCTCCCCAAATAACTTATAAGCCTTGGAGGGGCGAGAAACATGTTTATACACACAGCTTGTCACACAGTAGAGTCAACTGTTTAATGTTTTAAATATGAGCTTTCAGACTAACATATCTAATTTTAAAGTTTCAATTGATGTCTACTGGTCACATCATTACTGGTTACAGGTCAATAAAATGTGTTTTAATTCTATCACTCTTATGAATTTTCTGAATTAAGAATTATTTCTTCACTGTGAAAGCAGAGATTTAAATAAGATGGATATGGAAAAGGAAGCCCTTCCTTGGTTTATAAACTCAGACGCAGAGATCCACACCAGAGTACCACTTACCTCATCTTGGTATCAATAAAATATACTGGGAGGCCCTGGCCAGTTGGCTCAGTGGTAGAGCATTGCTCTGTGTGTGAATGTTACAAATTCGATTCCCAGTCAGGGCACAGAGGAAAAGTGACCATCTGTTTCTCCATCCCTCCCCTCTTCATTCAGTCTCTCTCTCTCTCTCTCTCTCTCTCTCTCTCTTTCTCTCTCTCTCTCTTCCCCTCCTGCAGACATGGCTGAATTAGTTTCAGCAAGTTGGCACTGCATGCTGAGGATGGCTCCATGGAGCCTCTATCTTAGGCATTAAAAATAGCTCAGTTGCCGAGCAATGGCCCCAGTGTACAGAGCAGCGCCAGTAGGGGGCTTGCTGGGTGGATCCCAGCGTGGGTGCATGCAGGAGTCTGTCTCTCTGTCTCCTCTTCTCTCACTAAAAAAAATACACGTAGAGGTAAATATTCTGTTCCCACCCTCCATTTACCCATCCACACACACAAATCTTTGTATTCCTTGCCCTTCTCTCAATTCATTGCTTTAGGAGGGAGGAGAGAGAAGACAACCAACTAGTCACAAGCTTAAATTCCATCCATCCTCTTGAGCCCATTTACAGATGAAACTGTTTCTTGGTCCATTCTTGTCTCTGTCAACACAGTCTTATTTCCACCTGTTTTTCAGAACTCATCTCCCTGGCTTCAATTTTTACCCTCTTTACTTCTCAACCTGTGCTATATGAAACTTGTTCTCTCTGGAAAATATTCCCTTATATTCATTTAAGGGAAGATTTTTCTAGAGTTTGGATTTTTCTAGAGTTTGGATTTTTAAGAGATATCTATTGCCTATGAAGTGAAACACATGCTAATATAGATTAAATTGACTACTTAACAAATAGATATTTATTTATCCATTACTTTACATTTCCTTACAACGTAACTTAGACATTCCAGGCTTCAAACCCATTCCTCTTGTCATCAAGATGTCTATTTCCTATCAGGGTCTCTTTCACCAGTTTCTGTGAACCTCTAAGGAATACTAACATGGTCCACAAACATACATCCCTGTTGCCAGAAGCCGCATCTACTGCCAGTCCTGCTCCAAATTACTGCTTCACTCTTCTGAAGTCCACCTGTCCGTCTGGTAGCAGGCTCTCCCAAGGGGCTGCACTCCCCAAAGTGCTCACAGGACAGTCCTTTACTCCTTCATAACTCAGCTAAGATCGGGCTACAGTATTTAGCAACACTTAAATAAAGGCAGATGCAAGAGGGGGAAAAGGAATATACTAGAAGGAAGAAACACTGTTTCGTGTTCCTGTTATCCTTGACTATCTTTAGAGTTTATGGGCTCAGCCCCTATCCAAGACTTTTAAGGGGCTTCCCTCTCCTCACTCTCCACTTTCAATAGCCATGTTGTAGGCTGGCTCTTGCTCAACTCTCCCAGATGAGACAACCCCTAAACATGAATCCTCAACTCAGAGATTGGGCTACAAGCCCTCCAAGCTCCCCAGGAAGAATTATGTTTTTTCTGAAAATAAATATAATATGCAGAGATGTCACCCCACCCCAATGAGGACAAGGTTTCTACGTTATTATGAAGAAGTTCAACTCTCTAATTCAGAAGAGATTCTGTGCTTTACTTTTCTAGAATCAAAGAGCCCATTAAAATGCTTTTCCCAAAACAAATGCCTAGCCTTTCTTCAAAGGTGAATTCGTGGTCTATATACAGAAAAACTTAGCTTTAAATTCTAGTTTATCCATTTCACAATCTATATTTCAAAAATATTGGGATCCAAGTTCTGTTGGGGATGTACAATAAAAATAAAAACAATAATTTTTAACTGATTCTTGTCTTCAAACTCCCTCTCTTTTCTCTTTTTTTCTGAATTGCCACTGGAGAAAACAAAGTAAATTGAATTGGCTATTGGATTGAATATTTGTGATACTACGTGTTAATTCTACAACTCCTCTCCTCAGCTCCTTACTCAGGAGGACTTGGTGCCTTCAGCTTATCTCCAGCCTGCTCAGGGCTCCACCTAGTCCATAAACCAGCAGCTCTACCCACATAGGTAAATTAACTCACAACTGATAACAGCAGAACAAATGGTTACACTGGTGGGTAATTCACTTTGGAAATGGAGAAGTTCATATTTAGAAAACATATAGGCTTATGCTAGCCTAATTGTGCCTGTCATTCATCGAATTAGTACACACAGGTAACTTAGAACCCAGATTTTCTCACTGGTAAGATGAGGAAAATAAACTTGATTTGCAAGTATCTGACGGGGATTAAACCGGACAGCCTAAGTTACACACCTGATACTCAAAAGGCTCTTATTAGGAGGCAATTTAAACATCTTTATTGAGATCATTCACATACCATAAAATTCTCCCATTTAAAGTATACAATTCAATGTTTGTTAGTATATCATCTGCACCATCAGCACAATCAATATGGGAACACTCTCATCACCCCAAAGAAACCTTGCACCCACTAGCAGTCAATCACCATCACCTCTTCCCATCGCCCCTGGCAAGCACTCTCTCTCTATGCATTTGCCTGTTCTGAACATTTCCTATCATTAGAGTCATACAATATGTGGACTTTTGTGAATGGCTTTTCCCACTTTGCATAATGTTTTCAAGGTCCATCCATGCTGTGCCTCATTCCTTTTTGTTGTCAAATAAAATTTCATCGTATAGACCACATTTTGTTTATACAGTAATTAAAGAATTTACTTTAATAAAGCACTGAATAAGTATTGTTTTATTGATCTAAGAAGGGTGTATTTTACCAGTTTTGCTTAGGCCTCCTGGAATTTAAACACCAGCTACCATTTCAGTCTTCAGTTAAAGGAATTTATTCACTGATATTCTAATTCAAGCCTCTTCCCCTAATCACACAACCTTAGTTTTCTCACACTATATTCTTTACCTCTTTTCTAGTACTTATCCTCACATGTAGGTATGTTACATTATATCAATTTGTATGTTTTGAAATAAAAACAATATTTCTTCAACAGTTAAACAAATTATCACATTGGTAACAGGGAACTGAACAGTTAGATCAAAACAAAACATAATTTTTTAGTTTTTCCCATCCAAGTACTAACCAGGCCCGACCCTGCTTAGCTTCCGAGATCAGACGAGATCGGGCGCGTTCAGGGTGGTATGGCCGTAGACAATTTTTTAGTTTTTATGCTTAATTTAATGCCCAAATTAAGTATAAACTGAGAAAAGAAAATTATATCTCAGATGTTTCTTCAAACAATTTGAAATGCTTTATTTTTTCATTCTTTTCTGAGAGAGAATAGTGTTGCTGAGTATCAAATATGAATGAGTCATCTAAGAGGCAGAACATCTTTCTTTAAACATGGTTGCCTTCTACTGAGTACTATGAAGTCACCTTATAATCAATACTATCTCATCAGGGGTGGATCAATACAGACCCTTCACATCACCAAATCCCTTGAAGAATAATCATTCTATTTTCCCATATTGGCAAAGCTTTCAACATTTCCTCAAAACATAACTAGATAAACAAAGAGACTAAATTAGAGAAAATTAAACTTACATTAAGCTTGGTACCCTCTCCTCTGAAGGGATAACTGGTATATTAGTCTGGGCATACCTATGATATGAAATATGCACCTAATGTGGGATTTATAATCATGTGAATAGTTCTAAAAGTTACCAGATAAACTCTTAACAGAAAGAATGTAACAATGAGAAAGAAATGTTTAAAACCAAATTTCAAAGGTCTGCTTAAAGCTGTATAACCTTTAGGTAAATAAAGCATACCCACATGCTCTGAGTCTAACCAATCTTTGAGGGTTTTTTGTTTGCTTGTTTTTAACATTATATGGAATAGAGATTCTTGTCCAAACATGCCTACTTCCTGTGGGAAAGTTGGGCCTTCCAGGACAGTTGCCAATGTGATATCTGATGCTCACAAGCCACCAACCAGTTCCTGAAGGGAGTCAGCCCTCTTCAAAGAGCCTCATGTGTTCAAAAACTGAAAGTGTGTACTGAGTATATAACCACAGGAAGATTCAACTTGTTCTTACAGTTTTAGAATAATGGAAAATAGCATTCAAAGTGAGTCACAGCACACGATTTGTAGGTCCATCTAAAAAGAAAAATTAGTAATTCAATGGTACCTTGACACACGAATTTAATTTGTTTCATGACTGAGCTTGTGACTCAATTTGCTCGTGTGTCAAATCAAATTTCCCCCTTTAAATTAATGGGAATACAATTAATCTGTTCCAGCCCCCCAAAAAACCACACAAATTTTTTATATGCTTTTAAATAAGAAAATGTACTTTATAAATAACAAATACATATATATACATAATAAGAGAGAATGTAAAGAAATAAACTGGTTTATGAAGTGTATTTACCTTCAAGGTCAGGCAAAGATACAGGCGGAGGGGGGAGGAAACATTACCATAACAACAGCCCTTCTCAAGCAGGAAGGTTAATTAGCAGTTTCACAGACAGCTGCCCAGCACCATTTTTAACAATAAAAGTGAGCAAACTCAAAAAAACACAAATTTTACAAACTCATTTGCACAACATTCCACCCCTTTTGCTCACTTTGCAATTCACACCATAGGCATTCCTGTGCAAGGAATTAGGCACATTGCACAAACAAATTACAGCAACAGCATAAGTCATACAATTTCAAACAGACCTGCTACCCCCTCCATCAAGGTCCCTCATATTGTTCAAAAGCCACATGTCCATCCACAAGGGAGCTGGTGCCCCCTCTGGTCCCAGTCCAAGAGTCAGTCCATGCACACGGGGCCTCAGGCCTCCCCTTTCATCCCTGCCATCCTGGCAGCTCTTAAGATGCTGCCCCAAGGGGGAGCACGTGGCAGTGGTGGCCAACATTTCCACCTCTGCTCCAGAGAGCATGCTGCCATCCACCCCTATGTCCCATAATCATAGCAAACCTACCAGGGTCTCAGTAGGTACTCTTTGCTGCTGGGCTTTTACCTTCTGGGGTCTTCAGACGGCAACTTCAGCCCCAGTCGCCTCATCCTCAGAAGAGGAGCTGGAAACGCCTGTTTCTGCTGACTCAGAGCCACTCCACTGGCACAGCTCCAGCCTGGGCTCCTGCAGCTGCCGGCTCTCCACAACTTCCAGGGCAAACTGCAACTCATGAACCTGTGATTCCTTCTCCAGAGACTGCTCCATTTCCAGGTGCAACTCGCAAACCCAGTCGGCCTCCTCCTCCAGCGCTTGCTCCAGTTACAGGATCTGCATCTCTTTCCCCCATGGCCATTCCAACTCCTTCCACTCCTTGGTTTGCAGGCCTCTGGCAGCCTCTCGCACAGAGCTCTGTTTCCTCTCGCAGGGCTATAAAAATCAGCCAGACTTTGGTCCCCAGAAGGACAATGGGGAACCATAACAACAACCAGTTGTCTTCCCCACCCCTCAAGGGTGGTGGTGGCTCCATACTGATCTGAATCCAATGTGATCCGAATCCTGCCACAGACTATGCCAGTTGTATGACCAGTACTCGTGGCCGTCGTGGCCACATACATGCAGGTTCCCGTTAGATTCAGGCAGACAGTAAAGAATCAGTGGAGGCAAAAAATGGTGGGCCATTTCTTTATTCAAGACTCATATCAGACAAAGAGCAAATACACTCAGGGCTCCCAAAGCCACCAACACATCCTCTGGTTTCACAACCAGGAGAATCTTCTCCAGTTTTTCCTAGAATCAAAGCCCCACCAGTCTCAGTCATCTCTGGTTCCCCATATGCGCACCTTCTACCCTCTCCTGTCTGCACAAACTGGCTTCTCTCAGCACCCTGCCATCTTGGCTTCTCTCTCTTTGCCTGCCATCTTGGTTCCTCCTCCAGCATTCTGCATCCTCTCTGCTCCCACTCTGCAACCATGGCTTCTTCTCTTCCTCCTTCTTCTTCCCTCATTTTTAAAACTTTTCTGGTGCCAAAACCTCTTCTCTAGCCAACAATAGCATAACAGTGGCCCTTCCCAAGCAGGAAGGTAATCCACAATTTGCAATCAATTGCCCTGCTCTGAGGGCAAGAAAACACGTGGCTTCTCAGCACCATTTTTAACAATAAAAGTGAGGAAACTAAAAAAATACAAATTTTACAAACTTATTTGACCAACACTCGTGATTGAGATATCCACTTGTGACTTAAAGCAAAAAATCCCACAAGTGACTGCTCGTCTCCCAAATTGCTTGTGATTTAAAGTGCTCATGTGTCAAGGTACCACTGTAGCTAGAGAATTAATAAGAAATATCAATGTGGTCTGCTATTATTTAAAAGGTATCTCAATTGTGTGCAAAGGAGCAAGATCTTCCTGGTAGGGTACAATATTCATATGTTACTCTCATAATGTCACTTTACCTGGTCTTTCAACCTCCTGTATTAAGTTTCTAACTGCCCACTCAATGTGTATAAAGAAGATTCATTTTGCTGGTTCAACTTGAAAGTTCTAAAATGATGCTTATTACAGATATTGTAAAAACATAAACATTTGCTAATAGATGTCACATCTGACTAACTCTTAAGGTAGTGAGAACATACTAGACATTCTAACATTGGGCCAGGTTTTATGGGTATCAGTTATACCAAATCACTTGTTAGTCACAGATCAGGGGTGGGTATTAAACTGTGATGCCTGGCAGCCTCCAACTCTGACACTGATGTGCTGAGTATCATTATTCCTTTATTCCTAAACTATCCAGGTGAGATGAAACCAGCACACTAACCTGACACAGAGATTTACCATAACTTGTGAGCATTGCTTCAGGTACAAATTTTGACACAGCCTTGGAATTTTTTTTATAACTTTAAACATAGACAAGGAGACAAGATAGCCACGAAGTAGGTGGACATTCCAACTCCCACATCCCAGAACCAAAATGGATTACAACTTAATTTTGAGAATAGTCATCTTGAAAGACCAACTTTGGACTAAACTAAGATTCTACAGCCAAGGACCACCAAAGAATCCACACTGAGACTGGTAGGAAAGGCAGAGATGTGGAAAGGGCTGCCCCACTCCTGGGAGCAAATGTAGGCCTGGAAGGACTCTCACGGTGGGGAGGAGTGCCTAGCGAGTTGGGGGTTGTGGGTCCTCAGCCCTAGAACTGGAGTCCCAGCCTAGAGCCCTGGAGCCTAGAAGAGGCGAATGGACTGTATTTGGCTGAGAAAAGATCCTCGATACTGTTTGAGAAGAAAAGACAGAACTCTCAGACCCAGGCTCTGTATTAGAGGGACTGTACAGAGAGCCTCGCTCACAGCCACCTGGCCGGGGCTCCGAGAGTGGGGAGTGCTGGGAGGACTGGAGTTGCCAGGGGAGAATGTGGTCTCGGGAGGCACAGGGGGAGACACTTGGAGGGGTAGACACCCTAACCCCTGGGCTGAATCATGCCCCAAACCTACAGTGAACAACATTTTTCCTCGGAGCAGCAACACCAGCAAAGGGAAGAAATTACCCCGCCCACTGGAGGCTCTCCTGCTCCAGTCAGAACAAAGAGGCGCTTGGACGCAGGCAGCACGTTAGGGACACAAGTAGTTCTGGTATCTGAGCTACACAGCCCCTCTACGCTGCTGAGTGCTTGTTGGGGGTGGGTAGGCCGGTGGTAGCGAGGCACAGCTGCAGGAGCCAGGGCGGTCAGGGCGAGCGCGCAGGACCACTGGCAAAGGCTAAAGCCGCAGCAGCCACTGCAGAGGTCAAGCAAACATGCAGGCCAGCTGGGGGCATGAGCCAGGGGGACAGCAGAGGTGGTCCGAGTGGCTGTGTGCAGGCCCACCCACTGAGGTAGAGGCCAGGGCAGCTGTTGCTGAGGTCCCAGCTCATGCACAATCACGCCTGTGGTGTGGGCCTGCTCCTGGCAGCAGCTGAGGCCCAGGCAACAGTGAAAGTTGTCCAAATGGGCGTGCACTGGCCACCCGTGGTAGTGGAAGCCACAGTGGGCCACTGTGGAGATTGGAGCTAACATGCAATCCAGCCAGCGGCATGAGCCTGCCCTTGGCGGTGGCTGGGACCCGGGCAACCTCAGGGGAGGTCTGAGCGGGCACATGAGGGCCCACAAGGAGCAGCAGAAGCTGCCACGGCAGGCTGGCAACAGCAGCGCCTGAGCCCAAATGCCCAAGGTGCCAGCAGTGGAGGCAGGGGTGGGGAGCCGAGGAACAGACCACACTTTTCAAACACAGAGGCCACACTGACTGGACCCCTGAGCCCACACCCTTCTGAGTGCTGAAAAAGAAGAAAAACAAAACAAAATAAAATAAAATAAGTAAAAAGTCTGGATAGAAAAACATCTGAGGCTAAGGGACAAGCCACATCCAATACCGTACCTAATCTCTGAATTACAGTACTGAGCCCAAAAAGTAGCCAGCAATAAGAGGCAGCAGAAAACAGATCTCAGTGGAACTTGAGCTTTCAAAGAAACTTCCCCCAGGCCAAGAGTAGATAAAAGCTAGCCTAGGAGTGCAGCTGATATTTATAATGGCATCTGGGCCCAGCAGAGGCAGCCACAAGATCTGGATCGCCTGTAGCTCCAAAAAGGTTGATAAGAGCCAGTCATAGGCAGTGATCCCCAATGATCTGCACCAGGCTCTGGCCAGGGAGGTCCAGGGCAAGCACATCCAGCAGCCAGATACGAAGAGCATTGGTTCAGGAAATAACAAACTTTGCTAGAGTGGTAGCTTAAGGAAGGGCTCCTCACACCTGACCCTGCTAAGACATAGAAAACACTGACACAAATAACAAAAAGAATAGTGATAGCAGATAGCAGTCCACAGCAGATTACAAACAGCTAATGCCAACCTAAGAAGACCTAGAAACAACACAACTGAAAATTGGAGGCAGACAATACCAACCCTAGACTCAGCTAGCTACACAAACAACACACCCGAAGAGTGTGTACACAGACAAAATGGGAAGACAAAGAAATGCAATCCAAATAAATCAACAAGAGAAATGCCCAGAAAAAGAACTGAGTGAGATAGAAATAACCAAATTACCAGATGCAGAGTTTAAAATAATGATTGTTAGGATGCTCAAAGATCTTAGAGCAACAATAGATGGACATAATGAACACCTAAACTAAGAGATAACAATCATCAAAAAGGACATGAAAATCATAAAAACGAACCAGACAGAAATGACAAACACATTATCAGAAATGAAGACTACACTAGAAGGAATTAAAAGCAGGCTGGATGAAGGAGAGGATCAAATCAGCAACCTAAAGGACAAGATAAGCAAAAGCACGGAAGCAGAACAGCAAAATCTGAGGAAATTCTAAGAGAACTCTGTGACAACATGAAGAGAAACAATATCCACATAATAGCGGTTCTTGAAGGAGAAGAGAAAGAACAAGGGATAGAGAACCTGATTGAAGAAATTATAGCTGAATATTTCCCTAAATTGATGCAGGAAAGAGTCACACAGGTTCAAGAAGCAGAGATAATCCCATTTAAAAAGGACAGGCCCTGGCCGGTTGGCTCAGTGGTAGAGCGTCGGCCTGGCGTGCAGGGGACCCGGGTTCAATTCCCAGCCAGGGCACACAGGAGAAGCGCCCATTTGCTTCTCCACCCTGCCCCCTCCTTCCTCTCTGTCTCCCTCTTCCCCTCCCGCAGCCAAGGCTCCATTGGAGCAAAGATGGCCTGGGCGCTGGGGATGGCTCCTTGGCCTCTGCCCCAGGCGCTAGAGTGGCTCTGGTCGCAGCAGAGTGACCCCCGGAGGGGCAGAGCATCGCCCCCTGGTGGGCAGAGGCGGGTGGATCCCGGTCGGGCACATGCGGGTCTCTCCCCGTTTCCAGCTTCAGAAAAATACAAAAAAAAAAAGGACACAAGAGACCCACACAAAGACACATCATAATCAAAATACCAAAGTTAAGAGATAAAGAAAAAATACTAAAAGCTCCAAGAGAAAAACAATCACCTACAAAGGAACCTACATAAGGATGACATCCGACTTATCAACAGAAACACTTGAGGCCAGAAGGGAATGGCAAGAAATATTCAAAGTTATGCAGAACAAGAACCTACAACCAAGATTTCTTTATCCAGCAAGGCTATCATTTAAGATTGAAAGAGAAATAAAATGCTTCCCAGACAAAAAAAACAAACAAAAATTAAAAAAACCCAAGGAATTCATCACAACCAAACCAATGCTGCAAGAAATATTAAGGGGCTTGCTGTAGACAAAACAAAAGGGGGGGAAATCTAGTAAAAGAGGAATGCAGATTTTAAAAATGGTAATAAACAACTACATATCAATAATAACCTTAAATGTAAATGCATTAAATGCTCAAATCAAAAGACATAGGGTATCTGAATGAATAAGAAAACAGGACCTGTACATATGCTGTCTACAAGAGACCCACCTCAAAACAAAAGATACATATAGACTGAAAATAAAAGAATAGAAAAAAATATTTCATGCAAATGGAAATGAAAAAGAAAAAGCTGGGGTAGCAATACTTATATCAGACAAAATAGACTTTAAAACAAAGACTATAGTAAAAGAGGGATAAAGAAGGTCACTACATAATGATAAAGGGAACAATCCAACAGGAAGAGATAACCATTATAAATATCTATGCACCTAATATAGGAGCACCTAAATATATAAAGCAGACTTTGATGGATATAAAGGGCAAGATCAACAGCAATACTATAATAGTAGGAGATTTCAATACCCTACTAATATCACTGGATAGATCAGTGGTAGTCAACCTTGTCACTACCGCCCACTAGTGGGCATTCCAGCTTTCATGGTGGGCAGTAGTGGAGCAACCAAGTATAAATAAAATGATAGATTAAACTATAGTAAGTTGTTTTATAAAGATTTATTCTGCCAAACAGCGAAAATCCGACATAAAGTACTTGGTAAGTAATTATTATTAAATGCTTTAACTTGCTGTAACTCTGCTTTATAAATTTTATAAAGTAAAGTTACTTCCCTACTTTATAAATCAACATTACTATGGAATCGGTGGGCGGTTAGAAAATTTTACTACTAACAGAGATACAAAAGTGGGCGGTAGGTATAAAATGGTTGACTACCCCTGGGATAGATCCTCAAGACAAAGAAACAGCAAAATTACTGGACACATTAGATCAACTGAATTTAATAAATATCATTGGAACCTTTCACCCTAAAGCAGTAGAATATACATTCTTTTCAAGTGCTCATGGTACATTCTCTAGGATAGACCATATATTAGGGCATAAAATGAGTCTCAAAAAATTTAAGAAGATTGAAATCATATCAAGCATCTTCTCTGACCACAATGGCATGAAACTAGAAATCAACTACAATAGAAAAACTGAAAAACACTCAAATATTTGGAAACTAAACAGCAAGTTATTAAATAAAAAATGGGTCAACAATGAGATCAAAAAAGAAATAAAAAATTTCCTTAAAACAAATGAAAATGTGCATACAACAACTCAAAATCTATGGGACACAGCAAAAGCAGTCCTGAGAGGGAAGTTACAGGCATACCTTAAGAAGCTAGAAAAAACTCAAATAAACAACTTAACCCTGCAACCTAAAGACCCAGAAAAAGAACAGCAAGTAAAGCCCAGAGGAAGTAGAAGAAAGAAAATAATAAAGATCAGAGCAGAAATAAATGACATAGAGGTTAAAAAAAAAAAAAAAAACAATACAGAGGACCAATGAAACCAAGACCTGGTTCTTTGAAAAGGTAAACAAGATCAATGAACCCTTAGCCAGACTCACCAAGAAAAAAAGAGAGAGGACTCAAATAAATAAAGTTAGAAATGAGAGTGGAGAAGGTAACAACTGACACAGCAGAAATACAAAGGACTGTAAGAAAATACTTTGAAGAACCATATGCCAAAAAATTAGACAACCTACGTAAAATGGACAAATTCCTTGAAAAATATAATCTTTCAAAAAAATCAATCTGGAAGAATCAGGAAACCTAAACAGACCGATTACAACAAATGAGATAGAAACAGTTATAAAAAAACTCCCAACAAACAAAAGCCCTGGGCCAGATGGCTTCACAGGCAAATTCTACCAAATATTCAAAGAAGAACTAACTCCTATCCTTCTCAAGCTATGTCAAAAAATTCTAGAGGAGGGAAAACTTCCAAGCTCCTTTCATGAGGCAAGCATAATTCCAATTCCAAAACCAGGCAAAGACAACACAAAGAAAGAAAACTATAGGCCAATATCCCTGATGAATTTGGATGCTAAAATTCTCAACAAAATACATATTAGCGAACCGAATACAGTAGTACATGAAAATAAATCACATATCATGATCAAGTGGGATTTATTCTGGAGAGGCAAGGATGGTACAACATTCGCAAATCAAACAATGTGATTCATCACATAAACAAAAGGAAGGAGAAAAACCACATGATAATATCAACAGATGCAGAAAAAGCATTTGATCAAATCCAGCACCCATTTATGATCAAAACTCTCAGCAAAGTGGAAATACAGGGAACATACCTCAACATGATAAAGGCCATCTACAACAGACCCACAGCCAACATCATACTCAATGGGCAAAAATTAAAAGCAATCCCCTTAAGATCAGGAACAAGGCAGGGTGCCCCCTTTCACCACTTTTATTCAACATAGTTCTGGAAGTACTAGCCACAGCAATCAGGCAAGAAGAAGAAATAAAAGGCATCCAAATTGGAAAAGAAGAAGTAAAACTATCATTATTTGCTGATGATATGATACTGTACACAGAAAACACTAAACTCACAGTCAAAAAACTACTGGACCTGATAAATGAATTCAGCAAGGTGTCAGGATATAAAATTAATACTAAGAAATCAGAGGCATTTTTAGACACCAACAATGATCTGTCTGAAAGAGAAATTAAGGAAACAATCCCTTTCACTATTGCAACCAAAAAAATAAAGTACCTAGGAGTAAATTTAACCAAGGAGATTAAAGATTTATACTCAAAAAATTATAAAACATTGATAAAAGAAATCAAGGAAGATACAAACAAGTAGAAGCATATACCGTGTTCATGGTTAGGAAAATAAACATCATTAAAATGTCCATATTACCCAAAGCAATTTATAAGTTCAATGCAATACCAATTGAAATATCAATGACATACTTCAAAGATATAGAACAAATATTCCAAAAATTCATATGGAACCAAAGAAGAACACGAATTGCCTCAGCAAACTTGAAAAAAAATAATAAAGTGGTGGTATCACACTTCCTAATATCAAGTTATACTATAAGGCCATTGTACTCAAACAGCTTGGTACTGGCATAAGAACAGGCATATAGATCAATGGAACAGAACAGAGAACCCAGAAATAAACCCATACCTTTATGGACAACTGATATTTGACAAAGGTGGTAATAGCATACAATGGAGTAAAGACAGCTTCTTTTACAAATGGTGTTGGGATAATTGGACATCTACCTGCAAAACAATGAAACTAGACCACCATCCTACACCATTCACAAAAATAAACTAAAAATGGATAAAAGGCTTAAATGTAAGCTGTGAAACCATAAGCATTCCAGAGGAAAACAGGTAATAAGCTCTCCGACATCACTCGCAGCGATATATTTGCTGATTTATTTCCATGGGCAAGGGAAATAAAGGACAGGATAAACAAATGGGACTATATCAAACTAAAAAGCTTTTGCACAGCTAAAGACAATATGAACAAAATAAAAAGGCAAACAACACAATGGAAGAACATATTTGACAATACGTCTGATAAGGGGTTAGTAACCAAAGTTTATGAAGAACTTGTAAAACTCAACACCAGGAAGATAAACAGTCCAATCAAAAAATGGACAAAAGAGATAAATAGACACTTCTCCAAAGAGGACATACTGATAGCCAACAGGCAGATGAAAAAATGCTCAATATCACTAATCATTAGAGAAATGCAAATTAAAACCACAATGAGATATCACCTCACACCAGTCAGAATGGTGCCCATCAACAAAACAACATAGAATAAGTGCTGGCGAGGATGTGGAGAAAAGGGAACCCTCCTGCACTGCTGGTGGGGATGCGGACTGGTGCAGCCACTGTGGAAAAAAGTATGGATATTCCTCAAAAAATTAAAAATGGAACTGCCTTTTGACCCAGCCATCCCACTTTTAGAAATATACCCCAGGAACACTACATCAATTATTCAAAAGGAGAAATGCACCCCCATGTTTATGGCAGCATTGTTTACAATAGCCAAGATCTGGAAACAGTTCAAGTGTCCGTCAGTGAACAAGTGGATTAAAAAGTGGGGTACATATATACTATGGAATACTATGGAGCCATAAAAAAAAGGAAATCATACTTTTTGAAACAACATGGATGGACCTGGAAACTATTATGTTAAGTGAAATAAGCCAGGAAGAGAAAGGAAGATATCGTATGACTTCAAACATTTGAGGAATCCAATGAACATTATGAACTGAGGAACAGCATAGAGAGAGAGGCAGGATCAAAGGGTCCAGAGGGAAAGTGGACAGAGGGAAAGGGGATGATAGAATGTGATGAGAGCAGAAAAGCAAAATCCAGGGAAGGCATTGCGAGGAGTAGGGTAAAGGGGATGTGGTGGGAATCACGGGGGAGGGGAGGAGGTATTCGGGGGGACACTAGAATATATGTACACCCGATAGATTAAAATAAAATTTTTTAAAAAGTGAAACATACACCTATTTGATCAAGCAATCCCATGACAAGATGTTTACCCAAAAGAAATGAAGACACAGGTCCATGAAAAGACTTGTACAAAAATCGTCATAGCAGCTCTAGGCATAACTTCCAAAAACTGAAATAACTCGTACGTCTATTTAAAGGAAATTGGATAAATTGTGTTATACTAACAAAACATGTTTAAAAAATAAAACAATAAATAACAAACTAATGATACATGCCACACAATAGGCTCAATCTCAATTACATTAGGTTGAATAAAAGAAGCCAGTCCTGGAAGAGTATATACTATATGATTCCACGTATATGAACACCTGGAGCATGTAACACTAATCTAGGATGCAAAAAAAAAAAAATCAGAAGAGCCTGACCAGGCAGTGGCGCAGTGGATAGAGCATCGGACTGGGATGCGGAGGACCTAGGTTCGAGACCCCGAGGTCGCCAGTTTGAGTGCGGGATCATCTGGTTTGAGCAAAAGCTCACCAGCTTGGACCCAAGGTTGCAGCACGAGCAAGGGGTTACTCGGTCTGCTGTAGCCCCATGGTCAAGGCACATATGAGAAAGCAATCAATGAATAACTAAGGTGCCACAACGAAAAACTGATGATTGATGCTTCTCATCTCTCTCCATTCCTGTTTGTCCCTATCTATCCCTCTCTCTGACTCTCACTCTGTCTCTGTAAAAAAAAAAAAAAAATCAGAAGAGTGGTTTTCTCCGGAGGATGGTAGGACTAACTGCGGAGGGACATGCCATAACAGAAATGTTCTGTATCTAGACTGGGGTGTGGGTTATAATTTTTGTCAAACCATCTGAGCCCTGGGCGTGTTAGCCAGGGTTCTCCAAAACAGAAAACCAGAGGGCATAAATAAATACAGACATATGCTTGAGTACATATATACCTATATATATTTATATACATATGTAAACATTTAAACAATGTATATATACATATACATAGAGAGAGGGAGAAACACATCTAACATCTCTGTGCCTCAGTTTCTTCAGCTGTAAAATGGATATAAAAATAGCACCTACTGCCCTGGCCGGTTGGCTCAGCGGTAGAGCGTCGGCCTAGCGTGCGGAGGACCCGGGTTCGATTCCTGGCCAGGGCACACAGGAGAGGCGCCCATTTGCTTCTCCACCCCTCCGCCGCACTTTCCTCTCTGTCTCTCTCTTACCCTCCCGCAGCCAAGGCTCCATTGGAGCAGAGATGGCCCGGGCGCTGGGGATGGCTCTGTGGCCTCTGCCCCAGGCGCTAGAGTGGCTCTGGTCGCAATATGGCGACGCCCAGGATGGGCAGAGCATCGCCCCCTGATGGGCAGAGCGTCGCCCCATGGTGGGCGTGCCGGGTGGATCCCGGTCGGGCGCATGCGGGAGTCTGTCTGACTGTCTCTCCCCGTTTCCAGCTTCAGAAAAGTGAAAAAAAAAAAAAAAATAGCACCTACTGGCACTGGCTGGTTGGCTCAGCCATAGAGTGTCTACCCAGCGTGTGGAAGTCCCAGGTTTGATTCCTGGTCAGGGCACACAGGAGAAGCGCCCATCTGCTTCTCCACCTCTCCCTCTCTCCTTTCTCTCTCTCTCTCTCTTCCCTTCCTGCAGCCAAGGCTCCATTGGAGCAAAGTTGCCCACGTGCTGAGGGTGGCTCCATGGCCTCTGCCTCAGGCGCTAGAATGGCTCTGGCTGCAACTGAGCAACGGCCCAGATGGGCAGAGCATCGCCCTCTGGTGGGCATGCCGGGTGGATTTTGGTTGGGTGCATGCGGTAGTCTGTCTGACACTCCCAGCATCTAACTTCTGGGGAGAGAAAAGAAAAAAAGAAAACACTTACCTCAAAGAATTTTTGAAAAGAATAAATAAGTTAACAGTGGATGGTACATAGTAAGTGCCCAATAAGTATTTAAAACCCATCTAAAAACCTGTGTGAATCAATAGGGGAATGTGGAAACCAAAAACTAATGGGACACACACAGTAAGTGTTAGCGTCTACTGTTAATTTTTTAAAGAACTATTTTTGTGGCTCTTTGTCTACCTGGCCCTGAGACTGAACTTAAAAATACAACCCCCTGCAAAGTGGCTGAGGGAAGGGGGGCTAACCCTGGTCTTCCCTACAGAACTAATTCAGACCTTTAGCACTTATAGAGCTCAGAAGAGTCTCTGAAAGCCATTCCTTTACACTTTAGGAAAACATACGGATGGGTGGTGAGCCCGCAATGGAAGGCCAGTGAAAGAGCAGCAGAGCCGTTTCCTACCCGAGCTCCAAAGGCTCCCAACAGCAATGAGAACCAGTGTCGCCAGAGGACCCACTCAGACTGCCCCAGACTCTGGCTGCAGCCGAGACAGCAGGGCTCTCAGAGTCCTCCAAACTCGGAAGGGAAGAAGAGATTTGAAACTTTCAGGTTTTAACCAAACAGACCAGAAGGTGGCAGAGTAATAATGGCTTACAAAAAAAAAGGCATTTTAGAGAGCAAAGGAGCGGTCACTTCTGTAAACTCAGATCTAGGAAAACGAAACTAAAAGCAGATCAGTCTTCCTTCTCCCCACAGGCCAGTTTCGGCACACCCATTTCAGAGCCAGTCAGAACTCTGACAGGAAAAATCAGAGGACATATAGACTTTCATAAAAACTGGAAGGTGGAAAATGTCTTTCCCCGTCATCGAAGGAGGAAGAAAGCACAGAGATGTTACATGTTTTCTGCACTGAAATACGTGCTTTTCTCCTCATTTATGTAGAAGGAATTTGCAAGACACTCTGGGTAAGTACAATATCTATTATTAATATTTTTATTACTACTATTCAATACTACAGCAGCGTTTTGTTGAGTAGGAAGGAGTTTACTTTTCAATTAGAAAATTGAAATATTCCCCAGAACCAAAAATAATATTTGAGCCTAGGCATTTTAGACTTCATTGCTGTGACAGGAGTCAACTTTACATTAGCTGAAAAAAAAAAAATGAGTCATAATATTCCATAAGATTAACACACTTTTATTGATGTAACCCTCCAAGGCATTAGCCTCTTCAGAAAGACATTAAAATTAAAATTTAAAGATGTACTTTTCATTCATCAAAGATACTTTCCACCATCTTCTGTAAGAAGTAAGCAGCTGCTGGAAAATAGAACTCCGGGATAGATCCTCAGATACTAGTGTCAGATGACAGCTACAGAGACAGACGAGAGACAGACGAGAGACAGACGAGAGACAGAGAGACAAGGAGAGACAGGCAAACTGCTACAGGAAGTCCTTGAATAATTAGACAGCTACAGGTCCCTGTTAGATAGCCTAAGTTTTTCTGTCTGATTTTCTCCAAAGGCAAGAACAAGGGGATGGGGAATTAATTACATTTCTAAATAAGACCCGAAATTCAAGTCTGTAGAAAAGCTGACAAACCCTCTAGTTAACCCTATAGTTAATAAATGTATGTGGGTTTGCTCATGTAACAAATTGTTTCCTTTTTTTTTTATAGTATATATTGGTTGCTGAGAAGCTCAGGACCAAAATATTAGGCCACTTCTAGTAAAGTATATAGAACTGAGAAGTTATTTTAGGCACTAACTTGACTTCATGGCTTCATTTTTTCCCACTTCCTATCTTCCCTTGATTGTCTTTCCCCCGATTTCTTTCCCAAGGGTTTTCACCTATATGTGAACCTGTGAAAGTCTCTGAATTATCTATGAGTTGTTTTTGGAACAAGAGAGGATATAAAGGAATCATTAATATGTGAAATACCTCTGAACAGTAATGTAAAGGCAGAAAGCATAGATGTTAGTTAGCAATCATTTCTCTATTCTCCTAGAATGGCACCTTCAATAATTTTTTAAAGTAAGTTATTGAAAGGCACAGCTATCAAGACTCTGCTGAAGGCTTCAGAGGAAGCAATGTGAAGGTGCAGGCTGTTCGATCCTGACTTAAAGCTAACAGACACAGACAACAGTACCGTGGTTCCTGCAGGGGAAGGAAGCAGGTGGAGGATGAAGAGGGTAAAAGAAGTCAAATATATGGCGACAAAAGGAGACCAGACTTTGGGTGGTGAGCAAACAATGCAACATACAGATGATGTATTATAGAACTGTATACCTGAGACAATGATGTTACAATGTCATCTCAATAAATTTAATTTTCAAAAATAGAGAAGATCCATAATCTTATAGAGAAAATAGTCAAAAGCCATTTCTTTATTTGCTCACATTCCCCAACCAAACATTCAGACCTAGTTCCCCATCACCTGGCTTTGTTTTCACGTCTATGGTATACAGTTTAGGCATGAATCAACCCATCTATTTCAACACTTTGTCTCATAATCTGATTTTTGAGCTATCCCTTAGGGGACAAGGGCTGAGTTTACAAAACTGTGACTGGAAATCAGGGAGACCCCTGGAGAAGTACACTGATAGAATGCGGTGACAGATGGGACATGAGAACTCCACGTAAGATTCCGTAGCCTGAACACAGCCGGCAACAGAATGATCGGGGTGCCCCTGCTTTAGATGTTACAATAGTGTGTGTGCAACAGACGATTTTACAGGGTGTGGAGTAGACGAGACTTAGCAGATGGACAGACGAACACGACTCACAGAGCAGTTAATAGAGGAGGGTGGGATCAGGTTTTGGACAACATGAAACCAGTATGAATCAACAATGGCATATAAACTAAAAGCTGATCCCATGATCTGAGGGTGAAATAATCTCTAGTATAACTTTCTTACCTCAGATGCCAAGAATTAAATTAATCATTATCCTTGATGGGGAACATACAATTATCCTTTTATATGCATGTACCTCTTTTATTTTATTCATCTTTTTATTTTATCATGAATTTTGGAGGCATCTCTGGCTTTTTACATGAAGTATATTTATGTGAAATAAATAAATCTTAAGGGTACAGCTTTATGAAACTTTATGTATTCATCAGTGTAACCACTAACCAGAGAAAGACATAAAATAATCTTCTAAATTAAACAACAAAGGTTATGAAGCAGCAAATGAGTTTATTTGAGAATAGCAGAGGAATGGCAACTTGGAACATGCAAACTATGGCAGACCATAGAAAAGTATGAGACAAAAGGGAGGTCATTTTGAGAGGGGTTCTTGGAGGACTGTTTTAACAGGAGCGTACTGGTAGGGGGAACGTGTACGAGGTTGTGGCAGTTTCTTATCGGCAGCGAGTGGGAGGCAGTGCCATTGCTGAGACAAGCAGGGAGGAGGAGAGCTCTCCCTTCTTCCCAACTCCATGCTGAATGAGGTTCCTTTATTCATTTTCACAACATAGTTTTTGTGCCAACCCAGAAAATATCTCCCTGCCAAAAGGTAACCACTGAATTCTAATATAATAGATTAATTTTGTCTGTTCTTGAACATCATATAAATGGAACCCAACATTATGTTTTCTATTGTCACTGGCACATTTCACTTTATTAAAACTGCCAAAGTTTCCCAAAGTGGCTAAAACAACTTATATTCCCACCAGCAGTGTATGAGCAGTCCATTGACTCTACCCCATCACCAACATTTGGTATTCTCAGGCTTTATTTTTAGCCATTCTGCTAGGTATGATATTATCTCTTTGTAGTTTTATTTTGCATTTCCATGGTGGTTAAAGATTCTGAAGCACTTTTAGATCCCAATTCATCACATCCACCCATGTGACTGTCAAAAGTCCCACTGGTTTCTCTTTCTCCCAGTAGGCCCTATCTAGTTCTCAGCCCCAGCCCAGAATGATTAAATGCCCCAAAACTTACCCAGGAAGACATCTTCCTTCTCTGGAATTTTAGTTCAACCAGTCCTTGTCATCAAATCCATCTACAACTCTGTGATAACTTCAGCAATATGTTTTGTAATTTATCTGATTTCTTTTTCTAGTTATCATAATAGGAGTGTTAGTGGCCTGCTGGAATCCACTACATCACACTGGAAAGTGGGACTCCTTCCATTTCTTCCTGAGTCAGTTTTGGTAAGTATATTTCTTCAAGGAATTTGTTAAGTTCACTCAGTCTTCAAATTTACAGCATCTCACAGTTTTTGTGCTATCACTTTTATTTCTTGGAGATTCTTTTCATAGGTGTGTCAGTTTTAATACTCTTTATCAAGAACAACTTTTAGGCTTCTTTGATTCTTTAATTATTCATTTTAATGGGGTGACATTGATAAATCAGGGTACATATGTTTAGAGAAAACATCTCCAGGTTATTTTGACATTTGATTATGTTGCATACCCATCACCCAAAGTCAAACTGTTGTCCGTCACCTTCCATCTGGTTTTCTTTGTGCCCCTCTCCTTCCCCCACCACCTCCCTCTCCTTCCACCTCCCCCGCCCTGTAACAAACACACTCTTGTCCATGTCTCTGAGTCTCATTTTTATGTCCCATCTATGTATGGAATCATATAGTTCTTAGTATTTTCTGATTTACTTATTTCACTCAGTATAATGTTATCAAGGTCCATCCATGTTGCTGTAAATGATCCGATGTCATCATTTCTTATGGCTGAGTAGTATTCCATAGTATATATGTACCATAGCTTTTTAATCCACTCGTCCACTAACGGACACTTGGGCTGTTTGCAGATCATCGCTATTTTGAACAATGTTGCCATAAACATGGGGGTGCATTTCTCCTTCTGGAACAGTAATATGGTGTTCTTAGGGTATATTCCTAAAAGTGGGATAGCTGGGTCAAAAGGCAGTTCCATTTTTAATTTCCTGAGGAATCTCCATACTGTTTTCCACAGTGGCTGCACCAGTCTGCATTCCCACCAGCAGTGCAGGAGGGTTCCCTTTTCTCCACATCCTCGCCAGCACTTATTCTGTGTTGTTTTATTGATGAGCGCCATTCTGACTGGTGTGAGGTGATATCTCATTGTGGTTTTAATTTGCATTTCTCTAATGATTAGTGATGTTGAGCATTTTTTCACATGCCTATTTGCCATCTGTATGTCCTCTTTGGAGAAGTGTCTATTCATTTCTTTTCTCATTTTTTGATTGGACTGTTTGTCTTCCTGGTGTTGAGATTTACAAGTTCTTTATAAATTTTGGTTATTAACCCCTTATCAGATGTATTGTCACATATGTTCTCCCATTGTGTAGTCTTTTTATTCTATTCATATTGTCTTTAGCTGTGCAAAAGCTTTTGTTTGATACAGTCCCATTTGTTTATCCTGTCTTTTATTTCATTACCCATGGAGATAAATCAGCAAATATATTGCTGCAAGAGATGTTGTAGAGCTTACTTCCTATGTTTTCTTCTAAGATGCTTATGGTTTCACGGCTTACATTTAAGTCTTTTATCCATTTTGAGTATATTATTGTGAATGGTGCAAGTTGGTGGTCTAGTTTCATTTTTTTGCAGGTGTCCAATTTTCCCAACACAATTTGTTAAAGAGGCTGTCTTTACTCCATTGTATTTCCTTACCTCCTTTGTCAAATATCAGTTGTCCATAAAGGTGTGGGTTTACTTCTGGGTTCTCTGTTCTGTTCCATTGATCTATATGCCTGTTCTTATGCCAGTACCATGCTGTTTTGAGTACAATGGCCTTGTAGTATAACTTGATATCAGGAAGTGTGATACCTCCTGCTTTATTCTTGCTTTTCAAGATTGCTGAGGCTATTCATGGTCCTTTTTGGTTCCATATAAAGTTTTGGAATATGAGTTCTATATCTTTGAAGTATGTCATTGGTATTTTAATTGGTATTGCATTGAATTTATAAATTACTTTGGGTAATATACACATTTTAATGATGTTTATTCTTCCTAACCATGAGCATGGTATATGCTTCCACTTGTTTGTGTCTTCCTTGATTTCTTTTATCAATGTTTTATAAATTTCCGAGTATAAGTCTTTAATCTCATTGGTTAAATTTACTCCTAGGTACTTTACTTTCTTGGTTGCAATAGTGAAGGGGATTGTTTTCTTAATTTCTCTTTTTGACAGATCATTGTTGGTGTCTAAAAATACCTCTGATTTCTGAGTATTAATTTTATATCTTGCCACCTTGCTGAATTCATTTATCAGGTCCGGTAGTTTTTTGACTGAGACTTTAGGGTTTTCTATATACAATATCATATCATCTGCAAATAATGATAGTTTTACTTCTTCTTTTCCAATTGGATGCCTTTTATTTCTTCTTCTTGTCTGATTGCTGTGGCTAGGACTTCCAGGACTATGTTGAATAAAAGTGGTGAGAGGGGGCACCCCTGCTTTGTTCCTGATCTTAAGGGAATTGCTTTTAATTTTTGCCCATTGAGTATGATGTTGGCTGTAAATTTGTCATAGATGGCCTTTATCATGTTGAGGTATGTTCCCTGTATTCCCACTTTGCTGAGAGTTTTGATCATGAATGGGTGCTGGATTTGATCAAATGCTTTTTCTGCATCTATTGAAATTATCATGTGGCTTTTCTCCTTCCTTTTGTTTATGTGATGAATCACATTCATTGATTTGCAAATATTGTACCAGCCTTGCCTCCCCAGAATAAATCCCACTTGATCATGTTGTATGATTTTTTCCATATATTGCTGGATCCGGTTTGCTAATATTTTGTTGAAGATTTTAGCATCTATATTCATCAGGAATATTGGCCTATAATTTTCTTTCTTTGTGTTGTCTTTGCCTGGTTTTGGAATCAGAATTATGCTCGCCTCATAAAAGGAGCTTGGAAGTCTTTTTTTTCTCTTGAATTTTTTGAAATAGCTTGAGAAGGATAGGAGTCAGTTTTTCTTTGAATATTTGGTAGAATTCCCTTGTGAAGCCATCAGGCCCAGGACTTTTCTTTGTTGAAAGTTTTTTGATAACTGTTTCGATCTCATTTGTTGTCATCAGTCAGTTTAGGTGTTCTGATTCTTTCAGATTGATTTTTGAAAGATTGTATGTTTCAAGGAATTTGTCCATTTCATCTAGGTTGTCTAGTTTTTTTGGCATACAGTTCTTCATAGTATTTTCTTACAATATTTTGTATTTCTGTTGTGTCAGTTGTTATTTCTCCACTCTCGTTTCTAATTTTATTTATTTGAGTCCTCTCTCTTTTTTTCTTGGTGAGTCTAGTTTAAGGCTCATTGATCTTGTTTACCTTTTCAAAGAACCAATGCCTGGTTTCATTGATCCTCTGTATTATTTCTTTATCCTCTATGTCATTTATTTCCACTCTGATCATTATTATTTCCTTCCTTCTACTACCCCTGGGCTTTACTTGCTGTTCTTTTTCTAGTTCTTTTAGATGCAGGATCAAGTTGTTTCTTTGAGCTTTTTCTAGCTTAAGGAAAGCCTGTAATGCTATAAACTTCCCTCACAGGACTGCTTTTTCTGTGTCCCATAAATTTTGAGTTGATGTATGCTCATTATCATTCGTTTCTAGGAATTTTTTAAATTTCTTCTTTGATCTCATTATTAACCCATTCGTTATTTAATAACATGCTATTTAGTTTCCAAGTGTTTGAGTATTTTTCAGTTTTTTTTTTTGTGGTTGATTTCTAGTTTCATGCCATTGTGATCAGAGAAAATGCTTGATATGATTTCAATCTTCTTAAATTTGTTGAGACCACTTTTGTGCCCTAACATGTGGTCTGTCCTAGAGAATGCACCATGAGCACTTGAAAAGAATGTATATTCTGCTGCTTTAGAGTGAAAGATTCTGAAGATATCTATTAAAATCAGTTGATATAGTGTGTCCTTTAAGCCTGCTGTTTCTTTGTTAATTTTCTTTCTTGAGGATCCATCTAGTGATATTAGTGGGGTATTGAAATCCCCTACTATTATAGTATTGTTGTTTATCTCCCCCTTTATATCCATCAAAGTCTGCTTTATATATTTAGGTGCTCCTATATTCGGTGCATAGATATTTATAATGGTTATATCTTCCTGTTGGATTGCTCCCTTTATCATTATGTAGTGACCTTCTTTATCTCTTACTATAGCCTTTGTTTTAAAGTCCATTTTGTCTGATACAAGTATTGCTACCCTAGCTTTTTTTTCATTTCCATTTGCATGATATATTTTTTTCCATCCTTTTACCTTCAGTCTATGTCTGTGATGGCGAACCTTTTTATAAAAAATCTCCCACTTGTGCAGTGCTGGTCAACCTGGTTCCTCCTGCCCACTAGTGGGCATTCCAGCTTTCATGGTATGCAGTAGCGGAGAAACTAAACAGTGCTACAATTGGCTGGTTGGTTCAGTTGTAGAGCATCAGCCCAGCATGCAGAAGTCCCAGGTTTGATTCCCAGTCAGGGCACACAGGAGAAGCTACCATATGCTTCTCCAATCCTCTCTCCCTCCCCTTTCTCTTTCTCTCTCTCTCTTCCTCTCCCACAACCATGGCTCAAATGGTCCAAGCAAGTTGGCTCAGGGCACTGAGGATGGCTCCATGGCCTCGCCTCAGGCACTAAAATAGTTCAGTTGCTGAGCAATGGAGCAGTAGCCCCAGATGGGCGGAGAAACCTCTTGTAGATGGCTTTCCAGTTGGATCTTCATCAGGGTACATGCGGGAGCCTGCCTCTCTGCCTCTCAATAAAAAAATAAATAATATAATAATTAAAATGGAATATATTTAAAGTAGAAAACATGACATACATATGTATTATATAATGAAATGACTACTGTGGTCAGATTAACATATCTTCTCATACAGTTACCATTTATTTTTGTGATGAGTGTACCTGAAATCTACTCTCTCATCATGCTGTACATTAGCTTTCTAGACATTTATCCTACATAACTGCAAATTTTTATAGTTTTACCAATATCTTCCCATGCCTTCCCACTCTATCTAGTCCCTGGTATCCTGTTAAATGAGTTTGACTTTTTTTTTTTTTAGATTCACATGTAAATATGATCATACAGTATTTGTCTTTCTATTTCTGGCTTATTTCATTTAGCATAATATCCTCAAGTTTCATCCATGTTGTCACCAATGGCAGGACTTCCTTCTTTCTCATGACTGAATGATAATCCATTGTGTGTGTGTGTGTGTGTGTGTGTGTGTATTGTTTCTTTATTCATCTGTTGACAGACACTTGGGTTGTTTCTATATCTTGGCTACTGTGAAAATACTAAAATAAAATGTGAGTGCAAAGATCTCTTTGAGATACTGATTTTATTTCTTTCTGATATATACCCAGAAGTGGGATTGCTGAATTATATATAGTAGTTCTATTTTTAATTTTAGGGAAAGTCGCCATACTTCTTTTCATAATGGCTGTATCAATTTATATTCCCAATATACAAGGATTTCCTTTTCTCTATATCCTCGCCAATATATCATCATCTTCATCATCCAGCCTGGTCCTGTGCCAGGCCAAGATCCTACGTCCATAAGAGCCAATTTGGAGGCTGGAGCAGACTGGGAGCCTTGGCCCCCAAGAGCTAATCTAGAGTCTGGGTCCATAGGGCCAGGCCAGCACTAGGGCAAATAGCCTGTGTCTGCAGGAGCTGCACTGGCACTGAGGTGTGACAGAACCTGGGTTCATGGGAGCCCACCCTGGAGACTGGGTCTTCAAGGACTTTGCTATCATGGTAATGCTAGCTTCATATAATGAATTGGTGAGTATTCCTTCTTTTACTGGGTTTTTTTTAGAAGAGATTGTGTAGAATCAGTATTAATTCTTTTAAATGTTTGGTAACATTCTCCAATAAATCTGTCTGGGCCTGGAGATTTGGGGGTAGATTTTTTAATTAAGAATCCTAGTTTTCTTTTGTTATGACTATTCAAATGATCTATTAATATTTCATATTGGGTGAGTTGTAGAAATTTGTGTTTTTGAGTTTTTCCATTTTATTTGAGATGTCAGATTTAAGTGTATGAAGTTGTTCATATACCCCTTGTCTTTTTGATGTCTAAAGGTTTAAAATTATACCATTTCATTTCTGATCTTCTTTTACAGTATGCTAGAGGTTTGTCAATTTTATTGATCAGTTCAAGTAAGCAGTTCTTTGCATCATTGACTCCATTATATAAATATTTCTGTTTTCGATTTATTTCTGCTCTTTATGATTTCCTTCCTTCTGCTTATGTTTTATTTTGCTCTCCTTTTATAAAGTTTTCTAGGATTTTAAGAGCTTAGATTATTGTTTTGAGACTTTTCTTCTTTCCAGTATGTGCATTTGTTGCTATAAGTATTCTTTCAAAACCGCTTTAACTGTGTTTCGCAAATATTGGTATGTCACATACTTGTTTACATTCATTGTAATGTGTGGGGGTTTTTTTTACTTTACTTGAGACTTTTCTTTGGCCCACAAATTATTTAGCAACATGATTTTAGTCATTAGGGGTTTTCCTCTTATCTTTCTGTTATCAATTTCTTATAAAATGCCATTGGTAAACATTCTGTATGATTTCAATTATTTTAAATGTGTTGAACTTTGTTTTATCATTTAGGATAAGGAATGCTATTCTGCTGTTGGATGGAGCAGTGTGTGATATGAAGCCTGTTGGTTAATGGTGCTGAATTCTTCTGTATTCTCACTAATATTTTGTCTAATTATTCTGCCAGTTGTTAAAAGAAAGATGTTGAAATATCCAACTATAATTGTGGATTTGCCTAAAGCTGAAAAGTTCTATCAGTGTTTGCTTTAAATGTTTTGCAACTTTCTTGTTTGTTGCAAACACTTTTAAGGTTGCTCTGATGTCTTTGTTGAATTGAACCTTTTAAAAATGCATAATATTCTGTCTGAGGTAATCTTCTTTGCTCTGAAATCTACTTTAAGTGGTATTAATTTAGCTACTCTGTATTGTATTTTTTTACCCATACTTTTAATTTCAATCTACCTATGTAGTTATTTCAAGTGAGTGTCTTGTAGACAAAATATCTTGGGTCATGTTTTTGTTTTTTTAGCGAGTGAGAGAGAGATAGACAAGAAGGGAGAGAGATGAGAAGCATCAACTCATAGTTCTGACAGCTTAGTTGTTCATTGACTTTCTTATATATGCCTTGACCTGGGGGCTCTAGCCAAGCCAGTGACCCCTTGGCCAAGCCAGAGACCTTTGGGCTCAAGCCAGCGACCATGGAGTCATGTCTGTGATTCTACACTCAGCCGGTGACCCTGCACTCAAGCCAGATGATCCCACACTCAAGCTGATGACCTCAGGGTTTTGAACCTGGGTCCTCAGCATCACAGGTTGATGCTCTATCCACTGTGCAACAACCTGATCAGGCTCTTGGGTTATGGTTTTAATACAGTATGCCAATTCTGTCTTTTAATGTCTGTATGTAGTCTACTTATATTTAATGTATTATAGTTATTTATGTTAATACTTATATCTACTATTTTATTTTTTGCTTCTGTTTGTTCTCTTATTTTCCTGACTTCCTGTGCTTATTTGAAAATTTTTTACAATTCCACTTTTATCTACAGTGGTTTTGAGTATACTACTTTGTATAGCTTTTTCTAGTCGTTGCACCAGATGTTACATTCATATATGTATAATTTATGACAGTGTAGTGGTGTTATTTTACTAGTTTGAATGAAGTGTAGAAATAATAGTTCCTATACATCCTCTTACCCTATCCACTTATATGATAATTATCTTAATTGATTCCAACACATATATTTAGAACCACATCGCCTGGCTTGTGGTGGCGCAGTGGATAAAGCATTGACCTGGAACACTGAGGTCACAGGTTCGAAACCATGGGCTAGCCCAGTCAAGGCATATAGGACAAGCAATGAGCAACTAAAATGAAGCAACTATGAGTTGAAACTTCTCACTTCCCATCCCTCCTTCTTTCTCCTCTCCCTGTAAAAATCAATAAATAAAATCTTTTTAGAACCATATCAAAAAATGCTTCAACAATCAAATAATTTAGAAAACCAAATAGGAGAAAGTCTATCATATTTACGAATACTTTTGCTTACCATGTTCTTTTGTCCATCTTAATGTTCCTGGGTTCTTTCTTTCATTTCCTTTATGTTTAGAGAACAATCTTGAACCATTTTTTTAGGGTAGGTCATGTAGGTTGCACCAGTTTACATTTCCAACAGCAGTACACAAGAGTTCCTTCTGATTTCTCCACATCCTTGCCAATCTTTTTCTTTTCAAGGCTGTTTTTTTTTTTTCTTTTCCTATTTTGGTAGTCATCCTAACAGTTGTCAAATTATATATCATTGTGGTTTTGGTTTTCTTTTCTCTAATGATTACTGCTGTTGAGCATTTTTTTCATATGCTGTTAGTCATTTGTGTATTGTCTTTGGAGAAATAGGTATTCAAACCCATTGCTCATTTTTTAAATTGGGTTATTTGTTTGGTTGTTGTTGTTGTTGAGTTGTATAAGTTTTTACTATATTCTAAATATTATCGTATCAGTTACATGATGCAAGTATTTTTGCCCATTCCACAGCTTGCTTTTTCATTCTGTTAACTCTGTCCTTTGATGCACAGCCTTAAATTTGATACAATCTCACAAAAGGGGTTTACTTTAAAGATTATTACACCTAAAGCAATTTTCCCCCTCCACTTTTTACTTTTCCTAGATCATTTAAAATTTGAACTTCTTAATCTTTATAGGTCAAATTATTGATGGAAACTTCACCTTTTTTAATTCATTTTTTTTTAATAATTTTATTTTTTTAATGGGGTGACATCAATAAATCAGGATACATATATTCAAAGATAACAAGTCCAGGTTATCTTGTCGTTCAATTATGTTGCATACCCATCACCCAAGGTCTGATTGTCCTCTGTCACCTTCTATCTTGTTTTCTTTCGGCCCCTCCCCCTCCCCCTTTCCCTCTCCCATTCCTCCCTCCCCCCCGTAACCACCACACTCTTATCAATGTCTCTTAGTTTCACTTTTATGTCCCACCTACGTATGGAATAATGCAGTTCCTGGTTTTTTCTGATTTACTTATTTCGCTTCGTATCATGTTATCAAGACCCCACCATTTTGCTGTAAATGTTCCGATGTCATCATTTCTTATGGCTGAGTAGTATTCCATAGTGTATATGTGCCACATCTTCTTTATCCAGTCATCTATTGATGGGATTTTTGGTTGTTTCCATGTCCTGGCCACTGTGAACAATGCTGCAATAAACTTGGGGCTGCATGTGTCTTTACGTATCAATGTTTCTGAGTTTTTGGGGTATATACCCAGTAGAGGGATTGCTGGGTCATAAGGTAGTTCCATTTTCAGTTTTTTGAGGAACCACCATACTTTCTTCCAGAATGGTTGTACTACTTTACATTCCCACCAACAGTGTATGAGGGTTCCTTTTTCTCCACAGCCTCTCCAACATTTGCTATTACCTGTCTTGCTAATAATGGCTAATCGAACAGGCTTGAGGTGGTATCTCATTGCCATTTTGATTTGCATTTCTCTAATAACTAAAGAAGATGAGCATCTTTTCATATATCTGTTGGCCATTTGGATTTCTTCCTGGGAGAAGTGTCTGTTCATATCCTCTTCCCATTTTTTTATTGGATTGTTTGTTTGTTTGTTGTTGAGTTTTATGAGTTCTTTGTATATTTTGGATATTAGGCCCTTATCTGAGCTGTTGTTTGAAAATATCATTTCCCATTTAGTTGCCTTTCTGTTTATTTTGTTATCAGTTTCTCTTGCTGAGCAAAAACTTCTTAGTCTGATATAGTCCCATTCATTAATTTTTGCCTTCACTTCTCTTGCCTGTGGAGTCAAATTCATAAAATGCTCCTTAAAACCCAGGTCCATGAGTTGAGTACCTATGTCTTCTTCTATGTACTTAATTGTTTCAGGTCTTATGTTTAGATCTTTGATCCATTTTGAGTTAATTTTTGTACAGGGGGAGAGACTGTAGTCCAGTTTCATTCTTTTGCATGTGGCTTTCCAGTTTTCCCAGCACCATTTATTGAAGAGGCTTTCTTTTCTCCATTGTGTGTTGTTGGCCCCTTTATCAAAAATTATTTGACTATATATATGTGGTTTTATTTCTGGACTTTCTATTCTGTTCCATTGGTCTGACTGTCTATTTTTCTGCCAATACCATGCTGTTTTGATTGTCGTGGCCCTATAATATAGTTTGAAGTCAGGTATTGTAATGCCCCCAGCTTCATTCTTTTTCTTTAGGATTGCTTTGGCTATTCGGGGTTTTTTATAGTTCCATATAAATCTGATGATTTTTTGCTCTATTTCTTTAAAAAACGTCATTGGAAGTTTGATGGGAATTGCATTAAATTTGTATATTGCTTTGGGTAATATAGCCATCTTGATTATATTTATTCTTCCTAGCCAAGAACAAGGTATATTCTTCCATCTCATTATATCTTTTTCGATTTCCCTTAACAATGGTTTATAGTTTTCATTATATAAGTCCTTTACATTCTTTGTTATGTTTAGTCCTAAGTATTTTATTTTTTTTGTTGCAATCGTGAAGGGGATTATTCTTTTGAGTTCCTTCTCAGTTGTTTCATTGTTGGCATATAGAAAGGCTATTGACTTCTGTATGTTAATTTTGTATCCTGCGACCTTACTGTATTGGCTTATTGTTTCTAGTAGTCCTTTTGTGGATTCTTTGGGGTTTTCGATGTATAGGATCATATCATCTGCAAAAAGTGATACCTTTACTTCTTCTTTTCCGATATGGATGCCTTTTATTTCTTTGTCTTTTCTGATTGCTCTGGCTAGAACCTCTAGTACCACATTAAATAAGAGTGGAGAGAGTGGACAACCCTGTCTTGTTCCTGATTTAAGGGGGAAAGCCTTCAGTTTAGTGCCATTTAATATGATGTTAGCTGATGGTTTATCATATATGGCCTTTATCATGTTGAGATATTTTCCTTCTACACCCATTTTGTTGAGAGTCTTAAACATAAAATTGTGTTGTATTTTATCGAAAGCCTTTTCTGCGTCTATTGATAAGATCATGTGGTTTTTGTTCTTTGTTTTGTTGATATGGTGTATTACGTTAACCGTTTTACGTATGTTGAACCATCCTTGAGATTCTGGGATGAATCCCACTTGATCATGATGTATTATTTTTTTAATATGTTGTTGTATTCGATTTGCTAGTATTTTGTTTAGTATTTTAGCATCTGTATTCATTAGAGATATTGGTCTGTAGTTTTCTTTTTTTGTGCCATCCTTGCCTGGTTTTGGTATGAGGGTTATGTTGGCCTCATAAAATGTGTTTGGAAGTATTGCTTCTTCTTCAATTTTTTGGAAGACTTTGAGTAGAATAGGAACCAAGTCTTCTTTGAATGTTTGATAAAATTCGCTGGTATAGCCGTCAGGGCCTGGACTTTTATTTTGGGGGAGGTTTTTAATGGTTTTTTCTATTTCTTCTCTGCTAATAGGTCTGTTCAGGCTTTCTGCTTCTTCTTGACTCAGTCTAGGAAGGTTGTATTGTTCTAGGAATTTATCCATTTCTTCTAGGTTGTTGAATTTAGTGGCATAAAGTTTTTCATAGTATTCTACAATAATTCTTTGTATATCTACGGTGTCTGTGGTGATTTCTCCTCTTTCATTTTGGATTTTGTTTATATGAGTTCTTTCTCTTTTTTCCTTGGTAAGTCTTGCCAAGGGTTTGTCAATTTTGTTGATCTTTTCAAAGAACCAGCTCCTTGTTCTATTAATTTTTTCTATAGTTTTTCTGTTCTCTATTTCATTTATTTCTGCTCTGATTTTTATTATCTCCTTTCTTCGGCTGGTTTTGGGTTGTCTTTGTTCTTCTTTTTCTAGTTCCTTAAGGTGGGAAGTTAAGTGGTTCACTTGGGCTCTCTCTTGTTTGTTCATATATGCCTGAAGTGATATGAACTTCCCTCTTATCACTGCTTTTGCTGCATCCCATAGATTCTGATATGTCGTATTGTCATTTTCATTAGTCTGTATATATCTTTTGATCTCTGCACTTATTTCTTCTTTGACCCATTCATTTTTTAAAAGTATGTTGTTTAGTTTCCACATTTTCGTGGGATTTTTTTCTTCTTTTTTGCAGTTGAATTCTAGTTTCAAGGCTTTATGATCAGAAAATATGCTTGGTACAACTTCAATTTTTCTGAATTTGCTGATGTTGTTTTTGTGGCCCAACATATGGTCAATTCTTGAGAATGATCCATGTACAGTGGAGAAAAATGTATACTCAGTCACTTTGGGATGAAATGTCCTGTAGATGTCTATCATATCCAGGTGCTCTAGTGTTTTGTTTAAGGCCACTATGTCTTTGTTGATTCTCTGTTTGGATGACCGATCTAGAGCCGTCAGCGGTGTATTGAGATCTCCAAGTATGATTGTATTTTTGTCAGTTTTTGTTTTAAGATCAATAAGTAGCTGTCTTATATATTTTGGTGCTCCTTGGTTTGGTGCATATATATTAAGAATTGTTATGTCTTCTTGATTCAGTGTCCCCTTAGCCATTATGAAATGGCCATTTTTGTCTCTGAGTACTTTTTCTGTCTTGTAGTCAGCATTATTAGATATGAGTATTGCTACACCTGCTTTTTTTTGGATGTTATTTGCTTGGAGTATTGTTTTCCAGCCTTTCACTTTGAATTTGTTTTTATCCTTGTTACTTAGATGAGTTTCCTGTAGGCAGCATACAGTTGGATTTTCTTTTTTAATCCATTCTGCTACTCTGTGCCTTTTTATTGGTGAGTTTAATCCGTTTACATTTAGTGTAATTATTGATACTTGTGAGTTCCCTATTACCATTTTATATCTTGCTTTCTGTTAGTTTTGTGTCTTGTTTGATCCTTCTCTTTCGTTTTTCTATCTTTTGTTTTTATTTGGTTGTATTCCATACATCTTTCCTCTGTTGCTATCTCTTTTATCTCATGTGCTTCTGTGGTGGTTTTTTCAATGGTGGTTACCTTTGAGTAATGAAAAGGGTCCCTACCCTGTTCATTGTAGCGAACTATTTTGTGAGTACTTTTGCACTCCATCGTCCTTTGCTACTGTTAATCTCCATCTTCTCCCCCTCTTTCTTTTTGTTGTTGTCACAGTTTAAATTTGGTTTTATTGTGTTCTTCTTGGAGCTTTTACTTGTGGCTCTGTTTTTTTTTTGTTCTTTGTATCTGATTGGAGAACCCCCTTTAGTAATTCCTGGAGTGGGGGTTTTCTGATGATAAATTCCCTCATCTTTTCTGTATCTGTGAATGTTTTTATTTCTCCTTCATATTTGAAGGATAGCTTTGATGGGTATAGTATTCGTGGCTGAAAGTTCCTCTCTTTCAGGACTTTAAATATTGGGGTCCATTCTCTTCTAGCTTGTAGAGTTTCTGTTGAGAAATCTGATGATAATCTAATGGGCCTTCCTTTATATGTTGTATTCTTCTTTTCCCTGACTGCCTTGAGAATTTTTTCTTTGCTGTTGGTTTATGTCAATTTCATTATGATATGCCTTGGAGTAGGTTTGTTGGGGTTAAGAAAACTCGGAGTTCTGTTTGCTTCTTGAACTTGAGGCTTTAGTTCTTTCCACAGTCTTGGGAAGTTCTCATCTATTATTTGTTTGAGTATGTTCTCCATTCCATTTTCTCTCTCTTCTCCCTCTGATATACCTATTATTCTTATGTTATTCTTTTTGATGGAGTCAGATAATTCTTGTAGGGCTACCTCATTTTTTTTAAATTTTTGAGTCTCTCTTCTTCTCTCTGTTGTGCCTCAAGTTGCTTGTCTTCTATTTCACTAATTCTCTCTTCTATCTGACCTGTTCTATTAGCTAAGCTTGTTACTTCGTTTTTCAGCTCGTGAATTGAGTTTTTCATCTCTGTTTGATTTGTTTTTATAGTTTCAATTTCCTTGGACATATATTCTTTGTGTTCATTGAGTTGTTTTCTGAGCTCCCTAAATTGCCTTTCTGTGTTTTCTTGTATATCTCGGAGGATTTTTAGGATTTCTATCTTGAATTCTCTGTCATTTAGCTCCAAGGTTTCCAATATATTAAATTTTTTCTCCATAGATTTTTCCTCATCTAGCTGTGTTACCTCTCTTTCTTTTGTATCCATGATATTCGATTTTCTCTTCCTTAATGGCATCTGAGGGTGGTTTTGTTGATAGTATTAATGAGATTTAATAAAGAATAAAAAGTTAAAAAAAATAAAAAAAAATAAAAAAGTTTTTTTTAAAAAAAAAATTAATAATGAAATAAAGAAAAAAAAATTAAATAAAAATTAAAAAAAAAATTATTCCCCCCCTCCTTTTATCCTCTCCTCACCTCTCCCCTCTTTGTTGAGAAAATCTTGTGGTGAACTGTGAATTATAACAAACAATGCCTGTGATGGAGGGCCTGAATTGAGGAAAAGTAATAAAGGGGCAAAAAAAAAAAAAAAAAAGAAAGAAAAAGAAAAAAAAAAAAGAAAGAAAAAAAAGGGGGTATGGACCCACAAAAAGCAAATAAGGAAAAAATTTGGGTCAAGAATAAAATGATTTGCTTTTAGGTGTTGGTTGTCTAAGAGTTATGATGAGAGGAATAAGAGGAAAACAGAAAAATGGGGGGACAAATTAAAAAATTACTATTGTATTTAGTGGTACAAGAACTAGATAAAATGGAGAGCCAGGGATGGGAGCACTGCTAGTGAGTTAAAAAGGTGAAGTAAAAAAAACCCCAAAATGCCACAAACATAAGTTTGAGTCCCAGATAAGATAATTTGTTTGTAATTGAGGTTTGAATGAGAGGAGATGTAAAGGAGAAAGGAAGAAACTAATATAGAGGGAGAAAAGAAAGAGAGAGAGAGAAAAAAAGAGGGAACCACTAAAAGAAGAAAAAAGAAAGGAGAGAGAGAGAGAGAGAGAGAGAGTTAAGGGTTTTGGAGTGCAACTCTCATAGAGAGAAAGGAAGAGGAGAGAAAAGATAATGGGAGATGTAACACTTATGGGCAGTGTAGTTCAAGGAGAGGAGAGAGTAAGTCCGGCAGAGAGTTAATCGGCCAAATTGGAGGAGGAAAAAAAGTATCAAGAATGAAGATAAGAGAAACAGATGAACAAATATAATAAAATGGGATAGGTTATAAAGTCTGCAGATTATTCTTGATTTTGAGAGGTTATCTTCTTGCTTTTTCTTTTCTCTCCCTCTTCCCGGTCGGTGACTCTGTACCCCGGGTTCTGCCCCTTTGGCACGCTCAGGTAGAGGTTTGCAGTTGATAAGTCTCTATGGCAATGTCATGTATTGTGCTTTAGTCTCATTGGCAGTCGAGGCTCATTAGCATTTATAGGCTCCGACAGTGAGAGAGTCCGTGTTCCTGGAGCCTTTCTCCTAGTCTTTCCTTCCTCAATTAGTAGCCTGATAATCCAGCTATGGGGTTGCTGCTGCCCCTGCCTGGATAGTAAGAGGCTCAAAGAGCTGGCAATTCCCCACTCTATTTCCACTCAGCACAGGGCTCTGGGTAAGGCTCAGTCAGTCAGAGCTGCTAGCATAATCAGGCGGGCTTTCAGCCCACTCAAAGACCTCTGGCTCTGCCACTCTGTCCGGTAACACAGGCAAGTGCCCACTTCCGGGGCGCTTGGAGGAAACTCTTGCTCAGTATCTGCGTGCGCAGACCAGGATATCCGGCCAGCAGTCTCACGCTCTGAGTGAAACCCCCAACCACATGGAAAAGTTGCAGCGTTGGAATTGGTTCTCGCTCCATTCCCGTGCGCGGCTTTTGCAAGGCGCTGGGGCGGCCCGAGATTCCGCTTTGGCCCACACAAAGGCCCCTGACTCTGCCCCTCTGTGCGATAAAACAGGCGCGCACTGCCGAGGTTCTCGGAGGAATCTCTCACTCACTATCTGCATGCGCGTGCAGACCAGGATATGAGGCCGGCCGCGTTTCCCTCTGAGTGAAACCCCCACCAGCACGGAAAATTTCCACCGTTGGAATTAGTTCTCGCTCCCTCCCATGCGCGGCTTTCCCAGGGTGCTGGGGCTGCCCAGAGATTCTGCTTTCGGCCCACAGAAAGGCCTCTGACTCTGCCTCTCTGTGGGGTAACACGGGCACCCAGTCCCGGGGCTTAGGAAGAAATCTCTCTCCCACTAACTGCGCACCGACCAGGAGAACGGGTAAAATGGCTGCTCTGCTTGTCTTTCTTTGTTTGGGTTTGGCGTGAGTGTTAGCTTGTATTGCCCGGGTTGCCACAGGATCAGTTTTTCCTCGGCTTGGATCTCCGTGCCACAGCCTGGTTCGGCCGTTTGTGCCGCGGCCTGGATCTATTCACCCCCTTTGCCCGCCTCAGTTTCTATATTCACAGTTACCAGAGAAAGCCGCCCTGTTTAGGTTAGTGAGGAAGGCGGAGCATTTCTTACTCCCTAATTCCTTCGGGGTTTGGTTATATATTTAGCCAATTTTTCACTCGACCATACCTTCGGGTGTATTGCGAAGCATCTGGAGGCTCCAAGTATAGGTTTTTCTGTTTCTGGTTGAAGATCTTGTTGAGTTTTGGGGGAGATTTATTGGTATCGCTTCTTACCCCGCCATTACTCTGACGTCATCTCTAATTCATTTTTTTTTAATAAGGCATTAAATCTTCTAGGTTTCTTATTGTCATAGTGTTATAAGGGAGTCAAATTTCCATCTATTTTGCCTATTTTTCCCTATTTTGTAATACTCTAGGTGTAATATATGTTTTTATTCACTTTCTATGCATACAGGAATTATTAACCAAATAATAGCTTTAACTTTGGACCACTGATCTGGAATTTTTATGTCTGAAAAGGAAAGTAAATCCTAATCTTGATGTTGTATCTACCACTGGGAGGCAATATTCCTTGTGTATTATTTCATGGAAGTGGGACTATATAATCTATTTACCATAATTCTCCAAGCTTACACCCTCTATTAATTTGATTTATCCATGAGGGATTCATTGGAATAGTTAACATTTTGGAGCTATATCTGGATTATACTTAGAGCAGACTATCACTATTTAGGGTTTGTTTTTCTAACCATTGCTATATTTCTGTAATAGATTACCATGAATTTTCCAGATGGTAGTCTGCCAATTTGCAGACCAAAGAGTAATGTTACTTGTTACTACTGCCCAGGAATCAGCTACAGCTAGTGCTCGACTTACGACCATGATTGGTTCCGACAGACTGGTCATAACACGATTTGGTCGTAAGTTGAGTAGGCTATATGTCCAGTACTGTGAAATGATGTTATAAAAATCTTTAAGTCATATTTTATCATAATTTTCTTTCATTATTGTTATATATCATAATTTTCTTTGTTCATTTTATGCCATTTGTATCATCTCTACACCATTTTGTTTCTTAGTTTTACATTCATCAGGTTTAAGTAAAACACTGCATTACCAGTACAACTGGTTTAATATTTGCAAAAACAATTTCCTTTTGGTAGACATCTTGGGAAGGGTGTGATGAAAAATATCCAAGACACAAAACACAAATTGCTATACTGAGTCTGGGATAACAGTTGAAATGGTGCACACGGAGATGGTAGTGCTGCTGGAAGCTGGTCCATACTGTTGTACGCCCAGCTGGGCAACGCTTGCGCTGCCAGATGCAGAGCAGTCATGGCTAGCGATTGTGGTCATAAAGTCGAATGGCTGTAAGTTGCACAGGTTGTAAGTTGATCAATATTTGTATTATCAATTATTATGTGAAAACTAATATAATAGTAACCTTCAAGTTCACTACTCAGCAAGCTATCTCAGAAGTCATAGAACAGAATGTCTTACAAACCAAAGAAAGATGCTTAAGGCACATGCCTTATTAAATCAATTTAAATACACAATAAAAAGAGGGGAGAAGATATGGGCAACACACTTTGGATAAGATATAGGAGGGGTAAAAGGATTTATTACCTGAGTTATGTGAGCTCATATATCATCTCTTCCTCTCTGCTGCATCAGAATTCTACATTGATTGTGTAATTTTGAGAACCGTAATTGAGGTCTGTCCAAGGAGGATTAACATAAAGAAGATACACTGGGCCAATGACAGGCATGTGCCCTAACCAGAGAAATGCAGAGACATGTATGCTTGACCACAGCTATAGCTCATCAGTTACCTGATAAGCTACTCTGGATTTTGTTTATGTATCTTTAATAGATCAAGGATCAAGTGGGTGTCACCCAAGTAAGACCCAGTTAAGACCTCAACATTAAGTGCTTCAATTGTGTTAAGAATATTTATTATCTACTTGGCCCTTCTGTCCCTTTGTGTGTGTGTGTGTGTGTGTGTGTGAGAGAGAGAGAGAGAGAGAGAGAGAGAGAGAGAGAGAGAGAGAGAGGGAGAAAGAGAGAAAGAGAGAGAGACAGATAGGGACAGATAGGAAGAGAAAGAGATGGGAAGCATCAACTCTTTGTTGCAGCTCCATAGTCTTCTCAGTTGTTCATTGATTGCTTTCTCATATGTGCGGGGAGGGGAGGGCTACAGCAGAGCGAGTGACCCCTTGCTCAAGCCAGCAATCTTGGGCTCAAGCCAGTGACCCTGGGCTTCAAGCCAGTGATCTTTGGCCTCAAGCCAGCAACCATGGTGTCATGTCTATGATCCCATGCTCAAGCCAGTGACCCGCGCTCAAACTGGTGAGCCTGCACTCAAGCCAGCGACCTTGGGGTTTTGAACATGGGTCCTCTGCATCCCAGTCCAATGCTCTATCCACTGCATCACCTCCTGGTAAGACTGTACCTTCCTATGTTTAACATTCATATGCTCTGTATACTTTACACCTATCATAACATGTTTCACAGTGATTTGCTTCTATACTTAGTTTCATATGAGCTCCTTAACTCATTTATCTTTCTCTATTTCATTTCACATATCCTTCTTTGTTTCTCTCATTTTCTATAGAAGAACTGAGTATTTTAAAATAATACAGCTAACACACATTATAGCAAACAACCATTAATGAGGATGAAGCATATCTGTATATACTGATTGGAAGTATACACAAGACACTGAATAAAGCAAGGTGATGAGAATTGTGTATATATGCTGTCATTCATGTGGGGAAAACAGTGCTTATATTTTGGTAGCATTTTTCTGGTAGGATACAGAAGAGACTGGTAATGGTAATTTCCTCTCAGGAGGATAATTAGATAGCATGTGTAGTCTTTTCAACTTTTAAAACTGTATTAAGACCTACATATTAACCATTAAAAATTTAGTTGATTATTTATAAATTTACATATAAAGTACTAAATTATTTCTCTTTTTCTTATACAGATATCAGAATGGAAGCACTAAACTTGCCAAAAAATACAGATGACTGGACAAAAGAGGATGTAAATCGGTGGTTAGAAAGTCATAAAATTGACCAAAACCACAGGAGAATCTTGATTGCACAAGATGTAAATGGAGCAGTCTTGAAATGGTTAACTAAAAATCACCTCATTGATATGGGCATAACACATGGACCAGCTATCCATATAGAACATCTATTCAAAGAATTGCAGAAAATAGCCTCTGAAGATCCTATTCAGACATGTAAAAGGAAAAAAGGCAATAAAAATGTTAATAAAACAAAAACTTTGATGCAAGAGGAAAATGAAGAAACTTCAAAGCAAGAACAAAAGGATAAAGAGAAATCAGATATGGCTAATGCCTCTACAATGAGTACAGTTACTAAAGTTTCTAAGTCACTGAAAAATGAGTTCATAGAAGATGAAATAGATGATACAAAGAAAAAGCAGCCATCCACAGAACCAACATGTGCACCCTACCCTTTTGATAAATTCAATGAGCCATACTGTTACAAACTGAATTTTTGTCTACCACCTGAAACAGGGCCTCATAATCTCATTGATCCAATACATGAATACAAAGAGCTCACAAATACAGAAAAAGCCACAGAAGAAGATGTTAAAATGAAATTTAGCAATGAAGTTTTCAGATTTGCTTCAGCTTGTATGAATTCAAGGACCAATGGTACCATTCATTTGGGAGTCAAAGACAAACCCCATGGAAAAATTGTTGGTGTGAATGTCACTAATGTCACCAAAGAAGCCTTCATTGACCACTTCAATCTGATGATCCACCAGTATTTTGAAGACCATCAAGTCCAACAAGCAAAGAAGTGCATTCGAGAACCAAGATTTGTAGAAGTTTTACTACCAAACAGTACTCTGTCTGACAGATTTGTTATTGAAGTTGATGTCATTCCAAAATACTCTGAATGTGGACATGATTATTTCCAGATCAAAATGCAGATTTGCAACAACAATATATGGGAACAAAAACCAAATTTCTCAGTCTTTGTGCGCGATGGGGCCAGCTCTAAAGATATCATGAAAAAGAATACAGATTTCAAAGCATTTAAACTAGATTTAAAAACAATGGCAGAGTCCAGAAAAGAAGCAGAAACAAAATGCAGAGAAAAGACAAATAAAAAGGAGAGTGAGGGACCAAAGCTTATTAAATTGTTGACTGGAAATCAGGGATTGTTAGATAATTCATACTATGAATGGTACATTCTTGTAACAAATAAATGCCATCCTAATCAAGTAAAACACTTAGATTTTGTAAAGGAAATCAAATGGTTTGCGGTGTTGGACTTTGATCCTGAATCTGTGAGCTACGGTATAGTCAATGTTTATAAAGAAAGCCGAGTAGCAAACCTTCACTTGCCAAGTCTATATGTAGAGGAAAAAACCACACCAAATGAGAAGATTTCTAGTCTGAATCTTTATCAACAACCCAGCTGGATTTTCTGCAATGGCCGATTAGACCTTGACAGTGAAAAATATAAACCTTTAGATCCAAGTTCCTGGCAAAGAGAAAAAGCATCTGAAGTCAGGAAATTGATATCATTTCTTACACGTGAGGACATAATGCCAAGAGGAAAGTTTTTGGTGGTATTTCTATTACTCTCCTCTGTGGATGACCCAAGAGATCCCCTTGTTGAGACCTTTTGTGCTTTCTACCAAGATCTCAAAGGAATGGAAAATATATTGTGTATTTGTGTACACTCAAACATATGTCAGAGATGGAAAGATCTACTTGAAGCAAGATTGATGAAAAAACAAGACGAATTATCAAGCCAATGTATTTCTTCTTTAAGTCTTGAAGAGATAAATGGCACTATTCTTGGACTAAAATCTGTGACTAAATCTGTAGAGAGACTTCTGCCATCTATTGGTTCATCTACTGTCCTTCTGAAAAGGGAAGAAGATATCATGGCTGCTCTGGAAATTCTCTGTGAAAATGAATGTAAAGGAACACTCTTAGAAGAGAACAAAAATAAATTTCTTAAATTCAAGGCTTCAAAAGAGGAAGACTTTTATCGAGGTGGGAAAGTATCATGGTGGAACTTCTACTTTTCTTCTGAAAACTATTCTTCACCTTTTGTCAAAAGAGATAAATATGAAAGACTTGAAGCACTGATTCACCACTGTGCAGAGTCTTCTAAACCAACATGTGTCAGAATTATCCACCTGTATCATCATCCAGGTTGTGGTGGGACTACCTTGGCAATGCATATTCTCTGGGAACTAAGGAAGAAATTCAGATGTGCTGTGCTGAAAAACAAGACAGAAGATTTTTCTGAAATTGGGAAACAAGTGACTAATTTAATTACTTATGGGGCAGGAAACCATCAGGAATACTTACCTGTACTGCTTCTTATTGATGACTTTGAAGAACAGGGTGATATCTATCTTCTGCAGACCTCTATTCAAACAGCTGTAGCCAATAAGTACATTCGATATGATAAACCTCTAGTGATCATCCTAAATTGTGCAAGATCACAGAATCCTGAAAAATGTGCAAAGATCTCAGACAGTATTGCCCTAATACAACAGCTATCTCCAAAAGAACAGAGAGCTTTTGAGATTAAACTGAAAGAAATTGAAGAACAACATAAAAATTTTGAAGATTTTTATTCCTTCATGATCATGAAAACCAATTTTAATAAAAAGTACATAGAAAATGTGGTCAGGAATATCCTGAAACGACAAGATATTTCCACCAAGGAAGCAAAGCTCTTTTCTTTTCTGGCTCTTCTTAATTCATATGTGCCTGACACCACTATTGCACTTTCTCAATGTGAAAAGTTCTTAGGAATCACACACAAGAAGGCTTTCTGGGGAACAGAAAAGCTTGAAGACAAGATGGGCACCTACTCTACAATTCTGATAAAAACAGAGGTGGTGGAATGTGGAAACTACTGTGGGGTGCGTGTTATTCACCCTTTGATTGCTATTCGCTCACTGGAAGAATTGAAGATAAGCTATAATTTGGATAAAAGTCAAATTGTGCTGGATATGCTAACAGAAAATTTGTTCTATGATACTGGTATGGGAAGAAGCAAATTTCTCCAAGATATGCAAACACTGCTGCTCACAAGACAGCGCAATGAACATGAAGGCGAAACAGGAACTTGGTTTTCCCCCTTCATTGAAGCATTACATAAGGATGAAGGGAACCTAGCAGTTGAAAAAGTATTGCTGGAAGGTATTCATCGGTTCCACCCAAATGCGTTCATTTGCCAAGCCTTAGCAAGACATTTCTACATTAAAGAGAGGGACTTTCTCAACGCCCTTCATTGGGCAAATCAAGCAAAAAAGATAGAACCTAGCAATTCTTATATCTCAGATACACTGGGTCAAGTCTACAAAAGTAAAATAAGATGGTGGGTAGAGAATGAAAGAAACAGGAACATTTCAGTTGCTGATCTAAATGAACTTTTGGATTTAGCAGTAAATGCCTCAAACGCATTCAAAGAATCTCAACGGCAAAGTGAAGACAGAGAGGATGAGGGGACGGAAAGGTTTTATCAGAAGTCAAAGAGGCGGTATGATACTTATAATATTGCTGGTTATCAAGGGGAGATAGAAGTTGGACTCTACACAATCGACATTCTCCAGCTTGTTCCTTTTTTTGACAATGCAAATGAACTATCTAAAAGAGATCTGATCAATTTTGTATCGGGGAGTACTGATATTCCTGGGGATCCAAACAATGAATTTAAACTAGCCCTCAAGATCTTTATTCCCTATCTAACTACTTTGAGATTTTCTTTGAAAAAATGCTTTGATTTTTTTGATGATTATTTCATCCTTCTAAAGCCCAGGAACAATATTAAGCAAAATGAACAGTCCAAAACGCGGAGAAAAGTGGCTGGATATTTTAAGAAGTATGCTGATATATTTGGTCCCTTAGAGGAATCCCAAAACAAGAATCTCAGATCAAAGCTTAGTTTGCCACTTCAACTAGAGCTGTGTTGGAGAAGCCTAGAATGTTTAAAAGCAGACAAGTTTTCTGGGCTCCTGGAATACCTTATTAAAAGTCAAGCAGATGCTATTAACACCATGGAAGATATAGTGAAAAAATACATTTTTCTCTCTGAACAGTGCACTGTCAGATTCCAGACAAAGGAAAAGCAAAATTTCATCTTGGCCAACATCATTCTCTATTGCATTAAGCCTACCTCCAAAATTGTGAAACCAGCTAAATATCTGAAAGATCAGCTTCGAGAAGTTTTGCAACAAATAGGACTGACTTACCGATTTTCAGAACCTTATTTCCTAGCTTCCCTCTTATTCTGGCCAGAAAACCAACAACTAGATCAAGATTCTAAACAAATGGAAAAGTATGCTCGATCACTGCAAAATTCTTACAGGGGGCAATACAAGCATATGTATCGAATGAAGCAACCAATTGCATATTTCTTTCTTGGGAAAGGTAGTAGTATGAACAGACTTGTTCACAAAGGTAAAATTGAGCAATGCTTTGGAAAGACACCTGATATGAATTTCTGGTGGCAGAGTGGAGATGTATGGAAGGAGGAAAAAGTCCAAAAACTTTTGCTTCGCTTAAAAGGACGAGCTGAAAATAATTATTTATACATAGAATATGGAATGAATGAAAAAATCACAATACCCATCACACCTGCTTTCTGGGGTCAACTAAGAAGTGGTAGAAGCATAGAAAAGGTGTCTTTTTACCTGGGATTTTCCATTGGAGGCCCACTTGCTTATGACATTGAGATTATTTAAGAGCCTGATCTTCTCCTTCCAGGAATGTGGTCTAAACATCACCTTATTTTTTTAGACCCAACACCTTTACTTAAAATTCCTCTTAACTATGAGTCCTACACAGACTGTGATGAAAAATAAAAATGTGAGAAACATGGAAAGTATCAAATATATTCCTGGGTTTGGATAATACATCAAAGACAAGATAAGAAGGAGCTAGGGATGGAATGAGAAGAGGTGAATGTAATCAGCAAGCCACACTGAGCCCAACCACTTTTCTCAATTACCCAACCAAGGTATGGATTGAGGAAGAGTGTCTCTTTTCTTCTCAACTGTAAAAACTTTTTAGAATAGAGAAAAATAGTTATGATTCTAAGACATTACAATATCTGGGAAACCATCTCATTAAAAAAAAAAAGAATGGAAAGAAAAATCCCCTTAAGAAGGATCTTTGAAAGATGAGCAACCAATTCTCTGAAGGTCATACCCACAGAAGTCAGCGGATCTTAGCAAAGTAGGCTGAAGAATTAGACTGCCTCTTCATGCAGTAGGAGGCAGTTGAGCAAAAGTGAAGGGAAAAAGTGAATTTACAGACCTCTACATAAACAATTAAACAAAAACATACCCAAATTCAAAAGCTAATGAATAAAAAGGAAAAAAAAACTAATTTATTCCCCATCTAGGGAATCCTAATGTACTGGCAAGATAGACATATAACCTATGCTTGGGATATGACAGCCAGTGAGACGTAATCAAAATGCAATTTTCCTCTAATAAAATTATGGACATGGACAGTTATTAGTGGCTGCCAGAACTGATAAAAATCTGATAAACAACTTTATAGCAGATGAATCAGACTTTCCTATCCAGATTGATATTCACATTGCAGAGAGAGCCTGACATTTCGGGACTATAGAAGCACACACATCACTCGTGACATAGTCTTGCCAAATAAAACTGAATCTGATCAAGCCTCTGGATCTTTCTTCCAATTGAAAAGAAATACATGTGTTGGATATGCTTCAAAGTAATTGCAAGTGGAAGGTGTGGAGATGGTAAAAAGAAAGCGAGAAGCAGTGTAGCTATAAGACTGGACCTGAGTTAACAACTGCTATGTGATGTGTATATGGGAGTTTATTACACTCTTTTCTCTGGGATGTGCTTTTGAAATTTTCTGTCATAAAAAATTTCTAAAACAAAAGATGCAACTTGTTTGTGTCTTCACAGTTCCATTCAAATTTTTCACTAGAGATGGCGTGAGGGAGGGGTTCTCTTGCTCCTGAATAAAATTTCAGCTCCCTAACTTACCAGCTCACTCTTGGATTTAAAAAAAAAATCCTCTGGTCAAACACAGTCTCAGTTTTAAAAACTAAGAATGTCCAGTCAGTTTCTCCTGGGGCTACTTTCACTCTGCCCCAGGTTTCAGTCTACTCTGCACAGGACTCTCTGTTGGAGTCCTCTTGCCTTACCAGGTGATTCTGTTTAACTCAAATCCAACCAGCTTAGACGGGTACTCTCTCTCCCACGACCTCCCGTAGGTACACAGGAAATACTTATGGATGTTTTCTTCACCATTGGGAGGGAGGTACAGCCAATCTCCAGTCTTGGGAACAACACACTCCATACAGTCAGGAAGGCAGAAGTCAGCACTCTACATAGACCTCCTGAAGTCCCCCTCCCACGTTCCCCAATCCACAACTCCTGCTCTCTAGGCTGCAGATGATCTCATGGTATCTGGTAGAACTTTTACTAAAAGAACCTCTTCATAAATGTCTCTCTTCCTGAATGCCAGCAACGGGCAAACTACAGCTCATAGGCTGAATCCAGCCTGTCTTTTAAATAAAGTTTATTGGAATACAGCCACAATCATTTGTTTAAGTATTGACTATTGTAATGCCAGTGGCCAAGGCCAGGTTCACATTGGATTCGGGCAGACAGCAGAGGAACTGCAGAGCTGGAAAAGGGTTGAGCCATTCTGTTTAATAGTCTCACAGTGGCCGGACAAGCACACAGGCAGGGGAAACTGCCTTTCAGGCAAACAAACAGCAAAATGGCCCTCACAGTGGCGGGCAGGCAATTGCAATCCACCCGAGTGCAAGTGCCCATAACCTTATACAGGCCATACACACGCTGCGCTGCCACATGCTCATACACTGATCAGGCAAAGTGCTTTCACCTGGTAACCCCACAAGTAAGCCTAACACAGCTGCCCCACATTCCACCCCTTTAGGGTTGCTTGCTTCACAATCTACATGACATCAGAGAATACAGCAACAGCAAAAGTTACACAATAATTACAAAGGTGTCCTTCACAATGTCTCCCTGAGCACTTTGCCCAAGGTGCAAACTGGAGGTCCACCTCCAACTCCCCACCCTACAGTGCCAACAAGGCCACTCGTCGTAGGGTGGACATGTATAGTCCAGGGTCATGTCCATAGAGAACAAAAAGTTATGCAACTGGGTGAGAGCAGCTTCCTAGTGGAGGACGGCCTCCACAGGTGCCACGCCCCCCCCCACCAGGATCGTTCATAGTACTGTCCATGAGTAACATGTCTATCCATCAAGGGAGCCAGTGCCCCTCTCTGGTCACAATCCAAAAGCCAGTCCATGATAGCCCAGCTGTCTCTGCAAATCACCAAGGTAAAGGTCCATTACAGGCAACTAGCCATACTGCTCTTTATTATGGACCTAAGCACCTTTACACAGTGTGCCGTCCATTGCCACAAGCCCCATCAAACCCCTCAGCAAGCTCACAGGACCTGGCGGGGTCAAACACATTCAAGGCCAGTGTTGCCTTAACAGTTCTCTCTGCTGCTGCTGCTGTATAAAAAGCGTCTATTACCTTTTAATGCCAGCACCTGCTAGATATCAGAAGGGGTGCAGTGGATTGCCAATTTCACATGGGGCCTTTGACCCCCGCCTGTCCCTGTCAGATGGGTCCCTTGCCCTTCACCCTATTTAAACTGGGACAATGGGTATTGGGGTCTATAACCTGAACGCCAGCCATTTTCCTGGCAGATGCCAGGGCTACCTGCTTCCCCCGCTTTTTCAGCACCTGGAACTTCTGTTCTGACTCAAGCTGCTGCCAAAGCTCCAACAAGACTTTATTAGGCTTGCCGTACAATTTCTCTCTATCTGCTCTGGCCACAATCAAAACTACCCACATCTGTGTTTGGGTAACTTGCAAAGGCACGTTTCTCTTCTTATTTGGGGAGCAGCACAGGCCGCAGCCTTCACAGCCTTATGGTCCATCTCTGTTCTGGAGAGCATGGTGCCATCCACCCCTATGTCCCACAGCCACACCAAGCAGGCTGACAGGGGCTCAGTGGGTTTCTGCCTGAATTTCACCCCCAACTCCATCAGCTCTCCCCGGGTGTAGGGCTGGACCACAGAGTGCTCCACCACCTGGAGAGGAGGCTGTGGCTGCCCCTGAGGGACTCTTGACTGCTGGGTCTACCTTCTTGGCAACCACCAGCTGGGCTCTGAGTCTGCGGACGGCAGTTGTAGCCTGAACCTACCCTCAGAAGAGGAGTTGGAAATGCCTGCTCCACCGACTCAGAGCTGCTCCACCAGCAGGAGTGCAGTGCCATCTTCCACGCCTGCTTCAGCTTCCGCGGCTGCTGGCTCTCGGCCTGAAGCTGACTCTCGAGCTCCTGAACCCACAGTTGTTTCTCCAACAGCCATCGCTGCCAACATTCAGCTTCCAGGGCAATCTGCAACTCACAAAACCCAATTCCATCTCCAGAGACTGCTCCAGTTCCAGGGATCATTGGGGCTCAGCCTGCACCTCACACTGTAACTCTCGGACCTGGTCGGCCTCCCTCTGCAGTGCTCACTCTAGTTCACACCATTGTTGGCACTCAGTATGCAGCTCATCCTGGAGCTTCCGACCTTGCTCAGCTTCTTGCACAGAGCTCTTGGTTTCTCCTGGCAGGATTGTAAAAAACACCCAGCCCACAGTCACCAACAGGAGAGCCACTGGGAACAGCCACTCCTCTACTCCACCCCTCAAGGGTGTTGGCAGCTCCATACCAATCTGCTCCAAACCCTGCCCACTACACCAGATGTAATGCTGGGGGCCGAGACCAGGAAGGTTCACATTGGATTTGGGCAGATGGTAGAGAAACTGCAGAGCCAGAAATGGTTGGGCCATTCTGTTTAATAGAGACTCACAATGGTGGACAAGCACACAGGCAGGGGAAACCACCTTTCAGGCAAACAAATAGCAAAATGGCCCTTCACAGTGGAGGGCAGGCAATCCACCATCAGCAACTCCCCTGAGCACAATTGCCCAAAAGCTTATATAGGCCATACACACAGGGCACTGCCACGTGCTCTCGCACTGATCAGGCAAAATGCTAACACTTGGTAACCCCACGAGCAAGCCTAGTACAGCTGCCACACAACTATTTACTATAACAAAAGAGTTGAGTAGTTGCAACAGAGACCATATAGCCAAGAGAACTAAAATATTTACTATCTGGCTCTTTATAGAAAAGGGTTGCCAACTCCTGCTCTATACTTTCAATTCTTATGTCTTTTTAAATTTTTTTAATCAATTGATTTGAGAGACTGACAGAGAAAGACAGAGAGAAAAAAGTATTCATTTGTTGTTCCACTTAGTTATGCATTCATGGCTGGGTCCCATATGTACCCTGACCAGGAATCAAACCTGCAATGTTGGTGTTTCAGGCCAATGCTCTAACCGACTGAGCTCACCAGACAGGGGCTCTTATGTCTTTTTTGTCAGTCATCTAATTGGTTCTTAGATATTTATTTTAAAAATCTGTATTTTGGTTTATCATTTAATTTGGCATCTGATTTCTATTTTTAATTCTATTTTTAATCACTTTAGGGCCAAAGTTAAAACATAACAACCTTTTAACAAAAAATTCATTTTTCACATTATAATAACCCAGGTCCACTTTTCCAGGGAACAGCACAGTAATAAATGTATGTGGGTTTTCATTTTGCAAATAAAAACATAGCTGAATTATTCTGGATAAATAATTCTCTTTACCAATTTAGCTTTATATTTTTCTTAAGTCCATAGAAATTAGACTTGAAAAATAAAAACTTGGAAGGTGAGATTTAACTATTGATAATCTACTCTTCCATAAGCCATCATTTCTCAATTAAATAGACCCCCCTCAAGAGGTCTTTCCAATTGCATGTTCTATCTCCCAAGTTAGATAGAGCCTAGAATGAAAAGCCATAACTTTTTTTAAACTGGTCCTCTTGAAAATCATTGATTACGTAATTTTAATAAAGCAGTTTCCTGTATGACCAGGCAGTGGCACCGTGGATAGAGCATCGTACTGGGATGCAGATGACCCAGGTTTGAAACCCCGAGGTCGCCAGCTTGAGCACGGTTGAGCATGGGTTCACCAGCTTGAGCGTGGGGTCACTGGCTTGAGTGTGTGATCATAGATATGACCCCATGGTTGCTGGCTAGAAGCCCAAGGTCACTGGCTGGCTTGAGCAAGGGGTCACTCAGTCTGCTGTAGCCCCCAGTTAAGGTACATATGAGAAAGCAATCAATGAGGTGCCGCAGTGAAGAATTGCTGCTTCTCATCTCTCTCCTTCTTGTCTGTCTGTCCCTCTCTCTGCCTCTCTGTCCCTGTCACCCCAAAAAATGAAAATAAAATTTTTTTAAAAAGCTGTTTTCTAACTTCAGTGTTCAAAAGGAAATATTTTTTAACACTCCCAAAACAAATGGTGGTCTAAACAAATTAGCTCTGGAAACTATAAAATTCTGCTTCTGGCTATTTGGAATGTAGATTAGCAAAAAGCTCTCAGAAAGTAATACCAATGAGAAGATCATTTATTAAACAGACTAACTTATTTCTCTTAAACTATAGTCTTATTCTTGTATTATTTTTATATCCCTTGCTCTTCCAATGGCATCCCTGCTGCACAATTTGAAACATATTAGAAAAGAGATCATATGCATTGAAATATTTATAGATTTTTTTCACCTTATCTGCAAAAAAACACAGCTCCAATTAAAATATGTATACTATTCTTCATCTATTTTGCCCAACTTGATACATAGTCTTAATGTAACTTCTATCAAGATTCCAGCAAGATTCTTCATAGATTTCACAGACAAGATTACTGTAAAATTTATATGGAAAGACAAAGGAAGTAGAATAGCTAAAACAAATTTTTAAAAGAAAAACAAACTAGAGAAATCAACACCTGATTTCAATGTTGTCCATATGTATAATTTTGTCATTTCAAAATTAATGGAGAACAGATTATTCGTTGCCAGGAGTTAAGTTCCAGTGTGGAAAAGTAGGGAGAAAGATGGGTGTAGTTATAAAACAGCAATAGACATGATCCTTGTAGGGATGGCATTTATCTGTAACTTGACTGTATTGATGTCAATATCCTGCTTGTGGTTTCACACTCAGCTTTCGCCATGTTACCACTGGAGGAAACTAGCCAAGGGATACACTGGATCTGTCTGTGTTGTTTCTTACAACTGCTGGTGAATTGACAATCTTCCCCCTCCAGGGTTTTTTAATTTAGAAAAGTTAAAGGAATACTATCAATAATTTACACCAACAATTTTGGAAACAAGTAAATTCATATACATATATAAATCTGTATTTGCAATTTTATTCATATATATGTAGATATTCCTGAAATTGTACTTAAATATGTTTGACTTATCAGTTGGCTTTGTAGGAAGTTTTAAAACTATGGTTACAATTCCCTTCACTGTAATACAACTTTTAAAAATTACTTTTTAAAGTCTATTTTGTAAGTTTTCTGTAACTTAGTTAAACTTGAGTAAATGAATAAATGTACATATAAGCACATATATATTGGGTGCAGAACATAACTAATATATAATATATACAAAATACATATATAAACAATACATATGACTTACAATAACTTAACTGTGTGTTAATAGCTCATGGCATGTTACAGCACTGCAGTAACTAAGATTTCCATCAGCCCTAAATCAGGATAGGGTCCAGAGGAAGGAGATACACTGATTTATTTAATATTCTGGCATCTGACACAGGAAAAGCAGTAACTATGAATCCTGTGGAATTAGTTGGTGGTTGCAAGGCTCTACTGAGCAATGAAGAGAGAGAATAACATGCTCAAGTCATAGTAGGGTTGTAGAAGCCGGAGTCTGCTGTCCAAACCCCAAGGCTGGTCAGTTCTCCAATATGAATTATTGCTGAATGTTTTAGAAAAGTGAAGAATCGTTTCCTCTCTTACTCTGTATCTAGTGCAGTATTTTGCATTAATCAACATTGGAAAAGTGTTTATGGTTGGTATATTTTATTCTCCAAGGGTTTTGATTGTTCTGATGGCTTCCCTCTGCCCTGTGGCTTTACTCGCTTCCTCTCTCCACCCTCCTTTCTGCCCAAATTGCTCACCTGTATGGACCACAACAATAGGCCCCCTCTTGCCTCCTGGCTTCCAGTAAGGGTTGGATATTGGGACACTTCAATAAGAAACTGGAAGGAAGAAGAGTAAGGACATTTATTACCCTTTCTCATGGCAAAGTCCCCTTTCAGTCTGTGTTTCTGACTGAAGGTAATTGCTTCTATCTAAGGAGACTGCTTGACAAGCCTTCCTCTCCTTTGGTGTTCCAAAACCTCTCTGTCTTCATTTCTTCAGGCCTCATGGAAAATAGCTCTGCTTCCACTAACTCCAGGATAGTGCTTATGGTTTCCCTCCACTGACATCTTTTTATGTTACCTTTAGTACATTTCTTCAAATTACCCTAATTTGCATGTGTTATCTATTTCCTTCTGGGATCTAACTGATGCATGTATATTCTCTGCTTTATCCTAAAGCATCTCCTAGTAGCTAGATGTGATTAATAAGGAAGGAGTTAGCCAATTTCAGAAGGGATGCAAACTTTGTAGAGAAAGTCTCATACTTGGTACTCTAAACAGCCTGGAGCTCACCAAAATGACAACAGGAAAAAGTTTCATCTTTTTCTCCTCCCCTCTCTTCAGGTCAAACACTCCTCTAACATTCCCTTAACTAATTACTAATATTAATTTTGTGAATTGTTTTCTAAATTTTTCCCTTCAAAACTCAAAATTTTATCAACCTGGAAATGCTGAGGTTGCCAGTTCGAAACCCTGGGCTTGCCTGGTCAAGGCACATATGGGAGTTGATGCTTCCAGCTCCTCCCCCCTGTCTCTCTCCTCCCTCTCTCTCTCTCTCTCTCTCTCTCTCCCCCCCCCTCTCCTCTCTAAAATGAATAAATAAAATAAAAATTTTAAAAAACTCAAAATTTTAGTGGAGGGTCTTTGGGAGGGTCTATGGGGAAAATTATATAAAATATGCAGACAGCCTCAGCAGGTAGGGCTTTCTGGCACACATTTAATCCAGACACTTTTAATTTTTTAAAATTTATCTGCTATTATCCCATATAACATCTTATTTAGAAAAAATATGTTCATTCCACCAATCACTTAAGTTTTAACAACTGGTTTAATTCATTCTAATGGTAGTCACTGATAAATCAAACTCTTTAAGATTCAAAAAAGAAACCTCTACTAGAACTTCAGGTAAAGGAAGAAACAGAACTAGTAACAATGTAGAGATTTAAAGTGAGGTTATTCCAGTCCAACATACTTCAAATTATGCCCCATAAGGGGGTGCTTATTATGAATGGCCACTGAAAAGTTCTGATGACCTGTTTCTTTGTCAACATGATGCCTACCTGGCAATTTCCAAACCCATATTACCAGCTGAGTCACTCTTTATCTAATTATTTTTATTTTTGTGGTGATAACATTTAAAATTTACTCTCTTAAATTTCAAGTATATAATGCAGTATTGCTATCTATAGTCACCATATTGTACTTAGATCCCCAGAATTTATTCATCTTATAACTGGAAGTTTATACTTTCTGACCAACGTTTTCCTACTTCTACACCCCCAGCCACTGGCAACCATCATTCTACTCCCTATTTCCATGAGTTTGACTTTTTTAGAGTCCACATATAACTAAAAACATATTATTTGTATTTCTCTGACTCACTTTTTCACTTAGCATGATGTCCTCAGGGTCCATCCATGTTGTTAGAAAAGGCAGAATTTCCTTCTTTATGGCTGAATAATAATTCACCATATATAAAAACATTTTCTTTATCCATTCATCCTTTGATGGACACTTAGGTTGTTTTCATGTCCACGTTATTGTGAATAATGTTGCAGTTAACATGGGAGTGCAGATATCTCTTCAAGGCAGGTATTTAATTTCTTTTGGATATATAACCATAAGTGGAAAGCAGAAACATGTGTAGTTATATTTTTAATTTTTGAGTAAACTCTACTGTTTTCCATGAGGGCTGAACCAATTTATGTTGCTACCAACAGTGTGTACAGGTTTCTCTTTTCTCCACATACTCACCACCAAATATCACTTGTCTTTTTAATAACAGTCATTCTAACAGATGTGAGGTGATAGCTCATTGTGATTTTGATTTGCATTTTCCTGACAATTACAGTGATGTTGAATACCTTTCATGTACCTACTGGCCATTTGTTTGTCTTTGTAAAAACGTCTACTCAGGTCCTCTGCCCATTTTTTAATACGTTGTTTATATTTGTTTGTTTTTTGTTAGAGTTGTAGGGTTCCTTTATTTATTGGATATTATAAGAGGTTTGCCATTATGTAGGCTGCCATTCGTTTTGCTGTTGTTTCTTTTGCTGTGCAGAGGCATTTTAGTTTGACCACTTGTTTATTTTTGCTTTTGTTGCCTGTGCTTTTGGTGTCATAGCCAAAAAATTGTTGCCAAGACCAATGACAAGGAGCTTACTCTCTATGCTTTTTCACTATGTTAAGACTATGGTGGCTACCATAGCCTGGCCCCTCCTTTATGCTTGGAGGTTCTCATTGGAAGAGGCACTAGCACTGGCCACCGGGAATCCTTGTTTGGAGGAGGGCCTCCAGTTAGAATGGGAAGCCTGCCTGGGACAGGCAGCTACCACTGAAGAGTATATTCTGTGATTGGTCCCTGGTCAGGGCACAGGGGAGACCACAAAGAGGTCTGAGGTTGCCATTACCAGGAAGACAAACAAAGAAGGTAGCTGAGTTCTCCAAGCAAGCCTCACCCCCAGCATCACAGCTACACTGACAGCAATCAGCATCACAGTGGGTGTCAGCTTGGAGATGTCATAGCACCATCTGCTGGAAATGAACAGAAACACTTCTTGGTGGCAATCTGCTTGAAAATAGCCATTCATACACAGATACCATTGACAAAGAAGGCATCAATTAAACACCATGAGTAACCAATGTAGTGAGGCATCTCAGAAAATGAAAACATATCCAGAAATTAAACTCAAATACATGAAAATAGGTGACACATAATGATAGGGAATTCAAGACTGAAGTTCTGATGATAATCAGCAACATGTGGGAAAATATAGACAGGCAATTTAATGCACTCAGAAAACAAACAAACAAACAAAATCTCTTTATCAAAGAGATTGTAATTTTTTTAAAGACCCAAATAAAAATTTTGGACTTGAAGAACTCAATGGAGATCAAGAATTTATTAGTAGCATAGGAAATAGAGTTTACCAAATGGGAAAAGGCATTAGTAATATTGAAGATAGAAATCTAGAATAACAGAGAGGGAAGAAGAGAGAGACCTGCATTTTTTAAAAAGTGAGAGAGAGACCTGAAGATGGCAGTGGAGTAGGCAGACGCACAGACTCCCAGCTCACACCACCGAACTGGATTACAAACTAATTTATGAACAATCAGCGTGAAAAACCAACTCTGGACTACAAGAACGGCTCTCAAAAACCAAGGAGCAAAGAAGAAGCCACAACAAACCTGGTAGGGAGTGCCTGAATCTCCCCTGCTTACAGGAACAGGAGGGGGGGGGGTGAGGCTGAGAGCCCAGAAGGGCTCTCACTCCAAGGAAAAGGGCAGAAAATATTGCTCACAGTCACTTGCCTGGCAACCAGGGAATGAGGTGTGTTGAAAGGGCCTGCTTGTCTTCTAAAAAGAAAAGGGAGAGAGAGAGAGAGACAGAAGGTGAGGGGCAGAGGAATGCGGGGGATGACCTGAGAAGCTGACTCATCCGATGCTAGAGGTGGCCATAGCTGGGGGAGGGGCTGATCCTACCACAAAACAAAACACTGAAGTGCTTCCGGGTCACAGATCTCCAGACATCTCTCCAGCTCCAATCAGCACAACAAGACACAACTGAAAACAAGAAGTGGGGAGGAGGGGCAGTAACTCAGGTCTCCATGGAGATCTGAGATACATCTCTCCCTACTGAAGCTGAGAAAACACTCTGCCCCCAGAGAAAGTAACTAGAAGAGGCCTTCAGAATCTCAGGTTACAGCCACTGCATTCCTGGATACAGTTTCAAAGAGCCCCCTGTGGAGATCAGTAAATAAGACTTATCACCTGTTAAGAAAACAAACAAATCAAGACCTCAAAGTGGCCCAAATCCGAAAGTGGATTACAAATAATAGCTGATGCCAACCCAAGATCTAGAAATAACACAATTGAAAACTGGAGGCAGACAACACCAAGCCTAGAATCAACCAGCTCTACAAACAAAACACCCAACACACAGACATAATGAGAAGACAGAGAAGTGCCATCCAAATGAAACCACAAGACAAACATCCAAGAAATGAACTGAGTGATATGGAAATAACCAAACTTCTGGATGCAGAGTTCAAAATAATGATTGTAAGGATGCTTAGGGATCTTAGAACAACAATGGCTGGTCATTATGAACCCCTAAATAAAGAAATAGCAAGTATAAAAAAAGATATTGAAATATTAAAAAAGAATGAGTCGGAGATGACAAATACAATATCAGAAATGAAGACCACAATGGAAGGTATTAAAAATAGGATGGATGGAGCTGAGGATCGAATCAGCAAGTTGGAGGACAAGTGGAATGAAGGCATGAAAGCAGAGAAGAAAAAAGAAAAGAGACTCAAAAAGTCTGAGGAAACACTTAGAGAGCTCTGTGACAACATGAAGAAAAATAACATCCACTTCATAGGGGTTCCTGAAGAAGAGAAAGAACAAGGGATAGAGCCTTTGTTCAATCATATACCTGAAAACTTCCCTAAATTAATGCAGGAAAACTCTCACAAGTTCAAGAAGCACAGAGAACTCCATTAACCAAAAACCAAAAGAAATCTACACCAGACACAAAATAATTAAAATACTAAAGCTAAGTGATAAAGAGAAAATATTAAAAGCTGCTAGAGAAAAAAAAGGCTATCACCTACAAAGGAGCCCCATAAGGCTGACTTCTGACTTCTCAACAGAAACACTTGAGGCCAGAAGGGAATGGCAAGAAATATTCAAAGTAATGCAGAACAAGAGCCTACAACCAAGACTACTTTATCCAGCAAGGCTATTGTTTAAAATTGAAAGAGAAATAAAAAGCTTTCCAGGCAAAAAAAAAAAAAACCTCAAGGAATTCATTAAAACCAAACTAATGCTACAGGAAATGTTAAGGGGCCTGTTGTAAATAGATCAAAAAGGGAGAAGAATATAGCAAAAGAGGAATACAGCTTTAAAGAATAAAATGGCAATAAACAACTACATATCAATAATAACCTTAAATGTAAATGAATTAAATGATCCAATCAAAAGACATAGGGTAGCTGCATGGATGAGAAAACAGGACCCATAGATAAGCTGTCTACAAGAGACACACCTTAAAACAAAAGATGCACATAGCCTGAAGGTAAAAAGATAAAAAAATGGAAATGAAAAAAAAAAGCTAGGGTAGCAATACTTATATCAGACAAAATGGACTTTAAAACAAAGGCTATAGTAAGAGATAAAGAAGGCCACTGCATAATGATAAAGGGAGCAATCCAACAGGAAGATATAACTATTATAAATATCTACGCACCTAATATAGGAGCACCTAAATATATAAAGCAAACTTTGATGGATAAAAAGGGCAAGATCAACAGCAATACTATAATAGTAGGGGATGTCAATACCCCAGTAACATCACTAGATAGATCCTCAAGAAAGAAAATTAACAAAGAAACAGCAGACTTAAAGGACACATTAGATCAACTCGATTTAATAGACATCTTCAGAACCTTTCACCCTAAAGCAGCAGAATATAATTCTTTTCAAGTGCTCATGGTACATTCTCTAGGATAAACCACATGTTAGGGCACAAAATCAGTCTCAACAAATTTAAGAAGACTGAAATCATATCGAGCACTTTCTCTGATCACAGAGAAAGTGTGATCAGAGAAAATTTCTTAAAACATACGAAGTCCAAAATTTTTATTTGGGTCTTTTAAAAAATTACAATGGCATGAAACTAGAAATCAACCACAACAGAAAAACTAAAAAATTCTCAAGCACATGGAAACTAAATAGCAGGTTGTTAAATAACAAATGGATTAAGAATGAGATCAAAGAAGAAATAAAATATTCCTAGAAATGAATGATAATGAGCATACATCAACTCAAAATTTATGAGACACAGCAAAAGCAGTCCTGAGAGGGAAGTTCATAGCATTACAGGCACACTTTAAGAAGCTAGAAAAAGCTCAAAGAAACAACTTAACCTTGCATCTAAAAGAACTAGAAAAAAAAAAAACAGCAAGTAAAGCCCAAATGTAGTAGAAGGAAGAAAATAATAAAGATCAGAGCAGAAATAAATGACATAGAGGCTAAAGAAACAATACAGAGGATCAATGAAACTAGGAGCTGTTTCTTTGAAAAAGTAAACAAGATCAATGAACCTTTAATTAGACTCACCAAGAAAAAAAGAGGACTCAAATAAATAAAATTAGAAATGAGAGTAGAGAAATAACAACTGACAATTGTTGTCAAAATATTGTAAGAAAATACTATGAAGAACTGTATGCCAAAAAACTAGACAACCTAGATGAAATGGACAAATTTCTTAAAACATACAATCTTCCAAAAAACAATCTGAAAGGGGAGACAAGATGGCGCTGGAGTAGGCGGACGTACCAGCATCTACCTCCCAGAACCAAAGTGGATTACAAACTAATTTTATGAACTATCAGCTGGAAAAACCAACTTTGGACTAAACTAAAAGGACTCTTCAACCAAGGAACGCTGAAGAAGCCACACAGAGACTGGTAGGAAAAGCGGAAACGCGGAGAGGGCTGCCCAGCTTCTCGGAGCGAACGGCAGCAAGGAGAGACTCGTGTGGCAGGAAGTGAGTTTAGCAGAGGGGAAAGGGTCCTGAGCCCCAGGAACAAAGCCCCAGCCTGCAGCCCCAGAGCCCAGAAGAAGCGTAAGGACAGTATTTAGCTGGAAACAAGTCAGGATACTGTTTGTGAGAGAGTCTGATTTGTCAGACCCAGGATCCTTCTTAAAGGGACCACGCAGAACATCTCTCTCACAAACACTCACCCGGGGCTCCTGGGGACGGAGGGAGAGGGGAGAGGACCACAGTAACAGGAAGAGAGTGCAATCTAGGAGGCATAGGGAGAAACATTTTGGGAGATAGCCACCCTAACCCCTGGGACGAGTCACTCCCCAAAGCTGAAGTGAATATTTCCCCCGGAAACAGCAATAACAGCAAAGGGAAGCAGGAGAGCAGCCAAACAAGCTCCCCCGCAGCATTCAGAGCAGAGTCGCATAGAAGGAGGGAGCTTTTGGGTCTACAGTAGTGAGTCTTAGGGTCCGAGCTGCAGCGCCCCCACCCACGCGGCTGAGGGCACGCCAGAGGGCAGGCAGCAGCGGGAGACAAAAGCGCGGTTCTGCTGGCAGGGTTGGAAGCCGGCTGGCCACCACTGGGCTCAGGTGTGAGCTCAATCTTGCCCGGCTAGGGAAAAGGGGGCGTGCAAAAGCGGCCAAGCTCAGCTGCCGGCAGCCTGTAATTCAACCTCTGGGAGAAGGGCAGGAACCCCGGAAAGGGTAGAAACCAGCCCCGGAGCAAGGGCAGAGGAGCACATCCCTGCCCCGCCCGTGCAACCCAGGCTTGCGGTCTGACTTGGTAGCCGGCTCCTCCCACGGGGGTGGAGCCAAAAGCCCAGAAGAGGTGGAGTTCCGCTACGGAGCTGAGCTTGGGCACGCAGCCCTACCTGGTGGTAGAGCCAAGGCTAGCAGCTGTTCCTTGAGTGGGATCATCCTGCAAAGGCAGGGCGAAAGCTCGGAAACAGGCAGAGACCCGCAGCTGAGCAAAGGTGCTCGCCAGTGCCCTCAGGACCGAGCATAACGTCACACACGGGGGCGGGGCAAAGGCCAAGGCCACCATCCCTTGTGCACCCGAGCACGTGATCACAGCCACTCCCGTGAAGAGAAAATGCGGAGGCAGAGAAATACAACACAAATAAACCAAGAGAAATCCCCAGAAAAGGACCTAAGTGAATCAGATATAACCAAATTACCAGATGCAGAGTTTAAAATAACGATTGTTAGGATGCTCAAAGATATTAGAACAACCATAGATGGCCATTATGAAAACCTAAATAAAGAGATAACAAATATAAAAAAGGACATTGAAATAATAAAAAAGAATCAGACAGAAATGACAAATACAATATCCGAAATAAAGAATACAATGGAAGGAATTAAAAGCAGGATGGATGAAGCAGAGAATCGAATCAGTGAGTTAGAGGACACAATAAATAAAGGCACGGAAGCAGAGCAGAAAAAAGAAAAGAGACTCAAAAAGTCTGAGGAAACTCTAAGAGAGCTCTGTGGCAACATGAAGAGAAATAACATCCACATCATAGGGGTTCCTGAAGAAGAAGAGAAAGAACAAGGGATAGAGACTTTGTTCAAACATATTATAGCAGAAAACTTCCCCCAATTAAGGCAGGAAAATGTTTCACATGTTCAGGAAGCACAGAGAACTCCATTAAGGAGAAACCCAAAGAAACCAACACCAAGACACATCATAATTAAATTACCAAAGCTAAATGATAAAGAGAAAATATTAAAAGCTGCTAGAGAAAAAAAGACTATCACCTACAAAGGAGCCCCCATAAGGATGACTTCTGACTTCTCAACAGAAACACTTGAGGCCAGAAGGGAATGGCAAGAAATATTCAAAGTAATGCAGAACAAGAACCTACAACCAAGACTACTTTATCCAGCAAGGCTATCATTTAAAATTGAAGGAGAAATAAAAAGCTTTACAGACAAAAAAAAAAACTCAAGGATTTCACTGCAACCAAACCAAGGCTGCAAGAAATGCTAAGGGACCTGTTGTAAACAGATCAAAGGAAAAAAGAATATATAGCAAAAGAGAAAAACAGTTTTAAAGAAAAAAAATGGCAATAAATAATTACATATCAGTAATAACCTTAAATGTTAATGGATTAAATGATCCGATCAAGAGACATAGGGTAGCTGCGTGGATAAGAAAACAGGACCCATACATATGCTGTCTACAAGAGACACACCTTAAATCAAAAGATGCACACAGACTGAAGATAAAAGGATGGAAAAAAATATTTCACGCAAATGGAAATGAAAAAAAAAAGCTGGGGTAGCAATACTTATATTAGACAAAATGGACTTTAGAACAAAGACCATAGTTAAAGATAAAGAAGGTCACTACATAATGATAAAGGGAGCAATCCAAAAGGAAGATATAACCATTATAAATATCTACGCACCTAATATAGGAGCACCTAAATATATAAAGCAGACTTTGATAGACTTAAAGGGCGAGATCAACAGCAATACTATAATAGTAGGAGATTTCAATACCCCATTAACATCATTAGCTAGATCCTCAAGAAAGAAAATTAACAAAGAAACAGCAGACTTAAAGGACATGTTAGATCAACTCGATTTAATAGATATCTTCAGAACCTTTCACCTTAAAAGAGCAGAATATACATTCTTTTCAAGCGCTCATGGTACATTCTCTAGAATAGACCACATGTTAGGGCACAAAAGCGGGCTCAACAAATTTAAGAAGATTGAAATCATATCGAGCACTTTCTCTGATCACAATGGCATTAAACTAGAAATCAACCACAATAGAAAAATTGAAAAATATTCAAACATTTGGAAACTAAATAACACGTTATTAAACAATGAATGGGTTAACATTGAGATCAAAGAAGAAATTAAAAAATTCCTAGAAACAAACGATAATGAGCATACATCAACTCAAAATTTATGGGACACAGAAAAAGCAGTCCTGAGAGGGAAGTTTATAGCATTACAGGCATACCTCAAGAAGCTAGAAAAAGCTCAAATAAACAACTTAACCCTGCATCTAAAAGAACTAGAAAAAGAACAGCAAGTAAAGCCCAGAGCTAGTAGAAGGAAGGAAATAATAAAGATCAGAGCAGAAATATATGACATAGAGGCTAAAGAAACAATACAGAGAATCAATGAAACCAGGAGCTGGTTCTTTGAAAAGGTAAACAAGATCAATGAACCTTTAACAAGACTCACCAAGAAAAAAAGAGAGGACTCAAATAAATAAAATTAGAAACGAGAGTGGAGAAATAACAACTGACACAACAGAAATACAAAATATTGTAAGAAAATACTATGAAGAACTGTACGCCAAAAAACTAGACAACCTAGATGAAATGGACAAATTCCTTGAATCATATAATCTTCCAAAAATCAATCTGGAAGAATCAGAAAACCTAAACAGACCAATTACAACAAATGAGATTGAAACAGCTATCAAAAAACTCCCAAAAAAGAAAAGTCCTGGGCCTGATGGCTTCACTAGTGAATTCTACCAAATATTCAAAGAAGAACTAACTCCTATCCTTCTCAAGCTATTTCAAAAAATTCAAGAGGAAGGAAGACTTCCAAACTCCTTTTATGAGGCGAGCATAATTCTGATTCCAAAACTAGGCAAAGACAACACAAAAAAAGAAAATTATAGGCCAATATCCCTGATGAACTTAGATGCAAAAATCCTCAATAAAATATTAGCAAACCAGATCCAGCAATATATGGAAAAAATCATACACCATGATCAAGTAGGATTTATTCTTGGGAGGCAAGGCTGGTACAATATTCACAAATCAATCAATGTGATTCATCACATAAACAAAAGAAAGGAGAAAAACCACATGATAATTTCAATAGATGCAGAAAAAGCATTTGATAAAGTCCAGCACCCATTCATGATCAAAACTCTCAGCAAAGTGGGAATACAGGGAACATACCTCAACATAATAAAGGCCATCTATGACAAACCCACAGCCAACATCATACTCAATGGGCAAAAATTAAAAGCAATACCCTTAAGATCAGGAACAAGGCAGGGGTGCCCCCTTTCACCACTCTTATTCAACATAGTTCTGGAAGTCCTCGCCACAGCAATCAGACAAGAAAAAGAAATAAAAGGCATCCAAATTGGAAAAGAAGAAGTAAAACTATCATTATTTGCAGATGACATGATATTGTATATAGAAAACCCTAAAGTCTCAGTCAAAAAACTACTAGACCTGATCAAAGAATTTGGCAAGGTGGCAGGATATAAAATCAATACTCAGAAATCAGAGGCATTTTTATACACTAATAATGAACTGTCAGAAAGAGAAATCAGGGAATCAATCCCCTTTACCATTGTAACCAAAAAAATAAAGTACCTAGGAATAAATCCAACCAAGGAGATTAAAGACTTGTACTCGGAAAATTATAAAACATTGATAAAAGAAATCAGGGAAGATACGAATAAGTGGAGGCATATACCGTGCTCATGGTTAGGAAGAATAAACATCATTAAAATGTCTATATTACCCAAAGCAATTTATAAATTCAATGCAATACCAATGAAAATACCAATGACTTACTTCAAAGACATAGAACACATATTCCAAAAATTTATATGGAACCAAAAAAGAACACGAATAGCCTAAGCAATCCTGACAAGAAAAAAAAAAAGCGGGAGGTATCACACTTCCAGATATCAAGTTATATTATAAGGCCATTGTACTCAAAACAGCATGGTACTGGCATAAGAACAGGCACATAGATCAATGGAACAGAACAGAGAACTCAGAAATAAACCCACAGCTCTATGGACAACTGATATTTGACAAAGGAGGTAAGACAATACAATGGAGTAAAGACAGCCTCTTCAACAAATGGTGTTGGGAAAACTGGACAGCTACCTGCAAAAAAATGAAACTAGACCACCAACTTACACCACTCTCAAAAATAAACTCAAAATGGATAAAAGACTTGAATGTAAGCCGTGAAACCATAAGCATCTTAGAAGAAAACATAGGCAGACATCTCTCGCAGCAATATATTTGCTGATTTGTCTCCACAGGCAAGTGAAATAAAAGACAGGATAAACAAATAGGACTTGATCAAACTAAAAAGCTTCTGCACAGCTAAAGACAATAAGAACAGAATAAAAAGATAAACTACACAATGGGAGAATATATTTGACACAGCATCTGACAAGGGGTTAATAACCAAAATTTATAAAGAACTTGTAAAACTTAATACCAGGAAGACAAACAATCCAATCAAAAAATGGGCAAAAGAAATGAATAGACACTTCTCCAAAGAGGACACACAGATGGCCAATAGGCATATGAAAAAATGTTCAACATCACTAATGATTAGAGAAATGCAAATTAAAACCACAATGAGATATCACCTCACACCAGTCAGAATGGCGCTCATCAATAAAACAACACAGAATAAGTGCTGGCGAGGATGTGGAGAAAAGGGAACCCTCCTGCACTGCTGGTGGGAATGCAGACTGGTGCAGCCACTGTGGAAAACAGTATGGAGATTCCTCAAGAAATTAAAAATCGAACTGCCTTTTGACCCAGCTATACCACTGTTAGGAATATACCCCAAGAACACCATAGCACTGTTTGAAAAGAAGAAATGCACCCCCATGTTTATGGCAGCATTGTTCACAATAGCAAAGATTTGGAAACAGCCCAAGTGTCCATCAGAGGACGAGTGGATTAAAAAGCTTTGGTATGTATATACTATGGAATACTACTCAGCCATAAGAAATGATGACAAAGGATCTTTTACAACAACATGGATGGGCCTTGATTACATTATACTGAGTGAAAGAAGTAAATCAGAAAAAACTAAGAACTATATGTTTCCATACATAGGTGGGACATAAAGATGAGACTCAGAGACATGAACAACAGTATTGGGGTTACAGGGTGGGGGGAGGAGAGGGAGGGGATTGGGGGAGGGGAGGGGCACAAAGATCATGGCTTTTCAGCATTTGCCATATTCCCCCCTTAATCTATAGACAGACAGCAAATATTTACATATGGTGTTCCCACTACAAAGACTGCTGTCTTAGGGACAAATGCTGATAAACTATTTCAGCAGTTCCTCCTTCTTCAAAGACTTATAGGTAAACATAGAGCTCCATGTTTCATAGGACATACTCAAGCTCACTCCATGCTCCCTGGAGCTTTAGCACAAGGGAATGCCCCCCCCCTTTTTTTTTAATATTTTTTCTTTTATTTATTTTTTGTATATTTCTGAGGATGGGGATGGGGAGGCAGTCAGACAAACTCCTGCATGCGCCTGACTGGGATCCACCTGGCATGCCTACCGGGGGGAATGCTCTGCCCATCAGGGATGTTGCTCTGTTACAACCGGAGCCATTCTAGCGACTGGGGCGGAGGCCATGGGGCCATCCTTAGTGCCCAGGGTGGCTTTGCTCCAGTGGAGCCTTGGCTGCGGGCGGGAGGAGAGAGACGAAGAGGAAGGAGAAGGGGAGGAGTGGAGAGGTAGATGGGAGCTTCTCCTGTGTGCTCTGGCCGGGAATCAAACCCGGGAATCCTGCACACCAGGCCAATGACTCCGACGGGTCTACCATATCATGCTTTTTACTTAAAAAATAAATAAATAAATTTACATTTCTTTTGAATACTGATGAACAGGAGACACCAAATCTTTTTCGCCTGCAAACTACTACCTTCTTTATTAGATCTAGCTAATAACACTGTTCTGTCTTTTTTCCAAATAGCTCCAGATATATGGAAAAGATTTATATAGGTGGATGGGGATTCTCAAACCCCTCAGCGAGATCTGCTGAGAATGGCTTTTAAGATACCTAGAGGCAGAAAAAGCCCAATAGAGATCAGGGGAACTACCAGCTTTTAGGATACACCCTTAAAGGCTCCAACACCCCAAAGGGGTCTCATAGGATGCCATCTGGGTCCTGCTTCAATAGTGGAAAGGAAGGTCATTGAGCTAAAGCCTGCCAGGTTTACACGCCTCTGCTGTGAGGAAACAGGGACACTGGAAGGTGGGCTTCCCCCTCGCTCCTCTAAGGGAGGGTTCAGTCTCTTCCAGCCCTGCTCCAGCCACCTATGACCTAACCTTGCCCAGAAAGCTGGGGTTTGCCACTGAAGGCTGAAGGTGCAAAGCTGGGGTTTGCCACTGAAGGCCATCGGCCCCATCTACGACACTGTGGACGAGCCTAGGGTATTTCTTCTAAGAAGCAGGTAAACAGATATCATTCACACAAGGGCCACTTAACTATGTTTTGCCTGAATAGTCAGGTTTTTTATTCTTCCCTCAAAGATCTCTGTTGTGGGTGTTGATAGTCCTATTTTCTGCTGCTTTGCTTAATATATAGTGTTTCCTTTATCCCTCCTACCTCAATGCCCCACTCATATTTCAGGCTGGGACCTACTCCTAATTTAGAGCTCTCTTTCCTCCTTTTGCCAACTTGTATTATGAATTTACCTTTGCCACCCAGCTTAGTGTATCCCAAGGTTCTCTTTACCAGGCCACAGTCGCAGAGCTCCAGGGAAAAGCAACCTGGTCTCAACTCTCCAGGCAGAGGAGAACAGAAGCTCCATATCCACGCATGCTGCAAATGGCTTTTTCCAGTCTACCTAAATCATTACCAGCTAGAAGCAGCGGTTATTGGGACTTGGACATGAGCTGCAAAGTATAGAATGGTGACAACAATTCCAGTGCCATGCGGACTTTTCCTGTGGAGAACTTTCCTGGACTCCTGCTCCCTGTGACAGCTCCTAACAGACTGAACTGTGGTTGGGTTGCATTTTTCAGGGATTTGGCATGGTGATGGGGCCAACTTGGACTTGGGGAACATGTTAAGGACACTACTCTTTTAGGGATTCTTGCTGTATTGGCCAAGAGTTTGCTTAAAGGCTTTTAATCACTGTAAGAAAAAATAGAGGACTGGATGAAGAAGATGGGGCACATATACACCATGGTATATTATTCAGCTAGGAGAAATGGTGACATCGGATCACTTATAGAGGAATGGTGGAGTCTTGGTAGCATTGTGCAGGGTGAAATAAGCGAATCAGAAAAAAACAGGAACTGCAGGATTCCATACATTGGTGGGACATAAAAGCGAGACTAAGAGGCATGGACAGGAGTGTGGTGGCTATGGGGGTGGGGGGAGGGAAGAAGGGAGAGGGGGAGGGGGAGGGGTACAGAGAGAACTGGATGGAGGGTGGCGGAGGGTGATCTCTCTTCGGGTGATGGGTATGCAACAGAACTAAATGACAAGATAACCTGGAAATGTTTTCTTTGAATGTATATACCCTGATTTATTGATGTCACCCCATTAAAATAAAAATTTATTTATAAAAAAAAAAATCTGAAAGAATCAGAAAACCTAAACAGATCGATTACACCAAATGAGGTCAAAACAGTTATAAAAAAAAAATCCCAATAAAGAAAAGTCTTAGGCCTGATGGCTTCACAAGTGAATTCTACCAAATATTCAAAGAACTAACTCCTATCCTTCTCAAGCTATTTCAAAAAATTCAAGAGGAAGGAAGATTTCCAAGCTCCTTTTATGAGGCGGAATAATTCTGATTCCAAAACCAGGCAAAGACAACACAAAGAAAAAAAAAATTATAGGCCAATATTCCTGATGAATATAGATGCTAAAATCCTCAACAAAATATCTATATTAGCAAACCGGACCCAACAATATACGGAAAAAATCATACACCATGATCAAGTGGGATTTATTCTGGGGAGGCAAGGCTGGTACAATATTTGCAAATCAATCAATGTGATTCATGACATAAACAAAAGGAAGGAGAAAAACCACATGATAATTTCAATAGATGCAGAAAAACCATTTGATAAAATCTAGCACCTATTCATGATCAAAACTCTCAACAGAGTGGGAATACAGGAAACATGATAAAAGCCATCTATGACAAACCCACAGCCAACATCAGATTCAATGGGCAAAAATGAAAAGAAATCCCCTTAAGATCAGGAACAAGGCAGGGGTGCCTCCTTTCACCACTCTTATTCAACATAGTCCTGGAAGTCCTAGCCACAGCAATCAGATAAGAAGAAGAAATAAAAGGCATTCAAGTTGGAAAAGAAGAAGTAAAACTATCATTATTTGCAGATGATATGATATTGTATATAGAAAACCCTAAAGTCTCAGTCAAAAAACTACTGGACCTGATAAATGAATTCAGCAAGGTGGCAGGATATAAAATCAATACTCAGAAATCAGAGGCATTTTTATACACCAACAATGAACAGAAAGAGAAGTTAAGGAAACAATCCCCTTTACTATTACAACCAAAAAAATAAAGTACCTAGGAGTAAGTTTAACCAAGGAGACTAAAGACTTATACTCGAAAAATTATAAAACATTGATAAAAGAAATCAAGGAAGATAAAAACAAGTGGAAGCATATACCATGCTCATGATTAGGAAGAATAAACATCATTAAAATGTCTATATTATCCAAAGCAATTTATAAATTCAATGCAATACCAATTAAAATACCAATAACATACTTTAAAGATATAGATTACATATTCCAAAAATTTATATTGGAACAAAAAATAAACACAGATAGCCTCAGCAATCTTAAAAAAGATGAATAAGTTGGGAGGTATCACACTTCCTGATATCAAGTTATACTACAAGGCCATTGTACTCAAAACAGCCTGGTACTGGCAAAAGAACAGGCACATAGATCAATGGAACAGAACAGAGAACCCAGAAATAAACCCACAACTCTATGGACAACTGATATTTGACAAAGGAGGTAAGGATATACAATGGAATAAAGATAGCCTCTTTAATATATGGTGTTGGGAAAACTGGACAGCTACCTGCAAAAAAATGAAACTAGACCACCAACTTACACCATTCACAATAATATACTCAAAATGGATAAAAAACTTAAATGTAAGCCGTGAAACCATAAGCATCTTAAAAGAAAACATAGGCAGTAAGCTCTCCAACATCTCTCACAGCGATATATTTGTTGATTTATCTGCACGGGCCAGTGAAATAAAAGACAGGATAAACAAATGGGACTATATCAAACTAAAAAGCTTTTGCACTACCAAAGACAACAAGAACAGAATAAAAAGACAAAATACATAATGAGAGAACATATTTGACAATACGTCTGATAAGGGGTTAAGAACCAAAATTTATAAAGAATTTATAAATCTCAACACCAGAAAGACAAACAATCCAATCAAAAAATGGGCAAAAGAAATGAATAGACACTTCTCCAAAGAGGACATACAGATGGCCAATAGGCATATGAAAAAATGCTCAACATCACTAATCATTAGAGAAATGCAAATTAAAACCACAATGAGATATCACCTCACACCAGTCAGAATGGTGCTTATCAACAAAACAACACAGAATAAGTGCTGGCGAGGATGTGGAGAAAAGGGAACCCTCTTGCACTGCTGGTGGGAATGCAGATTGGTGCAGCCACTGTGGAAAACAGTATGGAGATTCCTCAAAAAATTAAAAATCAAGACCCACCTCAAACAGTAGCAGTAACACATGGAATCCACTAGATGTCAGTGTTACTTTATATTTATTCTTATTTGCCCAAATGGTGCAGTACAGAGATCCTTTATTCTAAAGAATTAGATTTCAGACCCAATCCTAAATTCTTTTAGGGTTGATTCAAAATATAATAATGAGAAAATAATAATATTTATAATGAATTAATTTCAATGTGTTTAAAAATGTAAGTTTTTATCACATAATAGTTTCCTAAATCTCCATATATTTTCTGTGAATTATTACCTTGCTATAAAGCAGTTTTGCAAGATTTTAAAGGCCTGTCCTGGCTCATGCTTCAGATTTTTCTTAAAAATCTCTAAAACAAGCAACATCTGGCCTCAGTGTGTCCCATACTCTCACTAAAGGGCCCAGGTCCAGCAAAATAGCGACAGCTGGCCTTGGTTCATAGCTTGGCATCTCCAAGCCCAGCACAAGTAGCAGCCATCTGCAGATCACTTTGTATTCATGCCAGGTGGCCCTGGGCAGAACAAAGGCGGTGACTGACCTTGGCCTAAAACTCTGGGGAGGCCCCAGAGCCAGTGCACCCAGTGGACAGCTTCAGAATATGTCAAAGCACCACACAACCACTTTCACTAACGACATACTCAAGGGGTGAACTCAGCAGGTGCCAGAGTCCCAGTGAAGCAAGTCCTGCTGCAAAGGATCAGGCCCTGCACAGTAGCTCCATCACTGTAGGCACAGCCAGTCCTCACAGCCAGTCGGCCTGGGGTAATCCCTCTCATTGACTTCCCAACAGCAATGAAGGTTCAACTGCAATAGGAGGGTGCACACAGCCCACACGGGGGATGGACCTGGATGGAGTGCCTAGATCAGGCGAATGGGGAGGCTGTGCCACTGGACCCTACAGAACACTACTACATAAGGCCAACCTACCAAGACCAGGAGATATAGTAGCTCTACCTAATACACAGAAACAAACACGGGGGTGGGGGGGAGCCAAATTGAGGAGACAAAGAAGTATGTCACACATAAAAGAACAGAACGGAACTCCAGAAAAAGAACTTAACAAAATAGAGACAAGCAATCTACCAGAAGCAGAGTTTAAAACACTGGTTAGCAGGACGTTCAATGAACTTAGGGGAGGAGTAGAGGGACTTACTGGGACAACTTCAAGTATACCAAAATTTTCAGCATGGGGTGCCAGAAGAAGAGAAAGCAGGAAATTGAAAACCTATGTGAAAAAATAATGATAGAAAACTTCCCTAACCTGGTAAAGAAAATAGACATACAAGTCCAGGAAGAGCAGAGAGCCCCAAACAAGATGAACCCAAAGAGGCCCACACTAAGACCCATTATAATGAAAATGCCCAAGGTTAAAGACAAAGATCTTGAAAACAGCAAGAGAAAAGCAGTTAGTTACCTACACGGAAGCTCCCATAAGACTGTTAGCTGATTTATCAACAGAAACTTTGCAGACCAGAAGGAAAGGCTTTCCACCAAGATTACTCTACCAGGCAAAGCTATCATTTAGAATAAAAAAAAACGATAAAGAGCTTTCCAGACAAGAAAAAGCTAAAGGAGTTCATCATCACCAAACCAGTATTACATAAAATGTTAAAGGGTCTTCCTTTGTTTTTCATTTATTGGGATGACATTAGTTCACAAAACCATACAGATTTCCAGTGCACAACTCAACAAACCACCATCTGCCACCACATCATGCGCCCTCTGCCCCAGCAACATCTCTTTCTGTCCCTGTTTTCCCACCTCCACCTGGCCCACTCCCCACTTCCTCTCTGGCAATCACCGCCCTGTTGACTGTGTCTGTGTGTCACGTATATAAGATTCTTGACTAATCCCTTCACCTTCTTTCATCCAGTGTCCCTCCCTCCCTCTGACAGCTGCCAGTCTGTTCCATGTGTCTACGCCCCTGTTTCATTTTGTTCATCAGGGGTTTTTTTGTTCATTAGATTCCACATATAAGTGAGATCACATGGTATTTGTCTTTCTCTGACTGGCTTATTTCACTTAGCCTAAAAATCTCCAGGTCCATCCATGTTGTTGCAAAAGGTAATATCTTCATTTTTATAGCCACATAGTATTCCATTGTGTAGATGAAGAAAAAAAAACAAATAAAAAATATTAAAAATAAAATGGCAATAAATAATATCTATCAATAATTGAATTTTTAAAACAAAATAAATGAACAAGCAGAACAGAAACAGACTCAGAGAACATTTTGATGGTTGCTTGATGGGAAGAGGGTTGGGGGACTGTGTGAAAATGGTAAAAGGATTAAGAAGTACAAATTGGTAGTTACAGAATAACCATGGGGGTGTAAAGTGCAGCATAGAAAATATAGTCAATATTATTATAATAACTGTGTATGGTGTCAGGTGGGTATGAGATTTATCAGAATGATCACTTAGTTATAATATATAATGTCTAATCACTGGGTTGCATACCTGAAAGTAATATAATATTGCATGTCAACTACAATTGAGAAATAAAGTTATTTAAGTCAAAAAATACAAAAAATAACTTTAAAAGAGACAAAGACAAAACTAACATTTCCTACTGCTTTGGGGTGGGGGATTCTCTCTAGGTTTTCTTCAATTCATATATGTATGTAAATTTACTTCCTTTTAGAAATACAGCCCTGTGACAACAACATAATGCTAATATTAAAAGAGATTTTTTTTTTTTTTGTATTTTTTTGAAGCTGGAAATGGGGAGAGACAGTCAGACAGACTCCCGCATGCGCCCGACCGGGATCCACCCGGCACGCCCACCAGGGGCAACGCTCTGCCCACCAGGGGGCGATGCTCTGCCCCTCCGGGGCGTCGCTCTGTCAGCCACTCTAGCACCTGGGGCAGAGGCCAAGGAGCCATCCCCAGCACCCAGGCCATCTCTGCTCCAATGGAGCCTCGGCTGCGGGAGGGGAAGAGAGGGACAGAGAGGAAGGAGAGGGGGAGGGGTGGAGAAGCAGATGGGCGCCTCTCCTGTGTGCCCTGGCCAGGAATCGAACCCGGGACCCCTGCACGCCAGGCCAACGCTCTACCACTGAGCCAACCGGCCAGGGCCTAAAAGAAATCTTGAGAAACCATCTCTATATTCTAACTGCCTGTACCTTAAATGACAAATTGGGAACTATTCTATTTTTAAAGACTGCAGGGAAGGAAATCATCAGTCAGGAAGTTCTTCCCATCTAATCTAAATCCCTCCTGGTGAAGTTTAATGCCATTTCCTCTAGTGTGAACTTTTCCAGTGAAGATAAAGGAATAAACTGCCCACCATACATCCTCATATAGAGAATAACCCTTTACATCCTGGAACATGCATACAGAATAAGGCTCTCTTGAACTATGAAGTTAATCTCAACAAGAGAGGCAGCAATGAGTAACTGTCATGTAAAGTAATAAGAGCCTAAAAGTTAATGATTGGCTCAAAGAGTTTCTTTAACAGAAGCTTTTTGTAATGTAGAAACCTGATTTTGAAATAAAAAGATGTGGGTTCTTTTCTTTATTTTTAATTTATTTATTAATTTTAGAGAAAGAGTAAGGGAAAGAGAGAGAAACATTGATTTGCTGTTCTACCTATTTATGTATTCCAGTGGTAGTCAACCTGAGTCTTCAAGCTGCAAAATAATGTTTGTCATGAAAATGCATCTTTAGGATAATTTTTATATCATTTTATATCAGTGGTAGTCAACCTGGTCCCTACTGCCCACTAGTGGGCGTTCCAACTTTCATGGTGGGCAATAGTGGAGCAACCAAAGCATAAATAAAAAGATAGATTTAACTATAGTAAGTTGTTTTATAAAGATTTATTCTGCAAAACTTAGCGAAAATCCGACATAAAGTACTTGGTAAGTAACTATTATTATATGCTTTAACTTGCTGTAACTCTGCTTTATAAATTTTATAAAGTAAAAATTACTTCCCTACTTTATAAATCACCATTACTGTGGAACTGGTGGACAGTTAGAAAATTTTACTACTAACAGAGATACAAAAGTGGGCGGTAGGTATAAAAGCATTGACTACCCCTGATGTATTCATTGGTTGATTCCTGTATGTGCTCTGACCAGGGATAGAACCTGTGATCTTGGCATATGGGAACAAGGCTCTAACCAACTACCCAGCCAGGGCAAGAGTGATGGGTTTTATCTCCACTTTATTCCACTAGCATTCTGGGTTACCTTAGGGCAGTGGTTCTCAAACTTTTTGAAGTCAGGGAGCATTTAAAAATGCTACAAATAATTGTAGGTGCACTATATATAAATTTCTGAGAAATACGTTATAATAATTAAGTCAAATATTAAAGAAAAAAATATAAAGTCCAAGCATGCTTTTATGGTAAACAAAATAAATACGACAAAATTAAATTTATTCTGACATTAAAATATTTTTGTTACATTTTCTGAGTTATGCTTTTTAGAATTTGTAAAAAAGAGGGCTTAAAAAATAAAAAAACGGGCCCTAGCTGGTTGGCTCAGCGGTAGAGCGTTGGCCTGGCGTGCAGGAGTCCCAGGTTCGATTCCCAGCCAGGGCACACAGGAGAGGCGCCCATCTGCTTCTCCACTCCTCCCCCTCTCCTTCCTCTCTCTCTCTCTTCCCCTCCTGCAGCCGAGGCTCCATTGGAGCAAAGATGACCTGGGCGCTGAGGATGGCTCTGTGGCCTCTGCCTCAGGCGCTAGAATGGCTCTGGATGCAACAGAGCGACGCCCCAGAGGGGCAGAGCATCGCTCCCTGGTGGGCATGCCGGGTGGATCCCAGTCAGGCACATGCGGGAGTCTGTCTGACTGCCTCCCCGTTTCCAGCTTCAGAAGGATGAAAAATAAGTAAATAAATAAATAAAAATAAAAATAAAAAAAGTTATCTTGTTATATATAAATAGATACATTCTTAGTAAGATTTAGTAAATTCAGCAGGTCCCGGCACAAATGTGTTAAGTTTTTTCATTCTTGTGTTTATGAGAAACATGAGCCTGATGTATCCTAGAGATTTCTTCAATGTCTGCACATATATTTGAAAGGCAAACTCTCATTTCCTTATCAATACATTGAAGAATTCCTCTCTTTTTACTCTTAATTGTGTTGAGTGCAGAAAACCCCCACCATACATATCATCTTAACTTTACACCAAACAAAGGATAGAAGAAACTTGCCTCCAGTCTTTCCGGGGAACATGAGGGGTAGTGTAAACAATCCAGCACCACAGCTTAACAGCCTTTTGCAACCTAATCAGGCAAGTGAGGTGGGTGTTGGGCAAACTGTCAGCTTACAGCCAATTCCCCACACCTCTGTCCCCCAAAAATCTAAACTCCAAAAACCCTGTTGGTTTTTTTGGTCCTCCACAGGCACATATTTCTCTGGAATACCATAGGGCACACCTGGAAATCTTCTAGGGTGCACCAGTACGCCCTGGTGCACACTTTGAGAACCACTGCCTTAGGGGGTTGAATTAACCATGACTGAGCACCTAGTATGAACAAGGTACTTTAATTAATTCTTATAATCTTTAAAACTGTCCTGCAAGGTGGAGGGGATTATTATTATCATTGTTATCATCATGATTATAACCACTTCCAAAGAAGGAAACTGAGGCTCAGGAAGGTTAATTATTTTACCCAAGTGCACACAGCTGGTAGGAGACAGAGCAGGGCTCTCAGTTCTGTCAGGATACCATGGCTAAGCTAGTACGGTTCACCTCTGCTCTTCAAGTTCTTCAAGCTTTACAGAGACGGGTTCTGAAAAGGCAACGTAAACACAGGAGGCAGGGTGGGCTTTTTCATCCAAGTCACTGCTCCTCCCGCAACCTTAACGTAAGTAATTGAAAGTTAACACTTTCAATTGTGAGTTAATATGTGATGCTCAATTGTTCTGTTTCTATACTAGGGACAGAGGTACTCAGATATAAGCAAGTAGTACTTCATAGTAAGAATCATTACACATGAAAATGGTTACCAAGGAAAGCTGTGGAATGTAATACTCTGTCTTTAAAAATAAAAAATATTCACAGTCATCTGGAGTGGTTGAATTTAGCCATACCTAAAGTCAGGACACGGACTAGAAAGAATCGTTCACCTGAACCATGAGCATCTTCAGCTCTGGTGATTAGGCAGTCCTTTGCCTCTGCAGTACAAACACCTGCGTCTCCTGTCCCATTCCTTCCTTTCGCCTTTCTTTTTCTCCTCTTCCTTTCTTTTTGAAACAAGCAGAGGTGGGATACGGAGGGGGGTGATGGGGGAATGAGAGAAAGGTACAGACTTCCAGTTATAAAGTAAGTCAGCCATGGGGATGTAATGTACAGCATGATGACTCTAGCTAATAATACTGTATTGCATATTTGAGTTGCTGAGATCTTAAAAGTTCCCATCAAAAGAAAAAAAAAAATTAACTATGTGAGTTGATAGATGTTAACTAAAATTACTGAGATAATTATTTTACAATATATACAAATATGAAAACATTATGTTGCGCACCTTAAACTAATACAATGTTATATGTCAATTATATCTCAATAAAACTGGAAAAAATTACAAAAAAAGATACCATACATTTATTAAGAAGAAAAATGAAATAGTATAGGCATAGAGAAAATAATAAAAAGATTAAAGCTTTCACTTGCCTTCTCTCCAGGTGGTAACCACTGATAATAGTTTAATGCATCTGCCTGACAAGGTGGTGGCACAGTGAATAGAGCATCAGGCTGGGATGCAGAGGACCCAGGTTCGAAACCCAAGGTCACTGGCTTAAGCGTGGAATCAGACATGAACCCATGGTCACTGGCTTAAGCCCAAAGGTCGCTGGTTTGAATTCCAAGGTCACTGGCTTGAGCAAGGGGTCACTCGCTCTGCTGTAACCCCCCAGTGAAGGCACGCATGAGGAAGCAATCAATAAACAACTAAAGAGCCACAACAAAGAATTGATGCTTCTCATCTTTCTCCCTTCCTGTCTCTCTGTCCCTATCTGTCCCTTTCTCTGACTCTCTCTGTCTCTGTCAAAAAATAATAATAATGCATCCTTCTGAGCATTTTTTATTCATTCACAAGCAAAAAGGAAGGCGAGGAGCAGATATAGAAGGAATAGAGGAGGGAGAGACTTATTTTTATAGAACTGGGATAATATTGTGCATATTGTTCTGTAGTCTCTTTCACACAAAACTATCTCATAGATTTCTAATGTTTATGCTTTCTTTTAACAGCTGCACTGTATTTACCATAGATAAGCCATAATTTGTTAGCCAATGCAAACTCTCTCCAATTTGTTTCTATTCCAAGTATGACTGTAGTGAAGTCCTAGCCCATATATTTGTTTGCACTTAATGTGAATATTTCTAGGGATAGGTTTCTATAAGGGGGATTACTGAGTTAAAGGTATGGCAGTTTGAGTTTCTTTAGGCCCTGTGAAATTGTCCTTCAAAGTTTCTAGGAAGTTGCAATTTAGTTTGACTTTTTCTTTTAACTCTTTCTGTGTGTGTTTGTGTGAGACAGAGACAGAGAGACAGAGAGACAGAGAGAGGGACAGATAGGGACAGAGAGACAGGAAGGAAGAGAGATGAGAAGCATCAATTCTTTGTTGTGGCTCCTTAGTTGTTCATCGATTGCTTTCTCATGTGTGCCTTGACCAGGGGTCTACAGCAGAGTGAGTAACCCCTTGCTCAAGCCCCGACCTTGGGCTCAAGCCAGAGACCTTAGGCTTCAACCCAACGACCCTTGGGCTCAAGCCAGGGACCATGGAGTCATGTCTATGATCCCATGCTCAAGTCAGCAACCTTGGGATTTTGAACCTGGGTCCTCCACATCCCAGTCCGTCATTCTATCCACTGTGCCACCGCCTGGTCATACTCTTTTAACTCTATATGAATTAGAAACCCTTCTTACTTCCACAAAACAGACAAATTGGAATAATGACAAAATATATACAGAGGCTTATGGATGATCATTTAAGAATACTTTCTACATCCTTTTATCAAAATTTTGTGAAATTGTAGCTCTATCTCATGAGGAAAAAAGTAGCAAGCATGAGGTTGGTTGGTTTCTTGGCTGCGTTTTTTTCATTTGTTTTGTTTTGTTTTTTGACAGTTAGAGAGAGGGACAGATAGGAACAAACAGACAGGAAGGGAGAGTGAGGAGAAGCATCAATTCTTCGTTGGAGCTCCTTAGTTGTGCCTTTCTTGGCACAACTTCTTATGTGTGCCTTGACCAGGGAGCTACAGCAGAGTGAGTGACCCCCTGCTCAAGCCAGTTGCCTTGGGCTCAAGACAGTGACCTTGGGCTCAAGCCAGCAACCTTAGGCTTCAAGCCAGTGACCTTTGGGCTCAAGCCAGTGACCATGGGTCATGGATATGATCCCACACTCAAGCTAGCGACCCCATGCTCAAGCTGGTGAGTCCACGCTCAAGCCTGATGAGCCCATGCTCAACCCAGCAACATTGGGAGTTCGAACCTGGGTCTTCTGTGTTCCATTCTGACTCTCTATCCACTGTGCCACTGTCTGGTCAGGGTTGGCTTTGCTTTTTAGGACTGTTTTCTTGGCCACTGTAAATAATGCTGCAATGAATATAGGGGTGGCCAAGACATGGACACAATAAAATTGTCCTTTGATAAAAGACTGGATAAAGATGTGGTACACATATACAACGAATACTACCCAACTATAAGAAAAGATGACATACTGACACTTGTGACAACATAAATGGACCTTGAAAATACTATGCAAAATGAAATAGGTCAGTCAGAAAAAGCTAAGAACCCATATGACCACTCATATATGGGATATAAAACTAAAACTCATAGACACAGATAACAGTACGGTGGTTACCAGATGGAAGGGAATGGGAGGGTAGTAAAGGGTAAAGGGAGCCAAAAATATTGTGACGTAAGATGATTTGACTTTGGGTACTGGGCACACAATGCAATATACAGATCATTTATCCCAGAAATGTACACTTGAAACCTGTATGATCTTATTAACCAATGTCACCCCAATAAATTTAATAATAAAAAAGACTATATTTAGAGCAGTTTTAGGTAAACAGCAAAATTAAAAGGAAGGTTCAGAGATGTCCTATATTCTCCCTTCCCTATATATGCATACGCTTCCCCATTATCATCATCCCCCATCAGAGAGGTACATTTGTAATAATGACAAACTTTCAATGACATATCATAATCACACAAACTCCATACTTTACACTAGAGCTCTCTTGGTGTTACACATTCTATGGGTTGGACAGATGTATAGTGACATTTGTCCATCATTATAGTATCATACAGAGTATTTCACTGCCCTGAAACTCCACTGTGCTCCACTGATTCATCCCCCACCCCACAATCACTGGCAACCACTGATATTTTTACTGTCTACAGAGTTTGTAATTTTTTTTATCATCATATGGTTGAACCATACAGTATGTGGCCTTTCAGACTTCGTAATGTGCAGAGACCAGCTCTGCAATGGTGTGAATGAAAGAAAGGTACTATAGGACTTAAAAAAAAATACAAGACACACAGAAAGGAAAGATGGGTACAGGGGACTCCCAGCTTCTTGGACTGAGAGCCCAGACCTCTGCAGCTTCATCATGTTTCTTTAATCAGTAAGCAAGTTAGCAGAGCACAGGCTCAGGAACAGAGAGGGATGATTAAAACCTTTCAGGTATGCAGGAAATGGCTAAAAGGTTCAGAAGCTCCCATTAAACAACCCTATCAGTGCTTGATGGGGCAGCATTTGCCCTGCAGGACTTGGCATCCCAAAGTCTGCACCAAACAAAGACTTGTCTCAGGGCAGCAGCCTAATTTCAGGCCATTTCCCTACAGTAATGTGCATTTAAGTTTTCTCCATGTATTTTCATAGCTTGACAGTCCATATCTTCTTCTTTCTTATATATATTTTATTTATTTATTTATTTTAGAGAGAAGAGAGAGAGAGGGAGAAAGGCAGGGGGAAGGAGGAATGGGAAGCACCAACTCACAGTTGCTTCTTGTATGTGCCTTGACCGGGCAAGCCCAGGCTCTCGAACCGGCAACCTCAGCATTCCAGGTCGATGCCTTATCCACTATATCCACTATGCCACCGCATGTCAGGCTCCATTTCTTAACACTAAATAATATCCCACTGTCTGGATGTTCCACAGTTTATTTATCTATTTGCAGTGGTCCCTCGTCTGTCACAAAGGTTAGGTTCCAGAACCTCACACAATAGGTGAAATTCCGCAAAGTAGCGACCTTATATTTATTTATATATATATATATATATATATATATATATACACACACATATATATATATATATATTTTTTTTTTTTTTTTTTTTTTACAGAGACAGAGAGAGGGATAGGACAGGGGCAGACAGACAGGAACGGAGAGATGAGAAGCATCAATCATTAGTTTTTCATTGTGCATTGTGACACCTTAGTTGTTCATTGATTGCCTTCCCATATGTGCCTTGACCGTGGGCCTTCAGCAGATGAAGTAACCCCTTGCTCGAGCCAGCGACCTTGGGTCCAAGCTGGTCAGCTTTTGCTCAAACCAGATGAGCCCGTGCTCAAGATGGAGACTTTGGGGTCTTGAACCTGAGTCCTCCGCATCCCAGTCCGACACTCTATCCACTGCGCCACCGCCTGGTCAGGCATATTATTTATTTATATTTTAAGGTTTTATAAATCCTTCCCACACTCTTATAAACCTTTCCCACACTGTTATTAACCTTTCTCATACTCTTATAAACACTTTCTATGATCTTAAACACTTTCTAAATAATTAAGATAATAGATATATAAAAATACCTATATACTGCAAAATCCTGTGATATAGTGAAATATCCATGATACAAAATTAGATACAGTGGTGCCTTGAGATACGAGCAGACCAACATACTTTTTAAGATACGAGCTGCGACTCGGTCCATATTTTTGTTTGAGATCCAAGTGAAATTCTGAGATACGAGTCGTGATTCGGGAAGCTGCCGCTAGTTGGCGCACGGGTCCAGTATCAGCAGCACAACACCAGCATCTCGTTCTTTCTCATGTGTTACCTGCAGAATCAAGTTGAATCTTGTACGCTGCACTCGTTCTTGCATCATTTGTGCATTTTTTACTAACTTTTTTTGTGTGCTATCATGGGGCCAAAGAAAGTGTAAAGGACAGTGGTGAGAAGAAGAGAATGATGTTGATAGAAGTAAAGCAAGAAATAATAGAAAAACATGAGCGTGGTGTACAAGTGATTGATCGTACGACCACAATACATCTACAACTTGTACCATCCTTAAACAAAAAGATATCATCAAAAACGCAAATCCAGGAAAAGGAACTACAATTCTGTCCCAATTAAGGACAAATATCCATGAAGAAAAGGAGAAGCTTCTGCTGGTGTGGCTGAAAAAGAAAGAGCTGGCAGGAGATACAGTGATGGAGACTGTAATATGTGAAAAGGCACATATTATTTACAGCGACTTCAAGAAGAAAGAACCATCAACCTCAAAAGAGGCAGCAGAAGATTCGTTTAAGGCAAGTCACGGCTGCTTTGAAAATTTCAAGAAGAGATCTGGCATCCACTCGGCGGTGAGGCATGGTGAAGCTGCGAGTGCTGACGTTAAGGCAGCTGAGGAGTACATCGCATGTTTTGCTGCGCTTATCGCAAAGGAAGGCTACATCCCCCAACAAGTGTTCAACTGTGACGAAACAGGATTGTTTTGGAAAAAAATACCCCGGAGGACTTTCATCACCACAGAGGAGAAGAAGCTGCCAGGCCATAAACCCATAAAGGAGCGTCTGACCCTTGCATTGAGTGCAAATGCTAGCGGTGACTGTAAAGCCACTGCTAGTGTATCATTCTGAAAATCCTCAAGCCTTTAAGACTCACAAGATTCTTAAAGAAAAACTGCAGGTTATGTGGTGCACCAATGCTAGGGCATGGGTTACACGGCAGTTTTTTATTGAATGGGTAAATCTCATCTTAGGTCCTGCAGTGCAGAAATATCTTCAAGAAAATAAACTCCTGATGAAAGCATTACTAATCCTTGAAAATGCTCCAGCCCACCCACCTGGTCTTGAAGATGACATTCTCGATGAGTTCAAATTGGTGAAAGTCCTCTACCTCCCACCCACCACAACTTCAATCTTGCAACCCATGAATCAGCAGTTCATTTCCAACTTTAAAAAGCTTTACACAAAGCAATTGTTCCGCTGCTGCTTTGAGGTGACTGAGAATACAATTCTAACCCTTCGAGAGTTTTGGAAAGATCACTACAACATCATGATATGTTTACACATTACTGACTTGGCATGGCAAGAGGTTACAAAAAGAACCTTGAACTCGGCATGGAAAAAGTTATGGCCTGATGTTGTTGCAGACAGGGACTTTCAAGGATTCGAACCAGAGACCGAGACCGAGGTAGAAGCATCAGAAAGTCGATGGGTCTGGAGGTAGATGAGGGTGACGTAACGAGCTCATCGAGGAACATGAGGAGAAACTCTCAACTGAGGAGTTGAAGGAGCTACAGATGATGCAACATACAAAGCTTCTGCAAGAGATTAGTAGTGAGGAGGAGGTAGAGTCAGAGGAAGTGATTTCTACAAGTGAAATTAAAGACATGCTGGCAATGTGGGAGAAGCTTTCAAGTTTCATTGAAAAGAAACACCCAATTCTAGCCAGAGCAATCAGACAAGACAAAGAAATAAAAGGCATCCATATCGGAAAAGAAGAAGTAAAGGTATCACTTTTTGCAGATGATATGATCCTATACATCGAAAACCCCAAAGAATCCACAAAAGGACTACTAGAAACAATAAGCTAATACAGTAATGTCGCAGGATACAAAATTAACATACAGAAGTCCATAGCCTTTCTATATGCCAACAATGAAACATTTGAGAACAAACTCAAAAGAATAATCCCCTTCACGATTGCAACAAAAAAAATAAAATACTTAGGAATAAACATAACAAAGAATGTAAAGGACTTATATAATGAAAACTATAAACTATTGTTAAGGGAAATCAAAAAAGATATAATGAGATGGAAGAATATTCCTTGTTCTTGGTTAGGAAGAATAATATAATCAAGATGGCCATATTACCCAAAGCAATATATTAATACAAATTTAATGCAATTCCCATCAAAATTCCAATGACATTTTTAAAAGAAATTGAGCAAAAAATCATCAGATTTATATGGAACTATAAAAAACCCCGAATAGCCAAAGCAATCCTAAAGAAAAAGAATGAAGCTGGGGGCATTACAATACCTGACTTCAAACTCTATTATAGGGCCACGACAATCAAAACAGCATGGGATTGGCAGAAAAATAGACACTCAGACCAATGGAACAGAATAGAAAACCCAGAAATAAAACCACATATATACAGTCAAATAATTTTTGATAAAGGGGCCAACAACACACAATGGAGAAAAGAAAGCCTCTTCAATAAATGGTGCTGGGAAAACTGGAAAGCCACATGTAAAAGAATGAAACTGGACTACAGTTTGTCCCCCTGTACTAAAATTAACTCAAAATGGATCAAAGATCTAAACATAAGTCCTGAAACAATAAAGTACATAGAAGAAGACATAGGTACTAAACTCATGGACCTGGGTTTTAAAGAGCATTTTATGAATTTGACTCCAAAGGCAAGAGAAGTGAAGGCAAAAATTAATGAATGGGACTACATCAGACTAAGAAGTTTTTGCTCAGAAAGAGAAACTGATAACAAAATAAACAGACAGCCAACTAAATGGGAAATGATATTTTCAAACAACTGCTCAGATAAGGGCCTAATATCCAAAATATATAAAGAACTCATAAAACTCAACAACCAACAAACAAACAATCCAATAAAAAAATGGGAAGAGGACATGAACAGACACTTCTCCCAGGAAGAAATACAAATGGCCAACAGATATATGAAAAGATGCTCATCTTCTTTAGTTATTAGAGAAATGCAAATCAAAACTGCAATGAGATACCACCTCACACCTGTTAGATTAGCTATTATTAACAAGACAGGTAATAGCAAATGTTGGAGAGGCTGTGGAGAAAAAGAAACCCTCACTCACTGTTGGTGGGAATGTAAAGTATTCCACAACCATTATGAAAGAAAGTATGGTGGTTCCTCAAAAAACTGAAAATAGACTACCTTATGACCCAGCAATCCCTCTACTGGGTATATATCCCCAAAACTCAGAAGCATTGATACGTAAAGACACATGCAGCCCCATGTTCATTGCAGCATTGTTCACAGTGGCCAGGACATGGAAACAACCAAAAAGCCCATGAATAGATGACTGGATAAAGAAGATGTGGCACATATACACTATGGAATACTACTCAGCCATAAGAAATGATGACATCGGATCATTTACAGCAAAATGGTGGGATCTTGATAACATTATACAAAGTGAAATAAGCAAATCAGAAAAAAACAGGAACTGCATTATTCCATACATAGGGGGGACATAAAAGTGAGACTAAGAGACATTGATAAGAGTGTGGTGGTTACGGGGGGGAGGGGGAGAGGGAGAGGGAAAGGGGAGAGGGAGGGGCACAAAGAAAACTAGACAGAAGGTGACAGAGGACAATCTGACTTTGGGTGATGGGTATGCAACATAATTGAACGACAAGATAACCTGGACATGTTATCTTTGAATATATGTATCCTGATTTATTGATATCACCCCATTAAAAAAATTAATTAAAAAAAAAAAAGAAGAAACACCCAGAAAAAGTTTCAACTGGTCGTGCTTCAGCACTTTTTAATGACACTTGTTTGTCACATTTCCGTAACATTTTAAAAGGCAGGCAAAAGCAAACCTCTTTGGATAGATTTTTATTCAAAAGACCTGCAAGTGAAAGTGCCGAAAATGCAGCCAAAAAGGCAAAACCAGGTGATGATTAAATGAAAAGTATGTTAATGTTCATCTTAGGTTAAGTTTAAAGTTAAGAAAGTGCATTTTTTTATGATTAAGTTTTTGTGGTTCATTTTAAGTAAAGAAAGTTTAGTTTTAGGTTTGTTTAAAGTAAAGAAAATGCAGTTTTAGTTTACATTTAGTGTTAAGAAAGTGCAGTTTTAGTTTACGTATCTATAGTGCCTGCATCCCTTCCTCCCTCCATTCACCTCAGTTAGCTACACTCGTCTGTCTCCAAGGTAAGAATACAGTACTAAATAACACTTTTTTCTTTTATTTCATATATTTTGTTATGCATTGGTAAAGTATACATATGTGTTTCTTAATTAAAAACGTCTTTTTCCATAATTTAGGATGGTTTGGGGATGTTTCACAGGGCTGGAACAGATTAAATCTATTTCGGTTATTTTAAATGGGAGAAATTTGTTTGATATATGAGTTGACTGACTTACGAGCGCAGTTACAGAACGAATTAAACTTGTATCTCAAGGTACCACAGTATATACAATTTTAAAATCCGCGATAGGTTGAGACTGAGAAAAGTGAACCACCATTCGGCGAGGAATGACTGTACCTACCAAAAGGCATCAAGGTTGCTTCCAAGTTTTGGCACTTATGAATAAGTCTGCTAGAAATGTCTGTGTGTGGGTTTTTGTGTAGATATCAGTTTTTAACTCCTCTAGGTAAGGAGTGTGATTGCTGGATTAATATTGTAAGAGTATGCTAAGTTTTATAAGGAACCACCAGACTGTCTCCATTTTGCATTTCCACCAGCAATGAATGAGCGTTCCTGTTGCTCCACATCCTCTCTAGCATTTGGTGCTGTCAGTGTTCTGAATTTTGATCTTTCTATTAGGTGTTATGTCATTGTTGTCTTAATTTGCATTTCCCTGATGACATTTGTTGGGAGCATCTTTTCATATGCTATTTGCATCTGTATATCTTCATCAGTGACGTTTGTTACAGTCTTTGCCCATTTTGTAATCAGGCTGGTTGTTGGCTTGTTGAGTTTTGAGAGTTCATTACATATTTTGGATAATAGCACGTTATGATTTGTGTCTTTAGCAAATATTTTTTCCCAGTCTGTGGCTGGTCTTATTCTCTTGACATGATCTTTCTCAGAGTATGAGTTTTTAATTTAATGAATTTCAGCTTAGCCATTATTTTTTTTAATGAATTGTGTTTATGGTGTTGTATCTAAAAAGTCATTGTTATACTATATATGGTAGAGGTCTTGAGTGTCTGTGACAACAAGGAGTTTTCTACTTTAATCTTCATTTGCCAGTTTCAGTTGACAACGTCCCTTCCGAATAATAATTAACTTACATCCCCTGCCTTTGTAGTTCTGGTATTCACCTCACTAAATAATAGAAGTGGCATGTTGCTGCCAGAATACAAGCAATGCTTTTGGCAAATTAAAGTGCATATCATTTCTTAATACACTAAAAAGGGAAATAAAGTACACAATCCAAGCTGAAAACTTTAGTATTTTTCAATGCAGATTTTTGTGTGTGTTTGTGTGTGTGACAGAGACAGAGAGACAGAGAGAGGGACAGATAAGGACAGACAGACAAAAAGGGAGAGAAATGAGAAGCATCAATTCTTCGTTGCAGCACCTTAGTTGCCACTGATTGCTTTCTCACATGTGCCTTGCGGAGGGGAGGGGGGAGGGCTACAGCAGACCAAGTGACCCCTTGCTCAAGCCAGCAACCTCTGGTCCTCTAAGTCCCAGTCTGATGCTCTATTCACTGTGCCACTACCTGGTCAGGCTTTTCATGCAAATTTGCACACAAGAGAGAGAAGCGTCCAGTTTGTCTAGAGATTGTTGCTTAGTGTTGAACCACTATTGTATGTTGCTAATCATTAACTGTAGTCCCAAAAAACCTCATGAAAAAGTTATGGTCTACATCAGTGTTTTTAAACTGCCAGTCTACAGACTGGTCTGCCAGAAATTTTGTGCCAGTCCACAGAAGAATTAACCACCCTGATGTTGTAGGAAGATTATATACCCAATGATCTTAGGTTAATTTGCTTATGTTGAGGGTGATTTCTGCCTTAGCAATCCCTGAAATAATTCTATTTTCATTCGTCCCCAGGTATAAAAATGTTGAAAACCACTGGCTTATATAACAGCAGAGTAACATAAAATAAAATTACATTTTTTTTTTTTCATTTTTCCGAAGCTGGAAACAGGGAGAGAGTCTGGCAGACTCCCACATGCGCCCGACCGGGATCCACCCAGCACGCCCACCAGGGGCGATGCTCTGCCCATCCTGGGTGTCGCCATGTTGCGACCAGAGCCACTCTAGCGCCTGAGGCAGAGGCCACAGAGCCATCCCCAGCGCCCGGGCCATTTTTGCTCCAATGGAGCCTTGGCTGCGGGAGGGGAAGAGAGAGACAGAGAGGAAAGCACAGCGGAGGGGTGGAAAAGCAAATGGGTGCTTCTCCTGTGTGCCCTGGCCGGGAATCAAACCTGGGTCCTCCGCACGCTAGGCCGACGCTCTACCACTGAGCCAACCGGCCAGGGTTAAAATTACATTTTATAAACCATTAAAAATGTTTTTAAAAATCATTGCTACACTTAAGTTCATCCAGGTTTTCTCCTGTATATCTTCTAGGAGTTTTATAACTTTGTAGTTTTACATTTAGGTCTATGGTCCATTTTCAGTTTTGTGAAAGGTATATGGTCTATGTCTAGACTCATTTTTTTTCTCTCTATTCTTCAGATTGTATAGTTTCTATTTCTATACTGTTTTTAATTTACTGATTTTAAGCCTAGCTGGTAAATTTTATTTCAAATATTGTACTTTTCAGTTCCAGAATTTCCATTTGGTCCATTTTTATAGATTCCATTTCTTTGCTATAATTTCCCATCTGCTTATTATCCTATCCTTTGAACAAATATAAGTATATTAAATGATATATTGAAACAAATATATCACAGCTGCTTTAAAGTCTTTGTAACATCTGGATTATCTTGGGTCATTACAATTTGGTCACATTTTTCTTTTTCTTCATTATGTCTAGTCATTTTTTTGTACACTAGACATTGTAGAGGATACATTAGAGACTCTGGATTCTATTATTTTTCCTGAACTGTAGTGAATTTTTTTCTAAATGGCAATTAAATTAATGGCAGATCACTTTGAACTTATAGAAGTTTGGTTTGATGCTTTGATGGGTTCTATGTAAGTTTTGTCACCAATTCTTTAAGTATGATATCTAGTCTTTGTACCTCAGGCATGAGTTTCCTAGAGTATAAGTGGAAGCCTCTCAAACTTGGCAGGACTCAAAGTCTGAATTCTGTCTCCATTTGGTGAACAGAGGTTGAAATCTCTGCTCTGCTCTTTCAGTCTCCCGGCTGTAGTTTCCCACTGAGCTCTTTGGAGTCTCTCCTGCACAGAGGTCAGCCAAGTATCTGAGAGAATGATATAAGCAGATTTGGTGCCTATTTCTTTTGTGATCTCTCTTTCTAGGATTTTTACACCTCAATTTCCAGTTACTGTAATAGCCCCCAAATGCCATTCCCAAATTCTCCGGCCAATAAGACTGTGGCTTTCTGCTTGTGTTCTAGCTGTCTTTCTCCAGGTACACGGTAGAGTACCCCTGGAAAAATCTATAAACACATTGATCTTATACGGTGTGGTACTTTATTTTGAAGATGAAATCCTTCCAGTTTCTGCCTGCTTTGGTCTCTCTCCAATACATTTAAATAGTTATCTTTTACAGTTTTGTAGTTTATACTTGCTATCTGTAGGATAGTCTAATGCAAACTACTCCACCATGACCAGACCAGAAAGTACACAGTAATATTTTCAGTTCACTTCACCTAAGTGAGCTGCCTTTTTCACTTGCAGCAAATGCTGCCACAGTGTGAAATCTGGCGACCAGTCTTTCATTGTTGCATCATCGGTTTCCACCGCTAGATTATTATTGCCTCGTGAAAAGATAGATGCTCCCAAGAGAGAAACTAATGAGATCAGAGAAACAACTCTGACTTTGTTTAAATTTATACAGTATTTGTAATAGAGAAAGATTTAAGATCTCAGCCTTCTAAAATTCTTCAACCTGCAAGATGTGAATTTACTGTCTATGTGGCCATACAGTTTTTACAAATAATCCCTTGAAAACATCCCATCACTGACTATTTAGGTAAATAAAAACAACCTTTGTTTTAATCAGTTTTGCTGGGTATAGTGGACAAATTAAGGGAAGGAAAACCAGATAGAAGAATTTAGTAAGCTGGGGAATGTGGGGTGTTTGTTTTGTTAGGATGTAGATTAGAGATTCCTGGTTGGAATGACCCATATCATAAAAGTTCCAGGTGGGTGCCATGCCACACAGGAAACAACTGTAGCCTGCCCCTGGGAGTAAGCCAGAGAGCTAACAAATTCAGTGTGCATTGAAATGCTTCATCCACACGCCTTCTGCATGGCCTGCCCTCTCTGCTGGGTCACTGACCTTTATAAGTGCACAGTCATGGTCACCACCTGACAGGGATAAAAAGAAGACAGACAATAGACGTGAAGGAGACATGCACAGAGCGGGGGAAATGCTCTCATTCAAGGGATTTACTGGTCAGGGGTGGCGTGTTCTATGTCCAATTCCAGAACGCAAGTGATGGTGTTTAAATCACGTATATCAGGCTGAATAAATACAAGAAATAATTATTATCAACATAAAATATCCCTGAAAATAATGATCGGTTTTATGGCAACTCAAAACAATGTTTGAAGGCGTACTCTTTGCTATAAAATTTTCAGTACGTTCTAAAAGCTTTAGATCATTAAAATTGATTAGTGTCATACAGCCTGATTTCAAAGGCATTCCAGGCTCCAAAGACAGCATCATACAGTGGATTACAAGCAGAGAAAAGAAAATTTGAATTTGAGTCCTGAGTTTGTCACAAAGTAGCTGTGTAACCTTTGGCCACTTGCTGCAAACCACTATTCTCCGTCTGTATATTAAGTAGGTACTCTCACAGTACAATGAGCCCATTTCCCTGATATTGTAGTAGATCTGTATTTGTTATTGTCCCTTTACACTCTGAAATTATCTGCACAGTTTCTTCAACAGGAAGTTTAAAAACCAGACTAAGTCATATTCAAAGTGAGCTCCTAGAACTCTAAATGTTCCCTCAGTACAATAAAATGCCCTAATATTTTTTTATATATTGTTATTCCATGTTGGCTTTTATTAAGTTTTACTTAATTTTAAAATGAGTCCATTAGTAGAGGGAAACAGCATTTTAAAACTCATTCTCAAGAATGCTCTGTCTACCTCCAAAGGTCTGTAATTCTTGGAATGAAAAAGGAATACATAAATGATACCTTTTATTGATAAAGATTTTCAGAGGCTCCTATCAGTGATACTAAATTGCCTATCTTTCCTATTGATTCTTGACTGAAATACTATTCTGATAGAAAAATAATGTACTACAGATGCATATGGAAAGCCATATGTGTTCTGCAAAGCTGAGTCTGGCAGCCCTGGCCAATTGGCTCAGTGGTAGAGCATCGGCCTGGCGTGCAGAAGTCCGGGGTTCGATTCCCAGCCAGGGCACACAGGAGAAGCGCCCATCTACTTCTCCACCCCTCCCCCTCTCCTTCCTCTCTGTCTCTCTCTTCCCCTCCTGCAGCCGAGGCTCCATTGGAGCAAGGATGGCCCGGGCGCTGGGGATGGCTCCTTGGCCTCTGCCTCAGGCGCTAGAGTGGCTCTGGTCGTGGCAGAGCAACGCCCCGGAGGGGCAGAGCATCGCCCCTGGTGGGTGTGCCGGGTGGATCCCGGTTGGGCGCATGCGGGAGTCTGTCTGACTGTCTCTCCCCGTTTCCAGCTTCAGAAAAATACAAAAAAAAAAAAAAAAAAGCTGAGTCTGGCATGGAGCACTGCTCTAGATTGTATATACATGACTCGCCACTACAGTGACAGTCCCGCAAAGGGTGTTGTCAGCTGATTCTGTTCACAGTTCACGTCTCTAAGTCTTACCACCCTCATCTGCTTACATCACCCTAATGCCAACCCCCGAACAGTATCTTGACTGGCATTCCATTCTGCTTCTTGGGGAACCTCTCCTGATTATCAGTTCTGTAGTAAAAGGACCAAATTTTACCATAACCTGAACCTAAACATAACTACCTGCATAGATCTGCAGAAAAATAATCATATGATTCATTTCAAAGCCAAATACAAGTAATTTGTGTTAGTGATCAGCAAGAATCTTTTGTCTCTACTCCCTCCTATAAACACAAGGAAACCAAGGAAGTAATGTGTGGGAACCATCTGCCAGTGCGTTCCTAATTCACAAAACATGCCTGGCAGTTAGAGCAGCTTTCACTCAAGAACCTATTCCCGTAAGTATTAGTAATTATTATTATCTACATTTGCAAAAATATAGAAATTTAATCCTGGAGAGAATGTCATCAAAATTCATTTTATGATGTAGGTAATTGTCCTTCACTGCTAAAGAGACTAAACTCTTTATGGGAGAACACAAGTGTCTGAATACGTGTCAAGGTAAAAGTCTTGAAAATCTTCTAGCAGAGAATGATTCGTCCCTGTTAGTCCCTAAGCCTGTGTGACAGTAATAACAGTTCCAGTGGCTTCGTGAGAAACACCGGAGAGCCATCGTTGTGTTTAATTATTTACTGCCTAAATTCAAAGGTGCTGGACTACCCTCTGGGAGCTTTTATTCTGCTATAGAAAAACTCCAGTATCATTCATGTAGCCTAAAATATCATACAACCATATGCTGAACACTATGCACACTGAGGATTTTTTAGATATATGATTTATCTGTTCCTTTTTAAAGTATTTTTTCTTGCCAAGAGGAGTCCCGTCTGAATGTAACACAGACAACTGTCAGGATCCTGAAGGAAGGAAGTGTACTCACCCACCCACTTCATCAGAACCTTCCTGTGTGCGGTGGGGTCTAAGCGTATTAATCTGCCCCTGACCACACTAAAATTAAGCCGCTCAAGTCCAAAACATTCCATAAATTCAGTTGCGAGGGGGGATTTGTTCAGCCATGTTATGGATTCATATTTCTTTCCTCTCCCAAGAAGGTCTGAGTGTCTTTAGAAGGAAGAATGCCTCTGTTTCCCACAGTGTGGAGAGCTCAATAAATATTCTCTCACAGTCAATGCAGAGGTAACTTTTTTTTAATGGATTAAAAAAAAAAAAAGCAGTTCTGAGAGTCCATCACTGTTTCAGCCTCCCCATTCAGAGAGGGGGCTTTTGTCTCCCTCTCAGTGGGAGCTGCCATTTAATGGGGCCTCCAGCGGGGTGCAGTTTGATGATGTGGAGTAGGCCTGGATGAATTGAGAAAATTTTTTTTTATTTAGGTTTTGATTAATTTAACCATACTAGCTTTCAAGTTAATAAAATTTAAAAAGTGAATCCAAGTTAACGTCCCTCAGAAACTGCTAGCAGATAATTTCAGCAATTTCTCATTTCTAAAGCTGTTTTATGTGAAAACCATCCCCTGATGTTCTAACAGGCATTACCCGCCCCCATCCTCACCCCAACCTATTTGCAAATATGCAAATCTGGAGGAGAAATCATTCTTAAACTATGCCTAGGTACACACATATTTACATACAAAATGCTAAATGCTCGATGAAACACTCTCCAAAACTGCATTTAGCTGATGGGTAATGCCAAGCCAGGACTGCAATGGCTTTTTGGTAGTTCTGGGGTTTCCTTTTGGCTTGAGTCGGGGCCACAAAGGTTTATGGAGTACTCCCCCCACCGAATAGCCTCAGGAGTACCAAAACTACTGCCCATTGCCGTGCCCCACAGGGGAAGTCCAGCCTACCCAAGCACACTTCCTAGATATAACTTGTTGCTCTCAGTACCCAGGCCAGAGCCTACAGAGCCAAACTGGCCCATGGGCTGCTTTCTGGAGGTGCTGGTGCTTGACCTTCCCCAGTCCACCCTGCAGCCCCAACAGCCATTACAGCCAGACGCCAAGCCCTAGGATCTATTTTATGTTCTTGTGTCTCTGCCTGTCTAGGGTTAGCCCGGGGGAGGGTGCTTCCCTGGTCCAGCGGGCTGTGGAGCTGGGCTGAGGAAGCAGGGGAACTGATGTGCAAACAGTTTACAGATGAGCTGTTTACTCTTCCAGGAACCATTTGCCTGCACTAATTCTGAACAGGATGCACACACTAAGCTCTTTGCAGGGCTATTGGACCACGGTTCTCTTCAGCCTAGATCTGTTTAGTAAATAGCTGACTGTATGGACCTGCTGTACCATCTGAGTGCCTGGGTATTCTTGTGTGTGCACGCACGCATGTGTGTCCACATGTGCCTGTGTGGGTGTCTGAGCTTATGTTCAGGCATCAAGGTGCTAACCTATTGCAAACTGAATGAATGAAGGACTTTTTTTTTAAAGGGTGGAATGGTGCATTTCTGAAAAAAGCAAATACCTGGAAAAGTATGTGTTGTTAAACATATTTGCTCATGATTCCATTATTGGGGGATTTACATGAAGATATCTAACAGTCCGGAAACCAGCAAGCAAGAAAGCACTCCTTAATTTAGTTAAAAGTGGGAATAGGGGAAAAAAGAACAATTGTCCCTGTAAAATAATTTGAAATTCAGCTCTGTGTTTTCCCAGTCACTGCGCTGTCTGGGGGAAGAGAGAAATGAAAAAAACCAAGTCATTCTTAGAGTTGCACTTTTCAGAAGTGACTGTGAAGTCTTAAAGGCAGTTGTGTGATTTGTGTTTGTTTCAGACATGAAGTTTTAATTCATCATATGTAATAAAATATAATATCACTTCATTTGTGACTAATCAAAATATTAATTCTCACTTGTTTGTTGTAGCATTGCATAGGGGGAGTTATATTTTATGATTTGTTTCTTTGGGTTTTTTGTTTGTTTTTTTTAGCGGGGGGGCGAGGCAGGGAGAAAGACAGGAAGGGAGAGAGATAAGAAGCATCTGTTCTTTATTGTGGCACCATAGTTTTCATTAATTGCTTTCTCATAGATGCTTTCAGTGGGGGACTCCAACTGAGCCAGTGACCCCTTTGCTCAAGCCAGCAACCTTAGGTTCAAACCAACTAACTTGGGCTCAAGCCAGCGACCATGGGGTCACGTCTATGATCCCATGTTAAAGCTGGCCCCATGCTCAAGCCAGATGATCCTGCACTCAAGCCAGCGACCGTGGGGTTTCAAACCTAGGTCCTCAGTATCCCAGCTGATGCTCTATCCACTGCAACACTGCCTGGTCAGGCTGGTCCTTTGTTTCGATGTCAAGTTGGTCCAAAGGTTCTTCTGCCTACCAATGTAGCCCTGGAATATAAAAGTATGAGACCTTCCACCACCAAGAGCTTGAATGATGATTTAAAAAATCATTTCACCTCTCTTTACCTTTTCTATGCTTCAAATAGAAAATGACAATGGTGTATTCAAGAACCTAGGGAATGGGCTAATCTGGGATGCTGAGGTCCATGGTTCAAAACCCTGAGGTTGCTGGCTTGAGCGCAGGCTCATCAGTTTGAGCACAAGGTCACTGGCTTGAGCACGGGATCATCAACACGATCCCTAGGTTGCTGGCTTGAGCCAAAAAGTCACTGACTTGAAGCCCAAGGTCACTGGCTTAAGCCGAGGTCATTAGCTTCAACAAGGGGTCTCTAGCTTAGCTTGAGGGGCTCCCCCTTCCCCATCAAGGCACACAGGAGAAGTAATAATGCACAACTAAAGTGAAGCAACTATGAGTTGATGCTTCTCTCTCTCTTTCTCTCTCTCTCTCTCTCTCTCTCTCTCTCTCCCTCCCTCCATCCCTCCCTCTCTCTCTCTCCTTACCTCTCTTTCTAGAAAAAGAACCTAGGGAACATATTTGAGTCAGGAGTAAAAAATCAGGTCCTACAGACCCAGTTTTACAGACAATTCATTTTTGGAGAAGACTTGGAAAAGTGGACATCCACTTATAAAATAAAATCCTAAAGGCAGACTTGCAAGGTTCTTTTTAATTTAAATCATAAATATACTACCTTCTTGAAAAAAAAAAGAAATACAATACAGAAGATGTTTAAAATTAAAAAATAAACATTACCTCATTCCCCCTCCCCAGAAATAAGCACTTACAGATCTGTGAGTATCCTTCCAATCATTTTATACACACATATATCTGTGTATTACATATGCACATAAATGAAATATATATTTAATGTATCTAGATAGAGGGGCTTTATTCTTTTTGATTGGATATTTTAAATATCTTGTTCTCTCCATGCACTGTTATTAGGATTGCAGACTGGTGCAGCCACGATGGAAAACAGTACAAAGGTTCCTTAAAAATAAAACTGCTTTATGACCCAGCAATTCTACTTCTAGGTATGTATCTGAAAAAAACTTAACTCACTAATTCAAAAGAATATATGCACACCTATATTCACTGCAGCATTATTTACAATATCTGAGCTATGAAAGTAACCCAAATGCCCACCAATAAACAAGTGAATAAAAAAGTTGTGGTACATATATACAATAGGATATTACTCAGCCATAAAAGTAAATGAAATCTTACCATTTGTGACAGCATGGGTGAAACTAGAGGATATTATACTAAGTTAAATAAGTCAGTCAGAGAAAGACAAGTATCATATGAGTTCATTTATATGTGGGATCAAAAGAACAATATTAATGAACAAACAAAATATGATAGAAACAGACTCATAGCTACAGAGAACAGATTGGTTGTTGCCAGAGGAGAGGGAGGTTGGGGAACTGGGTGGAAAAGGTGAAGATCTTGAAAAGTACAGATTGGGCCTGACCAGGAGGTGGTGCAGTGTATAGAGCGTTGACCTGGGATGCTGAGACCCAGGTTCGAGACCCCAAGGTTGCTGGCTTGAGCGAGGGCTTATCTGACTTGACGGCAGGCTCACCAGCTTCAGCACTGGGTCACCAGCTTGAGTGTGGGATCATAGATATGACCCTTCCCCCTGTGGTTTGCTGGATTGAGCCCAAGATCACTGGCTTGCATAAGGGGTCAGTCACTAGCTCAGCTGGAGCCCCCCAGTCAAGGCACATATGAGAAAGCAATCAATGAACAACTAAGGTGCCACAATCACAAGTTGATGATTCTCATCTCTCTCCCTTCCTTTCTGTCCCCCTTTCTCTCACTAAAAAACAAAAAAACAAAAAGGGAGTACAGATTGGTAGTTACAAAATAGTCACAGGGATGTAAAGTACAGCATAGAGAACAGAGGCAGCAATATTGTAATAACTATGTGGTGTCAACTGGATACTGGAACTATCAGGAGGAACACTTTGTAAAGCATATGACTATCTAACCACTATGCTATACACCTGAAACTAATACAAAATAATATTAACTGTAAACTGCAATTTAAAAAAAAAGTTTCTTAATTTCAAATTTTAAATAAATAAATATATTGTTCTGTAACTCTTTTTACTCATGGACAAAATATAAATTACTTCTTTCTTTTTGAGAGAGAGAGAGGGAAACAGAGAGACAGGAATACTGAGCTGTTCCTGTATGTACCTAAAGCAGGGAATCGAACCAGCAACCTCCCTGCTCCAAGATGATGCTCCAACCAACCTCGCTATCCAGCCAAGGCTTAATTTGTATTGATTTTTAAAGAAACAGACAGGAAAAGAGAGAGAAGGGAGTGGGAAGGAAAGCATTCATTTGTTGTTCCACTCAGTCTTATATTTTTTGGTTGCTTCCCATGTGTGCCCTGACCGGGGATTGAACCTGAGACCTTATTGTTTCCGGACAATGCCCTTAAGGGACTGAGCCAACTGGCCAGGGCCTATACACTACTTTTTAAAAGTTCTATAACATCCCAGAGTATCAACATATGGTGGTTTATTTAGTTCTTCGTATATTTATGGTCATTTAAATTATTCCAAAATTTTTAGTACAATTAATGCTGCCATAAACATCCTCGTATATACATCATAAATATTTAGCATTTTGCATTTAGATACAGTTGCTTCTGCGGAAACTGAAACTATCACTTAAGCAGACAAGTGGCACAAGGAATGAGGTACAGGTGTTGCATAAAGTATAAAGCTGCAAGTTGCAAAGCTTATAGAAATAGACACTGGACTCATTAAAAGTTGCATTTGGGGCCCTGGCTGGTTGGCTCAGTGGTAGAGCGTCGGCCTGGCGTATAGGAGTCCTGGGTTCGATTCCCGGCCAGGGCACATAGGAGAAGCGCCCATCTGCTTCTTCACCCCTCCCCCTCTCCTTCCTCTCTGTCTCTCTCTTCCCCTCCTGCAGCCGAGGCTCCATTGGAGCAAAAGATGGCCCGGGCGCTGGGGATGGCTCCTTGGCCTCTGCCCCAGGTGCTGGAGTGGCTCTGGTCGTGACAGAGTGACACCCCGGATGGGCAGAACATCGCCCCCTGGTGGGCGTGCCAGGTGGATCCCGGTCGGGCGCATGCGGGAGTCTGTCTGACTGCCTCCCCGTTTCCAGCTTCAGAAAAATAAAAAAAAATAAAAAAGTTGCATTTGGGTATATGATGTATTATTTTTCACAATCATGAGACTCTGTTCTCATAAAGTGTACTTTTTTTCAGCTAACATACCTGTCCATATACAAAACTCTGTCTCCAACTTTGGAACTAAACTGCAGGTGGAACTGAACCCACCATGTAACTTGGGAATGCTGATAAGGGCAGGAACGATCAGAGTTCTCTGTAACTAAACGGACATCGGCGGTTCCTACAACCTGTAGCCATATTTGACTCCATTTATTAAAGCTAATATTAAAAATTAAAATTTATTTTTCCTTTAGCTTGATCTCCTCATTATTTTCCCTTCTTTTAAAGGTCCCTCATGTTCTTACTGATTGGGTCTAGGTTAACTCCTTTATCCATTCAATTACTGATATACATTGGGATATAATAGAACTCAGTATTATCTTCACTAAACAAGAAAAAAGTCTTCACATTTTACCATCGGGGCCAATAAAGCTTTACTATGCATTTAGTTGTTTTGGGGGTTTTTGTGGGGCTTTTTTGTATTTTAAGTCATTTTACAATAATATATTAGAAATAAAGGGACAGTAATAAATCAGTTTTGTTAGAAGTAACTAAGCATAACAAATTCATGCAGAAACCTGGGTCATAGCTATACTGTAATACTGATTCTGGATTTCAAATATCTTCTTACTCAATTTTAGCTTAAGTTATTTCTGGTTCTTATTGTGTTTTGGCATCAAAATGCAATACTGGTGTGGAACATATATCTAAGATAAAATTGGTCTATCATATTGTTTCTGAACTGGAGAGAAATGGAAATGAACAGGCTATTGTCTGCACATACTTGAAACCAAATGTCATATATTTCCAGGAATCATCCAAAATCGTACAGTATTTAGCTGTTTTTGTATGAATACAAATACAAAAGTAGTACACTTCAGTGAGCCTCCTGCTGCCCACTTTCTTCCCAGAATAAACAATTCTGATTGTATCCTAGCAGCATTCCCAGTATACAAGTTTACAAGGCCTTCAGAAGCCTACAATAGACAGGTAACCAGGTCCGCAGAACTGAGCATGGGGCTCTCCCTCAAAAATTTGGAAATTTCTCATGGGAATCAGTCCTTACTCCTTGTCTCTGCACCAAAAGCCTATTATCTTCCCGTCCCCCACTGCCCTATGCCCACCCTTCCCCTCTATTTTTTCTCCGTCCGGCGTCCGGTGGTGAGATTATAAAGGGATTTTATGGTTTTGTCACACAATGGTGATTCACGGTCCCTTCAAGACCAGACTAATTGCTTCCATGGAAAAACTTAAGCCACATCTTTTGCAGATTATAAATCACAGAATAAACTATAAGCCATTTTCAGATAAAAGGTAAAATTTAAGTTGTCACAATTGTCATCCAGTTGGTAGAGTGGAAAAAGCTCTAGCCTGGAGATTTAAATGCTGGCAGCTTCCACCTACCAGGCAGATGACCTTGGACCGCTCTCTCAGCTTCTTTTACACCTCAGTTTTCTAGCAGCAAGATGAGCATACAACCAACCTCATGCAGTGATGTCAATGATTAAATGAGATTAAAAGTGAAAATCTCTATAAATGCACCTACCACAGTGCCTGGTCCATTATAGGAGGGGAAGTTAGTATTTATGAGCTCTAAATCCTTTAAAAACCAATTTAATTTAGGGACTAATAAAACTGCATAGTGTAAAAAAAAAAAAAAACTTCATAGTGTGCAAAATTTACTAGCCCTGGCCCTGGCCGGTTGGCTCAGCGGTAGAGCGTCGGCCTGGCGTGCGGGGGACCCGGGTTCGATTCCCGGCCAGGGCACATAGGAGAAGCGCTCATTTGCTTCTCCACCCCCCCCCCTTCCTTCCTCTCTGTCTCTCTCTTCCCTTCCCGCAGCCAAGGCTCCATTGGAGCAAAGATGGCCCGGGCGCTGGGGATGGCTCCTTGGCCTCTGCCCCAGGCACTAGAGTGGCTCTGGTCGCGGCAGAGAGACGCCCCGGAGGGGCAGAGCGTCGCCCCCGGTGGGCAGAGAGTCGCCCTGGTGGGCGTGCTGGGTGGATCCTGGTCGGGCGCATGTGGGAGTCTGTCTGTCTCTCCCCATTTCCAGCTTCAGAAAAATACAAAAAAAAAAAAAAAAAATTTACTAGCCCTTCCAAAGTTCCAAGATATTGTTTAATTTATAATAAAGATTTTTGTTCTTGTACAACCCTATCTTAGATAAAATGTGGTGGTTTTGAGCAAAGTAACCGGTAGAGGTTTAAATAATTTTGTATGTTATTTTATTAGGTTTTTGTGTACCCTAATTTATTAATAGAAGGAAAGAGAAGTACATGCATTAGACTGCTGAAGGAGAAGAGAATTTTCTTCAAAAAAATCCTTAAGAAAAGTGCCAAAGTGCCAATTTCTTTTTTTTTTTTTAGAATATCCAGTTTTATGGAATGACTCTACTCTTGAGTCAGGCCAAAAAGGCATGTTTTACTAAATTTGAGTCCCAACTACATTTGGGAGTTAGTCTGAATCTTAATCAAGAGACCATCTGAAATTAGGGCTGCTTGTGTGTGATTATTTTCATCCTATTAGACTAATCTACTTAGAATTGAAACTGTCTATTTAATTCTATTTTATAATCCACTACTCACCATCAATCCTCCCAATATCCTAATCCTCCTAAAATTCTCTTGCATCATCCCCACCAAACTCTACCAAAAATAAAATATACTGATTTGTAAGAGAATGCCCAAAGTTTACTTCCCTCCTACACAGTCACCAGTATTTTAAATTCCACTATTATCATTTTTGATAGATACATGAATTGACCAACTTCCCTTTTGCTGTTCCGCTTGGCTGCCTGACCCCACCCTTAATTACCAGAAAACGGTCCCTGGGACAGAGGGGGTTCCTGGAAGCTGGTTCCACAAAGCTGAACATACCAGCACACCCTTGCTCGAGGCTATTCCCAACCTTGTAAAATTTTGCCTCAGTCTGTTTTTAGGGCCCTTCTTTCGGAGAAGCACCCTGGTAGGTCTTTCTCTTCTAATAAAGCCTGCACACCTGTAGTTCGAGTGCTGTCCCATTCTTACAATATTTTGTTTGTTAGATTTAAATTCCATAAGTACAAAGGCATTATCAGCTTCTAAAACTACTGTACATATAGCAAGTACTTCGCATAGTGCTTGACACACAGTAGGTGATCAACAGCTATTTGTGAAATAAATGAAACACTTTTAGGATTCATACCATGATTTAATAATGTAAATGCCTTCAGTAACAATACAGCCTTCAGATCCATTACTAGAACCTTAATTGACTCAAAGTATTTAAATATTCACGATATGCCACACCATGCTAATCTCCTCCTCATAACGCATTTAGAGCTTTGGGGTCCACTTCCCAGTGCAGGCATTGGTTAACTTGGTTTAAAGCCTCAGTTCCGGGTTGACAGCATGGGACACCTTGTACTCACTGCCCTATGCACATGAACTTTAAGGACTGGCAGCTTGAAAGGCACTGAGGGACTTCTATCCCAGGTGAAGGCATCAGTGCCCACGTGTGAGAAGTAGCTGTGGGATGGTGTTACCACTCAATGCCTTCAAAGATGGCTGAAACCAATAGAGAAGTTGTAGCAAAATCATAAAAGGAAATTAGGTGTGAGTTGCCTTTAGATACCTCCAACGCCTTCTGTGAATAAATATGTAGGTGAGATTCCAGCATTGCTATAGATCCTGTGTTTGGAGTTAAGCTGAAAGAGCTATATGCCTAGAATGATTACTTAAAATGTGACACAGAAAAGCTTTTATTGTCTGAAGAATGGAATTTTATGCTACTAAAAATAAGTTTTGATTGTTGGCGTGCAGTGCGGTGATTGTTTTTGCGAGTCGGCCTCCTTCCCTCCGCACCATGGCCACCGATTCATGGGCCCTCGCAGTGGACGAGCAGGAAGCGGCTGTCAAGTCGATCAGTCATTTGCAGATCAAGGAAGAGAAAGTCAAACCAGATACCAATGAGGACAGAGCTGCCTAGTCCTTACTCAACAAGCTGATCAGAAGCAACCTGGTCGATAACACAAACCAAGTGGAAGTCCTGCAGCAAGATCCAAAGTCCCCCCTCTACTCAGTGAAGTCCTTCGCAGAGCTTCGGCTGAAACCACAGCTTCTCCTGGGAGTCTATGCCATGGGCTTCAACCGGCCGTCCAAGATACAAGAGAACGCATTGCCTATGATGCTTGAACCCCCACAGAACCTGACTGCCCAGTCTCAGTCTGGCACTGGTAAAGCAGCTGCCTTTGTCCTGGCCATGCTCAGCCGAGTGGAACCAGCAGAGAGATACCCCCAGTGCCTGTGCCTCTCCCCAACATATGAGTCGGCGCTTCAAACAGGAAAAGTGATTGAGCAGATGGGCAAATTTCATCCGGAACTAAAGCTTGCTTATGCTGTTCGAGGCAATAAATTGGACAGAGGTCAGAAGATCAGTGAGCACATTGTCATTGGCACCCCTGGGACTGTCTTAGACTGGTGTGCCAAGCTCAAGTTCATTGACCCCAAGAAGATCAAGGTGTTTGTTCTAGATGAGGCTGACGTGATGATAGCTACTCAGGGCTACCAAGATCAGAGTATCCGCATCCAAAGGATGCTGCCCAGGAACTGCCAGATGCTGCTTTTCTCTGCCACCTTTGAAGACTCTGGATGGAAATTTGCCCAGAAAGTGGTCCCAGACCCAAACATTATCAAACTGAAGCGTGAGGAGGAGACATTGGACACCATCAAGCAGTATTACGTCCTGTGCAATAACAGAGACGAGAAGTTCCAGGCCTTGTGTAACCTCTATGGGGCCATCACCATTGCTCAAGCCATGATCTTCTGCCATACCCGCAAAACGGCCAGTTGGCTGGCAGCAGAGCTCTCAAAAGAAGGCCACCAGGTGGCTCTGCTGAGTGGTGAGATGACGGTGGAACAGAGGGCTGCAGTGATTGAGCGCTTCCGAGAGGGCAGAGAAGGTTCTGGTGACCACCAACGTGTGTGCCCGTGGTATCGATGTAGAACAGGTGTCTCTTGTCATCAACTTTGACCTTCCCGTGGACAAGGATGGGAACCCAGACAACGAGACCTACCTGCACCGGATCGGGCGCCCTGGCCGCTTTGGCAAGAGGGGCCTGGCAGTGAACATGGTCGACAGCAAGCACAGCATGAACATCCTCAACAGAATCCAGGAGCATTTTAATAAGAAAATAGACTGAACATGGATGATTTGGACGAGATTGAGAAAATAGCTAACTGAGAAGCTCCACCCGTCATTGGTGCCCACCCTTGGCACTCCCGTAAATGAGAGACTAGTACAGGCCTCAACAGTCACCACAAAGACGAAGGCACGAATAGAGAGAAACTACCTACCTCGTTTTAAATTACGTTTGGACTTGACAAAAATTGTGCAAATGATGGAGGAAGGGAGAAAAATTGTTTACACAACTTTTAAAGATTAGGCGTGAATACACAGAAATTTACCTTTTGGAAAAAAAAATAATAATAATAAGTTTTGACTTGCTGGGGACCAAAATATAAACAAGGTGTTTTTACAATCTGGATATCTTGGGGACAGAGGTTGTGGGCCTAACCCCCCACCTCACCTGCCCAGTTAACAAAGAGCTATACCTGATTCTCACTTGTCCCACCCATGTTCTACGGAAGAGGCTGGAAGCTAGTTTCTTATTGGTGTAAAGTTAGATTTGAATGGCATGATGGGGGTTGTCTTTGAGTTGTCTTGGAAACAACTGAATTGCTAATGGACCATGTTTTTTATTCCCCCTGAATAAAAACTGATGCTCTTTGGGGAGCGGCCATTACATCGGCTTAGAAGCAGTAGAGACTGTTCACCTGCTGTCCTCCCGAACCCATCTGTATGTATATATCTTTAAGTCTCTATCATTTATTCAATTGCATACCTTTTCCTGTTTGAAGACCCCATAATAGACTCGTCGTGGCTGGACCACGACAGAGACTCCCAGACCCATTCATGGAAAAATGGCCTAGATACTCTCACTTCTTTCTCACCTTTCTTCTCAGCTCCTGCCCCTTCCTATCATCCTGGCCTTTATTCTACTTGATCCTGGCTATCCACACCCTGCTTCTCCCTGATGATAAATGCATTGTGCTTCCCATTTGGCCTTACTCTTTCTTAGACACGGGTCACTATGGATTATACTCCCCGTTCAGTCTAGGTCTCTCTTAGGAGAAGGCCTATTCCTCCACTTAACTTTTCCCAGCCTCTCACAAGTAGATTCAAATAGGTAGAGTATTTGTACACTAACGTTTACTGAAAGCAGACAGCATGTAATTGAGACACTCACATAAATACAAAAAATAAACCTCTGTAGTTTACATGATACATGTTTCTAGGTTAAAGGACAATATATTACAAACATAAATGACACTTTTGGAGAAGCATACTGTATATATTATAATTCCTAACATTGTAAAACAAGAATGTTAGAAGTCCCCTAAAGAAATAAGAGACCATCTGTGGGCTTATGACATAAAGCAGATGGAACAGTATCTGAGAAGTGCTTAAATATTTCTCTTCCTGATAGTGCAATCAATTCAATCATTTGAATTGTCTGAGAAGGGTGTTTTCAAATCCTAAATGACACAGTGTTTAGGAGGCACCACAGACATGACGGATGCATGAGAGTTCACCCCAATGACTGAGCATCAAGTAGGTTCCCAACATATATGTATACATCCTCACCAACGTTGTCAAATGTAACTCTTTATCTTACCAAGGGCAAAGTGTCTATGAGAAAAACTTTTTTCTTCCTAGTTTCTCCTTGATGTTACTACTTCCTTACCGTTTAGCAGAAGATTGTTTTAAATTTTTACATGGCATTCCAAAGTCTTCAAATGGAAAGAATCAAATAAAGGAAGCAAATAATCTCACCCTTTAGTCAAAAGAGACTTTTGGCTCTACAATGCAAATTATAGCTGTCTAAAAACACAACAGCTACCAACTGTACCATGTGCCCCTGGATGTAGCCCTGAGAGGTCTTCGAACCTGCATTTTAGTGTGCTCCACAGGTATTCCTTTGTGTACTAAAATTTGAGAACAACTGGCCCAGAATATTCTAGTGTGCTATATAAATATGAGAAAATCCTCCACAAATACTGTTACTCTGTTCCTCATGCAATCTTAGAGGTTGAAATTAATAGAATCAAGATTTATGGTTTTGTTTGTGAGGTTTTATTCTTTTTAAAAAGGAGTAAAAGATATGCAAATAGTTCAAGATGAAAGCATGTATGATAAAGATCTAAAGAAATGAGTTATACATGGCCCTCGCCAGTTGGCTCAGTGGTAGAGCATTGGCCTGGTGTGTGGAGGTCCCGGGTTTAATTCCCAGCCAGGGCACACAGGAGAAGTACCCATCTGCTTCTCCACCCTTCCCCCTCTCCTTTCCCTCTATCTCTCTCTTCCCGTTCTGCAGCCAAGGCTCCACTGGAGCAAAGTTGGCCCAGGAGCTGAAGATGGCTCCATGGCCTCTGCCTCAGGCACTAGAATAGCTCCGGTTATAAACAAGCAACACCCCAGATGGGCAGAGCATCGCCCCCTAGTGACCTTTCCAGGTGGATCCCGGTTGGTTGCATGCAGGACCACTTCTCTCTGCCTCCTTGCTTCTAGCTTCAGAAAAATACAAAAGAAAAAAAAGAGAAACAAACAAACAAATATCCTCCAAAGGGAGATTTATACAAGAGGACCTACACATTTTCACAACTTGGATTAAGTCTATTCTATGTAATTGTACAATTACAATTTTGTGAGAGAAAGATTATTTTGCTGGGAAATCAAAGCAAAACAGCTTCCAAAATATCATATGTCTTTTCCCACAGACATAACGCACAAAAACCAACCCAGGCAAATTCACCCAATGGACACTGTTTATTACAACATACTTTCATTAAAGCCTCTCTGGACTAGATCAGCTCATAGCAGCTTGAAATGGAATGCCCAAACATTGGAACAGCTGCTCTATAAGTAAAATATCTTGTTACATTTTTGTTAACCAACTATGCAGGATGTCCTGTCAGTGTGTTGCACAAACATACAAAGTCCTGTAAAACTAATCAAAATCTACTAAAACCTAATGAACAGGAATGGATGCTTCTCCAAAGGGGGTTCACATTTGGCCACAAAACCCTTCCCAATATTCTTTGCACAGGTTTGCAGAATGAATCAGCTTATTTTATTCATTCATTCAGTCAGTCAGTCAGTTATTTTACCTAGGGCTACAGCTAGCCTCAGAACCCTTTTCAGACTCCCTGCAATGGCCTGCACTGCCCGTGGGTCTGGCAGCCTACCAGACCTCAGAGTAGCACCTGATTTCTTCCATATCAAATGGTCTCACCAGCCAACTCCACATCCAAATGATTTAGGTTGCTCTCTTAGAAAGCCCTGGAAAGATATATGACTACCCAGGTAACTCAATCTAATCCTGAGCTTCACTAAGGAAAAAGATTCTGAAAGCATAGACCATTAGCCAAGCCAAATCTTGTCCCTTCTTTCCCAACATTTGAAGTAATTGTAATCTAATGCAGAAATTCTCAACAGGGGCTCTGTGGCTAAGCTTCACTGTTTCCATAAAATTCTTGAAGTTATGTGTGGAGACTTTCATGTAAATATGTATACATATTTACCTAAGGGGACTGTCTACAGCTTCCGATAGTTCTTCAAAAGGTCTGTGAGGCCTGACCAGGCGGTGGCACAGTGGACAGAGCGTCAGACTGGGATGCAGAGGACCCAAGTTTGAGACCCCGAGGTCGCCAGCTTGAGCGAAGGCTCATCTGGTTTCACCAAAAAAGCCCATCAGCTTGGACCCAAGGTTGCTGGCTCTAGCAAGGGGTTACTGGCTCTAGCAAGGGGTTACTCGGTCTGCTGAAGGCCCGCGGTCAAGAGAAAGCAAACAATAAACAACTAAGGTGTTGCAATGAAAAACTGATGATTGATGCTTCTCATCTCTCTTCGTTCCTGTCTGTCCCTATCGATCCCTCTCTCTGACTCTCTGTAAAAAAAAAAAAAAAAAAAAAAAAAAAGGGGTCTGTGACATTAACATTATTACATTCACATCTAAAAGTTAAGTCATAGAGCTAGATAAGAATCTACCCTTTCTGTTTGATGTACTTTATAGTTTGAGCATTCATTTCTTTGTGTCATGTGTACTATCCACACATTGAGAAAAAAGAGAGAAAAAACCCACTGCCTTCCCTATCAGTTTAGGAACTGGCTTTGCCTGCTCGTAACACAGACCGTCACAGTAGCTTAACCAAATTACAGATTTTTTCTTTCTTGTTAAAGAAATCTCGGAAAAGAAATCCAGTATTTACATAGTCAATAAGATGCCATCAGAGACACAGGCTACTTCTACCTTTCTGCTTTGACATCAGCACCTACCTGTGCACTTTGCAGTGACAAGAGAGCTGCCACATACCTATTATTCTTTTCAAGAACTTTCCTAGATGTTCTACCAAATAAATTTACACCCTATTGGCCAGAACTTAGCAGCAAGGGAGGTTGAGAAATCAAAGCTTTAGATGGCAACTTACCTCTCCCACCCCACCTACCCCCTCAAATCAAGTTTTTGTTACTAAGGAGCAAAGTGAAAACAATTCAGTAGGCTACTAGCGGTCTTCTCTATCTTTTTATGAAAACGTGTTATGTTGTTATTTTCTACTTACGGTTCCGTAAGGAGTTCTTTGTATGGTCTATTCATTCAAGAAAGCAGAAGCACGATTCTATGGGGTACGCTACTCTGCATGTTTACAGATCTCACAGTTGATCTACCTCTTAGTCGCTCACGCACGCCACGCTCGTACACGCACGTACACACACGTACAGGCACGTACACGCACGTACACGCACGTACACGCATGCGCCTGAAGCTGATTAAAGAACTGGTAGACCACAGCCTGGAGTCCACACTCAGCTGTCCCAAACACACCTGACTTCACACTGTCTTCTACCTGCTGCCACACACGGGTGAGTGAAGAAGGTGGACTCGCCTCTGTCCTTGCTCTGTTTTTCGGTCTTTTACTTATTTTAGTAATTGAATTTATTGGGATGACCTCCATTCCCAAAAACATAACAGATTTCAAGTGTACAGCTCAACAAAACATCAAATGCACACTGCCTCCTATGCCCATCGCCCCAAGCAAAATCTCTCCTGTCCCCATTTTCTCCCCCTCTGCCCAGCTCCACCTCCCCCAACCCCCCTTTGCCTATGCCTATCACCCTACTGTTGTCTGTGTCAGTGTGTTATATACCTGTGTTTGTTTGGTTTGTGTTATTTTTCTTAATCCCTTCACCTTCTTTCATCCAGTCCTCACCCCGCTCCCCCCAACAGCTGCCAGTCTGTTCCATGTGTCCATGCCTCTGTTTCTATTTTGTTCCAGTTTATTTTGTTCATTAGATTCCGCATATAAGTGAGATCATTATTTGTCTTTCTCTGACTGGCTTATTTCACTTAGCATAATTTTTAAAACAATGAGCAAAGAACCTGCCTCTGCCATGGAGGAATTCCTTTGTATTTCTCCCTAGGCCATCATGCATTCAGCTGTTCTGTGGGTCTCTACCTGAGCCTTCCTGGGGAGTTGAATTTATTTTAAGACTAGTTCAGCCTGGGCCTGGCAGGTTAGTTCAGTCAGTTAAGAGTGTTCTTCGAAAAGGACAAGGTTGTGGGTTCGATCCCCAGTCAGAGCACACATGGGAAGCAACCAATTAAGTGCACAACTGACAGAACAACAAATAAATGTTTCCCTTCCCCTTCCCCTCTCTCTCCCTCTAAGAATCAGTAAATTTAAAAAATTAAGCCCTAGCTACATAACTTGGTTGGTTGGAACTGGGTCCCAGCAGGCGGAGGTTGCAGGTTCGATACCCCAGTCAGGACACATACAGGAGCAGCTTGATGTTCCTGTCTCTCTCTTTCTCTCAAAAAAAAACCAAACAAAACAAAACAAAACAAAAAACAAACTAGTTCAGCCTGTTTGTGGGATGGGGGTCGGGTCCCAAACTCTGGGTCTTTCCACATTCTATCTGACTTGCTATGATTTACATGGTGGACCAGATGGGCTGCCTTTTTGTTGTTTGTAAGAAAACACCCAGAACTCCATTTGTCTTTCTTCCCTTTAAACAATGCTGATTTATTACCCAGAATGAGTTCTCAAGATGACATCAGCCAGTCCACAGAAGAAAGGTGTACATGGAATAGGAGTGCTCTAAGGCCAAATAATTTGTGTCATTGAGCAGATCATTTTCTGCTAAGTCCCCGTTTCCTCGTAAGTAAAATGGCAAAGATCTGATCTGGCTTCAAACAGGGAGAGATGAGGTTCATTCACCTGAAAGGTAGTATTTTCCACGAGATTTCATTCTAGTGACTCCTTCAGCAGGAAGGGAGCGTATCCGTTTGACTACAGGCCCACTGCTGTGGTATTTGACCTGCAGAGTTCCACCTAAAGTCCCCGGAAGTAAGAGGGGCTCTGGGTCCCGCAGGAGGAACAGGAAGAGGCCAGTCTCCAATCCCCTGGGTAAAGGACAGATAACGTCTGACCTCCATGAATGGTCTGTCATGTCCTCTGTCGGTAAAATCAGTTTGTAAATATGATATATATGTTTGCTCATTTATAGTTTGCATTGGGTGTGGGAGACAGGCTATAAGCCCACAAAGTCATTATAGCCTAAGGCTTAGTTTTAAGACTAAGCCTTTCCCGCCCTTTTAATACTAAGATCTTTTCAAAACTAAGCTTTTCCCCACACCCTTGACTGTTGCATGATGTGGGGTGGTGCACTCTTATGAGGAATTCCATTTATGCCTCAGATAAGTGGCTTTGTATCAGACTGTAAAGCCAGTAGCCAGGGCCACCATCATGGCCTTTGACCTGCAGGTTCGCATTGGATTCGGACAGTCGGTAATGAAACAACGGAGCCAAAAGCTGGTGGGCCATCATATTTAATCCTAGCTTGCACCCAGCGGGCAAGTAAAAACACACACTGGGCTCCAAAACCCACTCACATTCAGCGCTCACAAAGCTACTGACTTATCCGAGTTTCCTAGAATCAAAGGTTTCTAGCTCACCAGACTTATTCACCTCTGTTCTCCATCTCCTTCCTTCTCCCTGCACAAACTCTGCACAAACTGGCTTCTCACTCAACACTCCGCCATCTTGGCTGCTTCTCCTGGCCTCCTCCACATGGCCTCTTTCTGCTCTCCTCTCTGCTCTCTCCTCTAGTGATAATCTCAGGAACCAAGAGAGCATGCTCCCTTTCTGCCCCTTTATAGTGTAGATTCATAACCTTTAATCCAATATACAAAATAGGGAAGTCTCTAATACAAAGTCACTTTCTGAGGCATGATAGAATTGCACCATCCCACATCAAAAAGGGTGAGAAAGGCTTAATTCCAAAACCAAGCCCCAGGCTACAAGGATTCTGCCTGCCCACAACCCACAGAGAGAGACACACATTAATATCACCTGGGCAACAGCCTCCACGTGGGCAATGCCATCTTTAACAAAGTGAGCATAAAATACTTTATCTGCCCAACACAGACACTTCCTTATTTGTATATTGGCTTAAAGGTTTTGATTTCTACACTATAAAATGGGGCAGACTGGGGGCTCCCTCTCTCTAGGTTCCTGAAATTAGCATTACAGAGGAGAGGCAGTCAAGATGGCGGAGTGCTGAAGGAGAAGCCAGTTTGTGCAGAGAGAAGATGGGGAATAGAGGTGAATAAGGTTGGTGAGGTAGAAACCTTTGATTCTAGGAAACTCGGATAAGTCAGTGGCTTTGGGAGCCCTGAATGGAAAGGGAAGTGATTTCCTACCGTATGTATTTCTCCCCTGCCGGGTGTGAGCTAGGATTAAAGGTAATGGCCCACCAGTTCTTGGCTCCGTTGTTTCATTACCGTCTGTCCGAATCAAATGCGAACCTGCATGGGCCAGGCGGCTGTGATGGTGGCTGTGGCTACTGTCCATACATCCTCTCGTGCTGCAGGATGAGCCCTGAGCTACATGAGTTGGTGCAGTTAGGGGAGGAAATGGCACTCCCAGAAATTGATGTGGTCATCCTCAGAACAACCTAGGGAATGGTTTTTGTCCAGAATGTTTTCTCTGTTTGTTCCTCTGCCTTGCAAACTCTATGTATAAGGGCGACAAACACTTTGTAGAAGGGGGCTCTTTAAAAACAAACTAGAAGTCCCTGGATGCTGCTGGCTGAGCAGTCTCTCTCCTCTGCCTGCCAGAGAACACAAGGCCGTCTGACTTCCTGTACCGCTGGTCAGGGCAGGATATCTTTTCTCCAAATCCTGTTCTTAACAGCAGCCATAGCAGTAAATCTTCAGAGAGGCCTCATTAGGCAAGTTCCTTTTTGAGCTCCCTCCACCCTCTAGGCCTCTCGAAACCACCTCCGCCATCCATGCTGTTATTTTTTTCTCCTAAGCTTGCGTGTTCCTGAGTCCTAGCACCTGGGCTCCCCTTCACTACTTTTGCTTTCCTTAAAGGACTCTTCTCTAGCTGGCATTTCTCCAAAGGGTGTGTTCGTGCAATCAAAAACTTCCCTTTTTGTTTTATCACATCACTGAACATACCAGATAAGGCCCAGCTAAGGGAGGGAGGCAGAGAGGGAGGGGTATAGGCTAGGTAGGCTGGTGGGAGTAAGGGGGCAGGTGCAGGGAGCACAGGAAGGAGGCAGAAGGAATCTTTATGTCAGCCCTTAGGGCCACAAAGGGACAACAAACACGGATACATGGGTATTTGGTGTGGCTTCTCCCCATCCGAATCTAGCCACTTCTCAGAGAACTGCGTACTCACATTCAAACATATAGCAATGACTCTCCACGGCTTGAAAAGAGCATATAGAACAAACCAGACATGCAAGATACAGTGAGACATGGACACCAGGGCATTAAATAGTTAATTTTTAGCAAACTCAAATTGCATTTCCATCATGTGCAAGCAGTCAGCTGCTATTGTAGGTCACCAAAATACAACGCATTATTTCTACAGTTTGTGGAAAACATTAGGCAGCTGTAATAAAGTCAATGGTATTTCCTTCCTCACTGAAACATGACTTCAGTAAATCCCCGTTTAAATTTTTTCCCCTTTCTAAACATTTCTCTCCATCTGCATGATAAGTCAATAAAAGAAATTAAAAGTTAAAATGCCTAATGAAATTTTATCAGGCATGAAATGGCATTTAAACCAGAGTTGCCACCCGGGCTTAAATGCATGAAAACTGACCCGAACTTAAAGAGTTATAAAGAGCAGGGGGAGGGCTGCAGCGAGTTTCAGTGGCCTTTATGTATTGCAGCCACTGAGAAAAAAATCATTCCAAAGAGGAATTCCATGAAACCGAGACTCTGAGCAGTTAAGATTTTTACAGGAGGTACATCAATTCTGTAAACTTCCACATTCTTTTAAGCCATTCTTTTTTCTTTATTCACATCTTTGCACTGACATGCTTATTTTGAAATCAATCTTCAAAGTGGCAGGAAGAAAGCCTGAGAACATTTTTTTAAGAAGAAATGGATGGGAAGCACAGGGAACTTAATTCTTAATCTTTCTTAGAGGGGAGCGTTGGGATGTTTTGTGTAGGCTCAGAGTTTTAAATAAGCAGCCATAAAGAAAAAAAGGCATTCTTAATAAGAAGACATAAAAATAGAATTCTTCCTTGTATAAAATTATTTATTTTAATAATTACTTATTGCCCCATCTTTGGGTCATAACAGATATCTCATTTCATAGGAGCCTAAAAAGAAAAAGAGCTGTTCAAAGAGTGTCTAGCTATTTCCCAGCTTTAACAATTTAAAATATTAGGCCCTGACCAGTTGGTTCAGCAGTAGAGTGTCAGCCTGGCGTGTGAATGTCCCAGGTTTGATTCCTAGTTAGGGCACACAGGAGAAGCACCCATCTGCTTCTCTCTCTCTCTCTCTCTCTCTCTCTCTGTCTCTCTCTCCCCCTCCAGTAGCCATGGCTTGAATGGTTTGAGCAAGTTGGCCCCAGGCACTAAGGATGGCTCCATGGCCTTGCCTCAGGTATTAAAATAGCTTGGTTGCTGAGCAACAGAACAGCAGCCTCAGATAGGCAGAGCATCACCCAGTAGTGGGCTTGCTGGGTGGATGCCGATTGGGGAGCATATAGGTGTCTGTCTCTCTGCCTCCCTGCCTCTCACTTAATTAAAAAAAAATTAAACTTTTTTAAAAGCAAATCCCAGAGTCTTCCCTCATGCCGGACATCCACTGATGTTAAGGGGCATTATGTCTAAGAAGGGACAAGAGAAGCAGACACTCTAATTGAAGAGCATATTCAGAACTTTCCAGAAACTTCCTAGAGTTTGTAACCAGAGCACCATGTTTGTAAGTGGCTGACCTTAACTGGTAGCCCCGGTGAGAGGAAAGCTGTTGTCCATCCCACTGAGCAGGGAGAGGGACTCTGTTCCTTCCTAGTGGTTCTGAGAATCCGCGTGGGGTAGTGGTTCTCCCGCAGTGTGCTCTGTTCTGCTGCACTTGAAAAGCAGCAGTGGGAGTGCTGGGCCCAGGCGGTGTGGAAGCAAATCCTCCCACATTCCTCCATCCAGAAACTGGCCAGAGGCAGGTAGGAAAGTGTTTGTACCCTGCCAGCAGCAGCCCAGCCCTGCGATCACCAGCAGATGTTACCAGCGCCCACACACCAACCTGACAGTATTAAATTCCCCTAATTCGGACAAGGTGATACATTTTCAAATATTTGCACAGCTATTGGTGCCCCCCCCCCCCCCAGCTTTTTAAAATCATCATAGAAGGCTGTGTTTGCAAGTCCAGGAAAGTACGTGTTCACTTTTATTATTTATAATGCTGACTTTCTATTATAACAAAACAATTTGCCCTTTTAAAAATTCTGTCTATGCCTGGCCAGGCAGTGGCGCAGTGGATAGAGTGTCAGACTGGGATGCAGAGGACCCAGGTTTGAGACCCCGAGGTTGCCAGCTTGAGCGCAAGCTCATCTGGTTTGAGCAAAGCTCACAAGCTTGGACCCAAGGTCGCTGGCTCAAGCAAGGGGTCACTCGGTCAGCTGTAGCCCCACGGTCAAGGCACATATGAGAAAGCAAGCAATGAACAACTAAGGTATCACAACGTGCAACGAAAAACTAATGATTGATGCTTCTCATCTCTCCATTCCTGTCTGTCTGTCCCTATCTATCCCTCCCTCTGACTCTCTGTCTCTGTAAAAAAAATAAAAATAAAAATATATTAAAAAAAAAAATTCTGTCTACCCAGTTTAACCCCAGAAATCCTATAGTATTAGATTCTAAGACATTCAAAAACACAAATGTTTCTAACAATGCACTTGATAATGCTTATAGGAACATTTGACCAGAGAGAAAAATACTTGAAAATCTGTGCAGCAGGTACACATAACTCCAAGGATGAGAAGCACTTGAGATTTGCAGATAAGCATCTTTAACAGCCCATCAACCAACCTGCAAGCCAGGCTGATTATTGCCTACCTGTATAGACCGAATGTGTGCAGAACGCCTGAGCAGTTGTAGGCTGCTGCATTATTGGAGGAGGGATTCTTGGCTTCGCCTGAAATATTAGAGGTGGGTAGAGCAGCCTGACATACAGAAATTCAGACTATGAAAATGCCTTTTGGATGAACACATCATGCAAACTACATGTAGAATTAGAAACAAAACCAACATGGATAAGCAGAGGAAACAAAAGGATAATGTTTAGATGTGTAGAGGGTAGAAAGGACCTCTGCTCACCTGTTACTATCACATCATCCACAGGTAGAATCCTCATTAGTAACAGTTGGGTAAAGCCAGGTCTTATGGGCCAAATGCTTGCATAATATTGGGCCTTCTTTAAGAAAACAAAATTTAAAATAACAAAGAATGATTTAACCTCCATCAGCTTCCTGATACATCCATCACTGGTAATAGTACCTTTTCCTGTAAAATGGATGCTGCATGAATACAGTTTGGGTTACTTGTACAACGCCCAGACTAAAAGAAGGGCTATGTCTCTGCAGCGAGAAAGTTTGTGACAGTTCTACAAAGGTTCATGTTGTGCTAATATTTCCATATTATAAGGTTCACTGTTCATATCTGTCCAAATGACAAGATGGGCACTTAATCTTGAAGTTGAACTCCAGCAGATATCATAATCTCAGGATTATCTTGATAATCCAGGTTGTTGAGTGCTAGATCAGTTTCCCTGAGTTCATAGAAAGGTCGTCAGAGGTTTTGCACTGGAGTCATTCATGAGATTCTGTATTCTTTTGTGTTCCCCTTACCTGTAATTTTGACATCAGAGATTACAGTATGATCTAAGCATGCACTTGCTACTGATAGGATTTGTCAATGTAGGTAAAGTAAGTCAATTCAAAATTAAACTCAGCTTCAAGCAGTTTGGAGATCTAAATTAGTCATAAGTATTTTTATATCCTCTTTTCCAAGTGAGAGGAGGGGAGATAGACAGACTCCCACATGCACCCCAACTGGGATCCACCCAGCGACCCCTGTCTGGGGCCGATGCTCTGCCCATCTGGGGCCATGCTCGTAACCAAGCTACTTTTAGCGCCTGAGGCAGAAATTTCATGGAGACATCCTCAGTGCCTGGGGCTGATGCTCTCAAACCAGTCGAGCCATGGCTGCAGGAGGAGAAGAGAAAAAAAGAAGGGGGAGGGGAAAGGGTGGAGAAGCAGATGGTCGCTACTCCTGTGTGCCCTGATCAGGAATCAAACCTGGGGCGTCCACATGCCAGGCTGATGCTCTACCACTGAGCCGAATGGCCAGGCCCTAGTCATAAGTATTTTAAGGATCAAGGTACATTAGTATTATTTAAAAGAGAATGTGAATGCAAAGTTAATCTAATAAGCATTAAAAACAAATATTACAAATACCATTAAAAATTACTGGTCCTTTGTGGGTGAAGACTCCAAATGTCACTAAAAAGGATTTTTAAAAGTTAATTAAAACAATTTTTAAGAAAAACTCTGTTGCCTGACCAGGCAGTGGCACAGTGGATAGAGCATCGGACTGGGATGTGGAGGACTCAGGTTCGAGAACCCGAGGTTGCCAGCTTGAGTGTGGGCTCATCTGGTTTGAGCAAAGCTCACCAGCTTGGACCCAAGGTTGCTGGCTCGAGCAGGGGGTTGCCCGGTCTGCTGTAGCCCCCCGGTCAAGGCACATATGAGAAAGCAGTCAATGAACAACTAAGGTGTCGCAACGAAAAACTAATTGATGCTTCTCATCTCTCTCTCTCTTCCTGTCTGTCTGTCCCTATCTATCTCTCTCTCTGACTCTCTCTCTGTCTCTGTAAAAAAAAAAAAAAAGACTGTCAAATTAATTATTTTATTCATAGGCAGTTCAATTGTATTAGTAAGATGACCAATCGTCCTCCTTTAGGGAGGACAGTCCTTCTTTTGTAAGTTCCATCCTCCTTCAAAAAGTGTCCTCCTACATGTCCTCCTTTTTGATACTGGAAGACTAATCTGTAAACGTCTGTATTCGATCGATGCAGAGTTGATCTATTGAGTGTGATGTGACGTATTTTATTTGACATGACAATTTGTCAAGGATCAGTACAGGGCGGCGAGATGTGTTTATGAGACGCATGCGCTCCACACGGGAGACCTTGAGAGGGAGCGCGATATACCGAGTGTGCAAATGGGTTTGTGTACTTCTTACTGAAACATGACACGGCACATACAACATTGGAGACTCACGATTATTTCTTTCCCAGTGAATATTCAATAATAAACAGGTAAGCACAATTCACGTTTTATTAATTCATTATCTGTTTAATAATTTCCAATACGTATAACTTTATTTACAAGTATTTTTTTTTCTTTTTTTTCTTTTTTTTTCTGAGACAGAGAGTCAGAGAGAGGGATAGACAGGGACAGACAAACAGGAACGGAGAGAGATGAGAAGCACCAATCATCAGTTTTACATTGCGGCACCTTAGTTGTTCATTGATTGCTTTCTCATATTTGCCTTGACCGTGGGCCTTCAGCAGACCGAGTAACCCCTTGCTCAAGCCAGCAATTTTGGGTCCAAGCTGGTGAGCTTTGCTCAAATCAGATGAGCCCGCGCTCAAGCTGGCGACCTTGGGTCTTGAACCTGGGTCCTCCTCATCCCAGTCCAACGCTCTATCCACTGCACCACCACCTGGTCAGGCATTTACAAGTATTTTTCTAAAATTCGAGTTTTAAAGTGGAAATCTAACCTTAAACCATATCTATTAATAACGCATTTTGATTAAATAGTTGCATAAAAAGGATGTTTTTAATTAGAAAATGAAAAATACACTTGAATATTACTCTAAATTAGTGATTTTGTTTGATATTTCATTTTACTAAATGAGCCCTTTTTTCTTACAATTATTATTAAAAATTCATAAGCATGTAAGCATAATTACAATATAAAATATTACAAATGTTTTTATTATGCATTTATCATAGTTTTATTGTTGCAATAAATATAATGTCTTTTTTATTTATGATATTTTCTTCAATTTATTTTTGTCCTCCTTTTCATTGTAAAACAGGTGGTCACCTTAGTATTAGACCTAATTTTTTTGTCTCAGATGAAATATGTAGGATGTTAGGTACAAAAACTCTTTTCTTCTCTCAGATCAACTGTGTTTTACTGGTTATTTCTAGGGAGAAAGTATAGTTAATTGCTTCTAAACCATTAAATTCTGCTTTATTCTTCTAATTGTCAATAGCATTAGCAGTTAAAGTGTATACTCCCCTTCACTCTAATAGCAGTATGAAAATCTTGGCATTGCAACTACTACTTGATATTGATAGTCTAGATAACCTTTATTAAGTAGAAAGTGGCCAATATGCTCTTTAGTTTTTGAGGAAAATTAGACCACATCCCTAGAGAAGAGTTTTAAACTTGGTAGGTACATGTGGAAAAGTTAAAACCCTTCTAAACAAAGCTGGTTGCCTGAAAGTTTAGCCCCAAAAGCTGTTGTGACCAGTACTCATAACTGCAATCAGAATAAGCATTTTTTCCAAAAGAAACTGAGGAATCATTCCAGGGTGGACATAACACATTTCCCACATTGCAGCAAGAATTAAAAAATTGTTGAAGTTACTATAGCTATCACCTATCAATAAGTGCAAAGTTTATATATATATTTTTTCATATATTCAACAAGCACTTCTTAGTTTATACCAGACACAGGTATCTAAAGATGACCTTGAAGAACTTAAAATACATATTGTATGTATATATCCATGTATTTACCTCTCACATATCTAGCACATGAACACCTCACCAGACTTCCTCACCCACACGTACACACACACCATTGGTTATTTCCAGCAGTTTTAGCTATCTGTTACAAAGCCAAGAATCTCTGAGTCACTGAGGAGACAAAACATGTCAGAAAGTTTAATGGGAAAAAAATTATGAACTCACTGGAGAAACCTTTGGGCCCTACACGGAACTCATATCCTCTTACTTTTCTCACAATTCCAGCGAGCTCAATTATCTCATTTTTAATACAGTATATCAGTAATCTCATTATTGCATTGCAAAAGGGCATGCTAATAGGAGGGGAGAGAAGTTATTAAGTGAAAACAGAAAGTAAAAATGCAACAATTTTGGAGCATTTCATACAGGGGCAAACAGCAATGCCCCTTAATAGTGCATCCTTAATAGTCCCTGAGTTACCAGGTAAGATTAAATTTGTTCAACATTTTCCATTATGAAGACAAAGAAGTATATAATTCATTTTAGAAAAAAAATGTTTAGTTTTAAACTGGTACTTTGTTATGTTTCTTCAATAATATTGCTAAACAAATAAGCTGCTATTATGCAAAGATAAATGTCACTCACTATTAAAATCATTTATCAAGTTCCTCACTAGTTTGGAGAAAGAAAATTTCATATAGGAAATTAATTATAGAATGGTAAGTGTGATATAATACACACTTCTCTTACTGTGAAAATACTCTAGCAATTGAAACGTTTCTGTCCAAAACCCTTTTGGTGATAGAGGGAGGGCCTCTGTATTCAGAAGACAAGGCTAGGGCTCTGTCTTCAGCATAAATCCGCTTGATTTGTGACATAATAATTTGCATGACTAATGTTCTTGATTCCTCATTTCCATGGACTAAATTGGTGAAAGTGATTCTACTTTCTCTGGAATTCCCAAGACTTAAAAGTGAGCTCTTTGTCATTTTAATTTTTTTTTATTTTATTTTTTTTACATTTTATTTTATTTTATTTATTTTTTTAATAAATTTTTATTAATGTTAATGGGGTGACATTAATAAATCAGGGTACATATATTCAAAGAAAACATCAGAAAAAACCAAGAACTACATGATTCTTTGTCATTTTAAATGCAATCTGCGCAGCCTGTTTTCAAAGCTTCTGAAACAATGAGGTAGGCCTCGCCCAGGAGACCATGGCGAACAAGGTAACAGTCTGAAAAGTAGAGCTGGTAGTAATGCTGCTGCCCACTGGCCTGCCATCGTGCTGGAGACCTGGTATGAGTGACCTGCATGACGAATTTCACAATGAACATGAAGGGCTCCATTTAAAGGTTCATTTGCAAGAAAACATGAATGTAGTAACTTAAAACGAATGCTTAGAATACTTCAAGTTTAGTGGCAACTGATGTAAATGATTACAGCAACAAAGATATGCTTCCAGAATATGTACAAGTGCTCAGAGTACTTATGTCTGAAAAAGAAATATCCCCTCTTTGTATTTCCAAATATTACCACTCTATAAAGAGGAAAGTGAAAGTTGGAGATCATCTGCCATTCGATTTAAAAACTTAGTATAAAGCTACAGTAATTAAGGTTATGTAGTGTTTACATAATGATAAACAGAGATAGATCCATACATATATATAGCTGATTTTTGATAAACATGCCAAGGTTAGTTACTTAATAGAGGAAATAGTGTTTTCAGTAAATGATACTGATAAATGGATATCCATATGCAAAATTTATGAACCTTGGTCTTTGCCACCACATACAAAAATTAACTCAAAACGGCTTAAAAATTAAGCATAAATGCTAAAACTATGAAGCATCTACAATAAAGGAACAGGAGAAAAATCTTTGTAACCTTGGGTTAGGCAAAGAATTCTTAGGACATAGAAATCATGACCCATAAAAGAAAAATTTGGTAAATTAGACTTCATTAAATTAAAAATACTTGTGCTTTGAAAGATGATGTTAAGAAAATTAGAAAGCAAAACACTGGGAAAAATATTTTAAAATTACATAGCTAATAAAGGACTTGCATCCAAGCTATATAAAAGGGTTCTCAAAACTCACAAGAAAGCAAATCACCCAACAGACAAGAGATCTGAATACCCAATTTATTAAAAATATACATATGAGGCCCTGGCAGTTTGGCTCAGTGGTAGAGCGTTGGCCTGGTGTGCAGAAGTCCCGGGTTCGATTCCTGGCCAGGGCACACAGGAGAAGCGCCCATCCGCTTCTCCACCCCTCCCCCTCTCCTTCCTCTCTCTCTCTTCCCCTCCCGCAGCCGAGGCTCCATTGGAGCAAAGATGGCCCAGGCGCTGGGGATGGCTCCTTGGCCTCCAGGCGCTAGAGTGGCTCTGGTCGTGGCAAAGCGACCCCCCCCCAGGGGCAGAGCATCGCCCCCTGGTGGGTAGAGCATCCCCCCTGGTGGGCGTGCCAGGTGGATCCTGGTCGGGTGCATGCGGGAGTCTGTCTCTCCCCGTTTCTAGCTTCAGAAAAATACCAAAAAAAAAAATAATAATATATATATATACACACACACACACACACACATACATATGGCAAACACATGAAAAGATGCTCAATATCATTATTTATTGGGGAAATACAGATTGAAACCAAGATACAATACTGTTACCCAACAAGAGTGGCTAAAATTCAAGTGTTGAGGATGTGGAGTACCTGAAATTCTCATATTGCTGGTGGGAGTGTAAAATGTCACAACCACATTTGAAAGAGGTTAGCACTTAAGCATTAAATTTGAACATATACTAACCATACAATGTACCAGTTTTACTTCTAGGAATTTACTCAAGAGAAATAAATAGCATAACTTCACACAAAAACCTGTATGCAAATGTCTATAACAGCTTTATTCTTAGTCACCAAAATCTGGAAACAACCCAAATGTTCAACAACTGGTGAATAAATAAACAAATTGTAGTACATCCATTGCAATAGAATACTGCTCAGAAACAAAGTACCGATGTGCACAATGGTGTAGGTGAATCTCAAGAAAATCAAGCTGTGGGCCCTGGCCAGTCAGTGGTAGAGCGTCGGCCTGGCATGCAGAAGTCCTGGGTTCGATTTCCGGCCAGGGCACACAGGAGAAGCACCCATCTGCTTCTCCACCCCTCCCCCTCTCCTTCCTCTCTCTCTCTCTCTCTTCCCCTCCCACAGCGAGGCTCCATTGGAGCAAAGATGGCCCGGGCGCTGGGGATGGCCCCTTGGCCTCTGCCCCAGGCGCTAGAGTGGCTCTGGTCACGACAGAGCGACGCCCTGGAGGGGCAGAGCATCACCCCCTGGTGGGCAGAGCATCGCCCCCTGGTGGGCGTGCCGGGTGGATCCCGGTTGGGCGCATGCGGGAGTCTGTCTGTCTCTCCCCATTTCCAGCTTCAGGAAAAAAAAAAAAAAAAAAAGAACATCAAGCTGTGAAAGAAGCCAGGTTCAGAAGCCTTCCTACTACATGATTTCAGCTCCTGGGCTTAGCCTCTAACACAATTAAGATTACTGCGCAACATGGAGACATAGTGCAGAATAGAAGGTTACTGTGTGCATTTTCTGTTTGGTTAGGTTCACAGATTTTCCCCCATTCCAGAATTTTCCCCTTATCAATGAAAGTTAAAGGGCTTCTCTTCCATTAAAGTCAGTCAGAAGTGAGATTCAGCCAGAAGCTTTTAACCATCTGATGTTCATTGCTGGAAAGATAGTTGTTGGTGACACTTGACCAATTCAAACAGCTTGTCTACACTTTCCAATTGCCCTAAATTCTACCTTATTTATGTGTCTAACCCCACTGAAAAAGCAGACTAGGGACGATATGATTGGTAAGGGTTTGAAAGAAAAGTATTTGAGAATTGAGAAGAATGATGGTAGCTGCAGCCAGATTGGAACTTCACAATTACAAACAGAAAGCTCTGCCCTGGCTGGATAGCTCGGTTGGTTGGAGAATCGTCCGGATACACAATGGTTGTGGGATTGATCCCTAGTCAGGGCACATACAGGAACAGATGGATGTTTTCCCCTCTCTCTCTTTTTTTCTCTCTCTCGCTCTCTCTCCCTTCCTGTCTCCCTAAAATCAATTTTAAAATAAAGAACAGAAAGACTCCACCAAAATGAGTAAGCTATGCATTTCTAATTAATGTGTTGTGCAGTTTAACCCATTTCTACAAAGCATCTGAGTACTTAGGCTTTTTTCAAACTGGGAGTAAGAGTAAAAGAAGATCATTACTAAGAAGCAGCCATGTACTGACTACCAGGACAGTGTAATTTGTTTCTCTAAATTATTTTGGAATTAAATAAAAGTAAGATATTAAAGTACCTTGCATAATACTGGCTACTCAGTATATATTCACTAAGTTATTATTTCCTTTCACTTTCTCTATGAAAAAGAATATTTTTAGAACTGGAAAGATCTCAGAGGTTATCTTGTTCAGTGTTTTAATTTTACAAATGAGAAAGGTAGGTTCAATGAGATTAAACGTATTGCTCAAGCTCAGACAGAAGTCTAACTTGCATTTCACACAGATCTTCTTCCTAAAGCACCTGCCTTAACTGTGATGCCCCCAGTACAGGAGGCTGAGGGAGAACTGAGGGAGAGGAGCACTTTCCTCTTGATGTGTAGAGATCATGGACTCTTTTGCTTCTGGCGGCTCTGTGTTTGCTTTCGCTATTTTCATTTATTTCTTAGGTCAAGAATGGGTAGCAATAGGAAGCCTTCCTCTTCAGAAACTATGACTGCCAGATTTAGAAAATAAAACACAAGGCACACAGGTTTGGATTTTATATCGACAATGCATCATTATTTTAGTTCCACTTGGAAATATTTGCAACATATTTATCTTGGCAGCTTATCTGTCAACCTTATCAGGGACCAAACACAGTGTGGTTCCCAGGTATGAATATTTGGGGGGGGGGACTAAACTGAATAAGCAATGCACCCCCATGCATAAATCTTGGCTTCCTGCCATGTCTTCCCCAGGACCATATTCTTCACCTGGGGTCAGAACAGCTGTGATGAACGACCTCTCTGACCAAAGCCGAGTCTGAGGAGGGTTGTGATGGAGCAGGGAGAAGATGCTGGTGTGCCTAAGCAGTGTTGAGAGGACATGTGTTAGCAAATAGGAAGTACACAGCTCTACTTTCAGACAGAGGGAGATTCAGGCTCTTCTCTCTCTCTTACTATCTGTGTGGCTGTAAGATTTGAACAAGTTGCTTAAATTCCCACTGTTGGGCAGATAAAATATATTATGCTCACTTTGTTAAAGATGGCGCTGCCCACGTGGAGGCCGTTGCCCAGGTGATATTAATCTGTGTTGGGGGCAGGCAGAATCCTTGTAGCTTGAGGCTTGGTTTTGGGATTAAGCCTTTCCCACCTCTTTTGATGTGGGGTGGTACAATCCCATCTTGACTCAGATAAGTGACTTTGTATTAAGAGACTTCCCTATTTTGTATATTGGATTAAAGGTTTTGAATTCTACACTATAAAATGGGGGCAGAATGGGATCTTGCACTCTCTTGGTTCCTGAGATTATCATTAGACAGGAGAGAGCAGAGAGCAGAGAAAGGCCACGTGGAAGAGGCCAGGAGAAGCAGCCAAGATGGCGGAGTGTTGAGTGAGAAGCCAGTTAGTGCAGACTTTGTGCAGGGAGCTGGAAGGAGATGGGGAACTGAGGAGAATAAGGCTGGTGAGCTAGAAACCTTTGATTCTAGGAAACTTGGATTAAGTCAGTAGCTTTGTGAGCACTGAATGTGAGTGGGTTTTGGAGCCCAGTGTGTGTTTTTACTTGCCCGCTGGGTGCAAGCTAGGATTAAATATGATGGCCCACCAGTTTTTGGCTCCATTGTTTCTTTACCGACTGTCCGAATCCGATGTGAACCTGCATGGGCCAGGTGGCTGCTGTGATGGTAGCCCTGGCTTCTGGCTTAACACCCACACACCCTCAGAGTCTGCTTTTCTTTCATAAAATAAGGTTACCTTACGTTTTTGTGAAGATCAAATGTGATAATAGGGAGAAAGTGCTGATCATGTGCCTAAATGATTTCTTAAATTGTACATACATATTTTGTATACTGTTCTATGTATTTGATATAGTTCACAATAAAATTGTTTAAGCAAAATTGCTAAATTGGAGGCAGACTGGTAAGGGTCTTGAATGCCAGAATTTAGAGTTTGGATGCCAAATTTTATCCTGTAGCTATAGGGGAACCATTGCTATCTGCACGACTTCTTTCCAAGTTCCCGTAAAAACAACTTGGGAAATTTTGTACCATATCATTTCCTGTAGGTTCAAGCACACATTAACCTACACTGGATGGCCTGACCTGCCTAAGCATCTTCTTTAGTTCCCTCAGCTACAACCTTGACAGAGAAGAAAATGAGAAGTTATCATCCTTCCCATCAATCAACTTTCTATTGTGTGAGTAATGAGCAGGCATCAGACAACAACCAGGAATAATTCCTGCTCCATCACTCAATAGCAGAATGGCCTCATCCAAATTAATCAATCCTTCCTGAGGTCTGTACGATAGAGACAATATCTCCTAAGTTGGTAGAGTCTTAGAATTTACACTCTAGTAGAGTGCCTGGTTATAGGAGATGCTTGGAATCTGTATTTTTATTTTCTATTTTGTTAGGAAACTACACTTAAGTTTTATGAATTGTAGGTCCCTGGGTTACTCTTTATCACACCTAACAAGAAAGCGACTCAGTTTCAGAAGGCTGTTCAAAACCAAGAACTAGTGGTTCAACCCAACTTGTTTAGAAATTGTTTTTTACCAACATATCTTAGATGGTTGACACCTGGGTAAGTCAGATTCCTACTCAGTCTTCTTGCTTGATACTCTGTAGCCTGAAGTCCTAAGCTTTAAGGTTCCCTCACTCACCCTTTTAAAACCTGCAGATGTGTGTTATCTCTCCTTCTGTTTGGTCAACTTCAAATGCTTCTAATCTTTTTATAACCAGTTCTGTTGGTTGTTATCTGGATTTCTGTAGTGCCTTGTCTATTGTACAGTTTAACAGATCTCCACCCTCTTCCTCATAATTAGGAAGGCAATATAATTGTTTAACAATGTGCTATAGTCTTCCATTGGGCAAGCTCCTTAATTGGACCTTTTCATTCTTTGTGGTGTGTGTGTATGTGTGTGTGTGTGTGTGTGTGTGTGTGTGTGTGTGAGAGAGAGAGAGAGAGAGAGAGAGAGAGAGAGAGAGAGAAATATAACCTGAAGGTTTTTCTTAAAGTTGGATTCTTACACAGTTTCCTGAGCTAAATACTAAATAAAGGCCCAAACCACCTTTCTGCCAATAATATCCCCCACTCTCCTCTCTCTAAGCACAGAGAGACAGCTACTGTCTCCTACAACCTGAAAAGATTAATCAGACCTATTATATTAGTTTTGCAGCTCTGTTTGTTATTTCTCATATAATCTTACCAAACATCCTATTCTGCTGTCCTTGTCTGTGTGGCTCCATAGTCATAGAAATCTGCAACTCCATAGTCAGTCACAGGATAAATGGGATACTGGCAAAAGTAATGGACTTTGAGTCAAGAGAAGTAAGTTTTCATCTAGGCTATGCTCCTACTAGCTGTGTGACCTTGCCAAGACAGTTAACTGCTTTGGGTTTCAGATTCCTTATCTATAAAATAGAGAAAGAACATTCTGTAAACCTTCACCTCTGGAACACCCATCCCTACATCTATAGGCTTTCCCATTCATTCCCTGCCACCCAGCAAAGAACTGCTTTACTTTATTTCAATATTTGACTTTTAGTTTTTGCCAAATGACTATTCATGTACTCTCTTACTAGTTCCAAGGGATTTAGCTTAATCCCAACATAACGCATCTCAATCATTTCTGAATGTTTGATATAGATCTACTAAACTAACTATAATTAGATCCACTAACTATTCTCTATAATTTAAAAAATATTAGTCATAGAATTTTTCTAAACAATACAAATGTAATTTATAATTTAAAGGTGGAATTGTACATCCATGACCTACTTGTGAAATTGTGCACAATATTTTTCTTATACAAAATGAAATGATGGAAGAGCATTAACTATAAACTGTTTCTTACCTTCATTCTATGCAGAATGAATTAGAAAAACAGTAACCAGATGTATTATGTTCATGGAAAGGCAAAAAAACCACAGTCCAAATGTGAATTTGAAGACCCTTTCAGTCTTTCTTGAGATCTATAGGGTTCTTTTATCATCAGAGCCCATGTCTCTCCCTCATTGCCATTTCAAGTAGAGCTGATTAGAGTATAGCAATAGATCTTAGGATTCCAGGAAACTACCCTAGCATCAGGGCAAGAGCTTTAAGATAGGAGGTACCTACAACTTGGGACCAAATACTTTCATTATCAGATACCTCCAGAGAGGGTGAGGACCAGCTAACCACAGTGACATGCAGAAAGAAGCCCACAAATTTTACAAAACACAAACTACAGCCAGCCCTGGAATAGCCTCCTGCCCCCACCCCCACCACCACTCCACAGTGCCTCCAGTGGAAGCAAACTAGGAAGAGGCATTTTAACTTGGATGGTGAGCCTGTGTTAAAATTGAAAAGAGGCTAAATGTGTGTGTTCTTGGTGGTGTTTTCCTTTGAATGTAAAGTGTATATCACAAGTTAAACATGTAGACTCAGGGAGAGGTGCTACAAAACCTACTTGTTGCTCTTTTGCTCTCCTCCCCAGCCTTCATCCTTGGCTAGGTTCAAGCTCCCCCATCACACCGGACCACTTATAGAACCACTACATATAGGTGTTTCTACTCAAACAGAGCAGTCAGCCTATTGTGTTCAGGGTCAAAGTATTCTTCCTAAAAGTCAATCCAACTGGGATTTCCCTATAGAAAGTCTTTCATTCATTCCTGATCATCTCTGGGCCTCGTCAAAGGTCTTCACCATTATCTACCCAATATCCTCCATGATCTCGACGCCTCCTTCTTACCTTGCTTCATGCTACACTCTTCTCCTCCTTCTTGTCTTATAAATTTTAGCAGTGCTGAACTTTTCACATACTCCAAACACAAAGTATTACTTCAAAACTCTAGGGTATCCTCCTCTCAGATCCTTCCCCTCTTGACTACTAGGTCAATTCATATTTAACTCAGCTAATGGGTAGATGGATAAATAAAACTGTGCAACCTTCAGAACACAATTCATAAAATGTTAACAGGGGCCCTGGCTGGTTGGCTCAGTGGTAGAGCGTCAGCTGGGCATGTGGAAGTCCTAGGTTTGATTTCCAGTCAAGGCACTCAGGAAAAGTGACCATCTGCTACTCCACTCCTCCCCCTGACCCTCCTTCCTGTCCTGCAACCATGGCTCCATTGACTCCAGCAAGTTGGCCCCGGAGGCTAAGGATAGCTCCATGGCCTCTGCTTCAGGTGCTTTCAATAGCCCTCCTTGGACACCTATACCTCTGCTGTGGGAAGAGGGCAGAGCAGAAGAGTTGAGAATCAACCAGAAGTCTGGCCCAGCGCCAGGCTTACAGCCGTACTACACAAGCATTAGGCAGTGGTGATGACACTGCCCTAAGCCGCCTGGCGCAGAAAGGCGCTCTGGACTTGCCTCTGTAAAGGAATACCTGGAGGAGTATCTGGATTCCAGGTCCCCATCACTGTCAGCGTTGAAGGACACCAGGCTCTCATCTGGACTCTAAGAGCAGAATAGTCCTTGTTAAATTTCATTGACCTTTTCCCCGCAGTGTTGGGGCAGCTGGCAAGGCCCCCAGCGTGCCTTTTTCCCGAAGAATGGCCTTAGCCAGGTCCCGGTACTCCTGAAGCTTGACCTGAATGGAAGGCGTGCATCTCCATGTATGCCCGCCTCTCCACGGCCTAGAGGTCGTTCTCCCGGTCAGGGAACTCCGTGGCCTCTTTGCTCAGATCCCACAGCCCGTGTCACGTGGTTGGCCCGGCCCCGCGGTTGCTCTGGCCTGGCCATGCCCTGGCTAGTAGACAGGAATATTTTTTTAGTATTTTAATCACAATGCATAAAGATTTTTTTTTATTTTATTATTTTTTTTAGCGAGAGAGAAAAACACAGAGTGAGAGATAGAGACAGGAAGAGAGATGAGAAACATCAATTTGTAGTTGCAGCACCTTAGTTTTTCATTGATTGCTTTCTCATATGTGCCTTGACCAAGGGCTCTAGCCAAACCACTGACCCCTTGCTCAAACTAATGACCTTGGGCTTCAAGCCAATGAAAAATGGGGTGGCTCAAGCTGGTGAGCTCATTCTCAAGCCAGATAAGCCCACACACAAGCCAGGAACCTTGGCGTTTCAAACCTGGGTCCTCAGCATCCCAGGTTCATGTTCTATCCCCTGTGTCACCACCTGGTCAGTCTAAGGGTACTGTATTTCTTTGAAAAGAAGACCATTTGTTATATATAAGAGTAAAACTTTTTCTTCCAACTTATTGTCTTTTAATATCCCATTATAGTGAATAGTTTTTTACTTTACTCGGAAGAGTTTGCCTGTAGTTAAAGAACAAAACCCACTTCATAAGTCACAGCCCCCAATATAGAGTAGGTATTCAACTAACCATGCTGAGTGGAACAGTGCACAGAAAGACAGAATCCAAGTGGTAGAGTTATAACCTTTCTATTTTCCTTTAAGTTCCATTTTCCTTCTGACTTTAATGGATTGAAGGGTATCAGATAAGAAGTACCAAAAGAAGTGTTAAGCAAGTACCATTTTACCTCCAGTTCCTAGTCTTTCTCAGGAGAAGCCTATTCCACTGAGAGAACCAACCAAGCGCTAAGTCTTCTTTCTCTATTCCAGAAGAACACAGGAAAGAACTATTGCAACTTTTACCCAAGCTGATCAGTCATATTATATGGACACTTTACTTGCTCTTTTGATTACACTTGGTCCAGGACACCTAAAATCATTTCCTCTTACCAGATATCCCCAGACCTGCTGTTATAGATATGGCCTCTTGAATATTATTACTTATTGAGTATAAATGGTTAATCTTGGGCTAACTTGGCCAGAATTTTTAGACCTATTTTCATCCCAAGCACTACCAGGATCTCAGTCCTGTATTAGGTCATGACCTGTGTTTTGAACAGGGTGGGAAGGAGGGTCATTACTGGCCTCTGTCCTGAGGTCTCCTCACTGATTGATTGCTTGAGTTACTGAATCATATTTTTCCAATACCTTTCATATAATGTGAGAGATTTGCTTTTTTAGGGGAAATTTAAGACTTAAGGTATTCACAAATCATACCAAACAATATAGAGGTCATTTTAGATTACATTTTAAAGATAACACAGAGATGTGCTATTCATACAGTCCCCATTTATGTATTGAGCACTTCTCTGGGTTAAAAACCAGAGACAGAGTTGATCTGGTCTGGAGGTACATACAACATAAATATGTATAATAAATAATAGTAAATAGGTATTAAAGATTAAATTTTTTAGCCCTGGCTTGTTGGCTCAGTGGTAGAACGTCAGCTGGCGTGTAGATGTCCTGGGTTCAATTCCCGGTCAGGGTACACAGGAGAAGTACCCATCTGCTTCTCTACCTCTCCCCCTCCTCTCTCTCTCTCTCTCTTTTCTTCCCCACCTGCAGCCATGGCTTGATTAGAGCAAGTTGCCCCAGCGCTGAGGATGACTCCATGGCCTCCACCTCAGGCACTAAAGAATAGCTCTGGTTGCAACAGAGCAACAGCCCTAGAAGGGCAGAGCATTGCCCCATGGTGAGCTTCCTGGGTGGATCCAGGTCAGGGTGCATGCAGAAATCTGTCTCTGCCTTCCCTCCTCTCACTGAATGAAAAAAAAAGAAACTAGGGAAAAAAAAGATTAAATTTAAAATAATTTTTTTCTAGACTTTAAATTTTATTTATGTTAGAGAGAAGGAAAGAGAGAGAGAGAGAGAGAGAGAGAAGGTAGGGAGGAGCAGGAAACATCAACTCCCATATGTGCCTTGATCAAGCAAGCCCAGGGTTTCAAACCAGCAACCTCAGCATTCCAGGTGTACACTTTATCCACTGCGCCACCACAGGTCAGGCAAAAGATGAAATTAAAACAACTAAAAATTTTAAAGTGTCTTAGCTTAAGAATCAAATCAAAAGGACATAATGTAAAAGTTACCCTTTTATAAGCAATTCCTTTGCCAATACAGTGGTACCTTGACACACAAGTTTAATTCATTTCATGGCCGAGCTCATGACTCAATTTGCTCATGTGTCAAATCAAATTTCCCCATTTAAATTAATGGAAATGCAATTAATCTGTTCTGGCCCCCAAACACCACACGAATTTTCATTTTATATGCTTTTAAATAAGAAAATATACTTTATAAATAACAAGTATACACACACATACACAAGGGAGAATGTAAAGAAATAAACTAGTTTATGAAGTTTATTTACCTTCAAGGTCAGGCGAAGATGCTGGTGGAGGGGGAAGAGACACTAGCATAACAATGGCCCTTCCCAAGCAGGAAGGTAATTAGCAATTTCACAGCTGCCCAGCACCATTTCTAACAATAAAAGTGAGCAAACTCAGAAAATACAAATTTTACAAACTCATTTTCCCAACAATCATTTTTTTCATTGATTTTTGGCCTTTTTTTTTTTTTTTTTTTTTTTTTTGTATTTTTCCGAAGCTGGAAATGGGGAGAGACAGTCAGACAGACTCCCGCATGCGCCCGACCGGGATCCACCCGGCATGCCCACCAGGGGGCGATGCTCTGCCCCTCTAGGGCGTCGCTCTGTTGCGACCAGAGCCACTCTAGCGCCTGGGGCAGAGGCCAAGGAGCCATCCCCAGCGCCCAGGCCGTCTTTGCTCCAATGGAGCCTCGCTGCAGGAGGGGAAGAGAGAGACAGAGAGGAAGGAGAGGGGGAGGGTGGAGAAGCAGATGGGCGCTTCTTCTGTGTGCCCTGGCCGGGAATCGAACCTGGGAATCCTTGCACGCCAGGCCGACGCTCTACCACTGAGCCAACCAGCCAGGGCCAATTTTTGGCTTTTTTGCCACACTTTCCTCGCTTTCACTTAGAGGCCATTTCAACAAAAACCTTTCCAGGGAAGTTTGTTTCTTCCTCCTTTTCAGAACTTTTGGCAGGCCATCTAGTGGAGAGTGACTCAAATATCCTCTTGTGACTTAAAGCAAAAAATCCCATGAGTGACTGCTCATCTCTCAAATTGCTCATGGTTTAAAGTGCTCATGTGTAGAATACCACTGTATTCTACAGAAACATAACATGCCACACTGATTCTAATCCAAATTTTATCTTTGACCCCAGCCTCGCTGCTGAATTTCAGACTCCCTGAAGAGTTCATTCCATCCTCCACCAAACACTGCTTTCTTCATTTGGAACTTTAATAGGCTTCTCAAACTTAACACACCCAAAAGAGAAACCCCAAATCTATCTCCTAAACCTACTGCTGCTCTAGCAATCTCCCTTATTCAATTAATGGCTACTAATATTTGGTTGTGCCAAAGCCAAAACCTATACTCTCAACTCCTTCTTCTCCCTCTCTCTTAAAACATTCAATCCATCATCAAATCCTGTTGCCTCTACACTTAAAATAGATCTCTCCACTCCACCATTATCATCCAGGTCCAGATTATATTATCTCTCTCCCAGGCTGTTGCAGTCTCCTAACTGATCTTCCTGATTCTGTCCTTGCCTCCTACAGTCTATCTTTAAGCCTGTAATCAAAGTGATTGCTTTAAAATAGAGGCCAGGTTATATCAGCCCTCTATTCTGCACCCTCCAATGGCTTCCCATATCACTCAAGGTAATATCCAACATTTTTTGCCACCACCTACCATGAATCCCCATGATTTCTCTAACCTGTTTTGCTCCCATTTTTTGCTTTGTGAAGAACCAATAAGATTTTGATAGTTTACTACTTACTAGAATATAGTTAGTCTTTCTACTAAGACTAACTATATAACATAGAGTTGTATGTTAGAACAAGAAACAATGTTAACTGCAAGTAATACTCCTGGCATAGGAGGATAAATAAAGTTGTAGCTTGTGTTATGCAATAGTGCTAAGGAGTACACTCTCATGCACCTCCTACCTAAGCAAACCTTATGGTGAAGGTTGTTGTGATGATACAATCACCTTAAAAAAATTAAAAAGGAGCCCACTATTGAAAATATTGACATTTGCAACTCATTGTAAATTCTATAACAATTCTATTTATAAAACAACTTTGTATGTTGGGTTCTGCTGTTGTTTTTAAGAGAAAGGAAGGAAGAAACGGAGGAAGGAAAGAAACTATAAAAAACATATTTCCTTTTATGCCTTAACTTGCAAGAAAATTCAAATCAAATCTATTGCCCAGATAAAGTAAGCAGCTCATCCCTGGTAACATCCTTCCCCTTCCCCTTCTGTCAGATATGGAAGAGGTATAGGGGATAATGATGAAGTACGGAGACTTGACTTGGGTGTGGAGGGGTGAACTCACAATATGGTGTACAGATGTATAGAATTGTGCACTTGAAACCTATATACTTTGGTTAACCACTGTCACCCCAATAAATTCAACTTAAAAATAAAAATAAATTTTACCCAATAACCTAGGTTCTTTTTTTTTCAATGCTAATTACATGGTTTTGCAGTACAGTACACCTTTTATACCACCATAGACCTTTTTGAAAGCAGGCAGGAAAATACACTGCTCACAAAAATTAGGGGATATTTCATTTTGAAATTGAAGTGATAAAATATCCCTAATTTTTGTGAGCAGTGTATATCTCCAAAACATTTTTAAGCTTTATCATGCATCACTTTTTTAAAAGTCTTTTACCGGAAAGATATTTGAATTTCAGAATCAATTCAAGATTTCCACTTTTCTATTCCTGTTCTTAGAATCTGAACTTTGCCTTCAGGTTTGAGTTGTTGAGTTGCTGGGGTGTTTTGTTTGTTTATTGTTTGTTTTTATTGATTTTGGAGAGAAGAAGGGAGAGAATGAATGAGAGAGAGACATAAACATAGATCTGTTTCTGCATGTGTCCTGACCAGGAATTAAACTGGCAACCTCTGTGCTTAAAAACAATGCTCTAACCAACTGAACTATCTGGACAGGGCTGGGGGGGGGGGGGGTTGTTTGTTTGTTTTTAATCTATTTATTTACTTTTTAAAAAAAATAAAGACAGGAAGCGAGAGAGATGAGAAGCATCAACTTGTTGTTGTGGCACTTTAGTTGTTCATTGATTGCTTTCTCTTAAGTGCCTCCAGGGCAGGGGTGCTACAGCTGAGCCAGTGACCCCTTGCTCAAGCCAGCAACCTTGGGCTCAAGCCAGCGACGATGGGGTCATGTCTATGATCCCACACTCTAGCTAGTGACCCCGTGCTCAAGCTGGAGAGCCTGCACTCAAGCTGGCAACCTTGGAGTTCCAAACCTGGGTCCTCAGTGTCCCAGCCTGACACTCTATCCACTGTGCCACCACCTGGTCAGGCTATTTATTTACTTTTTTGAGATATAATTTCTGTATGATGTTGTGTAACTTTAGATGTACAACCTGTTGATTTGATAGATTATATATTGCAATATGATTACCAACAACATACCATAATGATTTCTTTCTTTATGGTAAGAACATTTAGATCTCCAGAATTTCTTCAAGTTGCAAGTTTGTATCCTTTAACAAGGATCTCCCCAATTCCTCCACCCCCAAACTCCTGCTAACCACCATTCTATTCTCTCTTTCAAAGAGTTTGGCTTTTGTAAATTTCACATATGAGTGCTACCATACAATATTTGTCTTTCTTGACTAGCTTATCTCTCTAAGCATAATACCCTCAAGGTCCATCAGTATTGTTGCTAGTGGCAAGATTTCCTTTTTCTTGTGGCTAAATAGGATTCCATTATGCATATATATATATATATATATATATATATATATATATATATACACACACACACACATATTTACTAATATATATATTAGCTGTACCCAGCCATGTGTTGCTGTGGCTCAGTCTGGTTAAATGGAAAAGAAAGAAAAGAGAAAGCGCACATTTGTAATATGTTTAATTTCACAATACTTGTGGGTATACAATATTTTTTGTTGTTCCATTGTTTGTGCAGATATAGAGATTGTCTGGTTTGCCGACTCTAGAACACAGAACATATAATTGTCCATGTGAGAGTGTATGTTGCTTTTATGCCCAACAGATGGCGCTGTTTTTCAAAAACATGTTTTTACCTATCACAGGTGTCAGGTGTGACATCTATATAATAGTAGGTATATAAAAACGTGCGTATTCAAATGCAATGTTGTATCAAAATTTCAAAGCAATCGGTGAAGAACTTTCAGAGATTTAAGATTTTGAACAAATGAACATTTACATTTTTATTTATATAGATATATATGCACATATATATATATATATCACATCTTTTTTATCCATTCATTCATTGACAGATACATTCTGGCTATTGTAGATAATGCTGATACCTTGCTTTTATTATATTTGATACCTTGTTTTGATACCTTGTTTTTATTATATTTGGATATATGCTCAGAAGTGGTATTTTGATACCTTGTTTTTATTATATTTGGATATATGCTCAGAAGTGGTATTGCTGGACCATGTGGTAGTTCTATTTTTATTTTTTAATGAACCTGCATACTGTTTTTCATAGTGGCTGTACTAATTTGCACTCTCACCAATAGTGTATAAGGCTTTTCTTTTCTCCACGTCATCACCAACACTTGTTATCTCTTGTCATTTTTAGGACATTTATTGTAACAGATATGAGGTGACATCTCATTGAGTCTTTGATTTGCATTTCCCTGAAGATTAGTGATGCTGAGCACCTTTTATGTACCTGTTGGACAGTTAGGTAGCTTCATTTTTTTTTCTTTTGTATTTTTCTAAAGTTGGAAACGGGGAGGCAGTCAGACAGACTCCCACATGCACCCAACCAGGATCCAACCGGCATGCCCTCCAGGGGGCGATGCTCTGCCCATCTGGGGTGTTGCTCTGTTGCAACCAGAGCCATTCTAGCGCCTGAGGCAGAGGCCATAGAGCCACTCCCAGCGGCCGGGCCACCTTTGCTCCAATGGAGCCTCGGCTGCGGGAGGGGAAGAGAGAGACAGAGAGGAAGGAGAGGGGGAGGGGTGGAGAAGCAGATGGGCGCTTCTCCTGTGTGCCCTGGCCGGGAATCGAACCTGGGACTCCTGCACGCCAGGCCGACGCTCTACCACTGAGCCAACCGGCCAGGGCCTAGGTAGCTTCTTTGTAAAACTGTCTATTCAGGTCAATGGTGGGATTCAAATATTTTAACAACCGGATGTCTGACCTCATGACTGTTTTAAGTATAAAAAAACAATATATTGAAAGGCAGTTTATGATTTCATATATTAAATACTTAAATAAGAACAATAAAAGAGGTACACAAAACTAGATTATGTTATAAGGAAGAGTTTTACAATATTAATGAAAAAATATTAAATAATATTCATAATATCTTGATGGAATTTTGGGAGTAACACAAAGCTGAAACAAATGACACCTTGTTTGGTACTTTTCTCTTTACGTTATGCTTTTATTTACTGAAGTAACAAACGTGAGGGAATTAAAATGTAGTATTTCATCTAAGGTATAATGCGTTTTGGGAAAATGAATAAATATTACAAGCATAGTTCCATCAAATTTTTTTCACCTACTGATGGAATGAACATTACTACAGGTGCTTAGAATACACTGTTGCACAGATGAACATTAAAAATGAGTAAGGAATGTAAATTTGTGATTTCCACATTGGGCGGCTGCCTAGGTGCCCACCTTAGAGAGAACCCTGATTACAGGTGCCATTTTAACAAGCAATTCACAGAACTTAACAAAAAATTAGATATCAGTCCTGCCAAACTGATGCAAACCAGCTGCATCTCACCACTAATTCAAGTTCTCTGTCCATTTTTAATTGAATTATTTGTTGTTTTTATTTATTGAGTTACAAGAGTTCTTCATGTATTTTGGATATTAACCTTCTATTCAATATGTAGTTTGCCAATATTTTCTCCCATTCCATAGGTTGCCTTTTCATTTTGTTTGATTCTTATGCTATGCAGAAGCTTTTTAGTTTGATGTAGTCCCCCCTGTTGATTTTTGTTTTGTTGCTGTTTGTTTTTGGTGTTATAACAAAAAAATTATTGCCAAAACCAATTTCAAAGAGCTTCTTCCCTCTGTTTTCTCCTGGGAGTTTTATGGTATGAGGTCATGTTGGTCAAGTAAGTTTGTAAAATATGGTTTTTATGTTTGCTCGCTTACAGTTTGCATTGGGGGCTGGGCAGCACCAGGTATATGTGGTCTGTGAAATTGCAAGTTACCTTCCTGCTTGGGAAGGGCCATTGTTTTGCTAATGTTTGCTGGAGGAGAAGTTTTTGCACCAGAAAGTTTTGGAAAGAAAAAAGAAGGGGAAGACAGATTCTGCCTCCACCACTGCGAGGGGCGATAGGATTTCTTCTTTCCCCCTGATCCCTTGCCCTCCAGGTTTTCTTGTGGCTTGCCTGTCTTGGTAAGACACCAATAAACAGAATGGCCCACCATCTTCCAGCTCTGCTGTTTCTTTACCATCTGTTTCTTTACCTGTACGTGAATAGCCACGATGGCGGCAGCCCTTGGCCTTGCAGGTCATATGTTTTAAGTCTTCAATACATTTTGAGTTAATTTTTGTGAATAATATAAGATAGGAGTCCATTTTTTTTTCTTTTCTATCTTCCTTGCTTGCTTCCTTCCTTCCATTCTTTTCTCCTTCCTTCTACCTGCTTTTCCATTTTTTTCTGGTTCTTCTTGTTTTCCTTTTTTATTTACATATTTTGCTCTCCCAGACCCCCAAAAGCACTGTTTCACACTGTCCAGAGTGGATAAATGTTCTGCAGTCTGGGAACCTATAATTTTGAAAAGTTTCCATGCACTTTAGTGCCACAAATGTTTAGCATAATATTTTTGGAGCCTTCACACAATCTCCCCCATGAAGCAATGTCTTCTAAATGAAATAAAGAAATTGCCAATGAACAAAACTTGCTGATTGCCTTCCATATTTAAATCAAACCTTCTAATCGAAGACTAAATCATTCCACATTTCCCTGAATTTGCAGTGTTATTTGGAAATTATCCTGTAGAGCAGTGGTCCCCAACCTTTTTTGGGCCACGGACCGCTTTAATGTCAGAAAATATTTTCACAGACCGGCCTTTAGGGTGGGATGGATAAATGTATCACATGACCGAGACAAGCATCAAGAGTGAGTCTTAGATGGATGTAACAGAGGGAATCTGGTCATTTTTAAAAAATAAAACATCGTTCAGACTTAAATATAAATAAAACGGAAATAATGTAAGTTATTTATTCTTTCTCTATGGACCGGTACCAAATGGCCCACGGACTGGTACCGGTCCGCAGCCTAGGGGCTGGGGACCACTGCTATAGAGCACTGGTATAAATCTGTACCTAGAGACCTGGGAAGGAACTGGGCATCAGTATTTATTGAAAGCATTCATGCACACCCCCTCCCAGTAATTCTAATGGATGGTCGGATTAACAATGATTAGCTATTGAAGGATAACTGCTTTTAGAACTCTGAGTTTTAATGGTTATGGAATCTGGTTTATTGTCACCCACTAACTTACGCATCTCACTTGGCCAAATCACTTTTACTTTGTATGATAGAGCCAGAATCCTGGAACTCTTGTTTTCTAAATGACCTTTAGGTATACCTATCATTACTCCATCTGTGGAGTGTTTTGAGTTTCTCAAATAAGTAGCCAGGTTCTAGAAAGGTAACTTGATTGTTTTGGAAATATTCAGTAAGATCAGGTGATAACATACAAATAGTTCTCAAGGCCATTTTCAGCACCTTAAAAATCTATCATTTAGAAGCATAAAAAAACAAAAATAGACAAAGTCTCATTCCCAGATATTAGAGGGCTTTTTCTCTCTTGAAGAAATTTAATAAGAAAAACACAGGGTTTTGTTTGGTTTATGTGTGTGCTGGGGGTAGGCAGATGGTGTTGGGTTCTATCAGCCATATCCATACTTTTATAAGCGTAAAAAATATATAGGCTTGTGAAAGTAAGTTTCATACAAATATGTGCTAATGCTTCTTCTGCCGCATTTATGGCAAAGTTTGTTAAATAAACTTTGCCAATACATTAATGCTTAAGCAAACAGAAAACAATTCTCTTCCCCCCCCCCAATCATAATCCTTTTCAAATTCCATTTGAAAAGCTATAAGAAAGAAATTTAAAGGCAATATTTTAAATGAAATAAAAGTTTTTTCTTGTAAGATTGCTACTACCAAACAAGAAATCATTCAAGTTCTTACTTCCTAGACTATGACTATTTATTCCCATGCAGTAAATAAACTTGATTGTGCAAATCCCCAGAATAAAAAGACTCCCAGGTTCTGGCCAGTGGCTCAGTGAATAAAGCATTGGCCCTGGCGTATGAACGTCTGGGTTCAGTTCTGGTCAGGACACACATGAGAAGCTACCATCTGCTTCTCACCCCCTTCCTTCTTTCTCTCTTCTGATCTTACAGCCAGTGGCTCAGTTGGTTCAAGCATGGCCCTGGGCACAGAGGATGGCTCAGTTAGTCTGAGCGCAATAGCCTCAGGCACTAAAAGTAGCTTGGTACGGAAACATGACCCCAGACGGGGTTGCCAGGTGGATCCCGGTCAGGGCGCATGCGGGAGTCTGCCTCACTATCTCCCCATCTCTCACCTAAAGAAATTTTAAAAAAAGGAAAAAGAAAAGAAAAACTCCCAACATCAAGTAGAATGAGCGTGTTCTCTTTCAGCCTGATCTTGTTTACTATCTCTTACATGTCCAAATGCAGAAAATTCTGAGATTGAATATAATTTGGGGTCAATTCTCCTGTTAAGTATTCCAGTTCTTTATCAATAGCTAGTAGTCCAGAAGAAAAGTCATTTTTCATTGATTTACCAAGAAATAGGCAATGTGTTATCAACATATCAAACCTCCATTACTGGAAAGAATAATCATGGTGAGAGAGATAGGAAGAAAAAGAGAAAAATGTAGGAAACAGGAAGGAGAGAACTAACCAACTAAAAAGTTCATTTCTCATTCTGGATGTCTATTTAAAAATAATTTTATGGTATAATACAATGTAGAAACCACCACACAAATTCACAGCTCAATGAATTATTATAAAGTGAACACCCTGTAACCACCACCTAGATCATGGAATAGAACTTTGCTAACTTTGTCCCTGAAGAACCTCCATTCTAATCTCAACACCTTTCCTCTTTCCAGAAGTGAGCACCAGCCATTCCTTCTGCTTCTTCACGATTTATCTGCTGATGGTGCACTTTAGGCTCTCTGGTTAATATTGCCCTTAATATTATGCTAAGTGAAAAAAGTCAGAAAAAGACAAATTCCATATGATTTCACTTATATTTGTATATATGGGATCAAAAGAACAAAACAAATGAACATGTCATATTTAAAATGTAAATAAATAACCTGACCGGGTGACACAGTGGATAGAGCATCAACCTGGGATGCTGAGTACCCAGGTTTGAAACCCCCTAGGTCACCAGCTTGAACCCAAAAGTTTCCGGCTTAAGCCCAAGGTTGCTAGCTTGAGCAAGCAGTCACTGGCTCAGCTGGAGCCCCCGTCAAGGCATGAATGTATTAGAAAGCGGTCAGTGAACAACTAAAGTGCTGCAATGACGAGCTGATGCTTCTCATCTCTCTTCTCATATCTTTCCCTTCTTGTCTATTGCTTTCTCTCTCTCTCTCAAAATAAATAAACAAGTGAAACAGACTCATGGACACAGATAACAGATTGATGGTTTTCAAAGGGGCCGGGGATTGCATGGACTGGGTAAAAAAGGTGAAGAGATTAAGGAGTACAAATTGGTAGTTACAGAATAGTCATGGGGATGTAAAGTATAGGGAACAAACATAGTCAATAATATATAATAATAACTATGTATGCCAGGTGGAAATATCAGGGAGAACACCTTGTAAAGTATATGATTGTCTAGCCACTATACTGTACACCTAAAACTAATACAAAATAGTATTGAATGTAAACTGGAATTGAAAAATAAAATAAAACTAGTTCTTTAAAAATTTATATCTCTTTTAAGTCATTCTTATTCTAGAGATTTCCTTTCTGTCCATTTATTTTCTATTTATTTATTGAAAAACCCAGATCATTTGACCTGTATAGATTCCCAGTCTGGATTTTACTGATTGCATACTCATGATACAGTTCAATATTTCCTCTGTCTTCTGTATTTCCTACAAATTGGCGCCTGGACTGAGGCTTGATCTGACACAGGTTTGGTACCTTTGGCAAGTTCATAGGTGATGGCGTGTTCTTTCATCAGGAAACACATGAAGTAGTTCTTTATGTGATGTCAGTAGCCTTTGATGCCTGGTGCCTAGATACATTAATTGATTAGGGATTGCAAAATGGTGATATTCCATCATTTCTGTTACACTTATTGGCTGGTCTATTTATGTGTAAAAATACTTCTTTCATATGTTTTTGTTTGTTTGTTTGTTTGTTTTAATTTTTTTATTTATTTATTCATTTTAGAGAGGAGAAAGAGAGAGACAGAGAGAGAGAGGAGAGAGAGACAGGGGGGAGGAGCTGGAAGCATCAACTCCCATATGTGCCTTGACCAGGCAAGCCTAGGGTTTCAAACCGGTGACCTCAGCATTTCCAGGTCGACACTTTATCCACTGCGCCACCACAGGTCAGACCTCTTTCATATGTTTTTGATTACTCAGTAATATAATTCACAGAGGACAGACAGGATAGTTACATGATTTCTTTTCCTTTTATTTAGCAGTGTTCAAAAGAATGAATTATTTATTATTATTTAAAGGTGACTGATTAGGGTTTTATTAGAATTATTATGAACCCATGACTTTAACATATTTAATGTTCTGGCTGCTTTTATCAGATTGCTCCCGTCTGCACTGAGCTACCCCTTTAGGGCTTTAAAGGCTAGGGTTGATACACGATGCCGGATATGTATTTATTTCTTATGCCTTTATTTGTTAGTGCCATCAGAAAATTGGTGTTTGTTAGATTTGTTTATCCTTGATAATACCACCTAGATAAAACTTTGTTTTATGAACCTGGCCTTTACATTTGTGCTAAATAAAATGACAACTCTTTTGAAATACTGGAAAACATACAATATCACAAACTTATTTCAAGTCGGTTACTCTTCTAAAAATACACTTGATTTTCAACTTTACTGAAAATAAATAAATAAATATTATTTAATTACTCCTTGAGCCTGGCAGTCATGGAAAAAGAAATACGAGCCATCCAACCAGCAGAGGGAGTACAAGTTAACTGACAAATCTAAACCACCACCGTCTGCTTTCCTATTGGTGAGTCCCTGATAGTGTTTTGGAGAGAAGGAAGATACCAGGAACAAGACAGGACATATCTGTGCTACTCTGTTGTCTGCTGGGTGCAAGTGAACTACATTAATTCTTAACAAAGGGAAACTAATCAGGGAGGGAAAAGTATTCTGAATTTTATCAGAGCCTTCTTTGCTCAGAGTTCAACACGTCATTGTCCGCAGCCTGACTGATAACTGTCTTGGAGGGTTAGGCAGGTTAAAATATAATTACCTGACTTTTGTAAATTTAAAAAATAGAGACATTGAGAAGTGATATGAATTTCTTAAAGTCACATCAGTTCAGAGGTAGAGGCAAATCTTAATGTAAATTGTTCAAGTTGCACACCAGTTTTTCACATGGGACTTTAGTCAATGACAGCTTTTTAAAGGGGAAAGAGCTTACAAAAATATTTTGCAGTTTTTCTACTTGTCTTTGTGAATAATCATCCAGTGAAGGCAAGAAGAAGAGCTCAGGAATCCAGAGCACACCAGCACTCCCTGATTCCTTAGCAATTTTCCTCTGGGGTTGGTGCTTTAATTTCCAATCAGTCTGAGTCAATAACATGTAGTTGTCAGCGCCATTGTTGACTTGCACAATTTCTTGTCTCAATCCCATAGTTTCTAGAGCTTGGGGCTTGGGGTCACTAGCAGGGGTTCTGATTTGGGGCTTTCTATGTTTACACAATAGGGCAAGTCAATATCTCTCCTGTATCAGTGAATTCTGGACTAAACTGATCTATCAAGCGCTGCAGACAAATGAAGACCATAAAGGAGGCTCTTTGGAAGCCCCCACCGCTTTGACATGTCATTGAATCCACACATTCTCATTTGCTCCCCACAGAGATCTGAGTACAGCTGAATAAGAAAGGAAGAAAAGTCACATGAGAAGAGTGGAATGCTCTTACAATATTTTTAGTCTGCAATGTATACTGAATTCCATTCACCCAGTCCTGCAAGAGGTTTGGCCTATCTTCACAGAGCATGCCACAACTCCTGCTTATTGCAACAGGTATGTACATTTCTCAAGGACTGACAATAATTAAAGAAAAAACAAACTGGAAGGCTCGCCTAGGATTGTAGAAGCAGGCTTCCCTTTTCTTTTGTTGATACCTGTTTTATAAAAAAAATGTTGGAAAGTTCAAATCTTTCTCCAGTTTGATAGACTCAAATTTGCACCTAACTCATACCAGTTCTGGAGATCACAGAGCTACTTCTGACTTTTCAAGAGGCTAATAAAAAGACCTAGAAAAGTTTTTGAACAATCTACCATCATTTTCAAAGATGCAAAGTTAACATAGAAATGAATTATGAGAAAAATGAAAACATTTCCTTGGAGACACGGGTTGAATAAATGAGGACTTCTTGGTGGTGGCCATAAATGAATAAGTTTTCTTCTTCCTTCATTGAACTTAAAGGGTGCAGGTTTCTACTTGCATGTTCATGTGCCTTTATTTTGTGAATCTATCTCACACCAACAAGAGACACGACCTCCAAAAACCTGTTTGTTCCCAGCCCAGGATCCTTTAACCCAGAGGCAAGTCTTTAATCACTCCCAAGTATTCCAAAACACCCAAGTCTGTGCTAAGCTCATTTAGCTGAGTGGAGTACCAAGTTAATGAAGTAAGGTCATTGATTCAGTCATACTTAAGATGATCCTGCTAATCCTGTCCTCCCCTGTGTCAACTGAACACATCACCACAGAACACATCCTCATTGCCATTGTAAATCCACTAGTCATTAAGAGAAAAAGGGTAGGTGGATATGGATGGAGACAGGCTACACCAGGGGTAGTCAACCTTTTTATACCTACCGCCCACTTTTGTATCTCTGTTAGTAGTAACATTTTCTAACTGCCCACCGGTTCCACAGTAATGGTGATTTATAAAGTAGGGAAGTAACTTTACTTTATAAAATTTATAAAGCAGAGTTATAGCAAGTTAAAGCACATAATAATAATTACTTACCAAGTCCTTTATGTCAGATTTTCGCTGTTTGGCAGAATAAATCTTTATAAAACAACTTACTATAGTTAAATCTATCTTTTTATTTATACTTTGGTTGCTCTGCTATCACCCACCATGAAAGCTGGAACGCCCACTAGTGGGCAGTAGGGACCAAGTTGACTACCACTGGGCTACACTAAAAAACTTGCCTCAGCCATTTTGTAGTTGTGTGAATTTAGGTAGATTACCTGGTGCTTGCCATCAAATAGGGATAACAATAACAACTACTTCATAGGGTGGTTGTAAGGATTTAATGAGATTATTTATGTAATGCATTTAACATAACAGTAGCTACATAGAAAATACTCAGTAAATGTCATTTTAAATCTCAATTTACTGTTGTTCATATTGGTTATTGTTATTATTACTGAACAACATTTAAACGCACATGAGTTCCATGCTGCTTATTTACAAAATTATGTCATATAGCTTAAATTCTTTTAGCATTGATAAATGCTGACTTTAAAAGTCAAATCACCAAGGTACATAGAATCCAGAGAAGCCAACACACTTTCATGGAAGTACAAGGGAGGCAGTAAGCCTCCATTCTTAGAGCCACATCCCACATCACACTCTAAAGTCAGCCAATACAGCTGACAGATGACCAAAAAGTAACTCATTAGTGCTTGCTATGACTTTTCAATCTGCCAAGTATGGCTTCTTTTCAAGTGATGAAGCCCAAACAGATGTTTAGTAATGAGTGTGCTCATAATTCAAAACATGGAAAAGACAGTCTGCTCTTTTAAAAAATCCAGAGTGCAACCATTTATCTATTTTTGCCTTTGGGGAGGAAAAAAAAAAGAGTTGAATTAGAAGAGTTTTCTGTTTTGTTTTTATTTTTGCTTTTTTTTCAAGTAAAACATGTTATTGGTTTTATACTGCAGATGTCAAACAAAGGGGTGAATAATTTTCTGATAGTTTAGAGCAGTATCATCGATTTCGGACCATCCCCTTACTGATTTTAAGTTCATATATGCACAACTTAAATGCAGTCAATACTTGTTTATACCTCTTTAACTTGGGTGTATAATCTAGCTGAGAAGTATATCTTAAGATAGACAGAAAAAAAGAATATTTCAAGTATTTCTTTGCACTTTGGCAGAAGCAATAGCTAAAGTGGAATAGTCATTAACTCTATTTAAAAACCACAAATTGGCCCTGGCCGGTTGGCTCAGTGGTAGAGCATCGGCCTGGCGTGCAGGAGTCCCGGGTTTGATTCCCGGCCAGGGCACACAGGAGAAGCGCCCATCTGCTTCTCCACCCCTCCCCCTCTCCTTCTCTCTGTCTCTCTCTTCCCCTCCCGCAGCCGAGGCTCCATTGGAGCAAAGTTGGCCTGGGCCCTGAGGATGGCTCTGTGGCCTCTGCCTCAGGCACTGGAATGGCTCTGATTACAGCAGAGCGATGCCCCAAGATGGGCAGAGCATTGCCCCCTGGTGGGCATGCCGGGTGGATCCCGGTCGGGTGCATGCGGGAGTCTGTCTGACTGCCTCCCTGTTTCCAGCTTCGGAAAAAATACAAAAAAAAAAACACCCACAAATTCCTATACAACTCCTCTAAGAGATTCTGATTCAATAAGAATGGGGTAGGGCCCAGTTTCTATTTTAAACACTTGTTCTGGTGATTCTTATGATCTAATGGTTTTCAACATTTTTACACTTGGGACTGGTGAAAATAGAAGAATTATTTCGGGGACCACTAAGGTAGAAATTATCCTGAGCATAAATGAATTTGACTAAGATCATTGGGTCAATAATCCTCATACAACATCAGGGTGGTTAACTCTTTTGTGGACTAGCATGAAATTTCTGACAGACTGTTGGTTGAAAAACATGACAGAGACATTGGTCATTTGTTGTATTTTGCTTGCCCAACATCTCTTCCTTCTTCTGATAAGAGCACCTCTGTTTTCTGTTGGAAAAGCATTTCTTCCCAACTCTCAGCCACTGTGGGTAAGATTCTGGACATGTTGAGTGCCCATCTGAGATTTGTGGCTGTGGGACATAAACAGAGACCAGGACTAACAGTTGTGTATTTTTTCCCCAGGATTTTATCTGCTCAGATGCCAGTACAGAGTAAACAGACAGAGATAGATTTGACTCAAATCATGAGTTCGGAGGCATGTCCAACCAAGGGAAGAATTAATGGAATTCTCAAGATAGTGTTTAAATGAAAAGAGACAAAATTATTTGAGATGACAATGTTAAAAATAAGTTTATCTTCCTTTCTCTGATGTAAAGATGGGTTTTAAGAAAGATTAGATGAAATATTCTTTACCCTTATTTGCAGTGCAGTGTATAAAATTTTGAGCTCACTATAAGAGCAATATCAAATAATACCACTACAACTAGTAGTGCTTTACTTTTAAATAATCATTCATGGAATTGATATGTATTTTGCACTGCAGTCAAATAAATTGGAGATCCAGGTAGGCAAGAATAAGGTGAATACATGGTTGTTTAAGAAACACTTTCAAAATAGAACTTTAGTAACTCTATCTCTCCTCACCCCTTAGATTTTTACTTTATAACACTGTTTTCTCCTCAGGCCTTATTATGTTTGATCTCAGATTTATATCAATATGCCCAAGAAAAAGTGAGATTTTACAAAAGAAGTTTTGGATTGGAGATTAAACTATGTTTGGACAGTCTTCCTTCCGGTCCAAATTTTGAAATCCTGAAAATGAAAATCATTTTTAAACTTCATGAATGCCCCAATCCTAAATCCTTCCTGAATTGTGAAGCAGAAAATTAAATCGTTTTTGTTGAAAAATTCCCTGTTCAATGGGTCCAGATCAGCACTCAGATGATGTCAGCAAATGTTACATTTTTTTCCAATTATGAAATGAATTATGGGGTGCTAGCTAACTATAGTCAGTCATTAAATAAAGCTATTTTGGCTGATACATTGTTGTCCTGCCAGAAAACCAAGGTGTTTTATTTTTAAAGAATTTTTAAAACGTTGCCTAAAGAAAAGATTGCATTAACAATCCTTGAGCCCAAGCAATATAGGAGCATAAATAAGAAGGTGCCATTTGTGGAGAATTGGTGTGGCAAAGGTAGAGATTGTATTTTCACATATGAAATAAAGAGTTGCTTTATGTGTGAGGAATTGAAACATTTGGAGTATGTTGTATGATGACAGTGATATATGACCATGCATATCTAAACAGCTATACAGAGTCTTAAGAGTTGAATAAAAAGCATCTTATAAACATGAATTATTATTATCAAGAACAAACTTTCTTAGACTGGGTTTTCCCAGAATGTTAGTTCATTCTTTCTATGATGATTCCCCAAAGGTTTCAAATGCATAGTCTCAAAATGATGGCATGTTCCTCTGTCAATATTAAACATGTACTTGTTAATAGTAAAAACCTGAGCTGTACTTTAATTTGGAAGAAGTTCCTTAAAAGACAAATTAGCATAAGATTTTTTTCCTTGGCCCAATAGTGATGATGATGATTTTTAATCATTTTGTATTTTTAGTAAATTCTAAACTTTTCTCGCTTCTTTTCTCTCCTGTTTAATCTACTGTCTTCAATTTACGTGATCTAAATTATTCCTAAATGAAGCATCTGCTTTCAGTTGATTCATCTAAGGAATTTGATTATCTCATCCAAACTATGACATCTTGAATCATGCATTAATGGCATGCTTACGGAATGAAGCAGTTTTCTGTTTCAAAATTACTTTTTCCCCCTCTGTGTATGCAAGAGAGTATAAATGTCACCTATCTATAACCCTCAGAACTCAAAAACTAATGTAACAATTAACCTCTCATCTGGGTTAAAACCGTTTAAAAAGAACAGTGCTCTATTGACAAGTGCACCTTAATAAAACCTTGCTGGACTTAAGTCTTAGGTTTTAAACGTTGAAAATGGCATTATAAATGTATTCTAAAATTGATTCCCAAGACCTAGCTTACCCAAGTTTTATTCAGAATTTCTAAATGCTTTCATTGCAGACTTTAGAAAGAGCCCCTCCTCAAATTAATAATGGATATCTCATTTTTGAATGCTATAAATATAAATACAGACTCTGACATGACTACTTTTAAATTGTCTGATTTAATTTGTTTACATTATATGTAAGTTGTCCCATTAATTATAGAATTCTCTATTTAATTTGAAAGATTAAGGTCTCAGAAAAAATTTCAATTTAACATGAACTGCCTTATTTCTTAGGTTGTTCAGAATGATGATATCCCGGGAACACGGGCTTATCCAATCGTGAAATGGTAGGAAGGGAAGGAAGGAAGAGGAGAAAAAGAAGACCATTTACAGATGTATTTTATGTATACACACAAAACAACAAATAAACAAAAAACCCAGGATGGTCCTTAGGCATATATGAGTTAAACACAAATTCTGACCGAAGAATGACTGAAGATATTCCCTTACATTTAGGAAAGCTGTTCTCTAATACAGAACAAATAATAGACCATGATATCAAAAATTTTCCTGATAAAGGAAGCAACTAAGAAAGCTTTATTCATTTGTTCAACAAACCAGTGCTGTAGATGGGGGAAAATCCAACTCCCCAATAATACTTTAGAATGAATATCAAACTTAATCTTCATTAGAATAATATATTAAAAACCAAGACCCAAACTTTATATATATGTAATATGACACATACACACACACACACACACACACACACACACACACACACACACACACACACTATCTAGTTATAATAATGCAAACAATAATCGAACTTCATTTTCTGAGCAAGAATGTCAAATTAGTGTCTGTTGGTCAAATAAGTTTGTAAATATGATGTATATGTTTGCTCACTTATAGTTTGCATTGGGTGTGGGGGACAGGCTGTAAGCTGGCAAAGTCATTATAGCCTAAGATTCTACTGAGCTAATTCTGATGAGTCCTACCCTTTTAATACTAAGATCTTCTCAAAACTGAGCTTTTCCCACATATATATGGTCAAATAATTTTTGATAAAGGGGCCAACAACACACAATGGAGAAAAGAAAGCCTCTTCAATAAATGGTGCTGGGAAAACTGGAAAGCCACATGCAAAAGAATGAAACTGGACTACACTTTGTCCCCCTGTACTAAAATTAACTCAAAATGGATCAAAGATCTAAACATAAGACCTGAAACAATCAAGTACATAGAAGAAGTCATAGGTACTCAACTCATGGACCTGGGTTTTAAAGAGCATTTTATGAATTTGACTCCACAGGCAAGAGAAGTGAAGGCAAAAATTAATGAATGGGACTACATCAGACTAAGAAGTTTTTGCTCAGCAAGAGAAACTGATAACAAAATAAACAGAAAGCCAACTAAATGGGAAATGATATTTTCAAACAACTGCTCAGATAAGGGCCTAATATCCAAAATATACAAAGAACTCATAAAACTCAACAACAAACAAACAAACAATCCAGTAAAAAAATGGGAAGAGGATATGAACAGACACTTCTCCCAGGAAGAAATACAAATGGCCAACAGATATATGAAAAGATGCTCATCTTCTTTAGCTATTAGAGAAATGCAAATAAATACTACAATGAGATACCACCTCACACCTGTTCGATTAGCTATTATTAGCAAGACAGGTAATAGCAAATGTTGGAGAGGCTGTGGAGAAAAAGGAACCCTCATACACTGTTGGTGGGAATGTAAAGTAGTACAACCATTATGGAAGAAAGTATGGTGGTTCCTCAAAAAACTGAAAATAGAACTACCTTATGACCCAGCAATCCCTCTACTGGGTATTTACCCCAAAAACTCAGAAACATTGATACGTAAAGACACATGCAGCCCCATGTTTATTGCAGCATTGTTCACAGTGGCCAGGACATGGAAACAACCAAAAAGCCCGTCAATAGATGACTGGATAAAGAAGATGTGGCACATATACACTATGGAATACTACTTAGCCATAAGAAATGATGACATCGGAACATTTACAGCAAAATGGTGGGATCTTGATAACATGATATGAAGCGAAATAAGTAAATCAGAAAAAACCAGGAACTGCATTATTCCATACGTAGGTGGGACATAAAAGTGAGACTAAGAGACATTGATAAGAGTGTGGTGGTTACAGGGGGGGGGGAGGGGGGAATGGGAGAGGGAAAGGGGGAGGGGGAGGGGCACAAAGAAAACAAGATAGAAGGTGACAGAGGACAATCTGACTTTGGGTGATGGTATGCAAAATAATTGAACGACAAGATAACCTGGACTTGTTATCTTTGAATATATGTATCCTGATTTATTGATGTCACCCCATTAAAAAAATAAAATTATTATAAAAAAAAACAAAAAACTGAGCTTTTCCCCACACCCTTGACTGTTCCATGATGTGGGGTGGTGCACTCTCATGAGGAATCCCATTAAACCTCAGATGAGTGGCTTTGTATCAGAAACTTTCTTATTTGTTTACTGGCTTAAAGGCTTTAATTTCTACACTATAAAATAAGGGAGACCAGGGGCTCTCTTGCTCTGTTCCTGAAATTAGTATTGCAGAGATAAGCAGCCAAGATGGCAGAGTGCTGAAGGAGAAGCCAGTTTGTGCAGAGTTTGTGAGAGAATGAGATGAGGAACAGAGGTGAATAAGGCTGGTGAGGTAGAAACCTTTGATTCTAGGAAACTCAGATGTGTCGATGGCTTTGGGAGCCCTGAATGGAAAGGGAAGTGTTTTCCCACTGTGTGTATTTCTCACCTGCTGGGTGCAAGCTAGGATTAAAGCTAATGGCCCACCAGTTCTTGGTTCCGTTGTGTCATTACCATCTGTCCGAATCAAATTCAAACCTGCATGGGCCAGGCAGCTGTGATGGTGGCTGTGGTTACTGGCCTTACAGTGTCTCTTCACAAAAAAAAAAAAAAGAAAGAAAGAAAGAAAAGAAAAGAAAAACATTACAATGGAGAACACTTTATATTTTTCTCTTTTACCAGAACCCACTCTACATCATTTGAATCTTTCCATTTCCTGAGAAACACTAATTCTCCTCTGCGGTCCGTGGCACCCCTTACTTGTTCAGAATCAAGACCTCAGACAAAACCTTTCTATTTGTCAGCGGCATCTCTTTTCTCCTTTGATGTGCTATCAGATGACTCACTGTCAGATACTGTTGCTTTTTGTACCATCTTTTCCTTTACCAGCTCTTTGGGAATTAGGGAATGTTTTCATAAACTCTGGACAATCAAAACTCTCCTCCGCTTCCCAATACAGTCCGCATTTGTGTTAGCTTCCACTTCAGCAGAAAATCCTCCTTCCCCTTCACTACACTTCCGTCCTGCGCTTTTTCCACCAGAGTCTTCAGGCTCTGCCTCTTCAACTCCTTTACTCTTTCCATTCTGTTTCATTCCCATTTTTTTGCAATGTAGTTCTGTTGGAGGCCATTTGTTATTGCAAACTTGAAGAGCTATTACAATAGCCTCCCCTTATCCACGGGGTATACATTTCAAGAACCTCCATTGGGTGCGTGAATGCATGGATAGTACTAGATGTACATACTTTGTATTTTCCTATTCATACATTTGGCATAGTAAGATATTAACTACAATAAGTAATAATAAAATAGAATAATTATAACAATGTACTGTGATAAAAATTATATGAATGCGCTATCTCTCTCTGTCTCTGTCTCAAAATATTCTATTGTGCTGTACTCACCTTTACACTTAAAGAGGCACTTTTCAGCTTCTCTTTGGCATATCCAAATTGCCAGCATCACTACTCTTGTGCTTTATTTAGCAAAATAAGGGACACTTAAACACAAGCACTGTGATACCAAGACAGCCAATCTGAGAACCCAAATGGATACAAATTGCTTGATGGGCTGGAAGTGTATAGAGCATGGATACACTGGACAATAGGATGAGTCCCATCCAGGTGGGACTGAGCAGAATGGTAGGAGATTTCATCATGCTACTCACAATGACACAATTTAAAGCTTATGAACTGTTTATTTCTGGAATTTTCCACTTAATATTTTTGGAGCATGATTGACCTTGGGTAACTGAATCCATGGAAAGTGTAGTCATGGGTGAGGGGGGATACTCTGTTTTCTGCCTTCAAGCTGCCCCCAAGGTCAGCCATATCTACAGCCCTGCTCACCTCAACCTCAAGCTCCATTTTATTTTTTATTTTCATCTTACAGGACAGGAATAGATCAGGCTGTCAGATACAGTCCCAATGGCAAAGCAGGGTATGAGGTCTACCTTGGATCTTACCAGTATTTCTCCCTCAGGCCCCAGATTCACCCCCACACCCTACCACATCACGCCTCATTGCAGACAGCATCTAGTCATTGCCTTGCTCCACACAGGCAGAAAAGCAGAACATAAGACTCACAGGACAAATGCTCATCATATTCTGGGGGACAGCAATAAAGGCATGCCTTTGTGCATGAGAGCTTTCCCAACTCCCTAACACTTTACCCCTCACTTTTACAAGTCTTCCTCCTTTACCTTCACCCCACAGTCTCGAATCTACCCAGGTTTTCTTTTTGACACTGTCAATGTAAAAAATACTTCCAAACCTGTAAGAATTTTTACAAGTTTATCTGAGCCAAACTGTAGACAATAGCCAGGAAACAAAGTCTCAACATATTGAGAAAGTTCTCCGGAAAATGGCGGTTTCACCACTTATTTTATACATTAAAATCAAAGGGGAATATGTAAAATGCTGAGGTCGCCGGTTCAAAACCCTGGGCTTGCCTGGTCAAGGCACATATGGGAGTTGATGCCTCCAGCTCCTCCCTCCTTCTCTCTCTGTCTCTCCTCTCTCTCTCTCTCTCTCTCTCTCTCTCTCTCCCTCTCCTCTCTAAAATGAATAAATAAAAAAAAATTAAAAAAAAAAAAGGGGAATATGTAAGATGGTTACATGAAATTGATTGGTAATAGATCAGGGAGGATGGAGAAGGTAAAAGGTAGGGATTTCTCAGATTGGATAAAAAGTAAAAGTATATATGTATACTGAAACTTCTTTTACAGAGGGAGGCATAAGATAAATAAGCTAATTATTAACATGGTAATAATAACAATGAAGGGGTTTGTTGCTTCCTGCTCTGGTGGGATGCCTTCCCTGAGGGGGCAGAAAAAAGATTACTCCTACATTTCAAAAGCTTGTTTTCAGGTACATTATTATAGATGCAAAAGGCAACAGACAGTCTTCAAAGCAAGCATTGACCTTAGTTCAGATGGAGAACTCCCTAGGACATGACCACCTGCCATAAGCTGCTTTTAGTTTAAAAGTTTCAATTTCAGACTATCCTGTGTGTTTACTTTAGGTCCCTGAATCTGTAAGACCACCATGCAGGCTTTCCCTGAACTAGTTAGGTTCAGCATGTGGCCCCTTTTTCATCCACAACCCAAAGAGAAAAGAAGTCAAAAGTGCATAAAGTGGGGAGGTAGCAAAATGGCGATGGAGAAGGCGGACGTATCAACTTCCACCTCTCAGAACCAAAGTGGATTACAACTTAATTTTAAGAACAATCATCTGGAAAAACCAACTTTGGACTAAACTAAGAGGACTCTTTAATCAAAGATCACTGAAGAAGCCACACTGAGACTGGTAGGAAAAGCATAAATGTGGAGAGGGCTGCCCAGCTCCTGGGAGCAAACAGCAGCCCGGAGGAACTGGCATGGTGGGAAGTGAGTTTAGCAGAGAGGGGAGGGTCCTGGGCCCCAGGAATGAAGCCCCGGCCTACAGCCCCAGAGCCTAGAAGAGGCGTTTGGACAGTATTTAGTTGTGAAACAAGCCAGGATACTGTTTGTGAGAAAGAGACAGATTTCTCAGACCCAGGATTTGTCTTAAAGGGTCGGGCAGAAAACCTCTTTCACAACCACTCACCCAGAGCTCTGGGGGGCGGGGAGAGATGATAGGACCGGAATAGCAGGAAGAGAGTGTAATCTAGGAGGCATAGGGAGAAACACTTTGAGGGACAGCTACCCTAACCCCTAAACTGAGTCACTTCACAAATCTAAAGTGAATATTTTTCCTGGAACCAGCAATAACAGCAAAGTAAAGCAGGTCACCAGCCAAACAGAAGTTCTCCTGCTACAGTCAGAGCAAAGAATTGCTTAGAAGCAGGGAGCCATTAGGGATACAGTATTGAGTGCTGAGGTCTGAGCTACATCACCAACCCCACACTGCTGAGTGCTCACCAGCAGCAGCAGAATGCAGGAGCAGTCTCATCGGCGGGGGTGGAAGCTGAGGGCTGGCCGTGGCTGCAGCCTGGGTACAAGCTTAGACCTGCCCACAGGAGTGGAAGCCAGACCAGTCATGACTGAGGCCCAGTGCAAGCACAGTCTTGCCCAGCAGGGGCAGAGGCCGAGGGTGGCCACGGCAGCGAAAGGGGTACACAAAAGCAGTTTGACCCTGTGGCTGTGGGCGGGCACGCGAGAGCAGTCCCACCTGCAGTCCCGACCACAGGAGCAAGGCAAAAGCCAGGGAACCAGCTGAGACTTGTGGCTGGGTGCACGAGAGCATCCCCACCCTCGGGGCCAAGGCTTGTGGCCCCAGTGCATGAGCACAGTCCTGCTTGCAAGGGAGAGGCGAAGGCTGGGGGCAGCCAGGGCTTGCAGCCCAGGCACAATGAGCACAGTCCCACCCTCAGGGGCAGTGTGGAGCCCGGGCCAGCCTAGGCTTGCAGCCGGGCACGAGAACACAGTTCTGCCCACAGAGATGAGGCGGAAGCCGCAGTGACCACAGCAGCGGGCCAGTGCAGGCAATGCCCGTGCCTGAATGCTTGAGGCAGACAGACCACGCCTACAGAACACAGAGGCCACACCCATTGGACTCCTGTGGCCACACCCTTCTTATACACAGATAGAATGGGAAGGCAGAGAAATGCAACCCAAATGAATCAACAAGAGAAATCCCCAGAAAAAGATTTGAATGAGATGGAAATAGCCAAAGTATCAGATGCCGAGTTTAATATAATAATTGTTAGGATGCTCAAAGATCTTAGAGCAATAAGGGATGGACATCACAAGCACCTAAATAAAGAGATAGCAAGTATAAAAAAGGACATTGAAATAATAAAAAAGAATCAGTCAAAATGACAGTTACAATATAAGAAATGAAGACTACATTGGAAGGAATTAAAAGCAGGATGGGTGAAGCTGAGAGTAGAATCAGCGAGTTAGAGGACAAGATAAACAAAAGCACGGAAGCAGAGCAGCAAAAAGAAAAGAGGCTCAGAAAGTCTGAGGAAACTCCAAAACAGCTCTTCAGACAACATGAAGAGAAATAACATCTCCATCACAGGGGTTCCTGAAGGAGAAGAGAAAGAACAAGGGATTATTTGATTGAAAAAATCATAGCTGAAAACTTCCCTAAACTGATGAAGGAAAAAGCCACACAAGTTCAGAAAGCACTGAGAGTTCCATAAAGGATGAACCCAAAAAGGCTCACACCAAGACACATCATAATTAAAATACAAAGAGTAAGAGATAAAGAAAGAATACTAAAAACTGTAAGAGAAAAGCAGTCTATTACCTACAGAGGAGCCCCCATAAGGACGATATCTGACTTCTCACCAGAAACATTAGAAGGGAATGTTCTCACCATTCCAGAAGGGAATGGCAAGAAATATTTAAAGTAATGCAAAACAAGAGCCTACAACCAAGACTTCTCTATCCAGCAAGGCTATCATTTAAAATTGAAGGAGAAATAAAAAGTTTCCTAGACCAAAAAAAAACAAAAAACTCAAGGAATTCACTACAACCAAACCAATGCTACAAGAAATGTTAAGGGGCCTGCTATAAACAGAACAAAGGGGGGAATATATTAAAACAGGAATGTGGACTTAAAGAATAAAATGGCAATAAACAACTATATATCAATAATAACCTTAAATGTAAATGGATTAAATGCTCCAATCAAAAGACATAGAGTAGCTGTGTGGATAAGAAAACAGGACCCATACATATGCTGTCTACAAGAGACACACCTCAAAACAAAAGATACACATAGACTGAATGTGAAGAGATGGAAAACAATATTTCATACAAATGGAAATGAAAAAAAGCTAGGGCAGCAGTACTTATATCTGACAAAATAGACTTTAAAACAAAGGCCATTTTGTTTTAAAGGAATAAAGTAGGTCACTAAATGATGCTAAAGGGAGAATCCAACAGGAAGATATAACCATTATAAATACCCATGCACCTAATATAGGAGCACCTAAATATATAAAGCAGACTTTGATGGACATAAAAGGTGAGAGCAACAGCAATACTATAATAGTAGGGAATTTTAATACCCCACTAACATTACTAGATAGATCCTCAAGAAAGAAAATTAACAAAGAAACAACAGGCTTAAAGGACACACTAGATCAACTGGATTTAATAGATATCTTCAGAACCTTTCACCCTAAAGCAGCAGAATATATGTTCTTTTCAAGTGCTCATGGTACATTCTCTAAGATAGATCACATGGTAGGACACAAAACAAGTCTTAACAAATTTAAGAAGATTGAAATCATATCAAGCATCTTCTCAGATCACAATGACATGAAATTAGAAATCAACTACAATAGAAAAACTGAAAAACACTTAAATACTTGGAAGTAAATTTAACCAAAGAGGTCAAAGACTTGCACAGTGTTACCTTGAGATACGAGCAGACCAACATAAGATTTTTCTTAAGATACAAGCTACGATTCGGTCCATATTTGTATTTGAGATCAGAGCGAAATTCCAAGATACGAGTAGTGATTCGGGAAGCTGCCGCTAGTTGGCGAGTTGGCACACAGGTTCAGTATCATCAGCACAACACCAGCATCTCGTTCATTCTCACGTGTTACCCACAGAATCAAGTTGAATCTTGTGCACTGTACTCGTTCTTGCATCATTTTTGAATTTTTTACTAACTTTTTTTGTGTGCTATCATGGGGCCAAAGAAAGTGAGTGTAAAGGACAGTGGCGAGAAGAAGAAGAGAATGATGTTGATAGAAGTAAAGCAAGAAACATGAGCATGGTGTACAAGTGATTGAACTGGCAAGGCTGTACGACCGCAATACATCTACAATTTGTACCATCCTTAAACAAAAGGATGCCATCAAAAGTGCAAATCCAGTGAAAGGAACTACAATTCTGTCCCAATTAAGGACAAATATCCATAAAGAAATGGAGAAGCTTCTGCTGGTGTGGCTGAAAGAGAAAGAGTTGGCAGGAGATATAGTGACAGAGACTGTAATATGTGAAAAAGCACATATTATTTACAGCGACTTGAAGAAGAAAGAACCATCAACCTCAAAAGAGGCAGCAGAAGATACATTTAAGGCAAGTCACAGCTGGTTTGAAAATTTCAAGAAGAGATCTGGCATTCACTCGGTGGTGAGGCATGGTAAAGCTGCGAGTGCTGATGTTAAGACAGCTGAGGAGGCCCTGGCCGGTTGGCTCAGCGGTAGAGCATCGGCCTGGCGTGCGGGGGACCCGGGTTCGATTCCTGGCCAGGGCACACAGGAGAAGCGCCCATTTGCTTCTCCAACCCCCCCCCTCCTTCCTCTCTGTCTCTCTCTTCCCCTCCTGCAGCCAAGGCTCCATTGGAGCAAAGATGGCCCAGGCACTGGGGATGGCTCCTTGGCCTCTGCCCCAGGCGCTAGAGTGGCTCTGGTCACGGCAGAGCGACGCCCCGGAGGGGCAGAGAGCATCGCCCCCTGGTGGGCAGAGCATGGCCCCTGGTGGGCGTGCCGGGTGGATCCCGGTCGGGCGCATGCGGGAGTCTGTCTGACTGTCTCTCCCCGTTTCCAGCTTCAGAAAAATACAAAAAAAAACAAAAAACTGAGGAGTACATCACACAGTTTGCTGCGCTTATCACAAAGGAAGGCTACATCCCTCAACAAGTGTTCAACTATGATGAAACAGGATTGTTATGGAAAAAAAATGCCCCAGAGAACTTTCATCACCACCGAGGAGAAGAAGCTGCCAGGCCATAAACCCATGAAGGACCATCTGACCCTTGCATTGTGTGCAAATGCTAGAGGTGACTGTAAAGTAAAGCCACTGCTAGTGTATCATTCCGAAAATCCTCAGGCCTTTAAGACTCACAAGATTCTTAAAGAAAAACTGCAGGTTATGTGGCATGCCAATGCTAGGGCATGGGTTACACGGCAGTTTTTTATTGAATGGGTAAATCTCGTCTTTGGTCCTGCAGTGAAGAAATATCTTCAAGAAAATAAACTCCCAATTAAAGCATTACTAATCCTTGAAAATGCTCCAGCCCACTGAACTGGTCTTGAAGATGACATTCTCGATGAGTTCAAATTGGTGAAAGTTGCCTGACCAGGCGGTTGCACAGTGGATAGAGCATCAGACTGGGATGCAGAGGGCCCAGGTTCGAGACCCTGAGGTCGCCAGCTTGAGCACGGGCTCATCTGGTTTGAGCAAAGCTCACCATCTTGGACCCAAGGTCACTGGCTCAAGCAAGGGGTTACTAGGTCTGCTGAAGGCCCGCGGTCAAGGCACATATGAGAAAGCAATCAATGAACAACTAAGGTGTCGCAATGAAAAACTGATGATTGATACTTCTCATCTCTCTCTGTTCCTGTCTGTCTGTCCCTATCTATCCCTCTCTCTGAATCTCTCTCTGTCCCTGTAAAAAAACAAACAAATTGGTGAAAGTCCTCTACCTCTCACCCAACACAACTTCAGTCTTGCAACTTATGGATCAGCAGGTCATTTCCAACTTTAAAAAGCTTTACACAAAGCACTTGTTCCGCCGCTACTTTGAGGTGACTGAGAATATAGTTCTAACCCTTCAAAGGTTTTGGAAAGACCACTGCATCTTGATATGTTTACTCATTATTGACTTGGCATGGCAAGAGTTTACAAGAAGAAACTTGAACTTGGCATGGAAAAAGTTATGGCCTGATGTGGTTGCAGACAGGGACTTCGAAGGATTCGAACCAGAGAATGAGACTGAGGCAGAAGCGTTGGAGGAGATTTGTCCCTCGGAAAGTCAATGGGTCTGGAGGTAGATGAGAGTGACATAAACAAGCTCGTTGAGGAACCTGAGGAGGAACTCTCACCTGAGGAGTTGAAGGAGCTACAGATGATGCAACATACGGAGCTTCTGCAAGAGATTAGTAGTGAGGAGGAGGTAGAGTCGAAGGAAGTGATTTTTACAAGTGAAATTAAAGAGATGCTGGCTATATATTCCATAACACTTTAAAAGGCAGGCAAAAGAAAACCTCTTTGAATAGATTTTTATTTAAAAGTCCTGCAAGTGAAAGTTCCAAAAGTGCAGCCCAAAAGGCAAAAACAGGTGATGATTAAATGAAAAATACATAATGTTAAGCTTAGGTTAAGTTTAAAGTTAAGAAAGTGCATTTCTTTACAATTAAGTTTTTGTGGTTTCATTGTAAATAAAGAAAGTGCAGTTTTAGGTTTGTTTAAAGTAAAGAAAATGCAGTTTTAGTGTACATTTAGTGTTAAGAAAGTGCAGTTTTAGTTTACATGTCTATAGTGCCTGCATCCCTCCCTCCTCCTCCGCCATTCACCTCTGTTAGCCGCACTCATCTGTCTCCAAGGTAAGAATACAGTACTAAATAACACTTTTTTCTTTTATGTCATATATTTTGTTATGCATTGGTAAAGTATACATATGTGTTTCTTAATTAAAAACATACCTTTTTTCATAATTTAGGATGGTTTGGGAATGTTTCACAGGGCTGGCACAGATTAAATTTATTTCAGTTATTTTAAATGGGAGAAATTTGTTTGATATACGAGTTGACTGACTTATGAGCTCAGTTACAGAATGAATTAAACTCATATCTCAAGGTACCACAGTACTCGGAAAATTATAAAACATTGATTAAAGAAATCAAGGAAGATATAAACAAGTGGAAGCATATACCATGTTCATGGAATAATAAACATCATGAAAATGTCTATATTACACAAAGCAATCTATAAATTCAATGCAGTTTCTATTAAAATACCAATGACATACTTCAAAGATATGAAACAAATATTCCAAAAATTTATATGGAACCAAAAAAAGAACATGAATAGCCTCAACAATCTTGAAAAGGAAGAATAAAGTGGGAGGTATCACACTTCGTGATATCAAGTTATACTACAAGGCCATCGTAAACAAAATAGCTTGGTACTGGCATAAGAACAGGCATACAGATCAATGAAACTGAACAGAGAACCCAGAAATAAACCCACACCTATATGGACAATTGATATTTGACAAAGGAGGTTAGAGTATACAATGGAGTCAAGACAGTCTCTTTAAAAATGTTGTTGGGAAAACTGGATAGGTACTTATAAAAAAATGAAACTGGATCACCAACTTACACCATCCACAAAAGTAAACTCAAAATAGATAAAAGACTTAAATGTAAGTCGTGAAACCATCAACATCTTGGAAGAAAACATAGGCAGTAAATTCTCCGATATCTCTCGTAGAAATATTTTTGCTTATTTATCTCCATGGGCAAGTGAAATAAAGGACAGGATGAACAAATGGGACTATATCAAACTAAAAAACTTTTTCACAGCAAAAGACACCATTAACAAAATAAAAAGACAACCCACACAATGGGAGAATATATTTGCCAATACATCTGATAAGGGGTTAATACCCAAAATTTATAAAGAACATGTAAAACTCAACACCAGGACAGTAAATAATCCAATCAAAAATAGGCAAAAGAAATGAATAGACACTTCTCCAAAGAGGACATACAGATGACCATAGGCAGATGAAAAAATGTTCAACATCACTAAGCATTAGAGAAATGCAAATTAAAACCACAATGAGATATCACCTCACACCAGTCAGAATGGCGCTTATTAACAAAACAACACAGAATAAGTGCTGGAGAGGGTGCGGAGCAAAGGGAACTCTCCTGCACTGCTGGTGGGAATGCAGACTGGTGCAGCCACTGTGGAAAACAGTATAGAAATTTCTCAAAAAATTGAAAATGGAACTGCCCTTTGACCCAGCTATCCCACTTTTAGGAATATATCCTATGAATACCAAATCACTGATTCAAAAGAAGAAATGCACCCTCATGTTTATTGCAGCATTGTTTACAATAGCCAAGATCTGGAAACAGCCCAAGTGTCCATCAATGGACGAGTGAATTAAAAAGCTGTGGTACATATATACTATGGAATACTATGTGGCCGTGAGGAAGAAGGAAATCTTACCTTTCGCGACAACATGGATGGACCTGGAAACTATCATGCTAAGTGAAATAAGCCAGGCAGAGAAAGAAAAATATCATATGACCTCACTCATTTGAGGAATCTAATGAACAATGTGAACTGAGGGATGGAACAGAGGCAGAGACAGGATCAGAGGGACCAGAGGGAAAGTGTTCAGAGGGAGAGTAGAAGAGAAGATGGGATCAGAGAAGGGAAAGAGATTAATGAAATTATATATACATAACACAGCATTATAGAGAACAGGACAGCAAATCCTGGAGGGAAGAGAGGAAGGCATTGGGTGGGAGGGGGCAAAGGGGGAACTGAGGGGAATAAGGTGGTGGGGGGAGATATATTCAGTGGGACACTTGAATCTATATAAACACAAATTAAAACCATAAATAAAAAGAGATTTTTTAAAAATGCATAAAGTTCACTCTTGATTGGACAAAAAACAGAGATAGTGTCTACTTTCAAAGGAACATGCACATACAACTGCTCTTCTTTTCTCCTTAGGACATCTTTGATGAACAATTCTATGCGAACCTGCATAGGAGAGGTGGCTGTGATGGTGGCCTGGCTACTGGCTTTACAATATGCATTTTTTTTGTACCCTACTTTTTTTTTTTTTTGTATTTTTCTGAAGTGAGAAGCAGGGAGGTAAAGAGACACACTCATGCATGTGCCCGACTGGAATCCACCCAGCATCCCCACTAGGGGGTGATGCTCTGCCCATCTGGGCCATTGCTTTGTGGCAACCTGAGCCAATTTAGCACCTGAGGCAGGGGCCATGGAGCCATCCTCAGCACCTGGGCCAACTTTGCTCCAATGGAGCCTTGGCTGAGGGAGGGGAAGAGAGAAATAGAGAGAAAGGAGAGGGGAAAGGTGGAGAAACAATTGGGTGCTTTCTCCTGTGTGCTCTGGCCGGGAATCGAATCCAGGACTTCCACAAGCCAGGCCGATGCTCTACCACTGAGCTAACCAGTCAGGGACCTTATATTTTTAACTTAACACTATACCATTCATTTGTCATTTGAAAGATATTAATGAATCATTATAAAACAAAACTGCACTTGTCTCTTTAATATTATGATCATTTCCCGATGATATAAAATATTCTTCAAAGACATGATTTTTAAAAGACAGTGTTCAAAAAATTTACATTAAATACTAGATTAAATCATTCTTTGATTTTTGAACATACACGTCATTTCTTTTTGTAACAGCTTTGTTCAATAATAAACTGCACATTTTTAAAGTGTGCAATTTGTTAAGTTGTGACCTATGAATGTACCTGTAAACCTACCATCACAATGAAGATAATGAACATAGGCATCACCTTGTGCTCTTTTATAATCCCCCCTCCAGCCACCCCTATTGCCACCCCCATTTCTAGTCATCTCTGATCTGTTTTCTGTCATATAGATTAGTTTGGATTTTCTAGACTATTTTATAAATGGGATAATACACTATGTACTCTCTTTTACCTGACTTCTTTCACTCATCATAATTATTTTGAGATTCATTTATGTAGCTGTGCAATTAGTAACTTCCTCTTATTGCCAAGTAGTATTCCATTGTATGAATACACCACAGTTTATTAATTCATCCACTTGTTGATACACATTTTTGTTGTTTCTACTCTTTTATTATTACAAATTAAACTTCTATGAAGACTGTGTATACTTTTGGATAGCCATATTGTTTTCTCTTGGGTCATCTACACAAAGATTTATACACAAATATTTATAGCACCTGAGGATGTAATGTCTTGGTCATATGATGTGTGTGTATATTTCTAAGAAACTGAAAAACTGTTTTCCAAAGTGTTTAAAGCATTTTCATTCCACCACGTGTTCATGAGTGTTTCAGTTGTTCCACATCCTTGCCAACAGCTGGTATGTTTGATTTTTCTATTTTTAAATATTCTAATAGGTATATGGTGGTATCTCACTGTGGTTTTATTTTGCATAGCCCTGATGACTAAATTGTTGAGCATCTTTTTATGTTCTCACTCTCTGTTAGGTAGATTTCTCAAATCATCAATCATATTTAACCCAAAGTAGTGACTTTCAATCACAAAAGAATACTTCAAAATATAAATTCTTAGAAAAAAAAATTTTAATGATACACTTCTGCAATTTCTAATTCCTATTCAAAGCACTCAGGGTTGCAGTAGAAATAAAAGTTTAATATTATTAATAGATGATTACTGGTGATGATGATGATTTAAAAGCCTTACCTAATTACCAAGTGGATGGCTCCAAAACAAATATATTTTAAATAAGAACACCATCATTTTAAGCACCTGCCACCTCTCTCTAAGAGACCAAAGATCCCAAGGTCGTAACAATTATGATGTTACTTTAGTCCAGGGGTCCCCAAACTTTTTACACAAGGGCCAGTTCACTGTCTCTCAGACCGTTGGAGGGCTGGACTATAAAAAAAACTATTAACAAATCCCTATGCACTCTGCACATATCTTATTTTAAAGTAAAAAAACAAAACGGGAACAAATACAATATTTAAAATAAAGAACAAGTACATTTAAATCAACAAACTGACCAGTATTTCAATGGGAACTATGCTCCTCTCACTGACCACCAATGAAAGAGATGCCCCTTCCAGAAGTGTGGCAGGGGGGGCTGGATAAATGGCCTCAGGGGGCCACATGCGGCCCGCGGGCAGTAGTTTGGGGACCCCTGCTTTAGTCCTTTCTGCAGAATTCTCTCCACTTCTTCAAGGTCAGTCCTGCTTAGCAATTCTGCAGTGGGTCTTTGATCATTCCGGCGCATTTCTCCTAAACCATTTCTCCCTCAAATCTCTTACCCCATTCTATTTCACCCCCAGCACATTCCCCCTTCCCACAGGAGATATCTGCTTCTTATATCATCAAGAAAAAAATCTGTTAGCTGTAATTTCTACTTCCTTCTTTACTCCAGATTACAAACGTATCTGCTTTTTCACCCAAGCTTCCTCCCTCTGCCTGTGTAAAGAAACATATACTCCTCTTACCGCCTCCTAGACTCTGGATCTTTCTCCTCCAAATCTGTAGGCATCTAGTGTTTAGTATTCATTTCCTTCCTTTCCATCTGCATCCAAACCTGTTTAAAATTCTTGCAGTTTAAGATCGGAACTCTCCCTCCATTTGACGTTCTTCAGATAAAGCTTTTCTTTCTTTCCTTCCTTTTCTTCCTTTGAGCCAAGCTCCCAGAAAACATAGATTACCCACTTCCCTTCCTCATCTCCCATTTATACCTTTATCACCATAATGTGGCCCTGTTCACCCCACGGACTATTTTTGCTAAGGACTTCAAAGGTCTCCTCATGGTCAAAGCCATTGGACAGTCTTCAGCCCGGATCTTACTTGACATTGTATATATTTGAGCTTCTTGAGTAACTCTCTCTTCATTTGGTTTCTGTTCCACATTTCTCCACAATTTTGTTCCACAGTTCTCTTGAAATTGTTAAAGTGGTTTCTGTTATCTACACCAGAACTTGGAATGATCTAGCCTCCTTCTACACTTCATAGTCCAAAAGGATTAAACAAACTCCTGTGCACTGCCTCCACAAGCCATGTGTCTTCTACTTCTCAGTCTGTGTTTATAGTGTTACTTCTACCTGCAGAGCCTTTTCCTCCTTATTTGCCCATCTTATTTAGTGAAATGAAAAACTTTGCATACAATGAAGAAGCTGTCAAGGAATTATGGTAACCTGATAACGTTTCTCCTAAATCTTTCTCCTGTTCCTGATTTATGAAGGACAAAATATATTGCCTCAAATCATCAGTTCATTATATATCCACAAAACCTTCACTGATTTCTGATAATTACCATCTCTTCTTTTAAATATTTATTTTTTTATTTTTTTATTTTTTTGTATTTTTCTGAAGCTGGAAACGGGGAGGCAGTCAGACAGACTCCCGCATGCACCCGACGGGTATCCACCCGGCATGCCCACCAGGGGGCCATGCTCCGCCCATCCGGGGCGTCGCTCTGTTACGACCAGAGCCACTCTAGCACCTGGGGCAGAGGCCAAGGAGCCATTCCCAGCGCCCGGCCCATCTTTTGCTCCAATGGAGCCTTGGCTGCGGGAGGGGAAGAGAGAGACAGAGAGGAAGGAGAGGGGGAGGGGTGGAGAAGCAGATGGGCACTTCTTCTGTGTGCCCTGGCCAGGAATCGAACCTGGGACTTCTGCACACCAGGCCAACGCTCTACCACTGAGCCAACCGGCCAGGGCCTTCTTTTAAATTTTTTTAAAAATTTCTTTCCTGTTTGTCTATCTCAAGTTACTAGAAGCAACCCAAAAATAAAACTCTTTGAGAAATACCCACTCTTTTCTCCCAGCAGTTCATTTTCTATGGTACTGTATTTATAGAAAACTTCCAGAGTTGAAAGAGAAATTAGAGGTATTAGAGGCTTTCTTGGAAAGTACAAGATCAATTCTTTCATCCAATTTTCTGTGGTCATGAACTTAAAGGTTTTATTCTTGTAAAGAGCTAGATCTCTCAAGATTATGACATGGCTTCTGTTGTATGTAGAATTAAAATTGATTTTCTATGTATTGCATTAGTGCTATAAGGAATATTAGCAATCACTTTCTTCTGTTAGGGTAGAGAAAACAGAGACTAAAAAAAAAAAATGACATCCCTACAATGGTCCACATAGTTATAGTAGAGTTATGTCCCCTAATGCCAATTAAACATCATCCTCAATATTTTGTCAATGCCTTTATTTTTCAACTTTTACAACTCTGATTAAGGGTCTGCAAGATTCAGTTTTTAATCTGTTAATTTTGGAGCAACTAGGAAATGGAGGCTTTTACACACTGCAAACAAAAGCAAAAAAAACAACATATTCAAAACTTGGAAACTAGATTAATCTTTTCAAATAATAACTGATTTTATCCAAGGCTAGGAAGGATCAGAGCCTGGAAAATCACTGCCTGATACAGGACAGTTTAGTTCAATCCTTTCTTATACCTCTGCTGAGCCTGAAGGGACAGACTTTCTGGTTACTGCCTAGATTCAAAGCTATTGTTCATATGCACTAAAACATAAATCGATGGATTTTCTCATTTCAAGTAGATTTTAAGCTTTCCACAAGGATTTCCAAGGTTTTCTCAGTGAGTTAACATAGCTATCAGTGTGTGAAGGCTCTTGCTTTACCAATTGGAAAGTAAGTCTGTTTCAACCAGATCTGTTTTATAACCATTTTCCCTACTTTATTTTGGAGCTTTCTAACTATCCAGATACCAAGACAAGATCTGTAGTAATTTGTGAACCACCACAAATTAAGAAACTGGTGATGTCCCAAGGGCAATAAGTTGAAACTGTCCCAGATACTCACGTGCAATCTCATTCATATCAGTCCGTTTGAGGTTAAGCCGGAATTACCATCCCAATGGTGATTGGTAGATCACCATCAGACTCCAAGGCAGTCAGATAGCAGTTTTTACAGATCTAAGTACTGTTGCTCAACAGGGTGTCCATGGAAACTGAAAAGTTGGTTTGTTGCCTAGAGAAGTGGAAAGAAAACGAAGTCATTTGGTTTCCATGTGGTTTCTATGAAGCTAAGAAAATTTCTTTGGCAAATGATAAAAATAAGGATGGCTGAAGCTATGATTCCCTTGGTCAATTCTTGATCTTATCAAGAAATATTCTCTATGTGTATTACTTAAAATATAAAAATATTCTAAATGAAAGAGTACCAGATTCCAGGCTGATTGAATTCTTGGTAAGATTTAAGAGTAACCAATATATGCAACAAAATCTAATAGGTTAAAAAGTCATTGGATTCGTTACATATGGAAAATGTTTCTCATCCACAAATTCAACAGAGTTCCAAGTATTAAAGAAAAGGCTAGTATTTAATAAGGGTGGAGGAGACTGAAACACCTATTCATTAATCCTATGGAAATATTTGTCACTCATGTAATTTAGAGAATTTGGTAAAAATAACATTTACCTAAGAACCTGTTCATCTGGGCATGAATCTTTATCTATCTGAGCAACTAAATATGACATAACAGTAGGCAGGGGACATATACAATGAACTCCCTGATAGACAGGGATGCAAAAGTGACAACTTGGCACATGTTGGCATGATTTCACAGCATCTGTTGGCCTTCCATCAGCTAGAAAACAACTCCTGACAGATCCCCTCTCTCGATAATTGCACCAAATTAGCCAGGCCAAGAAAGGTGGTATACATGAGTTATTACCAAGAGTTGGCCTGATCTCAGCTGTTCAGTATTTAGGATAATTAATGCTGCTTTTTAGCTTGTCTTAGAATAGTTAGAAGAAATACCTATAAAAGTTGAAATTCAACAGGAAAAAACCAAAATTGGTTTTATTTATGAGTCATAGCTAAAATGCCCACAGAAGCCAAGTAGGGAATGAAAATCAATGTATGGAACTGAGCAGGAGCAAAACAATAGCACTAGTGTCATGATAAACAGCACTGATACACAGGCTCAGGGCTGGGGAGTAACAGGCAGTAATGACCACTGTAACAAAGTGTAGAACACTTCTTCTCAGAAGAGAACCATCACTGCTCCGGTCTAGCCATTTGATTCCAAGTCTTCAGATATTTCAGAGAGGCTGGTTTGGTTTGTTTGTCCATATCTTGCTGGAGTCCCCACAATGATCTATTTATTTAAGGAAAGATTAGTAAAAGGGATGTGGACACAACCAACTATTACTTATTCATAAATCATTTAAAATGCTGTGTAATTTTGTACAGATCACAAATCTGTATAAAAATGTAATGCAAACACATGAACACACACCATACACAAACACACACACATTCAATGTACAATGCCTAGAGATAAAGGAAAGCTCGCATAGTTAATACACACAAAAAGAACTGCACAATGAGCTTCGTCCAGTAGAGGAGGGGGTGATCCCCTGCCTCACTTTCTTCCTTTATGCTCCTAGACCAGCTCCTATGTGTGTTTGGCTTTGTGTTTGGGCTTTAAGTCTTCTAGAGGTTACAGTGATGGAGCAGATGCAGTTATTGCTCACTTCTCCTCTGTTTGCAGAAGAGTTACAGTGTTTCATTATAGGCCATCCCATGTTGGTCATATTCTTTTCTATTCCAGAAGCTTTCCTGGTTTCACAACACCTGCAAAACCAAGCCCCAGCTCTCTTTTATCAGGCCCAACAAGCTTTCCACATGTGCTCTACTGCCACACACACCCTGAGCTTTCACCTGACCCTCCTCCTCACAATCCCCTGTAGCCCACTACCATGCTGTGCTACCTCCAAATGATGCTTTTTCTATGTTCCTCTCCATCAAACACCTACTAATCCTTTAAGATCCACTTAAAATCTCACTTTCTGGATGAATCCCTCCAAGAACAAACCAATCCAGGGCGATTTCATACTCCTAAATGTCACATGAAATCATAGTAACAACGATGATGATGATCATAGGCTACACTTATTTAACTCCTAGCCACTGATTCTCTATGAAACAGATATTATTATTAATGCCCATTTTACAAGTGAGAACTTTTGGGTGTCAGAGATATGGAAAGAAACATAGATCTCTTTCCTGATGAAAAATAACAAGGAGGAGTCTCATTGGACAACTTGGACTCTGCTCATCCCCGAACCAATTACTGTGGCCAGACCCTGTATTACAGACTGGTGCTTTGGGGGACAGATGAGCCAAGCCTCAAGTCATATTGATGGATGTCAGAAGAGAAGCAAGATTCCCAAAAGAAAGCTGGCGTTACCTAATGTAAGAAAGACTTCTGGGAAGGCAAAAACAGAATATTCACTCTCCTCATATGGAGAACTGTTCTAGCTTCTGTGCAAGATTACTGCAGCCTTCAGCTTTCGTTCCTTAAGTAACATGAAACTTCTAGTCAAAATGATACAGGGAGTCTATACTTTAATACACCCTCTCTGCTCCAACCACATGAAAAGGAAAGACATAAAATAGAAAAATTTAAAAATAAATGGATAGAAAAATAAACATCTTTGTAGACCCAAAACAACTGAAGTAATATAAAGCTCTGAACAGAGCTATAGTTGGTAAACATGACAGTTTCACTATTGAAACTTAAGAGCAAGTTGGACTCTCCACATTTCCAACTCAATTCTCAGTCCTCTATATTATCAACCCCTTTGATCATGTGACAGTGACATGTAAAAGAAGACTGGAAAAAAACTATTACTAACCAACAACTAGGGCTATGCCCTTAACACGGTGAAAGTCTACAGACCAAATACAGCCTTGTGATAAAGTCTCTTGCTGGCTTACAGACTAGATCTACAATAACCCCAGTATTAAAATGAGCCCTCAAAATGCCATTATAAATTCTGGTTCTGGATGGAGGTACATGGCAGCCAAGTAAAACCACGACCAAACTATTGGACAGGGAGATAGGAACACAGTGTGCAGAGGATCTCAATCAAATACCTCCAACTGAAAATGAGCCTATGCACTGAAATTCCAAAATATTTGAAGACATGTAACACTAAGAAAGACTAGATAATGAGAACATGAATTTTCTACAGATAAAAATAATTTATGAAATAATCTGGTGAAGACTTTAATAAGTAAGTTTAGAATGTTCAAATATAACACAAAGTAATGATTTACATTTTTTTTAAAAAAAGAGCAGCTGGCCTGACCTGTGATGGCACAGTGAATAAAGCCTCAACCTGGAACTTTGAGGTCTCCGGTTCGAAACCCTGGGCTTGCCTGGTCAAAGCATATATGGGAGTTAATTCTTCCTGCTCCTCCCCCCTTCTCTCTCTCTCTCTCTCTCTCTCTCTCTCTCTCTCTCTTTCTATCTCTCCAATCTCTCCCTAAAAATGAATAAATAAAATCTTTAAAAAAATTTTAAAAAGCAGGAAATGATGAAACAAAACTAAGCAAATAAAATTAATACTGAACACAAATTTAAAAAGAGATTTAGAACCACAGTGTGAATTTCTTTCACACCCTCTAGGACAGGGGTCCCCAAACTTTTTACACAGAGGGCCAGTTCACTGTCCCTCAGACTGTTGGAGGGCCAGACTAAAAAAAACTATGAACAAATCCCTGTGCACATTGCACATATCTTATTTTAAAGTAAAAAAACAAAACGGGAACAAATACAATATTTAAAATAAAGAACGAGTAAATTTAAATCAACAAACTGACCAGTATTTCAATGGGAACTATGCTCCTCTCACTGACCACCAATGAAAGAGGTGCCCCTTCTGGAAGTGCAGCAGGGGCCAGATAAATGGCCTCAGGGGGCCGCATGCGGCCCGCGGGTCGTAGTTTGAGGACCCCTGCTCTAGGACAACTAAACTCAAAGAGTCAGATAATAACAAGTGTTGACAAGGACATGGAGAAATTAGAGCCCTCCAACACTGCTTGTAAAATGGTGCAACACTCAGGTATATACCTCAGAGAAATCAAAACATATGTACTGACAGGAACCTGTACAGGAATGTTTATGGCTTTATTATTTGTGATTGCCAAAAGATGGAAACAACCCAGATATCCATCAACTGATGAACAGATAAACAAAAGGAAATGAAGTGCTGATACACGCTACATTATGAATGAATCATGAAAACTTTATATTAAGTAGAAGAAAAGTAGTCACAAAAGAACCACATGTTGTATAATCCTGTTTATATTAAAGTCTAGAGCAGAGCAGAGAAGTCTATAGAGGCAGAAAGTAAATTAGTGTTTGATTATGGTTGGTGTGGGAGGCAGGAGGAAGATGGAGGAATAGGGTGGTGATAGCTACAGGGTACCGGATTTCTTTGATTAAAATGTCCTAAAATTGATTGTGGTGATGGTTGCACACATCTGTGTCAAACCCTGTAAAGTTGTCTTAAAGTTTTTAATTTGGAATTTTCCCTTCAACAAAAATTTTAAAAGTATAACATAAACATTTGTTAAGACTGTCTGGGTGAATTTCCTATAACCACCACCAGATAATATTAGTGCCCATTCCTGTTTGTGTTTATAATCTCATTCTCACCACATGAAAAGCCAAAAAGTCTCTAGGCAAGTAACACAAATTAGAGATTTAGAGTCATTCAGATTCAGATTCAGTCATTAGAGATTCGGAGTCATTAAGAAAATGGTGGGAAAACCCAGCTCTCACAGTGTTTGGCACTAAAGGGAAACCAGACTCAAAGAACCCACCCACAGCAGTCAGGGAAACATTCACCCTGGGAGTGGATATAGAGTGAATCCTGGTTTGTACCTACCATCTTGCATGGTGTCAGCAGTACAAGTAATAATAGCATATCCACAGTGAAGGATTTGTCATAAAACAACTTTTAAAAACTTTTTAGTGTTGTTTTTAAGGTAAAATATTACATGATTGGGTCAATGTTAAAAACAAGTACATCAATTACAAGGACAACTAATGATATTGATACTGATATTGATTCAAATCATGGTGCTCAAAATCAAAAGAATCAAGTTAATGTAAATATTTCTTTCCTGTGTTGAGCCCAGAGTTCAAACAAGACCATCCAACACATCAAGCATATAATTGTTCATCTGAATTATATTGTTTTGCAATTTTATTTATATTAGATTCCTAAATTGGCCTTTGTTTTGTTATTTTAATAAGACTGTTAAAAGTGTTATGAAGTTAAATCTAGTTTTACCACTGTGCCTATAAATACATTAAAAATAACTGACCTTAGCATTAGAAGTTTACGTAAATCATTTTTCTTTTTTAAAAAGGTTTTGTGCATTTCTTCACTGTGAGGATTCAGTGAGACAGTTTGTCAAGTGCTTAGGCAAGAAATGAAATTTTTTTTAGATTTTGGCAAATAACTAAATGATTGAAATGTTCATGGTCTGAAATCTCAATGAAGCTAGCCAGACATCAGAGAAAAGAGAACATAGGTAACCTTAATTAACTAGAATGTGTTGAAACCAATCTGTTTTGAATAATCAGAAATTTATTTTTAAGTTTCAAAGCCTTTTTGAAAATATTTTTAAAGGTATTGGTATGCTTTCCTCGTTAAAGATGATAATTTAATCTTTATTTTGTGACCTAGGAACTGCCGGTGCGTCAGTTTCACCTTTCAAAAATAGCGTTAGTATAGACCCATCCTTGCAGAAATTATGCAAAAAAGCAATTACTCGTTAAAAAATACAGAGTATAAGGACTTTTCATGCAGTTTTTCTCCTTTTTCGTCTAGGGAATGTATAATAACGAGGTTTCTCTTGTTGGAGTCCAGTTAATCGACATTTTATTGTGCATATGTTGTTACTTTGATGTAGGATTGATAGGCCTAACTGTGGGGGAGGGAGAGGAGGTGAATCATTTGTCTCTATATGCAAAGCAGCTGGAAATTTTATGTTAATTTTAGACACTTTAATTGAATGACTACTATGGAAAGGAAACTGAGGGAGGGATGAGGAGAGACATAAAGAGGTGAGCAAGACTCTATCACCAACTTCTTAGAAGTTTATAGCCAAAAGGAGAAATTGAAACTCTGTAATCCAGTTTCTTCAGTGGACCTCAACACCCAATTGCAATGATCACATGCTGAGATTTTTTTTCAAACCCTACAATTCTATTACTGTCTAAAAATCAAACTCTATGGATTAGACAAATGTTGTCACTCACAGCTCCTTTCACAGAATTGCAGCTATCATGTCCCTAAACAATGTAAGTCTTGTTGGTTTGCTTCTTTTTTCTTATTCAAGTTACGAGTCAATAGGGTCTCCTACATGCTTTTTTTTTTTTTTTTTCTAGAAAATTAAATTTAACAGGGTGACATTGATCAACATGTGTACATAGATTTCAGGTAAACATCACTACATCATTTGAATATTCAATTATGTTATATATCCATCACCTAAAGTCAAATCATTTTCTGTCACCATATATTTGTCCCTCTTTATACCTTCCCCCAACCCTACCCTACCTTCCCTTACACCTCCCTCCCCCTGGTGACCACTGCACTCTTATCTATGTCCATGAGTCTCAGTTTTCTTTCCCACCTATGTGTGAAATCATATCATTCTTAGCTTTTTCTGATTTACTTATTTAACATGGTTTTAAAGTAGCCTTTTTATAGCTGCAGGGTTATTTCAATTCCCAGAGAATGCTAATAGATTGAGACAGGACTTTTTTTTAGAAAGCCATCTCCATTTCTGATAAAGAATGAATAAAGCAAACCTCATTAACTTATGAGACAAAGGACTGATAAATCTTAGCATCTTCTGATTATCTGAGAAGAAATGTACTGTTGTAGTATGATTCGCTCTTCAGCTGTCTGGCTCCATTGGATGGGAAATGAAAATGCTATTGTTTGCCAAGAAAAAAGGACGATGGCCATATGTTTTAAACTGTGTTTTATTATTTTCAACATTGCATTAAATAGCGTTAATTTTTTAGGACTTCCAAACTCTTCTCGTAGTTACCTTAGGGCAGCCTTATTTGTTTTGATCTACTTTTTAATGAGTTCAAAGTTGCCCACAGTATCTTTATAATAGGCAAAAACCATCCAAAATTAAATATTAAGAAAATAAAAAAGAGTTCTCTGTAACTGTACGGTTGGCCCCGTGCTTCCCGGAGAGCAGCTGAAACAATGCCCACAGCTGCTGCTTTACACACAGGACTGTCTGCGCCAACCTGAACAGCCAGCATCCCCATCTGAGAACCACAAGTGGCTTCCAGTGATAAGATAGTTAGCTGCTGTATTTTTATGACATAATTTAGCCGGTGTTCTTTAACAGAGTGCCACTGGCTGACAAACTTTAAACAGTCATAAACATTTGATTGTGGAGTAATTTAACTTAATGATTTGTTTAATCTTCAAATCACAAGAGGCTGTTTTCAAAACACTTTGTTGCCATGTCAACCCTCTTTTATTGTACAGAATTAATAACCAATGTTGAAATGCAGTGTTGGGCAGATAAAATGTATTATGCTCACTTTGTTAAAGAGGCCATCGCCCAGGTGATATTAATGTGTGTTGGAGATCGTTGTAACCTGGGGCTTGGTTTTGGGATTAAGCCTTTCCCACCCTTTTTGCTGTAGGGCGGTACAATCCAATCATACCTCAGAGAAGTGACTTTGTATTAGAGACTACCCTATTTTGTATATTGGATTAAAGATTGTGAAGCTACACTATAAAATAGGGGTAGAACGGGAACTTGCGGCTTGGTTCCTGAGATTAGCAAGAGAGAGCAGAGGAGAGCAGCAGAAGGAGGCCACGTGGAGTAGGCCAGGAGAAGCAGCCAAGATGGCGGAGTACTGAGTGAGATGCCAGTCTGTGTAGAGTTTGTATCTGGGATAAGGAAGGAGATGGGGAACTGAGGAGAATAAGGTTGGTGAGCTAGAAACCTTTGATTCTAGGAAACTCGGATAAGTCAGTGGCTTTGTGAGCACTGAGTGTGACTGGGTTTTGGAGCCCAGTGTGTATTTTTACTTGCCCGCCGGGTGCAAGGTAGGATTAAAGGCTATGGCCCACCAGTTTTTGGCTCCATGGTTTCTTTACCGACTGTCCGAATCCAATGCGAACCCGCATGGGCCGGGCTGCTGTGATGGTGGCCCTGGCCGTGACTGCTGGCTTTACATTTGGCGTAGTCGGCAGGATTCGATACAGATCGGCAAGGAGCCTTTGAGCAGTGGAGTAGAGGACTGGCTAGTGTTAGGGTTCCCAATGGCTGTCCTTTTGGGGATCATAGGCTGGCTGACTTTTACAGCCATGCATGAGGAAACTGAGAGCTCTGTGAAAGAGATGCTGACCCTGGAGCTGGAGGAAGCACCTGAGGAGGAGGCCAACCAGGTGTTCGAGATTCGCCTGGAAATGGAGCAAACGCTGGAGGAGGATTCAGAGGTTCGTGAGTTGCAGCTTGCCCTGGATGTTGCGGAGAGCCAGCAGCGGCAGGAGGCTGGGGCTGAGGCTGAAGCTGAGGCCGGGTCTGGAGCTGCAAGGTCTGTGGAGCAGAAGGCGGCGGCAGCCCAGGGCTTGAGCCTGGCAGCGGGAGCTGGTATTTTCAGTTCCTCTTTGGAAGATGAGGAGAATCGAGCTGGAGTTGTGATCTACAGTATCCAGAAGATGAGAGCCCAGCTGGAAGGAGCACCTACTGCGGCCCCGGTAGGTCTGCGATTTGGGGACATAGGGCTGGACATGCTTTCCAGAGCAGAGATGGAAATGCTGACTGCCATTGCCACGTGCCCCTCTTTGGGACAGTGTAAGACCTGCGAGGATGGCAGGGATGAGGGGGGTGGCTGACGCCCTATGTGCGTGGACTGATATCCTGGACTACGACTGGAGTGGGCATTGGCATTGTTGGATGGACTTACGGATTACGGATTTTGGACAATGTAAAATACCCTGATGGGGGTGGGGGGTGGCTTTGCTGGAAGCACTCCCCTACCCCGGGAAGCTTTTCCCATGGCTAGAAAGAAGACCGAGGACATTTTGCGCTTTGGGCTAAGTGCTCAGAGACTGGTGAAATGTACCTTTGTAATTGTTGAAACTGTATGATTTTTGCTGTTGTAATCTGTGTAATGTTCAAATTTCCTTGCACAGGAATGCTGGTGATGTAAATTGTGGGTAGTAAAGTGAGCATAGGGGTGGATTGTTGGGCAGATAAAATGTATTATGCTCACTTTGTTAAAGAGGCCATCGCCCAGGTGATATTAATGTGTGTTGGAGATCGTTGTAACCTGGGGCTTGGTTTTGGGATTAAGCCTTTCCCACCCTTTTTGCTGTAGGGCGGTACAATCCAATCATGCCTCAGAGAAGTGACTTTGTATTAGAGACTACCCTATTTTGTATATTGGATTAAAGATTGTGAAGCTACACTATAAAATAGGGGTAGAACAGGAACTTGCGGCTTGGTTCCTGAGATTAGCAAGAGAGAGCAGAGGAGAGCAGCAGAAGGAGGCCACGTGGAGTAGGCCAGGAGAAGCAGCCAAGATGGCGGAGTACTGAGTGAGATGCCAGTCTGTGTAGAGTTTGTATCTGGGATAAGGAAGGAGATGGGGAACTGAGGAGAATAAGGTTGGTGAGCTAGAAACCTTTGATTCTAGGAAACTCGGATAAGTCAGTGGCTTTGTGAGCACTGAGTGTGACTGGGTTTTGGAGCCCAGTGTGTATTTTTACTTGCCCGCCGGGTGCAAGGTAGGATTAAAGGCTATGGCCCACCAGTTTTTGGCTCCATGGTTTCTTTACCGACTGTCCGAATCCAATGCGAACCTGCATGGGCCGGGCTGCTGTGATGGTGGCCCTGGCCGTGACTGCTGGCTTTACATGCAGTAAGGGAAAAAAATTGACAATAAACTTCTTTCTAAAAGATACTGCACCTGAACAGAATATCAACTTATGCAATGACTTCCCCCAGACAAACTTTAAAGGACCAAACCCTTAAAATTACAAGCATTTTGGATTGAAATCTTTCTAAAATATCTCATATCTTTCTTACTGAACAGAACAATGGAATACACTTTAACATCTTTTAATGAATCAAAATAATCCTTATAAACATGTGTGATGCTGTCGTATGACCAGTTGGTATCCTCAGAGGGTACAGTTGAGATGTGGTTGACTTTTTGTCTCTAAAATACCTTTAGAACACTATATTAGTCATTTTGCTGAATTTTTATAGTATTAACACTTTTCCTTTTCACTTAAATGTGCTGAGCAGTGTTACTTTTCTTCCCTTTTAATTTGCTCTTAAATTTATTGTGTGCTAGAAGTCTGGGTTACCAAACTTACTGGAAGTGGGTGCACATGAGTAAGGGGAGTCATTCTGAGAATTCTGTGACTCCTTAGTGTGTGTAGAGTCTGTGCCGTAAGTTTTAGCCTCTTGAGTTTATTTTTATTTATTCCTGCTGCTTATCTATTGTCCTGTAATCAGGTTGCTAGATACATGGCCACTAGTTAAGAAAAGTGTGATTTGGTCATGCAATGATGGTTATTGGTGCTTGTTTTATTTTATTTTATTTTATTTTATTTATTATTATTATTTTTTTTTTTTGTATTTTTCTGAAGCTGGAAACGGGGAGAGACAGTCAGACAGACTCCCGCATGCGCCCGACCAGGATCCACCCGGCACGCCCACCAGGGGTAACGCTCTACCCACCAGGGGGCGATGCTCTGCCGCGACCAGAGCCACTCTAGTGCCTGGGGCAGAGGCCAAGGAGCCATCCCCAGCGCCCGGGTCATCTTTGCTCCAATGGAGCCTTGGCTGTGGGAGGGGAAGAGAGAGACAGAGAGGAAGGAGGGGGTTGGGGGTGGAGAAGCAAATGGGCACTTCTCCTATGTGCCCTGGCTGGGAATCGAACCCGGGTCCCCCGCACGCCAGGCCAACGCTCTACCACTGAGCCAACCGGCCAGGGCCGGTGCTTGTTTTATTACCATGAACTCTAGCTGGATGAACTCTTTGTATTCAAATTGACATCTTAGAATGTAGCACCCACCATTGCAAACAGAACCTAGATAACTTTTCTATTCAAAACCTAGCAGCCTTCCATCTCTAAAGAAGGACTTAGACCTCACAAATGAAATTATAGTAAGAAAAGAAGACATGACTTCAGATAGGAATTTTATAAGTCAGCTATTCATACCTCATGAATGGAAGAAAGTCTCTAAATTAGAGTTTTTCATCTCCCGTTATCTGAGAGATTAAGGAAAATACAGAAATAAGAAAGGGGAAATACACCATATTTCCCTCCTGAGAATCATGATTTTTTGACATTCTTTTCAAGTTACAGGTACACATTCTGTTTGCTGCCATGAGAAATGGCTTTCATCAAGGACAAATTTTCAGTCTGGCTTTCAAAAGCCTCTAGGAGATGGCTCCACCCCTTCCTAATATCATTCCTGCTGCTCTCTCTGCCAGACCAAACCCTCCCTGACTCCCCACCTTTCACTTCCCTGCCTTCCCCAAGCACTTACTAGGTGCTAACATGTACTTCTTAGGGAGGAATAGAAAACCACTGTGGAGGTTCCATGGTCAAATAAATCTGGGAAATGCTGCATTAATCAGTATAAAACAGGTTTTGTTTTTTTACTATACTACGCAGAACCTATTTAAATCCTAATGTTTGTTTAAATCCCCAACAGGGAAATATAATATAGAATAAGAGCATCCACCCATCCCAGTTACCTGGGACAGCCTCAGTTTATACTTGTTGTCCTAGCATAAATTAGAGTGTCTTTTCTGGCTTTTAAAATGCCTCATGTTGAACAATAATTTTCCTACTGTTGGTCAAATAAGTTTGTAAATATGATGTATATGTTTGCTCGCTTATAGTTTGCATGAGGTGTGGGAGACAGGCTGTAAGCTGACAAAGTCATTATAGCCTAAGGCTTAGTTTTAAGACTAAGCCTTTCCCTCCCTTTTAATACTAAGGTCTTCTCAAAAGTAAGCTTTTCTCCACACCCTTGACCAGTGGTTCTCAAACTTTTTGAAGTAGGGGTGCATTTAGAATCCTACAAATAATTGTAGGTGCACCGCATACACATTTCTGAGAAATATGTTATAATAATTAAATCAAATGTTAAAGAAAAAAATATGAAGTCCAAGCATGCTTTTAGGTAATTAAACAAAATAAATACAAAACTAAATTTATTCTGATATTAAAAAACATTTTGGCCCTGGCCGGCTGGCTCAGTGGTAGAGCGTCGGCCTGGCGTGCAGAAGTCCCGGGTTCGATTCTCTGCCAGGGCACACAGGAGAAGCGCCCATCTGCTTCTCCACCCCTCCCCCTCTCCTTCCTCTCTGTCTCTCTCTTCCCCTCCCGCAGCCGAGGCTCCATTGGAGCAAAAGATGGGCCGGGCGCTGGGGATGGCTCCTCGGCCTCTGCCCCAGGCGCTAGAGTGGCTCTGGTCGCAACAGAGCGACGCCCCGGAGGGGCAGAGCATTGTCCCTGGTGGGCAGAGCGTCGCCCCCTGGTGGGCGTGCCGGGTGGATCCCGGTTGGGCGCATGCGGGAGTCTGTCTGACTGTCTCTTCCCATTTCTGGCTTCAGAAAAATACAGAAAAAAAAAGAAAATTTTTATTTTACAATTTTTGCATTATACTTTTTAGAATTTGTAAAAAAGAAGGGCTAAAAATAAAAATACAACAAAAAAGTTATCTTTATATATATATACACACACACACATACATTTTTAGTAAGATTTAGTAAATTTGGCAGGACCTGGTGCAAATGTGTTAAGTTTTTTCATTCTTGTGTTTATGAGAAACATGAGCCTGATGTGTCCTAGTGATTTCTTCAATGTCTGGGCATATATTTGAAAGGCAAACTCTCATTTCCTCATCAATACATTGAAGAATTCCTCTCTTTTTACTCTTAATTGTGTTGAGTGCAGAAAACCCCCACCATACATATCATCTTAACTTTACACCAAACAAATGTTAGAAGAAACTTGCCTCCAGTCTTTCCGGGGAACATGGGGGGTAGTGTAAACAATCCAGCACCACAGCTTAACAGCCTTTTGCAACCTAATCAGGCAAATGAGGTGGGGGGTTGGGCAGACTGTCAGCTCACAGCCAATTCTCCACACCTCTGTCCCCAAAAATCTAAACTCCAAAAACCCTGTTGGTTTTTTGGTTCCCAACAGGCACATATTTCTCTGGAATACCATAAAACGCACCTGGAAATCTTCTAGGGTGCACCAGTGTGCCCTGGCACACACTTTGAGAACCACTGCCCTTGAATATTGCATAATAGGGGGTGGTGCACTCTTATGAGGAATCTTATTTATGCCTCAGATAAGTGGCTTTGTATCAGAGACTTCCTTATTTGTATATTGGCTTAAAGGCTTTAATTTTCTACACTATAAAATGAAGCAGATGAGGGGCTCTTGCTCTCTCTTGGTTCCTGCTATCAGCATTGCAGAGGCCTCCCTGGTCCCTTGCCCTCTAGGCCATGGGAAAAGAAAACCTCTTTGGCTTTTCTTGTGGCTTGCCTGTCTTGGTGAGACACCAATAAACAGAGTGGCCCACCATCCTCTGACTCCGCCGTTTCTTTACCCTCTGCCCGAATTCAATGAGAACCTGCATGTGAATGGCCATGATGGCAGCCCCTGGCCATACACCTACATATAGCACTTTCTGAATTAATGTGACTACCACACCCATTTTACTAGAATATCTAAGGATCCTGTGAACACAATTTGGGAAACATGACCTTTGCTCCACTTTGCTAACTGTCTACTTAGATCTTAAATAGTTTACACTGTAGCCAAGTCTTCCCTTAGTACTGGTCCTCCTAAGTACTGGAAGTATTCTCTGTCTCTGAAAGTCCTAATACCTTCTCTGTATATCTTTCCCTTGTGACATTTAGCATTTTCTGCCTTATCTTTAGTTTGGAAGGTCCAGCCTTTCTTCCAATACTGTAACATTCTAGTGAAATCCAGGTTGTGTTTCACTCTTTCTTCGCTCAAAATGCCATACTGAAGAACATCTTTGAAGGATTAAACTTAGTTTCTCTTTTCTCTCAGTAGACAGAGTGGATCCTCAATGCAGGCAAAGGCAGCTCCCATCACTACCCTCTCCTCCTCCTTGGAGATCTCTGCTCATTATCCTCCCCACCCCCTTTCCTATCTTTTACTTTAGCACCTAAACATACTCAAGATTCTCCCATCTTAACAAAGCCTGTCCACAACTTTGCCCCTCCAGCTACACCTTCCTCTCACCTTCACAGTCTAAGTCTCAAGAGAATTTATGAACAAGTGGCCCTCTTGACTTACTTCCTATTCACTTGTCAGTCCACTCCCATCTGACTTTTGTCTCCAATCCTCCACCCAAACTGAGTCACCAGTCACTTTTTTTTCTTAAATCCAATTGATACTTTCATTTGGGTTTAAAAAGCTCAGATTCTGCAAAAGTTTGTTTGCTTCTGTGACTTATACTCTCTTTAAAAGTGCCCAAAGTTCCTCCAAAACTTAAACATACAATTATCGTATGATCCAGCAATTCCACTTCTAAGTATATACCCAAAGGAATCAAAAGCAAACAACTCACACAGACACTTGCACACTGATGTTCATGACAACATTATATAACAGTCAAAAGACATAAAGAATCCAAATCTTCATCATGGAGATAAATGGATAATCAAAATTATACACTCATTGGAATATTATTCAGTAATAAAAGGGAATAAATTCTGATACATGCCACAGCATGGATGAATCTAGAGGACATTATGCTAAGTGAAACAAGCCAGACAGAAATTATCAAATATTATATGATTCCACTTTGATGAGATATCTAGAATAAGCAGATGTATAGAGACAGAAAGTAGAAAAGAGGTTACCAGTGGCTAGAAAAGGAAAAAATGAGGAGTTATTACTTAATGGATTTCGAGTTTCTATCTGGGATGTTGAAAAATTTCTAGAAACAAATAGTAGTGATGGTTGCACAACATTGTGAATATATTGCGTGTCACTGAATTGTACACTTGAAATGTGGTTAAGTGATACATTTTAGTTATGTATATTACATGACAATTTTTAAAAAGAAAGTGCCCAAGGTAGTAAAGTCCTTAAAATAAACACTTTTATAGTAAACAGAGAAAAATCCATTTTATATCTATATTCTGTTCAACAAGAATCTTATTCTGGAGGGAAAACCAGAACTGGGAAATTCCCAAGCAAGGTAGGCATCCTGAGCAAGCATCTCATAAAGAGCTTTTCCCTTAAACTTATCTCTGGCCTTTCTGGTTACAGAGCCACACTTTGTTTTCCCAATACCAATGTTTCTGGAAAGTGAGAAGGCTAATCGTATTTTCCTAATAACTTAGATCAGGAGTCGGGAACCTATGGCTCGCGAACCAGATGTGGCTCTTTAGGTGGCTGCATCTGGCTCACAGACAAATCTTTAATGAAAAAAAATAATAACGTTAAAAATATAAAACATTCTCATGTATTACAATCTGTTCATTTCCTACCGCTCATGTTCATGGTTGCGGGTGGCTGGAGCCAATCACAGCTGTCCTCCGGGACAACACCAAATTTTTATCGGATAATGTGTAATGTACACGGAACGTTATATGGCTCTCACGGAATTACATATTAAAATATGTGGCGTTCATGGCTCTCAGCCAAAAAGGTTCCCGACCCCTGACTTAGATTATACAGGCGGAGAGGTTTTGTCTCATTTCACATTGCTCTTCCGGTGGCATGGCTCCCAAAGTTTTCCTTTCAGCTTTCTTCAGTCCTCTCTTACCCTATCCAACATCTCCATTTCTAAGAGGAGCTGATTTGTAAATAATAATAATAACAGCAATAATAATAAAAGGTAAGCAAGGAGAGAACCGGCCACTTCTAAAGTATGTGTGATCTGAGTTGTCATGGGTGGTTGGGAAGGGCATCAAATTTCACTCTTGCAATCCCAGATTAAAGCTTTTATTGATTTTAAATTATCAATATCCCCGTTTCCTGCCTGTGGCGTATTTTATTCTCGTGTATTATTCTCTGTCAGTAATGAATGGCCTGCTCCCCATGCCCAGACTTTAGGTATCAGCAGGGAGCCCAATAAATCAAAGGGATTTCTCTGACTTTTCAGAGGTAACACATTACTTGTTAGTATTCATTGACAACATACCCATTTCCTGATAGGAGAGTACTTATCCCAAAACCTCATAATTCTCTAACTCCAAGTAAAGCATCCTGCTTTCTCGAAGTGTGCTTTATCGTAAGTCAATCACAGGAGTAGGCCCTCCTGTTTCACAGTGTGAGCTTTTGTTTGGTGTGGTAGTCCTGGGGTTTTCAAAGGCTAAGCAAGATGTCCACAATCCTGCCTGGAGCAGTTTTTACCATTGGGAGTTAGGTAGACTGGAGGGAGGATAGATAAAAGCATTGACATTTCTTAGTACACCAAGTTATTAAGGCCTGAACGTGGGCTGTGGTAGTGGAAAAGGAATGATTCCAAAAATATTAAAAACATGAGAAAGGAGGGCATTTGGTATCTAAAAAATTTGTTTCTCTGAGTGTCTTTGCCTTAACTTCTGTGAGTTACCTGATCACGTGGGAGAAAGTTCCCTATTAGAATAAACTTACAGGAAGCCTCTTTCTTACCTTTTTCCCCTTAAAAAGAATTGCCACAAGGACCCTTTACCTCCATGGAATTTCGAGGAGATCCCATGAAACTGTGCAAGAATTGTGCCTCCTCCAAGGATACTCCCTCATGCACACGACGCTGGCTGGATTTTGTAACTGCGTTTATGACTGATTTACGGAACTTTTACTTGGCAGGCCTTGCTGTTACTGTTAGCTGGTTACTATGGATCTTTCAACATGCCACTCTGGCATGTTGCATTAAAAATAACCTCCCAAGACTGTACAGAATGCATAGAACAACGGGAGTACAGTCGTAGCTGCAGACTCCAGGCTCTGCTCTGGTGCCTGGGTATTCACGTGTGCTCCCCCATGAAGTGCAACTGTAAGAAAAATCACTCAGACGCCTTCAAAAATGTCTGGTTGCATTCTCACTTCTCTGAGCTTCCCCAAAGTGGAAGTTCGCAGAGATCAACAACATACCAAACAACTATAGACTATAGACCAAAAAAATTTTAAAACACAAGTTATAATTATATATTTGTTAAGGGCACAGATCCAAAGACAGACTGTCTGGGTTTGAATCATGGCTACAGTACTTAACTAACTCTGGAATTTTACCAAGTTATACCATGACCATAACTATCTCTTCTGCAAAACAGAGTGATAACAATATCCATCTCAAAGGGTACTTCTGAAGATGAGAGGAGATATTCAGGTAAAAGTTCTTGGTTTGGTACTTGCACATAGATGGTACTCAATAATAAGATTATTATCCTTTGAATACTACTTTTTAGCAGGTAGACTCAGCATTTATCAACATGCAACTTATGTTACAGTGTCTGGCATTGAGTATGTGCTTAATAAGTATTAGTTTACTGACAGATGATATCCAGTTACTTATGCACATGTCTGATACTCTTTTCTAGATTATATACTTCTTTTTCTATTTTTAATTTTTAGTTGATTTTAGAGAGATAGACAGGATCATTGGTCTGTCCTGTATGTGCCATGACTGGGGATTGATCTGGTAACCTCTGTGCTTCAGAATGATGGTTTAACCAACTGAGCTATACGTCCAGGGCTAAATTATATACTTCTTAAGACCAGAGCTATAGTTGATTCATCTTTGTATTCTCCACAGCTTTATGGTGGGTGCTGATAAATATTTGTTAAATTAACTAGAAAAAAAAGGCTATCACAATATAAGAGGCAATCGTTAGTGTATAAACTGGTAGAAAAAAACTCACAGGCTTCAAGTACAAATAGAATGCAGTGCCAAGAAAACACTGAGGTTCCCTGAAACTAAATGAATATATCAAGCTACATATGAATACAATATTTGTAATGCTGGGTCTGGTTCAGTGAGTCTGATTCTAGCTGGGTACTGCAGAGGGGAGAAAAGATTTTATCTTTATCCCACCCCTGGACTCAGCCCATGAGCGAGGCTTGCCCATGACTCAAGGGAAGAATTGCTGCCCCAGAGCCAGCCACCACAGTCACCACAAGCAAAGTAGTTTCCTTATCCCATTTCAAGAATCATTGGATTTGGTGGCAGCAGCACAAGCAGAAGACTTGTGCTGAGGGACACAGGGCCAGGCGAATATAGACTCTGTCCCAGTTTTCATCACTGCTGTTTGAAATGAACTAGCATGAACAGAGAGGACAAAAGGCCATCTCCTCCTGATAGAAAGTGCATAGGCCATTCTGGATCCTTAGCAGAGAAGACTCATGTCTGACCTCCAGGGCAAAAGTGAAAGTAATAAATCTGGGGGGAGGGTGTGTGTGTGTGTGTGTGTGTGTGTGTGAACATCCTTTCCCTTTTTTCTGACAATGTGTCAACACTCTCCAACCAAAGGCCACCAGAAACACACCTGTGATTGACTAAGTTTGGTTTATTCCTTGTTCCAGTAAGGGATAGCAGTTACTGTGGGGAAGCAATAGGGTCTCTCAGCAAGAGTGTTAAAAAAAAGCCTGTTAGAGGATTTGGGCTTTGGTTGGGTGATTTGGGGAAGGCTCTAGGAAAGTGGTAGTTCATTCTAGATTGGGTGCTGTCAGAAAGCAGGAATAATTCTATGATTAAGTATTTCAATAAATCTCATCTTTAGGAAGGACAGACTAGAGTAAGGATAAAGCTGTAATTGCTTTTAAGAAAAAAGTCAGTCGTCACATTATGATTACAGGAGTCATTGTCTTGTTCCAGCATGGTCAGAGAGTGGCCTTGTCTGATGTTGATGCTCAGTGAAGTTGTTTATGTTCAACAGGTGAACACTAAGACCTAGCTATGATTGCCAAGCCAGTTGACAACCCCTAGGCCTAGCTGATTGTGCCAGGCATGGGGTAGGAGGTCAGTTGCTAACATAGTAAAAGAGAAAAATGGTAAACCCATTGGAAATGTGTTTCAACAGGTCTTCTGATAAAGTCTGTTAGAGCTTGGTACAACCATATAGCATTTTAACTGATTAATGATGGTGCCCAATGAGAACTGATTGAATATCAGGTTGAAGTCAACCTGTACTATCTACAGTATGCCACAGGGCACCATCCTTTGTTCTGTCTTGTCAATTTGCTTGCCATTTGAAGGCACATGATCAAAATATAAGCAGATAGTAAATATATTAGGTAGCAGATTTTATTCCAAAAAAAAAATCTCCACAGGCCTTAATGATGGCCCGGGTCAAATCTGATGAGGTTTAATAACAATTACTTTAAAAAGCACCTAATGTAGGTTTAAAAAAAAAGTCAGTACCAAAGACAAGATAAGAGAAATGGCTGAATAGGAACAGAAGGGAGAAAAACCTAATGGTTTATTGACCCTGAGTTTAATGCAGGCAACAGTGGCCATAAAAAAAAGTAATGTAATTTTAGACTACATTAATAGAAGGATAAAATATTTAATGAGGGAACTGACAATCCTACCTATTCTGCACTGGTCTAACAATACCTAAAATACTGGGTTCAAGTCTAAGCATCACATTTTTGAAGGCTATAATGCCTCAGTCAGAGGAGGTGAGTAAGACACGCCCTCTTCACTTAGAAACTACACATGGGCCATACCAAAACAAAAACACAGAATCATGGGAGAGGTGACTGATAAAGTAGTATACATTTAGCCTGGAGGACGGGCAATCCAGGGGAAACATGAAAACTGCCTTCAAGTATTTTAAGAATTGTCATGGAGAAGAAGAATTAGACCATTTTTTGTCTTGTTTCAGGACCTACGAGCAGTAAAGGGGAGGCTGATTTTGCATTTAAAACACATACACATACGCACACACAATGACATCTGATATCTTTTTATTGAGGAAGCAAATTCTTCATGATCAGAACTCTGCGGACAGAAGTTAAAGGACCACTGGTAAGGGTGTAGTGCAGTGGTTCTCAGTATGTGCCAGGATGCACTGGTGCACCCTAGAAGATTTCCAGGTGTGCCCTATGGTATTCCAGAGAAATATGTGCCTGTTGGGAACCAAAAAAACCAACAGAGTTTTTGGAGTTTAGATTTTTGGGGGACAGAGGTGTAGGTAATTGGCTGTAAGCTGACAGTCTACCTCCCCCCACACCCCACTTGCCTGATTAGGTTGCAAAAGGCTGTTAAGCTGTGGTGCTGGATTGTTTACATTAACCTCCATGTTCCCGGGAAAGACTGGAGGTAAGTTTCTTCTAGCATTTGTTTGGTGTAAAGTTAAGATGATATGTATGGTGGGGGGTTTCTGCACTCAACACAAGTAAGAGTAAAAAGAGAGGAATTTTTCAATGTATTGATGAGGAAATGAGAGTTTGCCTTTCAAATATATGCCCAGACATTGAAGAAATCACTAGGACACATCAGGCTCATGTTTCTCATAAACACAAGAATGAAAAAACTTAACACATTTGTGCCAGGATCTGCCGAATTTACTAAATCTTACTAAGAATGTATCTATATGCTCTCGCAGCAATATATTTGGTGAATTATCTCCACGGGCAAGGGAAATAAAAGGCAGGATAAACAAATGGGACTATATCAAACTAAAAAGCTTTTGCACAGCCAAAGACAATAAGAACAGAATAAAAAGACAAACTACACAATGGGAGAACATATTTGACAATATGTCTGATAAGGGGTTAATAACCAAAATTTATAAAGAACTTGTAAATCTCAACACCAGAAAGACAAACAATCCAATCAAAAAATGGGCAAAAGAAATGAATAGACACTTCTCCAAAGAAGACATACAGATGGCCAATAGGCATATGAAAAAATGCTCAACATCACTAATCATTAGAGAAATGCAAATTAAAACCACAATGAGATATCACCTCACACCAGTCAGATTGGTGCTCATCAACAAAACAACACAGAATAAATGCTGGCGAGGATGTGTAGAAAAGGGAACCCTCCTGCACTGCTGGTGGGAATGCAGACTAGTGCAGCCTCTGTGGAAAACAGTATGGAGATACCTCAAAAAATTTAAAATTGAACTGCCTTTTGACCCAGCCATCCCACTTTTAGGAATATACCCCAAGAACACCACAGAACGCACCCCCATGTTTATAGCAACATTGTTCACAATAACGAAGATCTGGAAACAGTCCAAGTGTCTGTCAGAGGACACGTGGATTAAAAAGCTTTGGTACATATATACTATGGAATACTACTCAGCCATAAGAAATGATGACATCGGATCATTTACAATAACATGGATGGACCTTAATAACATTATACGGAGTGAAATAAGTAAATCAGAAAAAACTGAGAACTATATGAACCCATGCATAGATGGGACATAAAAATGAGACCCAAAGACATGGACAAGAATGTGATGGTAACAGGGAGTGGGGTGGAGGGGTGGGGAGGGGGCGAGGAAGGAGAGGGAGGGGGTAGGGGGAGGGTAGGGGCACAAAGAAAACCAGATAGAAGGTGACAGAAGACAATTTGACTTTGGGTGAGGGGTATACAGCATAATCAAAGATCAAAATAATCTGGAGATGTTTTCTCGGAACATATGTACCCTGATTTATCAATGTCACTGCATTAAAATAAATAAAAATAAGATAAAAAAATGAGAACAACAGCAACAAAAAAGAATGTATCTATATATATAAAAAGATAACTTTTTGTTGTATTTTTATTTTTTAATCCCTCTTTTTTATGAATTCTAAAAAGCATAACTCAAAAAACGTAACATAAAAATATCAGAATAAATTTAATTTTGTCATATTTATTCATTTAATTACCATAATAGCATGCTTGGACTTTATATATTTTTTCTTTAATATTTGACTTAATTATTATAACATATTTCTCAGAAATTTGTATATAATGCACCTACAATTATTTGTAAGATTTTAAATGCACCCCGACTTCAAAAAGTTTGAGAACCTCTGGCATAATGGGAGGGAGTCAGGCATAGAAGATTGAGTTTCTTTGATTCAAGCTTTTATATGGCAAATACTTAAAGTATGATACTCTCTTAATATTTTTCAGATTTTTAATTGGCTTGACCTGTTTGCAGTAGAGGTTCTTTTTTTTCTAGACACATGTCTCATTGAGAACCTTATGGAACAGTTTGCATATTTATCACATTTATGTAAAACACTGCAAGAATCTTAACAGGAACTTTAGTTTCTTCTAAAGCAATTCAGTGGTTTAAACTAGGTTAACTGCTTTGTCCCTATTTCACTGGCCTTCTTGTACCTATTTGTGTCTTAAACTATTTGCTTTGTCTCTGAATACTAAATATTCTGCATTACAAATTCTATTTTTTGTTTCCATAGCTACATTGATCTGTGCTACTTTCTACTCTTCTGTAATAACTAAAGTCAGTTTCACAATAATATGGACCTAGTTTTGTACAACTTGAGAGTTATAAAATTTTATTATGATCTCAGAGATCTTTCAACTCTACCTCCTCCCCTGACTTAACAGTGAAAGACTGGTGAGTCTTATCAACCTGGCTAACAATGTCTACCATGCCCTGGTGATTCCCTGAGACCCCACCCCACCCAACTTTCAGGCCCACCCAAACCATTTCTAGTGGCTTTTCCATACAAACAGCCTGTCTTGGCTCATGCTTTGAACTTTCCTAAAAATCCCTCAAAGGTTCACAAAGCCCAAACAAGCAGCCTCTGACCCCAACATGCCCCCTACATCTTGCTAAGTGGACATAGGCCCAGAATTAGTGGCGGCCAGCCTCAGCTTGGCCTCTCCGGGGCACCTCCAAGCCCAGCACAAGTAGCAGGCATTTGAAGATAGCTCTTAACACATGCCTGGTGGCCCCAGGCAGGGCACAGGTAGCTGGTGGTCTTGGCCTGCACCTCCCAGGAGGCCCCATACACAGCCAGTGCACCCGGTGAACAACTTCAAACCATATTGAAGCACCATCCCGCCTCCCCATTGAGCAACCCATTCAAGGGGCAGATTCAGCAGGCACCAGAGTCCTGCTGAATGAAACAAGGCCTGCTCCAAGGGGTCAGCCCTGCACAGCAGCTCCTCCACCATAGTCACAGCCAGTCTTTGCAGTTGATCAGCCTGAGGGTAATCTCTCCCAGTGACGCCAACAGCAATCAGACTTCAACTATGACAGGAGGGTGCACACAGCCCACACAGGGGATGCACCTGGAGTGCCCAGCTTGGGTGGCCAGGGAGGCTGCACCACTGAGCCCTATAGGACACTTACTACATAAGGCCACTTTGCCAAGATCAGATGTAGCAGTCCTACCTGATACATAGACACAAACACAGGGAAGCAGTCAAAATGAGGAGACTTCCCAAATGTAAGAACAGAACAAAACTCCAGAAAAAAAACTAAACTGTCGTAAGGTACCAAAAAGCTGAAAATTGATATTGATATTCTGGGAGGAAAGGTCAGGCTTTCCTGTCAGGCTTTCCTGTCTTGTCCCTCCTTTAGGGAGGGGAGGGAGAAGAATGTAGAAGTTTCTGGCTTGCAAGAAAAATGGCTCATTCACTTTTAAATCTAAAATAAAGGTTAACCTAGAAACTTCTTCTCTTTCAGTAGGAGGCAGAATTTACATACCAACTTTCATTGATTGTAGTTCCTCCCCCTCCCTGGAATCTTGAGGGTAAAATACCTCTAGGCTAGTGAGGGAAGATGAACCCTGAAAGATTTGTAAACATCTTTGATTGTGTTACCTTGAAAGTCTTAATGTTTCTGTGTATCTACTAAATAAATGTTGCCAGCTCGTACCATGATGTCATGCTCTCCCCCAGCCCGTGTGTGAGCAAGGGTATATAAACAGCCCCTGAACTATTTTTGGCACTGCACGATTTGGGCTTGCAGATATCTGGTGTCAGCCATATGCGGCCGGCATATTTAAAATTTTCTCCTCTAATAAAACTCTTCAAAATTTATCTGGACTGGGTGTCTCTACGTGAACTCAATGAAATGAGGTACAATGCCTTTCAGAATCTGGGTTGTGGTACTTTATAACAAAACAAAGTGGAAGCAAGCAATCTACCAGAAGCAGAGTTCAAAACACTGGTTATAAGGATGCTCAATGAATTTAGGGGAGGAGTAGAGGAACTCATTGAGAACTCCAACAAAGAGATAGGAAACATAAAATTGGAAAGATAAAACAAAAAAAAATAATTAATTAGAAATGAAGAATATAATAACTGAAATGAAGACTATATTACAGGAGATCAACAGTAGAGTAAATGGAGCAGAGGATCAAATCAGTGATTCAGAAGGTGAGGAAGCAGAAAACACACGATCAGAACAACAACAAAAAAATCCAAAAAAAGGAGGATGGTTTAAGAAGCCTCTGGGACGACTTCAAGCATACAACAGTCACATCATGGAAGTGCCAGAAGGAGAAGAGAGAAAGCAAGGAATTGAAAGCTAATTTGAAAAAAAAAAAGGATGGAAAACTTTCCTAACCTGGTGAAGGAACTAGAAATTCAAGTCCAGGAAGCACAGAGAGTTCCAAACAAGATGAACCTCAAGAGGCCCACACCAAGACACATCATAATAAAATACCAATGGTTTAGGACAAAGGGAGAATATAGAAGCAGCAAGAGAAAAGCAATTAGTTACCTACAAGGGAACTCTCATAAGATTGTCAGCTGATTTATCTACAGAAATTTTGCAGATCAGAGGGATTGACATGAAATATTCAAAGTGATGAAAAGCAAGGACCTAAAACCAAGTTTATTCTACCTAGCAAAGCTATCATTTAGAATTGTAGGACAAATTAAAGAACTTCCCAGACAAGAAAAAGCTAAAGTTGTTCATTACCATGAAACCAGAATTATAAGAAATGTTAAAGGGTCTTTTTAAGAAGAAAAAGGAATAAAAAGATAAAAAGTATGAATAATAAAATGGCAATAAATACATATATATCAACATGGATCCAATGCTCCAATCAAAAGACAAGGTAGCCAAATGGATAAGAAAACAAGACTCATACATATGCTGTCTACTGGAGACCCACTTCAGATCAAAAGACACAGACAGACTAAAAGTAAAGGGATGGAAAAAGCTATTTCATGAAAATGCAAACAAACAAACAAAAAAGTTGGGATAGCAATACTTATACCAGACAAAACCAACTCTGAAACAAAGGTTATAATAAGAGAAAAGAAGAACCCAGCAATTCACCAGTGGGTATTTATCTGAAGAAACCTAAAACACTAAAAGTCACATACATCCATATGTTCATTGTATCATTATTTACAATAGCCAAGATATGAATCAAACTAAGTGTCCATCAATAGATGAACAGATAAAGAAGTGGTGCATAATATATAATGGAATATGGCTCAGGCATAAAAATGAAGTCTTGCCATTGTAACGACATAGATGGACCTAGAATGTGTTGTGCTGAGTGAAATAAGTCAGACAGAGAAAGACAAATATCACATGATTTCACCTATATTTACTATATTTAGAATCTAAAAAAACAAAATAAGTGAACAAGTAGAATAGAAACAGACTCATAGATACAGAGAACAGACTGATGTTTGCCAGATCAGAAGGGGATTTGGGGGAATGGGTGAAAAAGGTGGAGGGATTAAGAAGTACAAATTTAGCACTGGCTGGTTGGCTCAGTGGTAGAGCGTCAGCCTGGCGTGTAGAAGTCCCGGGTTCGATTCCCGGCCAGGACACACAGGAGAAGCGCCCATTTGCTTCTCCACCCCTCCCCCTCTCCTTCCTCTCTGTCTCTCTCTTCCCCTCCTGCAGCCGAGGCTCCACTGGAGCAAAGATGGCCGGGGCGCTGGGGATGGCTCCTTGGCCTCTGCCCCAGGCGCTAGAGTGGCTCTGGTCGCGGCAGAGCATCGCCCCCTGGTGAGCAGAGCGTCGCCCCCTGGTGGGCGTGCCGGGTGGGTGCCGGGTGGATCCCAGTCGGGCGCATGCAGGAGTCTGTCTGACTGTCTCTCCCGGTTTCTAGCTTCAGAAAAATACAAAAAAAAAAAAAAGTACAAATTTATAGTTACAGAATAGTTATGGTATGTAAAGTACAGCACAGAAAATATAGTCAATAATACTGCGATAACTGTGTATGGTGTCAGATGGGTATTAGATTTATTGTAATGATCACTTTGTAAGTTATATAAATGTTTAATCACTCTAAGTTGTACATTAACTGTAACTGAAAAATAAAAATGCAGTGTGTGTGTGTGTGTATGTGTGTGTGTATGATGATAAATGGCTTTGCCTTTTAACTTTGGGAAAAAAACAGTGAAAGACTGGTAAATACAAAAAGGTATCTTTTGGCCCTGGCAGGTTTGCTCAGTGGATAGAGCATTGGCTCAGTGTACTGACGTCCTGGGCTCAATTCCCTGTCTGGCACACAAGAGAAGCAACCATCTGCTTCTCTCCCCCACCCTTTCCCTCTTCTCTATCTCTTCCCCTCTTGCAGCGAGTAGCTTGATTGGTTCAAGCATCAGCCCAGGGTGCTGAGGATAGCTTGGCTAGTCTGAGTGTTGGTCTCAGGCACTGGGGATAGCTCGGTTGATTCAAGCATGGGCCCCAGACAGGGTTGCTGGATGGATCCCGGTTGGGGCTTATGTCTGTCTCTCTATTTTCCCTCCTCTCAAAAAGAAAAAAAAAAGGGTATCTTTTCTGAATATACACAATTACCTATTATAATTAACTAAACTGTTATTCTTTGAGTTTTCTTAATGTAAATCTTGCATATAATTAGTATTTTTAAACCTTTAATGTATTGTATAATATTAATTCATTTTGCACAAAGTTAATTTGTGCAAATTAATTAATTTTCTTTTAGTCTGAGTTGTCTAGAAAGCAAAGCCTGAGGCAGGAATACCTGGTGTGTGATGATTGTGATACTGTGATATATAATAAGAGATATATATATTTTGGTCTTAATCCCTGGCTCCTGGCCAGAGCTCTTAAAACCTTTGTAATTTCCTAATAGATAAAGTTAGTAGGAGTATCTTTTATTACAATATTTTGTCTTTGACTCCAGTTCCTGACACAAAGCTTTAAAATGTGTTGGGAATTTCCTGGGTGATAGGAGAATCATTTGTTTTAGTGAGGTGACTGTTGGTGGGCTCCTGGATAGCTTCAGGATGGGTGTTAGTCACCAGGAACACTAAGCCATGGTTAGGAGCTTGGAATTTTCAGCCCAATTCTCCATCCTCTGGGCAACAGAGAGGGTTGAAAGATTGAGTTAGTAATCAATTATGCTTATGTGAGGAAGTATCCATAGAACTCCCTAAAACTATGGAGTTCGGAGAGCTTCTTGGTTGGTAAACACATCCACACGCTGGAAGGATGGCACATCCCAACCCCCAGGAATAGAAACCCCTGCTCTCAGGACCCACCCAGACTTCGCCCTATGTGTCTCTTCCTCTGGCTGTTACTCCGTATCCTTCATCATAGTTCTTATTATCTCATAGACCAGTAAATGTAAGCATTTCCCTGATTTCTGTGAGCTGTTCTAGCAAACTATTGAACTTGAGAATAGAGGTCATGAAACTCTGAATTATTGCTAATTGGTCAGAAGTACAGGTGACAACCTGGAACTGTCAATTGGCTACAGAAGGGGATAGTCGTATGGGTCTGAGCCCTTAGATTGTAGTGTCTGACAATAACTTGAGGTCAATAGTTTCAGAAATGAGCCAATTTATAGGTGTCCACTGAGAATTGGAGACATATTTAATCTGTAGGGAAAATTCCACACACGTAGTCTCCAGAAGAGTGAATGTGGCGGTCGTAGAGAGTCAAACAACAGTGGTGGAAACTGAAGTTTTTCTTACGAGTACAATCCCACGCCAGCAAGAGTAAGGGAAAAACAAAGTGAGACTGGAAAAGAAGGTCGGTGTGCAAAGTGAAAGACCGCGCTGGCAGATCCGTGCTGGCCAGTGCTCTTCCTGAGGGCAAGCAGCAGACCCCCCACTGACTGTATGGAGAAACCACGCCTGGGGTAAGGAGGACGGGCATGGACCGCATCTGCCCACTTACCTCCTGACTCTTGCTTTCCATCAGTCAAAGGTGGACCCACAGGCAATTTGCTTCCCAGCCCTTCCAGGTTGTCACGGTCAGCCCCTTTGGCATCCTCTTGGAAAGCCAGATTTCACACCCTACGTGCAGCATTTCATTCAAGCCCAGAAGAAACAGGAGAAGCTACACAGCCCAGCCTTTCCAGGGATTGGTCAGCACCAGGCACTAGAACCACTTGGACTCTGCAGCTGAGCCTGAGGCAGAGCTGGCGGCTGAGGGCCCAGGAGACAGTGCATAGTAACTCTGAGGAAACACTCAGGCTGTTTGGATGCACTTTCTCTGACTCTGTAAACCTCTATCCCTTTCCACCTTTAGTAAACTTTTAGCATTTAGCCTATACTTTTTTTTTTTAAATAATTTTATTTTTTTAATGGTGCGACATCAATAAATCAGGATAGATATATTCAAAGATAACAAGTCCAGGTTATCTTGTCGTTCAATTATGTTGCATACCCATCACCCAAAGTCAGATTGTCCTCTGTCACCTTCTATCTAGTTTTCTTTGTGCCCCTCCCCCTCCCCCTTTCCCTCTCCCTTTCCCCCCTCCCCCCGTAACCACCACACTCTTATCAATGTCTCTTAGTTTCACTTTTATGTCCCACCTACGTATGGAATAATGCAGTTCCTGTTTTTTTCTGATTTACTTATTTCACTTCGTATAATGTTATCAAGATCCCACCATTTTGCTGTAAATGATCCCATGTCATCATTTCTTATTAGCCTATACTTTTTATGGCACAGATGTCTACTGTCTACCATAGGCACATCTCCTCTCTTTCTTAGACTCAAAGGAAGATGACATTTCCTGCCTTGTTGTTGTCAGGTGGGGTCAGATGACTTGTTCTGGCTAATGGTCACGAGATGAAGTGCCTGGTGTGCTTCCAGGCCAGAGCATGTAAGAGCACGTGTGAGTTACCACATTCTTTTTCTGCTGCAGCAAACATGGAAGCCATGCTGGAATGGTGGAGCCACAAGAGGGAGGTAGACTAACTCCCTGAGACAGCATGGGTAGAAAAGAGCTGTATTTATATGTTATTAGTCAGACTTAGCTGATAAGCAACAGAAATCATCTCTAGCTAACTGAGGCAAAATACAAAGGGAGGCTGGAGAGGCAGATTCAGAAAGTAGGTGGGAAGCAGAGACTCAGCAGTAAGAACCAGTCAAGTTCAGGCCACAGGAACTCTCTGGCTAAGATGCTTCTGCTGGCCACACCACCCCTGCCTTGATAGACACCACTGCTGCTGGACTCTTTTTGCTGCCATACATAATTTCTAAATGACCCCTGTGTCTTTGTATCACTGCTTTCAGGATTAAAGCACCAAGGGAAGAAATTATCTCTTGCATGTCCATATCCTACCCACAAGAGGGATCAGAAAAGGGACATCTGCTCTGTTCTCTTTCCATCCCACCAATACCACACACAGGGACATTCCTGCAAGTAGGAAGGACCTTGAACTGAGTAGCACAAAAACCCCAAATATCCTACAATTGTCCACTGCAGTCATGTGCTACTTTATTTGTGCTAAAATGTCTGGCTACAATGCTTTCTTGTAATAGTCAGTGAAGAAATGTTTGTGATTGATGGACAGGTGAGTAGTTTACCTATAATCGGAGATAAATAGGAAGCTATAGAATTCAGCACCTAAATACTGAGTCAATATCAGATGATCACAAAACAGGATTTAAAAGGGAAATGAGGCCTGACCTGTGGTGGCGCAGTGGATAAAGCATTGACCTGGAACGCTGAGGTCACCGAATAAAAACCCCAGGCTTGCCTGGTCAAGGCACATATAGGAGTTGATGCTTCCTGCTCCTCCCCCTTCTCTCTCTCTCTCTCTCTCCCCCCCCTCTCTCTCCCCCCTCTCTAAAATGAATTTTTTTTTTCTTTTTTTTTTTTTTTATTAATAATTTTATTTTTTTAATGGGGTGACATCAATAAATCAGGATACATATATACAAAGATAACAAGTCCAGGTTATCTTGTCGTTCAATTATGTTGCATACCCACCACCCAAAGTCAGATTGTCCTCTGTCACCTTCTATCTTGTTTTCTTTGTGCCCCTCCCCACCCCCTTTCCCTCTCCCATTCCCCCCTCCCCCCCGTAACCACCACACTCTTATCAATGTCTCTTAGTTTCACTATTATGTCCCACCTACGTATGGAATAATACAGTTCCTGGTTTTTTCTGATTTACTTATTTCCCTTCGTATCATGTCATCAAGATCCCACCATTTTGCTGTAAATGTTCCGATGTCATCATTTCTTATGGCTGAGTAGTATTCCATAGTGCATATGTGCCACATCTTCTTTTTTTTTTTTTTTTTTTTCATTTTTCTGAAGCTGGAAACAGGGAGAGACAGTCAGACAGACTCCCGCATGCGCCCGACCGGGATCCACCCGGCACGCCCACCAGGGGCGGTGCTCTGCCCCTCAGGGGGCGATGCTCTGCCCATCCTGGGCGTCGCCATATTGCGACCAGAGCCACTCTAGCACCTGAGGCAGAGGCCACAGAGCCATGCCCAACGCCCGGGCCATCTTTGCTCCAATGGAGCCTTGGCTGCGGGAGGGGAAGAGAGAAACAGAGAGGAAAGCGCGGCGGACGGGTGGAGAAGCAAATGGGCGCTTCTCCTATGTGCCCTGGCCGGGAATCGAACCCGGGTCCTCCGCACGCTAGGCCGACGCTCTACCGCTGAGCCAACCGGCCAGGGCCTGCCACATCTTCTTTATCCAGTCATCTATTAATGGGATTTTTGGTTGTTTCCATGTCCTGGCCACTGTGAACAATGCTGCAATAAACATGGGGCTGCATGTGTCTTTACGTATCAATGTTTCTGAGTTTTGGGGGTATATACCCAGTAGAGGGATTGCTGGGTCATAAGGTAGTTCTATTTTCAGTTTTTTGAGGAACCACCATACTTTCTTCCATAATGGTTGTACTACTTTACATTCCCACCAACAGTGTATGAGGGTTCCTTTTTCTCCACAGCCTCTCCAACATTTGCTATTACCTGTCTTGCTAATAATAGCTAATCTAACAGGTGTGAGGTGGTATCTCATTGCCATTTTGATTTGCATTTCTCTAATAGCTAAAGAAGATGAGCATCTTTTCATATATCTGTTGGCCATTTGTATTTCTTCCTGGGAGAAGTGTCTATTCATATCCTCTTCCCATTTATTAATTGGATTGTTTGTTTGTTTGTTGTTGAGATTTATGAGTTCTTTGTATATTTTGGATATTAGGCCCTTATCTGAGCTGTTGTTTGAAAATATCATTTCCCATTTAGTTGGCTTTCTGTTTATTTTGTTATCAGTTTCTCTTGCTGAGCAAAAACTTCTTAGTCTGATATAGTCCCATTCATTAATTTTTGCCTTCACTTCTCTTGCCTGTGGAGTCAAATTCATAAAATGCTCCTTAAAACCCAGGTCCATGAGTTTAGTACCTATGTCTTCTTCTATGTACTTAATTGTTTCAGGTCTTATGTTTAGATCTTTGATCCATTTTGAGTTAATTTTAGTACAGGGGGAGAGACTGTAGTCCAGTTTCATTCTTTTGCATGTGGCTTTCCAGTTTTCCCAGCACCATTTATTGAAGAGGCTTTCTTTTCTCCATTGTGTGTTGTTGGCCCCTTTATCAAAAATTATTTGACTATATATATGTGGTTTTATTTCTGGACTTTCTATTCTGTTCCATTGGTCTGACTGTCTATTTTTCTGCCAATACCATGCTGTTTTGATTGTCGTGGCCCTATAATATAGTTTGAAGTCAGGTATTGTAATGCCCCCAGCTTCATTCTTTTTCTTTAGGATTGCTTTGGCTATTCGGGGTTTTTTATAGTTCCATATAAATCTGATGATTTTTTGCTCTATTTCTTTAAAAAACGTCATTGGAAGTTTGATGGGAATTGCATTAAATTTGTATATTGCTTTGGGTAATATAGCCATCTTGATTATATTTATTCTTCCTAGCCAAGAACAAGGTATATTCTTCCATCTCATTATATCTTTTTCAATTTCCCTTAACAATGGTTTATAGTTTTCATTATATAAGTCCTTTACATTCTTTATTATGTTTATTCCTAAGTATTTTATTTTTTTTGTTGCAATCGTGAAGGGGATTATTCTTTTGAGTTCCTTCTCAGTTGTTTCATTGTTGGCATATAGAAAGGCTATTGACTTCTGTATGTTAATTTTGTATCCTGCGACCTTACTGTATTGGCTTATTGTTTCTAGTAGTCTTTTTCTGGATTCTTTGGGGTTTTCGATGTATAGGATCATATCATCTACAAAAAGTGATACCTTTACTTCTTCTTTTCCGATATGGATGCCTTTTATTTCTTTGTCTTGTCTGATTGCTCTGGCTAGAACCTCTAGTACCACATTAAATAAGAGTGGAGAGAGTGGACAACCCTGTCTTGTTCCTGATTTAAGGGGGAAAGCCTTCAGTTTAGTGCCATTTAATATGATGTTAGCTGATGGTTTATCATATATGGCCTTTATCATGTTGAGATATTTTCCTTCTATACCCATTTTGTTGAGAGTCTTAAACATAAAGTTGTGTTTATTTTATCAAAAGCCTTTTCTGCATCTATTGATAAGATCATGTGGTTTTTGTTCTTTGTTTTGTTGATATGGTGTATTACGTTAACCGTTTTACGTATGTTGAACCATCCTTGAGATTCTGGGATGAATCCCACTTGATCATGATGTATTATTTTTTTAATATGTTGTTGTATTCGATTTGCTAGTATTTTGTTTAGTATTTTAGCATCTGTATTCATTAGAGATATTGGTCTATAGTTTTCTTTTTTTGTGCCATCCTTGCCTGGTTTTGGTATGAGGGTTATGTTGGCCTCATAAAATGTGTTTGGAAGTATTGCTTCTTCTTCAATTTTTTGGAAGACTTTGAGTAGAATAGGAACCAAGTCTTCTTTGAATGTTTGATAAAATTCGCTGGTATAGCCGTCAGGGCCTGGACTTTTATTTTTGGGGAGGTTTTTAATGGTTTTTTCTATTTCTTCTCTACTGATAGGTCTGTTTAGGCTTTCTGCTTCTTCTTGACTCAGTCTAGGAAGGTTGTATTGTTCTAGGAATTTATCCATTTCTTCTAGGTTGTTGAATTTAGTGGCATAAAGTTTTTCATAGTATTCTACAATAATTCTTTGTATATCTACGGTGTCCATGGTGATTTCTCCTCTTTCATTTTGGATTTTGTTTATATGAGTTCTTTCTCTTTTTTCCTTGGTAAGTCTTGCCAAGGGCTTGTCAATTTTGTTGATCTTTTCAAAGAACCAGCTCCTTGTTCTATTAATTTTTTCTATAGTTTTTCTGTTCTCTAATTCATTTATTTCTGCTCTGATTTTTATTATCTCCTTTCTTCGGCTGGTTTTGGGTTGTCTTTGTTCTTCTTTTTCTAGTTCCTTAAGGTGGGAAGTTAAGTGGTTCACTTAGGCTCTCTCTTGTTTGTTCATATATGCCTGAAGTGATATGAACTTCCCTCTTATCACTGCTTTTGCTGCATCCCATAGATTCTGATATGTCGTATTGTTATTTTCATAAGTCTGTATATATCTTTTGATCTCTGCACTTATTTCTTCTTTGACCCATTCATTTTTTAAAAGTATGTTGTTTAGTTTCCACATTTTTGTGGGATTTTTTTCCTCTTTTTTGCAGTTGAATTCTAGTTTCAAGGCTTTATGATCAGAAAATATGCTTGGTACAACTTCAATTTTTCTGAATTTGCTGATGTTGTTTTTGTGGCCCAACATATGGTCAATTCTTGAGAATAATCCATGTACACTGGAGAAAAATGTATACTCAGTCACTTTGGGATGAAATGTCCTGTAGATGTCTATCATATCCAGGTGCTCTAGTGTTTTGTTTAAGGCCACTATGTCTTTGTTGATTCTCTGTTTGGATGACCGATCTAAAGCTGTCAGCAGTGTATTGAGGTCTCCAAGTATGATTGTGTTTTTGTCAGTTTTTGTTTTAAGATCAATAAGTAGCTGTCTTATATATTTTGGTGCTCCTTGGTTTGGTGCATATATATTAAGAATTGTTATGTCTTCTTGATTCAGTGTCCCCTTAGCCATTATGAAATGGCCATTTTTGTCTCTGAGTACTTTTCCTGTCTTGTAGTCAGCATTATCCTATATGAGTATTGCTACACCTGCTTTTTTTTGGATGTTATTTGCTCAGAGTATTGTTTTCCAGCCTTTCACTTTGAATTTGTTTTTATCCTTGTTACTTAGATGAGTTTCCTGTAGGCAGCATACAGTTGGATTTTCTTTTTTAATCCATTCTGCTACTCTGTGTCTTTTTATTGGTGAGTTTAATCCGTTTACATTTAGTGTAATTATTGATACTTGTGAGTTCCCTATTGCCATTTTATATCTTGCTTTCTGTTAGTTTTGTGTCTTGTTTGATCCTTCTCTTTCGTTTTTCTATCTTTTGTTTTTATTTAGTTGTATTCCATACATCTTTCCTCTGTTGCTATCTCTTTTATCTCATGTGCTTCTGTGGTGGTTTTTTCAATGGTGGTTACCTTTGAGTAATGAAAAGGGTCCCTACCCTGTTCATTGTAGCGAACTATTTTGTGAGTACTTTTCCACTCCATCGTCCTTTGCTACTGTTAATCTCCATCTTCTCTCCCTCTTTCTTTTTGTTGTTGTCACAGTTTAAATTTGGTTTTATTGTGTTCTTCTTGGAGCTTTTACTTGTGGCTCTGTTTTTTTTTTGTTCTTTGTATCTGATTGGAGAACCCCCTTTTGTAATTCCTGGAGTGGGGGTTTTCTGATGATAAATTCCCTCATCTTTTCTGTATCTGTGAATGTTTTTATTTCTCCTTCATATTTGAAGGATAGCTTTGATGGGTATAGTATTCGTGGCTGAAAGTTCCTCTCTTTCAGGACTTTAAATATTGGGGTCCACTCTCTTCTAGCTTGTAGAGTTTCTGCTGAGAAATCTGATGCTAATCTAATGGGCCTTCCTTTATATGTTGTAGTCTTCTTTTCCCTGGCTGCCTTGAGAATTTTTTCTTTGCTGTTGGTTTGTGTCAATTTCATTATGATATGCCTTGGAGTAGGTTTGTTAGGGTTAAGAAAACTCGGAGTTCTGTTTGCTTCTTGAACTTGAGGCTTTAGTTCTTTCCACAGGCTTGGGAAGTTCTCATCTATTATTTGTTTGAGTATGTTCTCCATTCCATTTTCTCTCTCTTCTCCCTCTGATATACCTATTATTCTTATGTTATTCTTTTTGATGGAGTCAGATAATTCTTGTAGGGCTATCTCATTTTTTTTTAATTTTTGAGTCTCTTTCTTCTTCTCTCTGTTGTGCCTCAAGTTGCTTGTCTTCTATTTCACTAATCCTCTCTTCTATCTGACCTGTTCTATTAGCTAAGCTTGTTACTTCGTTTTTCAGCTTGTGAATTGAGTTTTTCATCTCTGTTTGATTTGTTTTTATAGTTTCAATTTCCTTGGACATATATTCTTTGTGTTCATTGAGTTGTTTTCTGAGCTCCCTAAATTGCCTTTCTGTGTTTTCTTGTATATCTCGGAGGATTTTTAGGATTTCTATCTTGAATTCTCTTGTCATTTAGCTCCAATGTTTCCAATATATTAAATTTTTTCTCCATAGATTTTTCTTCATCTAGCTGTGTTACCTCTCTTTCTTTTGTATCCATGATATTCGATTTTCTCTTCCTTAATGGCATCTGAGGGTGGTTTTGTTGATAGTATTAATGAGATTTAATAAAGAATAAAAAGTTAAAAAAAATAAAAAATTAATAAAAAAATAAAAAATCGAAGAGTTGTTTTTTTAAAAAAAAAATTAATAATGAAATAAAGAAAAATAAAATAAAATAAAAATTTTTAAAAAAGAAATTATTCCCCCCCTCCTTTTTTCCTCTCCTCTCCTCTCCCCTCTTTCTTGAGAAAATCTTGTGGTGAACTGTGAATTATAACAAACAATGCCTGTAATGGAGGGCCTGAATTGGGGAAAAGTAATAAAGGGGCAAAAAAAAAAAAAAAAAAAAAGAAAAAAGAAAAAAAGAAAAAAAAAGCGTATGGACCCACAAAAAGCAAATAAGGAAAAAATTTGGGTCAAGAATAAAATGATTTGCTTTTAGGTGTTGGTTGTCTAAGAGTTATGATGAGAGGAATAAGAGGAAAACGGAAAAATGGGGGGACAAATTAAAAAATTACTATTGTATTTAGTGGAACAAGAACTAGATAATATGGAGAGCCAGGGATGGGAGCACTGCTAGTGAGTTAAAAAGGTGAAGTAAAAACCCCCCAAAATGCCACAAACATAAGTTTGATAAGATAATTTGTTTGTTATTGAGGTTTGAATGAAAGGAGATGTAAAGGAGAAAGGAAGAAACTAATATAGAGGGAGAAAAGAAAGAGAGAGAGAGAAAAAAAGAGGGAACCACTAAAAGAAGAAAAAAGAGAGGAGAGAGAGAGAGAGAGAGAGAGTTAAGGGTTTTGGAGTGCAACCCTCATAGAGAGAAAGGAAGAGAAGAGAAAAGATAATGGGAGATGTAACACTTATGGGTAGTGTAGTTCAAGGAGAGGAGAGAGTAAGACCGGCAGAGAGTTAATCGGCCAAATTGGAGGAGGAAAAAAAGTATCAAGAATGAAGATAAGAGAAACAAACGAACAAATATAATAAAATGGGATAGGTTATAAAGTCTGCAGATTATTCTTGATTTTGAGAGGTTATCTTCTTGCTTTTTCTTTTCTCTCCCTCTTCCTGGCCAGTGACTCTGTACCCCGGGTTCTGCCCCTTTGGCACGCTCAGGTAGAGGTTTGCAGTTGATAAGTCTCTATGGCAATGTCATGTATTGTGCTTTAGTCTCGTTGGCAGTTGAGGCTCATTAGCATTTATAGGCTCTGACAGTGAGAGAGTCCGTGTTCCTGGAGCCTTTCTCCTAGTCTTTCCTTCCTCAATTAGTAGCCTGATAATCCAGCTATGGGATGCTGCTACCTCTGCCTGGATAGTAAGAGGCTTAAAGAGCTGGCAACTCCCCACTCTATTTCCACTCAGCACAGGGCTCTGGGTAAGGCTCAGTCAGTCAGAGCTGCTAGCATAATCAGGCGGGCTTTCCGCCCACTCAAAGACCTCTGGCTCTGCCACTCTGTCCGGTAACACAGGCGGGCGCCCACTTCCGGGGTGCTTGGAGGAAACTCTCACTCATTGTCTGCGCGCGCAGACCAGGATATCCGGCCAGCAGTCTCACGCTCTCAGTGAAACCCCCAACCGCAGGGAAAAGTTGCAGCGTTGGAATTGAGTCTCGCTCCGTCCTCGTGCGCGGCTTTTGCAAGGCGTTGGGGTGGCCCGAGATTCCGCTTTGGCCCACACAAAGGCCCCTGACTCTGCCCCTCTGTGCGATAACACAGGCGCGCACTGCCGAGGCACTCGGAGGAATCTCTCATTCACTATCTGCGTGCGCAGACCAGGATATGAGGCCGGCCGCGTTTCCCTCTGAGTGAAACCCCCTCCAGCACGGAAAATCTCCACCGTTGGAATTAGTTCTCACTCTCTCCCGTGCGTGGCTTTCCCAGGGCACTGGGGCTGCCCAGAGACTCTGCCCTCGGCCCACAGAAAGGCCTCTGACCCTGCCTCTCCGTGGGGCAACACGGGCACCACTCCCGGGGCTTAGGAAGAAATCTCTCGCCCACTAACTGAGCGCACGCCGACCAGGAGACCGGGTAAAATGGCCGCCCCGCTTGTCTTTCTTTGTTTGGGTTTGGCGCGAGTGTTAGCTTGTATTGCCCGGATTGCCACAGGATCAGTTTTTCCTTGGCTTGGATCTCCGTGCCACAGCCTGGTTCGGCCGTTTGTGCCGCGGCCTGGATGTATTCACCCCCTTTGCCCGCCTCAGTTTCTATATTCACAGTTACCAGAGAAAGCCGCCCTGTTCAGGTTAGTGAGGAAGGCGGAGCATTTCTTACTCCCTATTTCCTTCGGGGTTTGGTTATATATTTAGCCAATTTTTCACTCGACCATACCTTTGGGTGTATTGCAAAGCATCTGGAGGCTCCAAGGATAGGTTTTTCTGTTTCTGGTTGAAGATCTTGTTGAGTTTTGGGGGAGATTTATCGGTATCGCTTCCTACCCCGCCATTACTCTGACGTCATCTCCTCTAAAATGAATTTTAAAAAGGTAATGAGCCCTGGCTGGTTGGCTCAGCAGTAGAGTGTCAGCCTGGCATGTGGAAGTCCCATTCGATTCCCAGCCAGGGCGCACGGCAGAAGTGACCATCTTCTTCTCCACCCTTCACCCTCTCCTTCCTCTCTGTCTCTCTCTCTTCCCCTCCTGCAGCCAAGGCTCCACTGGAGCAAAGTTGGCCCAGGCTCTAAGGATGGCTCCATGGCCTCCACCTCAGGCACTAGAATGGCTCAGATTGCAGCGGAGCAATGTCCCAGAGGGGCTGAGCATCACCCCCTAGTGGGCATGCCAGGTAGATCCCGATCAGGTGCATGCAGGAATCTGTCTGCCTCCCCCCTTCTCATTTCAGAAAAATTAAGGTGACCAATCATCCTTCTTTAGGGAGGACAGTCCTTCTTTGTAAGCTCCATCCTCCCTCGAAAAGTGTGCTCCTGCATGTCCTCCTTTTTGATAATGGAAGACTAATCTATAAATGTCCGTATTCATCCACGCAGAGTCGATCCATTCTGTGTGATGTCATATATTTGTATCTAAATGATTACTTTTTTCTTACAATTATTATTATTAAAAATTAATAGGGCCCTGGCCGGTTGGCTCAGCAGTAGAGTGTCGGCCTAGCGTGCGGAGGACCCGGGTTCGATTCCCGGCCAGGGCACATAGGAGAAGCGCCCATTTGCTTCTCCACCCCTCCGCCGCACCTTCCTCTCTGTCTCTCTCTTCCCCTCCTGCAGCCAAGGCTCCATTGGAGCAAAGATGGCCCGGGCGCTGGGGATGGCTCTGTGGCCTCTGCCTCAGGTGCTAGAGTGGCTCTGGTCGCAATATGGCGATGCCCAGGATGGACAGAGCATCGCCCCCTGGGGGGCAGAGCACCGCCCCTGGTGGGCGAGCCGGGTGGATCCCGGTCGGGCGCATGCAGGAGTCTGTCTGACTGTCTCTCCCTGTTTCCAGCTTCAGAAAAATGAAGAAAAAGAAAAAAAAAATTAATAGGCATGTAAGCATAATTACAATATAAATAAAATATTGCAAATGTTTTTATTATATATTTATCATATTATAGTGTATTATTGTTGCAATGAATAAAATGTTTCTTTTACTTACAATATTGTTTTCTTCAATTTATTTTTGTCCTTCTTTTCATTGTAAAAATGTTGGTCACCTTAGAAAAATACAAAAAAAGGGGGGAGGGGTGAAACTTGGGAAAAGAAAATTCTAAATTAATGGGGCCACTTCACATAGTTATTATTGTCTTTCCTTCTAGGCAGAGCTTTGTCATTTGTTTTTCTATGTGAGCCTAGATATCCCCTTGCATTTTCCTTCTGAAGCCCCATTTACTGGGAGAATTTTTCTCTCCACTTCTTTGTTGAAATAAACACATGATCCCAATTATCACCTCAGTTCAAGCACCTTTAGTTTATTTGCCTTAGGTGACTGTTTCCCATTCTCGGCAGAAAGTTTGAGATGAAACTAAAAAAGGACCCATATCTTTTCTCGTTTGGGGCTCTCTCCATCCTACAGGATGTCATTATCTATATCAAGAAACCTACCCTGAGGAAATGAAGAAATTCTAGATGTACAGATAATAGGTTATTAGAAAGTTGTTGGAGTGACGTCAGAGAAATGGCACCGTGAGGAGCGCTCCCAATACCTCTCCCCAAAATTTCAACAAGTTCTACAACCAGAGACAAAAAATCAGTCCCTGGAGCGTCTGTAAGTCCCACACACTGAACAGAAAGATACAATTGGGTGAAAAGGAAGCTAAATATACAATCAACCCTGAAGGAAATAAGACGGAGAACGGAACACTCCGCCTTCCTCACTGACCTGAGCAAGGGCTGCTTTCACTTGGAACTGAGAGAGAGTGGGGGCTGGGGGCATGGAAGGAGCTGGGCTGGGGCACAGATGTTCAAGCCGAGGAAAGAGTGTGCCTGCTGTGACTCAGTCCATGTGAGCTAACGCTGACGCTGGACCGGCAAAGGCGGGCCAGCGGTGGCCTCCATTACCCCCCCTCCCCATACTCTGGTCTGCAAGCGCAGACAGTGTGCAAGAGGTTCCTCCTAGCACCCCGGGCATGGGCGCCCGGGTTCCCGGACACAGGGGCAGGGGCAGAGGCTTCTGTGTGGGCTGTGACCAGAGTCTCAGTGTGGTCCCTGTTCCTCCAACAACAGCGCACAGGGAGTGCAAAACGAACTTCCCTACGCCCAGACTTCTTCAGGCAGGCGGGCCCCAGCCAGCCATTCAGGCTAACATCTCGGGGAAGAAAAAATACAGAAGCACTAGGGGGAGGGGTGCGCAGGCAGCTTGAAGACAGTCTCTGGAGCAGATCCCCGGATCCAATCACTGAAATTAGCTTAACCCACAGTTTGCTCACCGCCCAAGTGGTTTATGCAGCTCTGGCTGACAAGATCTCTCTCAGCTCAGCGATCTAAGACAACAGACGTGATATTTTTTAGTGCCTCTTGCTCTGCACGTAGGGGCAGGGGCAACTTCCTGTCAGCCAATACAGGGTGAAAAACACATTCCTATGGAACAAACCTCAGAGAACACAGGCTAAGCTATAGGCTTTTTAATAAGGAAGAAGCCTTCAGAGAGCAATCCCATAGAACGCTAAGGCAAATTTAACTAGATATACCTGGGGAACCTTAGAAAGGAGCCTGAACAGAAGTCAACTTGCCCCCCTACCTGCTTAAGCTGGTGGCTCTGATTAGCAGAGCTTTCATACTCAGGGCTGTGTGCTAAAAAGAGGGACTTGGCAGCTTTTAAGATCTCCTGTTCTGCAGGCAGTGACTAGGGCATTTTCTTCCCAGCCAATACAGGTTACAAAGTGCAAAAAGCCTGGGGAGAGTGGTCCCACAGAGTGCTGAGGCCTACTGGACACGCCTCCAGGCTCATAAAAAGGCACCTTGAGAGCAACTGCCTCCCAGCCCTGCCTGATTATGCTGGTGGCTCTGACTGACAGAGCCTTACCCAGACAGAGCCCTGAGCTGAGTGGGGATACAGTGGGGATTTGCCAGCTCTTTGAGCCTCTTACTCTCCAGGCAGAGGCAGCAGCAACCTCATAGCTAGATCATCAGGCTAAGTCAGGAAGGAGAGAGTAGGAGAGAGGCTCCAGGAAAACGGACTCTCCCATTGTTGAAGCCTGCAAATACTAACAAGCCCCAACTACCAACGAGACTGAGCCTAGTATATGACATCACCATAGCGACACATCAACTGGAAATCTCTACCTAAGCGTGACACAGGGGCAGAGCCTGGGGTACAGTGCCACCAACCAGGAAGAGGGAGAGGGAAAAAAAGGAAGAAAATAACCTCTCAAAATCAAGAATAATCCAGTCTTTATAACTTTATCCACTTTTTTTTGTTTCTTTCATCTTCTTATCTTTATTATTTTTTTTCTTCCACCTTGGTCCTTTTATCCTCTGCTCATCTTATTCTTTTCTCTTTATTGTGAACTACATTACCCATAAGTGTTACATTTCCCATTTTTTCTTTTCTTTTTTCTTCCTCTCTATGAGGGTTACACTCCAAAACCCTTAACTCTCTCCTTTTATTCCTTTCTCTTTTTTCTCCCTCTCTCTTAGTTTTTTCTTATCTCTTTTACTTTTCCTCTCATTCGATCCTCATTCATGAACAAATTATTTTATTTTGGATTCAATTTTTTTTGTGTGGCATTTTGTGTGCTTTTTACTTTGTTGTTGAACTCATTAGCATTTTCCCCAACCCTGGCTCTCCATTCTATGTAGTTTTTGTTACACTTAATACAATAGTGTTTTTCTTTTTCTTGTTTTCTTCTTATCTCTCACACTATATCTCTCATTCAACCATCATTTAGAAGCAAATTATTATTCTTGATCCAAATTTTTTCCTTTTTTGCATTTTGTGTGTCCATACCTCCTTTTTTGCCCCTTTATTGCTTCTCCTCAACTCAGGCCATCTGTTACAGGTAGTTTTTGTTCCATTTAGCACAATATAATTCCCAGTTTTTACAGTATTTTCTCAAAGAAGGAGGGGGAAAAAAGAAATAATAATAATATTTGTTTAATTAATTTTTTATTGTCTATCTTTTTTTACTTTTTATTCTTTATTAATTTTTATTAGTGTTATTAACAAAACCACCTCAGATGCCATTAAGGAAAAGGAAATCGAATATCATGGATACAAAGGACAGAGATGTAGCACAGATAGATGAGGAAAAATCTATAGAAACTATTTTTATAGATTGGAAACCTTGGAGTTAAATGACAGAGAATTTAAAATAGAAATCCTAAAAATACTCAGAGATATACAAGAAAACAAAGAAAGGCAATTTAGGGAGCTCAAAAAACAACTCAACAAACACAAAATATATTACCAAGGAAATTGAAACTATGAAAACAAATAAAACAAAGATGAAAAACTCAATTCATGAGCTGAAAAACAAGGTAACAAGCTTAGTTAATAGAACAGGCAAGATAGAAGAGAGGATTAGTGACATAGAAGACAGGCAACTTGAGGCACAACAGAGAGAAGAAGAGAGACACTCAAGAATTTTAAAAAATGAGAAAGCCCTACAGGAATTGTCTGACTCCATCAAAAAGAGTAACATAAGAATAATAGGTATATCAGAAGGAAAAGAGAGAGAAAATGGAATGGAGAACATATTCAAACAAATAATAGACGAGAACTTCCCAAGCCTGTGGAAAGAACTAAAGCCTCAAATTCAGGAAGCAAACAGAACACCGAGTTATCTTAACCCCAACAAACCTACTCCAAGGCACATCATAATGAAATTGGCATAAACCAACGATAAAGAAAAAATTCTCAAAGCAGCCAGGGAAAGAAAAATGCAACATATAAAGGAAGGCTTATTAGATTATCATTGGATTTCTCAGCAGAAACTCTACAAGCTAGAAGAGAGTGGACCCCAATATTTAAAGTTCTGAAAGAGAGGAACTTCCAGCCAAGAATACTATACCCATCAAAGCTATTCTTCAAATATGAAGGAGAAATAAAAACATTCACAGATACAGAAAAGATGAGGGAATTTATTATCAGAAAACCCCTAAAGGGGGTTTTCCCCACAGATACAAAGAACAAAACAAAACAAAACCACAAGTAAAAGCTCCACCAAGAACACAATAAAACCAAATTTAAACTATGACAACAAAAACAATGAAGGGGAGAGGACGAAGATTAACAGTAGCAAAGGACAATGGAGTGCAGAAGCACTCATTAGATAGTGTACTACACCCTGGCCGGTTGCCTCGGTGGTAGAGTGTCGGCCTGGCGTGCAGAAGTCCCAGGTTCGATTCTCGGCCAGGGCACACAGGAGAAGCGCCCATATGCTTCTTCACCCCTCCCCCTCTCCTTCCTCTCTGTCTCTCTCTTCCCCTCCTGCAGCCAAGGCTCCATTGGAGCAAGGATGGCCCGGGTGCTGGGGATGGCTCCTTGGCCTCTGCCCCAGGTGCTAGAGTGGCTCTGGTCACAGCAGAGCGATGCCCCAGCGGGGCAGAACATCGCCCCCTGGTGGGCGTGCCGGGTGGATCCCGGTCGGGCGCATGTGGGAGTCTGTCTGACTGTCTCTCCCATTTCTAGCTTCACAAAAATACAAAAAAAAAAGATAGTGTACTACAATGAATATGGTAGGTACCCTTTTCATTAGTTAATGGTAACCACCCCTGAAAAAACCACCACCACAGAAGCACACAACTTGAAAAAGGAAGTAATAGAGGAAAGAAGTATGGATTACAACCAAACAAAAAACAAATGATAAAAAAACAAAAGAGAAGAATCAAACAAGACACAAAACTAACAGAAAGCAATATATAAAATGGCAATAGGAAACCCTCAAGTGTCAATAATTACACTAAATGTAAATGAATTGAACTCACCAATAAAAAGATACAGAATAGCAGAATGGATTAAAAAAGAAAATCCAACTGTATGCTGCCTACAAGAAACATATCTAAGCAACAAGGATAAAAACAAATTCAAAGTTAAAGGCTGGAAAACAATACTCCAAGCAAAAAACATCCAAAAAAAGGCAGATGTAGCAATACTCATATCTAACAATGCTGACTACAAGCAGCAAAAGTACTCAGAGACAAAAATGGTCATTTCATAATGATTAAGGGGACACTGAATCAAGAAGACATAACACGTCTTTTTTTTATTAATTTTACTGGGGTGATATCAATAAATCAGGGTACATATGTTCAAAGAAAACATGTCCAGGTTATCTTGTCAATCAATTATGTTGCATACCCATCACCAAAAGTCAGATTGTTCTTCGTCACCTACTATCCAGTTTTCTTTATGCCCTTCTCCCTCCCCCTTGCCCTCTCCCTCCCTCTCCCCCCTCCGTAACCACCACACCCTTGTCAATGTCTCTTAGTCTCGTTTTTATGTCCCACCTACGTAAGGAATAATGCAGTTCTTGGTTTTTTCTGATTTACTTATTTCACTCCGTATAATGTTATCAAGTTCCCACCATTTTGTTGTAAATGATCCGATGTCGTCATTTCTATGGCTGAGTAGTATTCCATAGTGAATATGCACCACATCTTCTTTATCCAGTCATCTATTGATGGGCTTTTTGGTTGTTTCCATGTCTTGGCCACTGTGAACAATGCTGCAATGAACATGGGGCTGCATGTGTCTTTACGTATCAATGTTTCTGAGTTTTGGGGGTATATACCCAGTAGAGGGATTGCTGGGTCATAAGGTAGTTCTATTTGCAGTTTTTTGAGGAACCACCATACTTTCTTCCATAATGGTTGTATTATTTTACATTCCCACCAACAGTGAATGAGGGTTCCTTTTTCTCCACAGCCTCTCCAACATTTGCTATTACCTGTCTTGTTAATAATAGCTAATCTAACAGGTGTGAGGTGGTATCTCATTGCAGTTTTGATTTGCATTTCTCTAATAACTAATGAAGATGAGCATCTTTTCATATATCTGTTGGCCATTTGTATTTCTTTCTGGGAGAAGCGTCTGTTCATGTCCTCTTCCCATTTTTTTATTGGATTGTTTGTTTGTTGTTGAGTTTTATGAGTTCTTTATATATTTTGGGTATTAGGCCCTTATCTGAGCTGTTGTTTGAAAATATCATTTCCCATTTAGTTGGCTGTCTGTTTATTTTGTTGTCAGTTTCTCTTTCTGAGCAAAAACTTCTTAGTCTGATGTTGTCCCATTCATTTATTTTTGCCTCACTTCCCTTGCCTTTGGAGTCAAATTCATAAAATTCTCTTTAAAACCAAGGTCCATGAGTTTAGAACCTATGTCTTCTTCTATGTACTTTATTATTTCAGGTCTCTATTTAGGTCTTGATCCATAACATGTCTTAATATATATGCACCAAACCAAGGAGCGCCAAAATATATAAGACAGCTATGGACTGACCTTAAAACAAAAACTGACAAAAATACAATCATACTTGGAGACCTCAATACACAGCTATGATGGATCTAGATCGTTCATCCAAACAGAAAATTAATAAAGAAATATTGGCCTTAAACGAAACACGAGAGCAACTGGATATGATAGACATCTACAGGACATTTCATCCCAAAGTGACAGAGTACACATTTTTCTCTAGTGTACATGGAACATTCTCAAGAATTGACCATATGTTGGGCCACAAAAATAACATCAGCAAATTCAGAAAAATTGAAATTGTACCAAGCATATTTTCTGATCATAAAGCCTTGAAACTAGAATTCAACTGCAAAAAGGAGGTAAACAAACCCACAAAGATGTGGAAATTAAACAACATACTCTTAAAAAATGAGTGGGCTAAAGAGAAATAAGCACAGAGATCAAAAGATACATACAGACAAATGAAAATGACAATACAACATCAGAATCTCTGGGATGCAGCAAAAGCAGGAATAAGAGGGAAGTTAATATCACTTCAGGCCCATATGAACAAACAAGAGAGTGACCAAGTAAACCACTTAACTTCACATCTTTTTTTTTTAATTTTTTTTTATTTATTCATTTTAGAGAGGAGAGGGAGAGACAGAGAGAGAGAAGGGGGGGAGGAGCTGGAAGCATCAACTCCCATATGTGCCTTGACCAGGCAAGCCCAGGGTTTTGAACCAGCAACCTCAGCATTTCCAGGTCGACGCTTTATCCACTGCACCACCACAGGTCAGGCAACTTCACATCTTAAGGAACTAGAAAAAGAAGAACAAAGACAACCCAAAACCAGCCAAAGAAAGGAAATAATAAAAATCAGAGCAGAAATAAATGAAATAGAGAACAGAAAAACTATAGAAAAAATAATAATAAAACAAGGAGCTGGTTCTTTGAAAAGATCAACAAAATTGACAAACCCTTGGCAAGACTCACCAATGAAAAAAGAGAAAGGACTCATATAAACAAAATCCAAAATGAAAGAGGAAAAATCACCACAGATATCATAAATATACAAAGAATTATTGTAGAATACTATGAAAAACTATATGCCACCAAATTCAACAATCTAGAAGAAATGGATAAATTTCTAGAACAATACAACCTTCCTAGACTGAGTCATGAAGAAGCAGAAAGCCTAAACAGACCAATAAGCAGGGAGGAAATAGAAAAAACTATTAAAAACCTCCCCAAAAATAAAAGTCCAGGCCCAAACAGCTATACTAGTGAATTCTATTAAACATTCAAAGGAGACTTGGTTTCTATTCTACTCAAAGTCTTCCAAAAAATTGAAGAAGAAGCAACACTTCCAAACACATTTTATGAGGCCAACATAACCCTCATACCGAAACCTGGCAAGGACTGCATAAAAAAAGAAAACTACAGACCAATATCTCTAATGAATACAGATGCTAAAATACTAAACAAATCGAATACAACAACATATTAAAAAATAATACATCATGATCAAGTGGGATTCATCCCAGAATCTCAAGGATGGTTCAACATACATAAAACAGTTAACGTAATACACCATATCAACAAAACAAAGAACAAAAACTACATGATTTTATCAATAGATGCAGAAAAGGCATTCGATAAAATACAACACAATTTTATGTTTAAAACAGTCAACAAAATGGATATAGAAGGAAAATATTTCAACATGATAAAGACCATTTATGATAAACGATCATCTTACATCATATTAAATGGCATAAAACTGAGGACTTTCCCCCTTAAATCAGGAACAAGACAGGGTTGTCCACTCTCTCCACTTTTATTTAACGTGGTGCTAGAAGTTCTAGCCAGAGCAATCAGACAAGATAAATAAATAAAAGGCATTCATATCGGAAAAGAAGAAGTAAAGGTTTCACTTTGTGCAGATGGTATGATCCTATACATCGAAAACCCGAAAGACTCCACAAAAAGATTACTAGAAACAATAAACCAATACAGTAAGGTCACAGGATACAAAATTAATATACAAAAGTCCATTGCCTTCCTATATGCCAACAACGAAACATTAGAAAACGAACTCAAAAAAATAATCCCCTTCACGATTGCAACAAAAAAAATAAAATACCTAGAAATAAACATAACAAAGAATGTAAAGGACCTATATAATGAAAACAACAAAGCATTGTTAAGGAAAATCAAAAAAGATATAATGAAATGGAAAAATATTCCTTGTTCTTGGATAGGAAGAATAAATATAATCAAAATGACTATATTACCCAAAGCAATATACAAATTTAATGCAATTCCCATCAAAATTCCAATGATATTTTTTAAAGAAATGGAACAAAAAATCATCAGATTTATATGGAACTATAAAAAACCCCAAATAGCCAAAGCAATCCTAAGGAAAAAGAACGAAGCTGGGGGCATTACAATATCTGACTTCAAATTATATTATAGAGCCACGACAATCAAAACAGCATGGTATTGGCAGAAAAATAGACACTCAGACCAATGGAACAGAATAGAAAGCCCAGAAATAAAGTCACATGTATATGGTCAAATAATTTTTGATAAAGGGGCCAACAACACACAATGGAGAAAAGAAAGCCTCTTCAACAAATGGTGCTGGGAAAACTGGAAAGCTACATGTAAAAGAATGAAAGCCGACTACAGCTTGTCCCCTTGTACTAAAATTAATTCAAAATGGATCAAAGACCTAAATATAAGACCTGAAACAATAAAGTACATAGAAGAAAACATAGGTACTAAACTCATGGACCTGGGTTTTAAAGAGCATTTTATGAATTTGACTCCAAAGGCAAGAGAAGTGAAGGCAAAGATAAATGAATGGGACCACATCAGACTAAGAAGTTTTTTCACAAAAAAGAAACTGTCAACAAAATAAACAGACAGCCAACTAAATGGGAGATGATATTTTCAAACAACAGCTCAGATAAGGGCCTAATATCCAAAATATGCAAAGAACTGATAAAACTCAACAACAAACAAACAATCCAATAAAAAAATGGGAAGAAGACATGAACCGACACTTCTCCCAGAAAGAAATACAAATGGCCAACAGATATATGAAAAGATGCTCATCTTCTTTATTTATTAGAGAAATGCAAATCAAAACTACAATGAGATACCACCTCACACCTGTTAGATTAGTTATTATTAACAAGACAGGTAATAGCAAATGTTGGAGAGGCTGTGCAGAAAAAGGAACCTTCATTCACTGTTGGTGGGACTGTAAAGTAGTACAACCATTATGGAAGAAAGTATGATGGTTCCTCATAAAATTAAAAATAGAACTACCATATGACCCAGCAATCCCTCTACTGGGAATATACCCCCAAAACTCAAAAACATGGATACATAAAGACACATGCAGCCCCATGTTCATTGCAGCATTGTTCACAGTGGCCAAGACATGGAAACAACCAAAAAGCCCTTCAGTAGATTACTGGACAGGATAAAGAAGATGTGGTACATATATACTATGAAATACTACTCAGCCATAAGAAATGATGACATCGGATCATTTATAACAAAATGGATGGATCTTGATAACATTATACAGAGTGAAATAATTAAATCAGAAAAATAAGAACTGCATGATTCCATACATAGGTGGGACATAAAAATGAGACTAAGAGATATGGACAAGAGTGTGGTGGTTATGGGGGGGGGGGGTTGGGGAGGAGAGGGAGGGATATGGGAAGGGGGAAGGGGAGGGGCACAAAGAAAACCAGATAGAAGGTGACAGAGGACAAATTGACTTTGGGTGACGGGTATGCAACATAATTGAATGACAAGATAACCTGGAAATGGAGATGTTTTCTTTGAACATATGTACCCTGATTTATTAATGTTGCCCCATTAAAATTAATAAAAAAATTTTTAAAATAAAATAAAAAAAGAATGTTGTTAAAGATGACTAAAGTATTTTCCTAACCTTTGGAGACTCCCCTTAAAATTACCTGTGGTTTAGAAACAAAATACTGATATGGATGAAGCCATAATCTAGTGGTTAGCACATCTTCTCACTTAAATTGTCGAAAGGGATAATTAAACACTAATCTCAGAGGTTGAGGATTGTGCTGGTCATTTGCACAGAAAGAACTAGAACAAGGTGAGTGAATGCAGGTGATAAAGACCAGCATGCTGGCTGCAAAGATTCAAGAAGGACAGAAAAAATCTAAGAAAATTCTAGAGTCTCTGCTCTGGAAGGACTTGTATGATAGATGCCAGGGGGAAATAGTAACCATTGGAAGCCAGAGGGCTTCAGATAGGCAAAAATTCCGGCTCAGCTCGCCTGTTGCAAGGATATGGCAACATCCTGAGTACGAACAACTAAGATAGTGATCATTTTGGCAACAACCAGCAGGACAACAGTCAAAGGCAACATGCCCTAGGGGAACAACCTAAAAGGTGTTCACTCCTAAAATATATGAAATATAATATATGCCCTAAAAATATGGGAAATGCTTTTGAGTATCCTAGTTAAGGGCAACCAGGTAATAATTGCATTTTATCCTTAACAATAACCATCACTGATTGAGTGGTTACTCTATGAGGGCCACTATATTATGTACTTATGTATACTGCCTCATATACTGTTTATATAGTTTTTACAGCTGAGGAACTGAGCTCAAAAAGGTTCTGGAATTTTTCCAAGATCTTACAGCAAATAAGTGGCAGACCCAGGAAATGAACCTAAGGATACATGATTCCAAGTACATCTTCTATTTATTGAACCACACAGTGTCTCAAAACAAATACAGGGATTGGCAAAAGTAGGTCTACAATTGTTTGTATGGAAAATAATACAATAATTAATAATAATACAAGACCAAACTTGGTGTTTTGTGTACTCACAACTATAAACCTACTTTTGTCAACCCCTGTATGCTAAAAGAGAGGACACTTGACATATGATTAAAAAATAATGCACTTGTGTAGGAAGAAGTAGCACAACCTCTTTCAAATGTGAATGAAAAGTACTGTCTACCATTAATTCTACATCTTGTGAAAGTATCCTTCAGGAATGACAGTGAAATAAAGACATTCTTAGATGAAGATTAACTTTAAAAATGTGCCTACAACAGACCTACTTCTAAGCAGTGACTAACTCAAAGCCTTGGGAATAGGAATTCCATTCTTCAGTTTGATCTGGGCTAAGACCCTCTAGTCTTGTCCTCCTTTTCCCTTTGGATTCTTTAGTTCTATCTCCTCCTCTCACAACTGGCATGTCAGACGCTCCGTATAAGCATGTAATGCTTAACTCACCAAAAGTGACTAGCTTTACGTTAATATTATTTTCAGCCAATCATACTGAAGGACAAACATAAACAGATTGAAATAATCTTATTTTAATATCATCTTATTTCAATATGAAATATAGTCTTATATTGATGCTATAATATAACTATAATTAGTGGGTAACTGTTCCAATCACTATAAGCTAATATTTGTGTGTGTGTGTGTGTGTGTGTGTGTGTGTGTGTGTGTGTGTGACTGAGACAGAGACAGAGAGAGGGACAGACAGACAGGAAGGGAGAGAGAGATGAGAAGCATCAATTCTTCATTGCAGTTCCTTAGTTGTTCATTGATTGCTTTCTCATATGTGCCTTAACCGGAAGGGCTACAGCAGAGTGAGTGACCTCTTGCTCAAGCCAGTGAGCTTGGGCCCAATCCAACGACCTTGGACTTCAAGCCAGCAACCCCGCGCTCAAGCTGGTGAGCCTGCACTCCAGCCGGATGAACCCGTGCTCAAGCCAGCGACCTCAGATTTTCAAACCTGGGTCCTCTGCATCCCAGTCCGACACTCTATCCACTGCACCACCTCCTGGTCAGGCAATATACTTTTTTAATTTACCACAAACTTCTTTAAAACAAAAGATAATGGGCTGGTGTTCTGGGTAGTCTTTATAATGCTTTTGATTAAGAATCTGCTCAACACTACCATGTGGTTGTCATTTATGATGTATTGTAGATACTGGAATTTGTGAAGGAATGATCACATTACACTGATAATATTGTTTTAATCTCTGTTTAACATGTCTTTAAGCTTTTGGCTTAATCAGAAGTTCCTATATATTTTTATACTTCCTAAAATTATATATTTTAATAAAGCATTTCAGACACTTAAAGAATATAATGCCCTTGTGAATTGCATTGATGGTTGATGGTAATGGTATTTCACCAACAACAAAGAAAAATGCATTTTCAAGGTAATAATGTCACATTTAAAAAAATAAGTTTAGGGAGGCCCTGGATGGGTCAGTGGATAAAGTGTCGTCCCGGCTCACAATGCATAGAGGGTGGGTTTGATCCTCAGTCAGGGCACCTACGAGAAGCAATCAATGAGTGCACAGCTAAATATAATAACTAGGTAAAACAATTAATTGATGCTTCTCTCTCTTTCTCTCTCTCTCTCTCTCTCTTTCTCTCTCTCTCTCTCTTTCTCTACCTATCTCTCTCCCTACCGCCTCAATTGCATAGATCCTATGCAGTTGGGAGGAAAAGAGGCAGACAGCCAAAATGAAGCCTGAGCTAAGACTCAAGAATGAAAGGCACAATTACCTGCAATTCCAGAGGTCTTAAATGTCCATTTCTTTTCTTTTCTTTTCTTTCCTTTCCTTTTCTTTTCTTTTACAGAGACAGAGAGTCAGAGAGAGGGATAGACAGACAGGAACAGAGAGAGATGAGAAGCATCAATCATTAGATTTTCGTTGCGACACCTTAGTTGTTCATTGATTGCTCTCTCATATGTACCTTGACCGCGGGCCTTCAGCAGACCGAGTAATCCCTTGCTCAAGCCAGCGACCTTGGGTCCAAGAGTAATCCCTTGCTCAAGCCAGCGACCTTGGGTCCAAGCTGGTGAGCTTTTGCTCAAACCAGTTGAGCCTGTGCTCAAGCTGGCAACTTTGAGGTCTCAAACCTGGGTCCTCCGCATTCCAGTCAGATGCTCTATCCACTGCGCCACCGCCTGATCAGGCATAAATGTCCATTTCTTTAGGAGTTTTAAAGCTTACTCTGCTCATCTCTCCTCATTGTCCATTTTCTCCATGGTCATCCTGTGTATTTCTACTTTCTAACTGCTTACTCAAGACATTAGCATAAGTCTCAACAGATTTTTTTTTAATTTATTTACTAGTGGTAAAGGCAATTCAGGTCAGTCATTTAACTCAGTGGTCCCCAGGCCGCGGGCCGCGGACCTGTACTGGTCCATGGGCCATTTGGTACCGGTCCACAGAGAAAGAATAAATAACTTACATTATTTCTGTTTTATTTATATTTAAGTCTGAACGATGTTTTATTTTTAAAAAATGACCAGATTCCCTCTGCTATATCCATCTAAGACTCACTCTTGTCACTTATCTCGGTCACGTGATACATTTATCCGTCCCACCCTAAAGGCTGGTCCGTGAAAATATTTTCTAACATTAAACCGGTCCGTGGCCCAAAAAAAGGTTGGGGACCACTGATTTAACCTACAGAAATGTATTCCCTTCAATGCTGAGGTGGTTGCATTGTACTATTGACAAAGGTAATTGTTGTAGAAGGTGCACAATTAGCCTGTGTTCTAGCCTTCCTGTCTGTTCCTTATTGATGTTCTCTTTGTGTTGAGGGTAAGAACAAAAAGCGTGGACTTTGTAGTCTGATCTGACTTTGAATTCATGCTGACCTTGAGCAATTTACCTAACCTCTCTGAATCTCAGCTTCCACACGTATAAGTAATGATACTAAAATCAGCCATCCAGCATTGGTGAAATAATATATGCAAAGACTCTAGCACGTTGTCTGGCATATGGTAGCTTCAATGCATGGTAGCTGCTGCGGAAGTACTCACTGGCTCTTTGCTGGGCATCTTATTACAGTCATGTGTGCATAGTATTTTGGTCAAAGATGAGCTGCATATGCAACAGTGGTCCATTGATTATAGTGGAGCTGAGTCTCCTGTAAGAAATGGAAGAATATGTGGTTCAGGAGGATTTTTTTTCTCTGATGGGAGCAATATCTCTAGGGCTTGGCAATGGATCACCTCTTACTTGTCACTTCAATTTGAGTGCACAGATTATAGCCCAGTCAGCCAGCCACTACCTGTTGCAGCACAGGAAGCCTATGTCCCCTGTGCTAGAGATCAGGAGGGTGCCACAGCCCTGCCAAATCTAGCGTGATAGCCTCTACAGAGTTCACTGATGTAAATTCTATGTTAGGAACATAAGGTTCTGTACGAGGACACGGGTCCACAGGAGCTGCCCTCACAGGAATCAAGTGCCACTGCCACTGTAGTAAAGGCTCTCTGTGGTCGTGTGGAGCCAGCCTGCCCTGTGCTTTGGCAATATTTTGGGGTTGTAATGATGTAAAGCATTCATAAGTTTTATTCCATCCATTAATTTGATGCCAGATAGAGCCCTTTGTGCCAAATAGGGCAGTGGAAACAAAAACAAATTTCTACATCAAAATATTGAGTGAGTCCTCCGTTCTATACCTCTCCAAGTTAAGCACCCTCTATTTTTATTAGGACCACAAAGCTCCTTTATTTGACCACTGCTCCAATGTGCAATAGACAAATCACACTGTTATCACAATCGCATGTCCCTTTATGTCTCCATCTTGATTTCTTATTCCTACTGATCCTCAGGCCCCCTTTCACTGCCCCTGACAGTCACTGTTATGCTGAACTGTGCCTCATCCAACCAGCTTCTCCTCAGTATTTCCAATTAGTTCAGGCCACATGTCTGTTCACAGAGCAGCGCTGACAGCTTCTTTTTTTTTCCTTACGATTTTTTTATTGATTGATTTTAGAGAGAGAAGAGCAAGAGACAGAGAGAGAAGGGGGAGGGCAGAAACAGGAAGTATCAACTTCTAGTAGTTGCTTCTTGTATGTGCCTTGACCAGAGAAGCCTAAGGTTTCAAACTGGAAACCTCAGCATTCCAGGTCACTGCTTTATCCACTGTGCCACCACAGCTCAGGCTACAGCTTCAATATTCTATTTCTAACACTGTCAGAAGGAGGAGGCTTGTGGGATAGTTTGTAAAGTCTACCGTGGTGGATAGTAATGTCCTAGGTCTTCACATTCACTCACTGTTCACTCACTGAGACCTAAAGGTGCATTTCTCAGCATGTATCCCAGTCCTTAAGCAGCACATGACTGTATTGTCACATTCAGATTCAGTTTTTTTGTGTGTGGGGGGGGGGTTTTTTTTTGTATTTTTCTGAAGCTGGAAACAGGGAGAGATAGTCAGACAGACTCCTGCATGCGCCCGACCGGGATCCACCCGGCACGCCCACCAGGGGGCAACGCTTTGCCCACCAGGGGGCGATGCTCTGCCCCACAGGGGCATCGCTCTGTTGCGACCAGAGCCACTCTAGCACCTGGGGCAGAGGCCAAGGAGCCATCCCCAGCTCCCGGGCCATCTTTGCTCCAATGGAGCCTTGGCTGCAGGAGGGGAAGAGAGAGACAGAGAGGAAGGAGAGGGGGAGGAGTGGAAAAGCAGATGGGCGCTTCTCCTGTGTGCCCTGCAGGGAATCGAACCTGGGACTTCTGCACGCCAGGCCGACGCTCTACCACTGAGACAACCGGCCAGGGCTTGATTCAGTTTTTTGAACCATTACTCCCACTGTCAAAAAAGTTTATTCAAAGGTATTATACTAACTGAACATCATATTTACTTTTTTTTTTTTTTAGTGAGCGAAGGGGAGGCAGAGACAGACTCCCATATGCCCCTCGACCAGGGTCCACCCAGCAAGCTCGCTAGGGGGTGATGCTCTGCCCATCTGGGGCATTGCTCTGTTGCTCAGCAACTGAACTCTTCTTAGCACCTGAGGCAGAGACCATGGAGTCATCCTCAGGATTCAGGGCCAACTCTCTCCAATCGAGCCATGACTACAGGAGGGAGGGAGAGAGAGAGAAGTGAGAGGAGGAGAGGTGGAGAAGCAGTTGGGTTCTTCTTCTGTGTGCCCTGCCTGAGAATTGAACCTGGGACATAAACTTCTCAGGACAGGAATCTTGTCCTTCTACATATTTGTCAAGTATTGTGTACATGTAGAGAATTAAATAAATAACAAATATTACACAGTCAGCATGAATGTGTTCAATAAATACCTCAGGTATTAGCTTTAGGCTCTAATTACACTGAATCTATGAACATGTGGTATATAAGTTGAGAGCTGGCTACAAAATAATAAAATTATGTTTTGACTGTTTTATGTATAGAGGTAGCAAGCTGTCAACATGGTTATGTAGCCAAGGTGCCTCCTACCCTCCATCCTTAAGAGCAAAGCCTCAGCTATCACTCACACCAGGGATCATACTGAAAGGGCTAGCATAGCTCAAAGGCTAGCCCATCTCTAAGACAGACTCACAGAATCAACAGATTGGTGGTTCAAAGGAAAGGCGGGGGGAGGGCTAAGTGAGTAGAGAGGATCAATTAGATGGTGATCAGTGGAAACTAGACCCGGTGGTAAGCGTGCTGTGGTCTAAACAGATGCTGAATTATAGTATTGTACACCTGAAACTTATATAATGTTATAAATTAATGTTACTTCAATAAAAATTATTTTTAATTTGAAAAAGACTAGCCCAGTACAATTTCCCTTACTCTAAAACATCAACCACAGTCTAGCTGCTAAAACCTCTCAGGTAAAAGGCCTCAGCAGGGGTATGCTGTGCTACATAATTCCTTACTTGTGTGTGTGTTGTTCCTAATTACTGTATGGGTCTTGTTCTGTCTTCTTAACTAATCTTAGGCTCCTAAAAAGTGTCCTTTCCTTCTTTTGTATTTCCTCACGATATTGAATACTTAATCTGGGCTCAAGAATCACCTTTTTTTTTTTTAATTTTAATAATTTTATTTTTTTAATGGGGTGACATCAATAAATCAGGATACATATATTCAAAGATAACATGTCCAGGTTATCTTGTTGTTCAATTATGTTGCATACCCATCACCCAAAGTCAGATTGTCCTCTGTCACCTTCTATCTAGTTAAGAATCACCTTTTAAAATTGAATTTATTGGAGTGACATTGGCTAATAAGATTATATAGGTTTCGAGTATACATTTCTATAATGCATCATCTGTATATTGCATTGTGTCCCACCACCCAAGGTCAAATCTTCCATCATCATATATTTGACACCCTTCACCTTTACTACCCCACTCCATTCCCTCTCATAACCACCATACTGCTGTCTGAGTTTTTGTTCCATCATTTGTTGTGTTTTATCATCTGTTGCTTTAGTTTTATATCCCACATATGAGTGACATTATATGGTTCTTAACTTTTTCTGTCTGACGTATTTCACTCATGGTGATATTCTCAAGGTTCATCCATGTTGTCACAAATGGAAGTATTTCATCCTTTCTTATGGTTGAGTAGTATTCCATTGTATATATCTACCATCCTTCCATCATTTTGGCTAATCCCTCATTTCTTTTTTAAGTGTTTTTGAATTGTGTATATGAAATATTTCCAACATACAGAAAAGAACCAAAAAATAATTTGATACATGTGTGCCCAGTACCTGGATTAAACAAATGATGGTATTTTGCCATATTCTCATTAACCCTCTTTTTTGTGTTTAAATGTTAGAAATGCAGAGAAAATCATCTCGTTGCTTCTCTCTTCCTTGTCTCTAAATATAAGCTCTTTCAGTTGATCTAGTTCATTCACATCCCAGGTTTTTTACTACAACATATGTAGTTATCTATAGACTATGTATTACTGTTTTGTGTGCTTTAAAACTTTACATCCCTGGTGGTATTGCATATATCATGCTTTTTTCATGTGTCTATTTTTTATATTTGTCCATGTTGATACTTGTGAATCCAGTTCATTTATTTTTGCTCCTGATCAGTCATCCATTCCCCTTTAGCGGGGCAGTTTGGCCATTCACACCTCTTTGCTTTCTAAACAGTGCTGCAGCAAACATCCATAAGCATCGCTCCTGGGGCCTGAATCTCTCCAGGCAGCGTTTGATTGATAACAGCTTAGGCACTGAAGCCCATTTGCTCACTCCAAATCCAAGCTCCACCACCAAGTCACAACAGTGTGTTATATAAGTTACCTGTGCCTCAGTTTCCTCTTCAGTAAATTCGTATAATGATAGCATCTCCTTAAAGAGAATAAAAAATGAGAAAAGTGTCTTATATATACTAAAAGCACTCAGTATATGACAGCAGTTGTTATTAGGGCAGATATTCAGAAAGAGGGTCTGGGCATATTTGACCTTACTAAGTATTGCCAAATTGATTTCCAGTTGGTTGTATCAATTTACACTCTCACCTACACTACATCAGTTTTTGTCCCCCATATCCTCCCGAGGATTTGGTATCCTTTCAAATGCAAGGAGGGGGAAGAATGAGATGAGAGGTTGGAAGGAAACAGAGTTGTGCCAGTCATTAGTGATCGGGAAGATCAGATGACCAGCAGGAGCAAAAGGAATCAGTGGGAGACTTGGAAAAGTGGAGGAAGGTGAGTTCTTTCAGGGAGAAAATGGAAGATCATTTAGAGTCAGACTCAGTTGAAAGTAAAGTGGCATGGCACTAAGAACCAATGTCAACAGAAGGAGTGTCTAAGGTGAGTAGCGGAGAAACTGAGTAGACACAGGCCGTTTGGGAATCTGTCACTGACTTCTCAGAGAGGGTCTGAACTTTCTTAGGCGGTGCAAGTGGGGACAAAGGAACTCTTTCTGAAAAGGAACAAGGAAATTAAGAGTAGCAAAATGTCAGGATTCATATAGTACCCGAGGAGAGGAGACAGAGTTTTACGGAAAGAAGTCAATTGGAAAGATGATTTTTTTTCTGGAGACAAGTGGACCAGAGTGGCCTGAGTGACACAGTGTCAGCATCTGCAGCATACCTATGATTTGTTTGCTGTCCTCCATGTCCTGATTCTATCACACCTGTGTGGCTGCGGTGGCTGTCAGTGGAGTGCTGAACCAAACTGGCAAGGCAGGTATTACCCTCCCTGCTTTATGGCTGTAAGAACTAAGGCTCAGACACATTCACTGACTAGCTCAAGACAGCGTGTTTTGAAAATAGTGAAACTGAGACCAAAGCCCAAGTGTTCTGATTCCAAGTCTAAGGCTCTTTGCATCAAAAAGAATTGATAGTGATCTTATACATTTCATTCCCAACTCGAAAGTTTAAGAGGCTCCCATTTCTTCCCAAGACGATCAGAACCCCTCTGTTTGACTTTCAGAGCCTTCTAATAGTGGGCTCTGGTCTCTCTTTCTGTCTTATTTCCAAACATTCTCTCAGCCACACTCTCACTTCTCTACCCAAAGCATGTCTCGACTCATTTGTGACTTTACCAAGGTCATTCCCACCTCTGTGCCTTTGTCATTTTCTCTCGTAGAGAGACTTCCCTCCTTCCTCCATCATCCCTGTAGCTCCTGTTCAAGCCCCAGACATTCTACGATTGCTTCCGTGCACATCTTCTGAATTGCCGTATTACCTGTTTCACTGTGAACTATGACTCTGTCATACATTCTTTTGATTTGTCCTCAAATCGTTACCCTTTGCAACAACATGCAAAGCAAATCATTGCAAGCAGTTTGCTTGCTTTCTATTTTTTTTTATCAACTATCTCTTGTTACATAGGGACTTTCCAATTATCCTTAACCTAACATTGAGCATGTATCAGGCCCTCCATAACAGCCCATGAACAATGGAAGAATCAGAACTAATCGGGAAAACAAAGTGTGAAGACTTGGAATTCATGATGAAATTGGCAGTCAAGATGAAAGCTTCAGAGACGAAGATCAGCACCAGACTGAATCATAGCTTTTTCTATCCTTTCTATGATGGTTCTGGCTTTTTTACACTGCAAAACAAGGGAAGTGACTTCTAATCACTACTAGCAAACAGACCTGACAATGCTCTGAAATAATCAGTATTATCAGCAAATGATGATCCCATCGTGTTCTCATGGAGCCAAAGTTTTATTTAACACTTTGTGAAATAATGCAGAAGATGGTGTGCATATTTAATTTCCCAAAGTTAAAGAGATCTTGTTGGTGGAGACCTATCAAGAAGGTCCTGACCCCTGCCGTGTGTGTAGTTAGGGAAAGCACTCATACCTGTGCACAGGTAAATAGATCCCTTGCAGAGCAGCATGTGAACAAATGCAAGTTCATATAACACTGTGTTTCCATGGTTGATATTATACTGATAAAAAGAAATAAAAAGAATTAGGTGGGGGGCCTGACCTGTGGTGGCGCAGTGGATAAAGCGTTGACCTGGAAATGCTGAGGTCACTGGTTCGAAACCCTGGGCTTGCCTGGTCAGGGCACATATGGGAGTTGATGCTTCCTGCTCCTCCCCCTTCTCTCTCTCTGTCTCTCTTCTCTCTGAATCTCCCTCTCCTCTCTAAAATGAATAAATTAAAAACAATTTTTTTTTAATGTTGTAAAGAATTAGGTGGGAAATTTCCAAAACAAGTCAATAAAAAAGATGAACTTAACGTCTTGGAGAAGATGGAAGACAATATTCCAGTCATGTAAGGTCCCGGAGGGAGAGCAGCACCTTGCACAGTGCACCCAACAGAGTCTAGTGCTAGTATCAGAGTATCAGAATTATGGATATTATTGGTATTAATATTTCCACTTGATAATAGGAGATGGTTAGACATTTAACTTTCCCTACATCATATGGTATACAGCTAAAACAAGTGGTATTTTGAGGACAGTTTACATTATGAAACACTGAAGCTGTATATATTTTTTAATACATGCAAGTATTCCTAGGTAGTTCTTGGACAACAATTAGTAGAAACTAAAATATATTCTTAAAATGCTTGCCTCATAAATATTGCAAATGGCAGAACAAGGAGCCTTCTTATTCCCCTAGAGCAGAAAACCAGAAAGTTTTTTTTAAAATCATTAACAATATTTCCTGAGGGAGAATATAGACTTCCAGCTGTGCCAGAATTCCACATTACTACCCGAATTCAAAGAGTGAGGGTGTGTTTTGCCCACACCCTACATTTTTGGGAACACAAGCCCTGCCATTATGTAAGGTCTACCAAGAAGGATAACATGACTCTTTTCTTCATGGGAGAGCCTATATTCTGATCCAAAATGTATCTGTATATTTTTCGTGCACTTTGTCTATTAGCCAAACTGACAGATTATCACTTAGATTAACACACATCTATCTCTATACTTACTCCTTCTGTAAATGGTAGTCTCACACAAGACAGAAAAATCTCCTAGAATGACCAGTATATTTGTTTCAATCATCTACAGAGCCATTAAGGTAGGAAGGATCCAGAACAGAAAAATAGCTGGGTTGTTGATTTTGGGGCATTTTTGTTTTGTTTTTCACTGATTGAGAGAGAGAAAGAAAAGAAGGGAGACAGAGACAGAGAAGCATCAACTCTTTGTTCCACTTAGCTATGCACTCATTGGTTGCTTCTTTAACTGCCCTGAGTGGGGATGGAACCTGCAGCCTCAGTGTGGCTGGATGATGCTTTATACACTGAGCCACCCAGCTCTGAAGAGTAGCTGGTTTTACATATGATATAATTTTCCTCCTCGACCACTACTGAGAGCCTAGCACACTACTGTATAGTATGGGCCTTTGTTAAGGCTTATATTTCCCACCTGTATTTCTCTTGCTTTTTCTAGCAACAGTCTGTCTTTGTGCCAACTCCTAAATAACCATAAATTTTGTTCTTATAAACCTTAATGAATGCTTGGCCAAGACGCTGTAACTATTGGCTTCTACATTGGAGTATAAATGGAAAGGGGGGGGGGGTGCGCTGTGAAAAACTGGATAAAATGGAAAAAAGATCACAGCAAACCCAAAGTCGCAATTTGCCTTTAATGTGAAGGAGGCCTTGTTTTCACGGTGTGGCAGCTTTCAGGGGTTTTAATCTCAAAGTGGCTGATCAATTTAAGGTAAGTGGCAGGCATTTGGCCTGGTTCCCAGGCTTTGCTTTGCTGCTCTGAGAAAAGAAAGGATTCAGTCAGACACACAGACAACAGGCATCATCAGCGGCTCCCACATTCCAAGCATTTTAACACAGATTAGGTTGGCATGATTCTACTGTTTACTGAAATCTCCTAGGTGTTGCCTTTTTCCTTCTCCTTGCCCTGGTTATCCAGGATGGTTTTCTCCGGTCAGGACCTTCATATGCCAAATAGCTTGCAGGGCTAGGAAGAGAAAAAGAAGAGCATGGGTCAAGGCGTCTGATTAAAATGCTGTTGCACTGGCTCCCTGCAAAGTATGAGACTTCAGACAGCAGGTAATTGAGTATTGAACTTTTTGCCTTAGGCGTACGTTGAGACAGGAACTGTTTTACATGCATTCCTGAACGAGGGAAAACAAAGATAATTTCTTTAACAAGGACAAACTTAATTCAGCTAGAAATGCCCAATGGATTAACTGGGTGATTTGTAGTTATTTTCTCTTTAGATGTTATAATTATGAGCCTTACAGATAGGTTGGGCAATACTGCAACCAATATAGTCCATGTTTTAAATTAACATTTTTACATTAAATATTCTTTATTTTTTCAAAAACGGTTACTATTGAATGAGCTCCACAAGCCCTTGACCACTATCTCATTTTCTTAGCAAAAGTGAACTTTCTTAATCCACTTAACCTATACTAAGTTATTTAAAATATCATTCAGTTGATCAGACCAAAAAGTCTATTACTCGTCTCCCATGTGTTTTGCTGCATCGTGCTTTATAGCAGTGTATTTTTAAATACATTTTTACAGTTTGGGGGGTTTTTTTGTTTGTTTTTTTTTATTTTTCTGAAGCTGGAAACGGGGAGAGACAGTCAGACAGACTCCCGCATGCGCCCGACCGGGATCCACCCGGCACGCCCACCAGGGGCAGACGCTCTGCCCACCAGGGGGCGATGCTCTGCCCCTCCGGGGGGTCGCTCTGCCGCAACCAGAGCCACTCTAGCGCCTGGGGCAGAGGCCAAGGAGCCATCCCCAGCGCCCGGGCCATCTTTGCTCCAATGGAGCCTTGGCTGCGGGAGGGGAAGAGAGAGACAGAGAAGAAGGAGTGGGGGGGTGGAGAAGCAAATGGGCGCTTCTCCTATGTGCCCTGGCCGGGAATCGAACCCAGGTCCCCTGCACGCCAGGCCGATGCTCTACCGCTGAGCCAACCGGCCAGGGCCCATTTTTACAGTTTTTAAAGATTCTTTGTCTTAAAGTCAATCCTTTAATCATCTTCATGGCAGATTTACTCATTATTTTTTCTCTAAAAATTTTTATCAAAATAAATAAGAATATAGATTTAAAAAAAAATAACTTTCCAGCTATTGAATTTTTCAAAAGCAATGTCAAATTATTATACTTACTATACCCATTAGTGTCTTCTTAACATTTCATAAATTTACATTAACATATATCTTCCAAATCTAACCTTGTTACAATCAAGTAATTTGTATATAAAATGTGTATTCTTGTCCATAAGGATTAGCTTAAAAACTAATACAATTATATGCATTTATTTTCATTTCAATAGCTATATATGCAAGTATGGTTTTTAAAAAAATAACATATGACTCCTCATTGAGTAAAGAAAAAAAAGAAATAAATGAGAAGCAGATAGCAGCCATCCTTCCGCTGGGTCTGGATGTGTCTTGTCAACATGGATGCATGTGATGCCTGGAACGGCAGCAGCCATCTTGCAACCATGAGAGGACATCTCTAGCCTAGAGAACAGCTAGTGCACTTAGGGTGGCAAACTGGGAGGATGAAGAGAGCATGGTTCTGACTGAGCCACAGAACCAACAATCCTAGAACCACCCTACTCAGGGCTTCTTCTTATGCAAAATAACACATTCCCTTTTATTCATGCAACAGTATTTATTGAGCACTTGCCATGTGGGATGCTCCAGGTGCCCTAGTCTAGGTTCCTGGAATATCTCAGTGAACAAAATAGACAAGGGCTCTGCCCTTGTGGAAATAGCATTCCAGCCAAGAGAGATAATAAGCTACAAACATAAATAAGAAAACTGTATAGTATGTAAGGAAGTAGTAAGTGGGGGAATGGAAAAGTGGAGCGAGAGTGCTGGGGTAGTGGGGAAAGGTCCTGATGCTGAGTGAAGTGAGGGTTAGTCAGCCTCACTAAGGAAGTGAGAGTTCAACAGACACTTGAAGGAAATGAAGGACTTATTCCTTAAACCAATTGGAAGTGGATGGAGGTTATTATTCTTATTGTTGAAAATCCTCTATTAGAAAAAGGTGTTGGGGGGAGAGGGAGAGAAAAGGAGCATTTTGGAATATATCTGCTGCCACTTCCACATTGGTTTTTGTAGTTCTCAGAATGGCTAAAATTAAAAAGGTTGACAATACCAAGTATTGTGAGGCTATAGAGCTTCCAGAAACTCATACATTTCTGTGGGAGTTTAAGTTGATGTAACTGTTTTGGAAATTTTGTTGCCAATAAAGTTAAGTATAAGTTTAACCTATGACTCAGCAAGTCATCCCCTAGGTGTAAATCCAAAAGAAATGCATATGTGCACACAAAGACAGTTACAAGAATATTCTTAGTACATTATTCTTAATAACACCAAACTAGAAGCTCCCCAAATGTCCATTAAGAATAGAATAGGGAAATAAAGTGTGGTATATATAATGTGCATAGTGGAATACTATATCACAATGAAGAACAGCTATTTTTATGTATAACAACATGGATGCATCTCAGAAACATGACACTTAGCAACAAAAAGAGAACATAGGATGTAATCTTATTTATATAAAGTTCAAAAATGGGCAACACTTGTTTGTGGTAAGAGAAAGCTGTGTAGTGGTTGCCCTCGGAGGATGGAAGCACAAAGGACGCCTCTGTGATGTTGGCAGTGTTCAGTCACAAGAGCGAGCTCTGTGTGATAATCAAGCTACACACTTACGATGTGCGCCCTTTCCAGTCCATGTGTTAAATTTGAATTAAGTAAAACAAAAGATACGTGGTTTCATAAATCAACCAAACATAAAGACATGAACCATAAAAATTCCTAGGTTACTTTTAATTCTATCATTGTAATAAAGAAGGAATTATTCCTCCTGCATAACCATTCACACGGAGTCACAATACTTAGATCTTGAAACTAACAAAAGGACCTCTAATTTCTAAGACTCCAATCTAGCATTCCTAACTCTAACATAAACGGTGAGGACCTCCTCATACCAAGATTCACTCTCACTCCAGACAGTCCAGTGTTCTTCCTGTGCCTAACATATTGTTAATAATATTAGCTAATATTTTAGGGATCCTTATTATGTGCCACTATACTGAGTGTTTCCATTCATTAACATATTTAAAGCTCCCACTAACCTTAAAAGATAGATATTACTACCTACTTTACTTATGAGAAAGTAGGTTGAGAAAATGTAATAAATTTTTCCAAGGTCATTGTAGCAGTCAACATCCTTTGTTACATTTAAAAGAAACCAAAAGTTTGGTATAAGCAAAAAATAATGTATTAAAAGGTCTTGTATAATTCCCAGAATTGCCAGTATGGCCAGGCTGAGGACTTTGCAGTCAGGAACAATCCCCCACATCAAGTCATAGAAAGTTAATGCCCAGCATTGGAGAGTGTGACCCACTCAGACACTCCGCCAGCTCTGGAACTCGGACATGGCCACCAGCAGAACTGCCACTGCTTTGAGGGAGCTTCCTGCAATCTCTGCCACTGTTGCACCTGCAGAGATGACTCTCAGCAACCACTGCACCAATCGTTAAGAGCACACAATACATGACATGGGGCAAAAACAAGGATATATGCACAATTCTAAAAGTACAAGTCCGGAGGTGAAAGCAGGGATTTGAACCCAGTGAGGTTGGCCCCAACTACTATGCTAGACTGAATCCAAATGCGTAATGTTACTTCATCATTTTAAAGACCAGGTGAAGCCTGACATGTGGTGGCGCAGTGGATAAAGCGTCGACCTGGAAATGCTGAGGTCGCCGGTTCGAAACCCTGGGCTTGCCTGGTCAAGGCACATATGGGAGTTGATGCTTCCAGCTCCTACTCACCTTCTCTCTCTCTCCCTCTCTGTCTCTCTCTCACCCTTTCTCTCTCCTCTCTAAAATGAATATAAAAAAATAAAAAAATAAAGACCAGGTGAGGCAAGCAGATGTTAAAATGCCCAACAACACTTGATGCCACCATATCACGTAAATCAGAAAGCCTCAACGATTTAATGCTTGACTAATTTAGAACACGGAATAAAATTAATCATACTCACATTGGGCTTCTGAAATCACCAAATGCTTTAATGAAGACAAGAGAGAGGACCTCGTATGACAGCTCACTGCCCCGTTTGGGGCTGTGTGGCTGCATGCTGACTCAGGTTAGTGGTGGAAAAGGGGGGCCAAGTCTGAATCACTGAGACCACATCCTGCACCTCCCTCATTATTTCCCCTGGAAGCTGCCCATCAATCTAGCTGTCGAGATCTCCACCCAAAGCATGGAGCTCAGGTATTTGCAGCAAATGTCTCTGAACCTAAGAAGTCCCGTTTTCCAAGAACATTTGGCCCTTGTTCTTTCGGTGGCATTTATATGTGAGGCTGACTATGACTAAGTGTGAAACTGATAGTCTGTGCATAAAGACTCGGCTCAGTTTGGGTCGTTTATTTATTTTTCACTATATTTTGGTGTGCACAGCTAACATTTAACATCACATATACTCACCTTTAACAAACTTTTTTAGCTTATTTAAACTGAAAGAAAATTCTTAAACATACAACGTCAGCTAGATAATAACTTGAGAGAATGTGTTCTTTCTGAGAATTGTCTCATAGACACATATTCATTATGGCTGAAGACTAAGCAAGCATTTTGTCCTGCTCTGATTCATCCGAGAAAAACGTGTGGTAGGCAATTCAAAATCCTCCTCCATTTACTTTCAAATAAAGAGTAAGAAGGAAGGTCAATTTGTTTTATATTTTTTGGTAAAAGCAATTTAGTAAACTTAGTATCTGTTGGGTCTTTTTCTGTTTTGTTTTGTTTGGGGTTTTTATGGTTTCCACTGAAGACAGTAGTGGGAGTTAGGATTACAAAGCCTGATGTAGTCAGTGTATGGAAGAAAGTTCAGACTAAGGAGTCTGAACGTTACTCTGTTCATAAGGGAGTAACTCAGAAAGGTTTTTAAAATCTAATTTATTTTTAATGATTTTTAAGTCAAATACAACAAACAGAACAGTATAGAAATCATACGATTACAAAATGATAAAGCAAAATTTGTGCGAGCGCCATATGTGATGGGATGGAGGTAGTAGCCAATACTAGGGTGGTAGTCACTTTGCAATTTATAAATGTGTGAACATTACAAGCCAAAATCTCATTGGAAATGGAGAAGAAAAAACTGTCATGCACATGTCACTCGACACACATAACTGACCCCAACAGGAAGACATACTACATTACACTCTCAGCAAGAGGAAGAAAAGAGTCTTCTTTGCCCAGTAACAGCTCAGTCGATGGAAAACTGCCATAACTCTGCCAATAAAAAGTCACTATGAACTTTTAGTTTCCTCCAGTGACCTCTTCGTTTATAATAATTCCTCCCAAGTCCATAAAAGAATGTTCCTCTCCTTTGTTTCCCTAGATTTGCACATGGTTCACCATTAGATCACACATCCCAAATTCCAATTCTAAACTCATTTTGCTAGAGAAATATCTGCCTATTTGTTAACGATCAAACAAATGTATCATATCAACATGTTGTACACTTTAAACTTACACAATGTTATATGTCAGTTATATCTCAACAAAACTAATGGGAGAGAAAAAGACTTCCAGTACTTCAGAAAGTTCCCTAATGGCATTTTTACTAAGTATAAAAATGGAGACAAAGCATAAAACACATATGTTTAGTTTAACATGTCATTGCCATTAAGGTCAAAGGTCAGTAGTACACCAGGAATTTCCTGAATTCACCTCCCCATCACAATACCCTTTATCTTTTACCCAAGGTAATCACCGCCTTAATATTTGGAATATTCATTTATTTCTTTGGGTATTTTTATGGTTGTACTGCCTGGGTATGCATCCCTAAATAAGATAGTTTAGTTTTGCCTTTTTTGAGCTTTGTTTAAATGGAATCATACTTTATATTTTCTTGATTTTGCCTCTTTTGTCCAACAATATTTTTTGAGAGGCCATCCATGTTGATGTTTGTAATTAGTCCATTTAAGTGAAGGACAGCAACATGGCTAGGATTCAGTACTGACTTACTGTTTGTCAAGATATAAGTCGGAGTTGAGCAGGTACAAGAAAGGAAAATAACCTAGGAATGGAAGGTTGATTTAACAGCCAAAATTAAATTAATATAATACATCATATCAATAGAATAAAGGACAAGTGCTCACATGATCATCTTAATAGATTCAAAAAAATATTTCACAAAATTCAACACCTTTTCATGACTGAAAAATAACACAATAAAAAATTAAGAATAGGCCCTGGCCGGTTGGCTCAGTGGTAGAGCGTCGGCCTGGCATGCAGAAGTCCCAGGTTCGATTCCCAGCCAGGGCACATAGAAGCGCCCATCTGCTTCTCCACCCCTCTCCCTCTCCTTCCTTTCTGTCTCTCTCTTCCCCTCCCGCAGCCGAGGCTCCACTGGAGCAAAGATGGCCCGGGCACTGGGGATGGCTCCTTGGCCTCTGCCCCAGGTGCTAGAGTGGCTCTGGTCGCAACAGAGCGACGTCCCGGATGAGCAGAGCATCACCCCTTGGTGGGCAGAGCGTCGTCCCTGGGGAGCGTGCCAGGTGGATCCCGGTCGGGCGCATGCGGGAGTCTGTCTGACTGTCTCTCTCCCAGCTTCAGAAAAATAAAAAATAAAAATAAAAAATAAAATAAAATAAAAATTAAGAATAGAAGGGTACCTCCTCAACCTGATAAAGTGCACCTATGGAAAAAAACACAGCTAATCCTATCATACATAATGGTGAAAGATTGAATGTTTTCTCCTAAGATCAGTAACAAGACAAGGATGTCTACTGCTGGAGGTTTTAGGTGTAACAATTTGGAATATGTGTTGGGGAGAAGAATGAAAACCTGGCATCCAGATTTGAAAGGAAAAAGTAAAACTATCTCTATTTACAAATGACATGATCTTTTATACAGAAAATCCACTATAACTAATAAATGAGATCAGCAAAGCGTCAGAATACAAAATCAACATGCAAAAATCAATTGTGTTTCTATACCCTTATAGTGAACAATCAGAAATAAAATTTAAACAAATAATTAATATCTGCTATAGCATCACAAAAATGCAATACTGAGAAATAAATTTAACAAAGGAAGTATAAAACTTATATTTTAGAAGCCATGAAATATTGTTGAAAGAAATGAAAGAAAACCTTGCCTAACCAGTGGTGGTGCAGTGGATATAGCATCGACCTGGGACCTGGGACACTGGGGTCCCAGGTTCGGAACCCTGAGATCGCCAGCTTGAGTGCAGACTCATGAACTTGAGCTGAGGCTCGCTAGCTTGAGTATGGGGTCACCGGCTTGAGTGTGGGATTGTGTGGGAACATCAACATTATACTATGATTACTGGCTTGAGTTCAAGGTCTCTGGCTTAAGCCCAAGGTAGCCGGCTTGAGCAAGGGGTCAATGGCTCAGCTGTAACCCCCCAGTCAGGGCACGTATGAGAAGCAATCAATGCACCAAAGTACTGCAACTGCAAACTGATGCTTCTCATTTCTCTCCCTTCCTGTCTCTCTCTCCCTCTCTCTCTCTCTCTCTCTCTCACTCTCAAAAAAAAGAGAGAAAGAGGCCCTGGCCGGTTGGCTCAGTGGTAGAGTGTCAGCCTGGCGTGCAGAAGTCCCGGGTTCGATTCCCAGCCAGAGCACACAGGGGAAGCGCCCATCTGCTTCTCCACCCCCCCTCCTTCCTCTCTGTCTCTCTCTTCCCCTCCCGCAGCCGAGGCTCCATTGGAGCAAAGATGGCCCGGGCGCTGGGGATGGCTCCTTGGCCTCTGCCCCAGGTGCTAGAGTGGCTCTGGTTGCAATAGAGCGACACCCTGGAGGGGCAGAGCATCGCCCCCTGGTGGGCAGAGCGTCGCCCCCTGGTGGGCATGCCGGGTGGATCCCGGTCGGGCGCATGCGGGAGTCTATCTGACTGTCTCTCCCCGTTTCTAGCTTCAGAAAAATACAAAAAAAAAAAAGAGAGAAAGAAAATGAAAGACAACCTAAAAAAAGAGAAAGACGTCTCATTTTCATGTATCAGAGACTATTGTCACCTCATGTTCGTAGGCAATACTCCCCAAATTGATTGACAAATTTAACTCAATTTCTATCAAAAATCTCAAGTGGCTTCTTTGGAAATTTTTACAAACTAATGTTAAAATTCATATAGAAATTCTAGGGACCCAGAATAGATAAAAACAAAAACCTTAAAATAGAAGAACATCTGGGAGATGGACACACAACACAAACAACAATTCAAATGCTATAGAAATGTTTACCTGAAACCTATGTACGCTTATTGATCAATGTCACCCCATTAAATTTAATTTCTAAATAAAAAAAGAAAGAAGGGAAAATTTTTAATTTAAAATTTAAAAAATAAAAGAACAAAGCTAGAGGACTCACTTCTCAACTTTTTAAGACTTACTACAAAGCTGCAATAATAAAATAAAGATGGTTGGCCCTGGCTGGTGGCTCAGTGGATAGAGAGTCAGCTGGCCATATGGACGTCCTGGGTTCGATTCCCAGTCAGGGCACACAGGAGAGGCAAACATATGCTTCTTGTCCACTCCCTCTCCTTCTTCTCTCCTTCTTCCACTCCCGCAGCCAGTGGCTCAATTCGAGCATATGGCCCCCAGCTCTGAGGATAGCTCCACCAAGAGTGACAGCCTCAGGTGTTAAAAATAACTCAGTACTTGAGCATTGGCCCCAGACGAGGTTGCTGAGTGGATCCCGGTCAGGGCACATACAGGAGTCTGCCTCACTATCTCCCCTCCTCTCACCTAGAAAAAAATAAATAAATTTATAAAATTAAATAAAAGAAAATGAAATGGGTTTGGCATAAAGATAGACATATAGATGAATGAAATAAAATTCAGAGTCCAGAAATCAAGCTTGTATTCACAGTTAATTAATTTTCAACAAGAGTGTCAAGAACATTCAGTGGAGAAAGAATAATCTTCACAACAAATGGTGGGACAACTGGATATCCACATGTAAAATAATGAGGTTGGACCTTTCCTCACAGCATATAGAAAAATTAATTTGCACTTTATGAATTTGACTCCAAAGGTAAGGGAAGTGAAGGCAAAGATAAATGAATGGGACCACATCAGACTAAGAAGCTTTTGCACAGCAAGAGAAACTGACAAAACAAATGGGAGATGATATTGTCAAACAACAGCTCAGATAAGGGCCTAATATCCAAAATATATAAAGAACTCATAAAACTCAACAAACAAACAAACAATCCAATAAAAAAATGGGAAGAGGACATGAACAGACACTTCTCCCAGGAAGAAATATAAATGGCCAACAGATATATGAAAAGATGCTCATCTTTATTAGCTATTAGAGAAATACAAATCAAAACAACAATGAGATACCACCTCACACCTATTAGATTAGCTATTATCAACAAGTCAGGTAATAACAAGTGTTGGAGAGGCTGTGGAGAAAAAGGAACCCTCATTCACTGTTGGTAGGAATGTAAAGTAGTACAACCATTATGGAAGAAAGTATGGTGGTTCCTCAAAAAACTGCAAATAGAACTACCTTATGACCCAGCAATCCCTCTACTGGGTATATACCCCCAAAACTCAGAAACATTGATACGTAAAGACACATGCAGCCCCATGTTCATTGCAGCATTGTTCACAGTGGCCAGGACATGGAAACAACCAAAAGCCCTGCAATAGATGACTGGATAAAGAAGATGTGGTACATATACACTATGGAATACTACTCAGCCATAAGAAATGATGACATCGGATCATTTACAACATGGATGGACCTTGATAACATTATACAGAGTGAAATAAGTAAATAAGAAAAAACTAAGAACTATATGATTCCATACATAGATGGGACATAAAAAAGAGACTCAGAGACATGGACAAGAGTGTGGTGGTTACTGGGAGAGGGAGGGGTGGAGAGAGGAGAGGGACACAAAGAAAACCAGATAGAAGGTGACAGAAGACAATTTGACTTTGGGTAATGGGTATGCAACATAATCAAATGTCAAAATAACCTAGAGATGTTTTCTCTGAACATATGTACACTGATTTATCAATGTCACTCCATTAAAATTAATAAAAAAAGAAAGAAAAATTAATTTAAAACAAATCAAGACCTAAATGTAAAAGTGAAACTATAAAACTCTCTTTCTTTAAAGGCCTACATTTTTATGACCTTAGATAAGATAATGGTTACTTAGATATGACACCAAAAGCATAGGCAATAAAAGATAAAGTAGACAAATTACATCAAAATGAAAAGCTTATATGCAGTAAACATTACTATCAGAAAATAAAAAGAAAACCCACAAAATGGGAGGAAGTATTTGCAAATCATATACCTGATAAAGGACTTAAAATATATAAAGAACCCTTACAACTCAACAATGAAAAGATAACCTAATTTTTAAATGGGCAAAAGATCTGAATAGACATTTCTCCAAAGATTACATACAAATGGCCAAAAGCACATGAAAAATGCTCAGTATCATTTATAAATAAAAATCAAAACCACAATGAGCCACCACTGTACACCCAACTAGGTTGGATATAATAAAAAAGATACTAACAAGTATTGGAAAGGATTTGGAAAAATTGAAGTCTTATACACCACTGGTGGCAATGTAAAACGATGTAGTTGGTTTGGAAAACAGAATGGTAGTTCCTCAAAGAGTTAAACGCAAGAGTTACCATGCAATCCTAAATGCCACTGTTAGGTATATACCAAAGAGAAATGAAAATATATGTCCACACAAAAACTTGTGCAAGAATGTATCTAGCATCAGTACTCATAATAGCCAACAAGTAGACAAATTCCAAATGTCCGTCAGTTGTTGATGAGATAAATAAATGTGGTATATCCATACAATAGACTATCACTCAGTAATAAAAAAGAATAAAATACTGATACATGTACAACGTAAGTGACCTTTGAAAACATTCTCAATGAAAGAAGCCTGACACAGAAGGCCATAATATTGTACGATTACATTTATATGAAATGTCCAAAATAGGCAAACTTAAAGCAGAAAGTAAAGTTGTGATTGCCTAGCGTTGGTCAGTGGGTTAGGGATTGGGAAGAAATAAGGAATACCTACTAATATGTACAAAGTTTTGGGGTGAGTATTGAAAATGTTCTGGAGTTAGTAGTGTTGGTTGCACACTTCTGTGAATACAGTACTGAAAACCATTGAATTGTAAATAGGTAAAATGTATGGATGTAAAATATATCTCAATAAAGAGTTGTTTTATAAAACACAATAAAATTAAGTTAAATTAAGAATGGGTGGCAGAAAGACTGCCCAGCCTTCGCCTTATAGTGAGTGGAATGGGATAACTAAGAGGTACACTACTGTTGAGTATATAGAAATTGGTTAATTCTTACATCAAGCCTTTTAGTAAAGCCCAAAGATTTTCAAATTTTTCTCCTACAGAATCCTAACCTCAAATTGAATTCAGGATAATCAAAGCTTTGGACCATTCTCTGGGAGTTTTGGCAGATAAAAGACTGAACAGGTGATGTCATCAAGTCAGGGATGAGCTAACTTTTTAGAAGGCAAGCTAAAGGGCAAAAAAGAAGTCTCAAACATTTTCAGCCGCCTATTTGCAGCTGTATCTGCAAGCCAAACATATTCACTACCTACTGAAAAGACTGTAGGTAGATAGTAATGAATCTGTGTCTGCTGCCTGCCACACACTGTGATAGGGACCAGAGATATAACCATAAGACAACTTTCTGCTTCTGAGAGGTGCCTAGCTTGAAGGGAAGCAAATAATTGCAATAAAGTAAATATTGTAATAAATTACAATAAAATTATTAATAGATACATGTTATAGTAGAGGTCTGGACTAAGTGCTGTAGGAGCAGAGAGGAGGGAACAACTGACTTCGCATGAGTAAAGCTGAGACAGCTTCTTATGAAGGTGACCTTCCAGCTGGGTCTTGGAGAATGAACAGAAAATGACTGCATTGTCCTCTAGGCATTTTTGCCATGCATGTAAAATTCTTGTCATGCTATTAAGTCAGTGTTTATATTCTACCCTTATCTAAAAACCAAATAGAATTAAATAAATACCAAAAAGGCACTAAAAATGCTATAAAGCTATTTAGAGAATAATAGGCATGAGTATGTGGCTTACAACATTTACAGCAATTCTTTATCCTGCATTTTGGATAAGAACACAGATAATTAAGAAATAATCTATTGTTGACCCTAATTTATTTCCTAATAGTTAAGATTTGACTCATTTTTATATCAAAGACTGGGCTGAACATAAAATAATTTTATTTTAGGGACAGAAGCGACTCCAGTAGGCACTCTCTGGATTTCAACTTTAGGCCTGGATTGGTTTAATTACTCCTGTTTAATTTTTTTCTTAAAATAGTCTTGCAGCTTCCCTTGCTAATTTGTCTTTTGTCATCTATGGTCTTAGATTAAACAAAGTGTAGTTTTAACCCTTTGAATAGTGAGTCTTTTTCATGCTCGCTGACCCCCAGGAGTGAGTTTTTTATCAAAAAATGAAATTAGTTCCAGTTACAGTTTTATTAACTTAAAATCATGTTTGGTTGATAACCAATTTATGGAAACAATAAGAACATATATTGGCCCACTTTTAATGTTGCCCTACACATTTTTAAAATAAAAATTTTTGTTACAATCATACTCTGGATGGTCAGGAGGCACAGGACATACATGAGTGTTCAGACTACTCAAAGGGTTAATGTGCAGTTACTCAGGAAAACAAACTGGCAACTCAGAAGAATAATAGGATGGGATTTCTCCAAAGCCTGAGATCCTCTGAAGCAGGAGCTGATGAGCAAATGGCCTATAAACCAGTTTGACCCCCAAAATATTTCACTCTCTGAATGAGCAAAGTGCTTTCATCTCGGTATGACTTGTCAGGCAATGACAAAGACATCTTACCATTTGATTTCAAGACTGACCATCACCTGTTGTGATAAACATTGAAATTTCTTTCATCAGTTTAAAGGGAAAGGGAAAAAAACATGATAACAGGAAGAAAACTTTTATTTTAGGGGGAAAAAAAGAAACTACCTTCTCACAGAAGAGAGTTTTTTTTCTCTTCTACCCTTGGACTTCATTGCGAATGTCCTAAGGACAAACACCCTTTCTCACCTCCTATGCCTGGTTCACTCCAAATTAGCCAAATAGATTTCCTAATTCTTTTAAATTAAATGTTTCCATCTTCTCCCACCCCACTCTGCAGGAGAATTGGCTTTGGTAGGCAAAAACAAAACAAACAAACAGAAAAACACCTATGTGTTGTTAAAATGCAGGATAAACTTTATGAACTTTAAAAGTATCCAGAGGTTCTTGGAAGTGTATTTCCCAATATAATTTTCTGATGAAATAGGAGCAGAATAATCTTGGACTTAAATTAGTACTGAAAGTTCACAGGCCTCTACTAGTAATGTACAGTAATTTGTTCATTGGAGGCCAACTGAGTCATTGGTTTTATGTGAGCATTTCCTAATGGGCACGAAAGCAGAATGTATTTCTTCTCAATTGAAAGGTTAATAGTATATGAAAGGCTAAGAATTGAATAGAGAATTGGGGTAGAGGCCCAGTTAGTGATCAGCAAGCCTCTGCACCCCATAGTCCTGCACCCACCCCAGCCTCAGACACTAGCCAGCTCTAGTCTAACCATTTCCCAAGAGACTTTGAAACCTGAGCTTCTCCCAGAGTGAATACAGACCAAGAAGTTAGTCCATCCTGGCCAAATCCTTCCAGAGAGACAGAGGTAGTCTCTTCCTCTGAGCCCGTGGCTCCTGAGCAGTGTGGTTAGTCCATACCTTAGTGACTGCTTTCTAAGAGGGTTCATCCCAGCTGTTACTAATTTCAAAGTCTGTGAAAAGTTCAGGAAGTCTTGTGGTGGGACCATACCTGAGAAACAGTCAATCCAGCTCAGGTGGGCCTTTCTTGAAGAGTTTCAGCGTCCCTTGATCTATCATTCATTTTTTCAGCAGGTTGACAGGTGACCAGTCCCACTGTGCAGGGGAAATTGCTACCTGCAAAGAGTGCTTCAGGGAGCTGCGCAGCAGCGTGACGGGCGGATCAAGGTCCAGACCCAACACTATGATCTTGGGTAAGTAACATCACCATTCTGGGCCTCAATACCTTCATCTATAAAATGGGCATAATAATAGTATTTACCTCACAGCTGATTTTGAGGAATGAGTTAGCATATCTAAAGATGTGTCAGATAACACCTGGTGAATGCCACAAACACAGTCGATTTTGTTATTTTTGAGCGTGGCCAACAGATCGAGGTATCTAAAAACCAATATGTTATAATGAAAACAAATGAAACTGCACTTAACTAGGCTTCAGCTGTGATTGGATTTCCTTAGATATTTGGCTATAATATAATAACTTTGGGATACATATTTGATTATTGTTCAAGAGCAACTATTCAGACACTTTTCAAACAGGTCTTAACAGATTATTCCAGGAAATGTTAATTAGGTGTGCCAGAATTTGTTTTTTTCTGCAGCAAACAAATTCGTTTGTTTATCCCTTAAGCAATTTTAATTGATTTCTTGACTCCAGGAATTTTCGGTCTTTCCTGTGATATGTGCACTATGAAGCCCAGCAGAGAGATTTGGTATGCAAAATTTACCAAGTGTAATTGAATGCAGAACCTGTTCTGGTAAATTCACTGGCTTCCCCAAACTGTGTTCCCAAAGTTATGCTAGTGGGTATTACTTGGCAACTGACAGAAAGATTATTATATCTAGTAATAAATCCTGCCTTCCTCATTCCTAACTGGCATGAACAAATTGTATCACACTGAAAAAAAATATTCACAAGTGTAGGGTATTCAAAGGCAAGTAAAATCAATAGGTTGCCACTACTTTATCTTGCCAAGAAAGGTCATTAAAATAAATCTCCTATATAGCAACAATGAAACATCAGAAAACCAGCTAAAAAAAAACAACCCCCTTCATGGTTGCAACAACAACAAAAAAATACCTAGGAATAAACATAACAAAGAATGTAAAGGACCTATATAATGAAAACTACAAAACATTGTTAAGGGAAATCAAAAAAGATAAAATGAAATAGAAAAATATTCCTTGTTCTTGGATAGGAAGAATAAATATAATCAAAATGACTATATTACCCAAAGTGATATACAAATTTAATGCAATTCCCATCAAAATTCCAATGTCATTTTTTCTAAAGAAATGAAACAAAAAATCATCAGGTTTATATGGAACTATAAAAAACCCTAAATAGCCAGAGCAATCCTAAGGAAAAAGAACGAAGCTGGGGGCATTACAATACCTGACTTCAAATTATATTATAGAGCCACGACAATCAAAACAGCATGGGATTGGCAGAAAAATAGACACTCAGACCAATGGAACAGAGTAGAAAGCCCAGAAATAAAACCACATGTATATGGTCAAATAATTTTCGATAAAGGGGCCAACAACACACAATGGAGAAGAGAAAGCCTCTTCAACAAATGGTGCTGGGAAAACTGGAAAGCCACATGCAAAAGAATGAAATGACTACAGTGTGTCCCCTTGTACTAAAATTAATTCAAAATGGATCAAAGATCTAAATATAAGACCTGAAACAATAAATTACATAGAAGAAAACATAGGTACTAAACTCATGGACCTTGGTTAAAAAGAGCATTTTATGAATTTGACTCCAAAGGCAAGAGAAGTGAAGGCAAAGATAAATGAATGGGACCACATCAGACTAAGAAGTTTTTTCACAGCAAAAGAAACTGACAACAAAACAGACAGCCAAGTAAATAGGAGATGATATTTTCAAACAACAGCACAGATAAGGGCCTAATGTCCAGAATATACAAAAAACTCATAAAACTCAACAACAAACAAACAAACAATCCAATAAAAAAAATGGGAAGAGGACATGAACAGACACTTCTCCCAGAAAGAACTACAAATGGCCAACAGATATATGAAAAGATGCTCATCTTCACTAGCTATTAAAGAAATGCAAATCAAAACTGTAATGAGATACGACCTCACACCTGTTAGTTTAGCTATTATCAACAAGACAGGTAATAATAAATGTTAGAGAGGCTGTGGAAAAAAGGAACCATCATCTACTGTTGGTGGGAATGTAAAGTAGTACAACCACTATGGAAGAAAGTATGGTGGTCCCTCAAAAAACTAAAAATAGAACTACCATATGACCCAGCAATCCCTCTACTGGGAATATATCCCCATAACTCAAAAATACTGGTATGTACAGACACATGCAGCCCCATGTTCATTGCAGCATTGTTCACAGTGGCCAAGTCATGGAAACAACCAAAAAGCCCTTCAATAAATGACTGGATAAAGATGTGGTACATATATACTATGGAATACTACTCAGCCAAAAGAAATGATGACATCAGATCATTTACAACAATATGGATGGACCTTGATAACATTATACTGAGTGAAATAAGTAAATCAGAAAAAACTAAGAACTACAGTGTGTCCGTAAAGTCATGGTGCACTTTTGGCTGGTCACAGGAAAGCAACAAAAGATGATAGAAATGTGAAATCTGCACCAAATAAAAGAAAAACTCTCCCAGTTTCATACCTATTCAGTGCAGTTCGATGTGGGCTCACGCTCAGATTTTTTAGGGCTCCTTAGGTAGCTATCTCATATAGCCTCTACAGACTCGTCACTGACTGATGGCCTACCAGAATGGGGTTTCTCCACCAAAAATGCCGCTTTCCTTCAACTGCTTATCCCACCGAGTAATGTTATTCCTATGTGGTGGCGCTTCATTATAAACGCGCCAATATTCACATTGCACTTTGGTCACGGATTCTAATTTAGCGAGCCACGGAACACACTGAACTTTCCTCTGTGCCATCCACATCTTGACTGGCATGGCTGTGGGCTGCTCCGCTGTATATACAGTGTTACGTCATCATCTGCGCATGCGCACATGCTGCCACATCATCCTACAGAAACTGGGAGGGTTTTCCTTTTATTTGGTGCAGATTTCACATTTCTATCATCTTTTGTTGCTTTCCTGTGACCGGTCAAAAGTGCACCATGACTTTATGGACACACTGTATATGATTCCATACATAGGTGGGACACAAAATTGAGACTCAGGGATATGGACAAGAGTGTAGTGGTTACCAGGGGTGGGGAGGGGAAGGGAGGGGGTGGGGGGAGAGGAGGGGCACAGAGAAAACCAGATAGAAGGTGACAGAGACTATATGACTTTGGGTGATGGGTATGCAACATAATCAAATGTCAAAATAACCTGGAGATGTTTTCTCTGAACCTATGTACCCTGATTGATTAATGTCACCCCATTAAAATTAATAAAAAATAACTCCATTTATCACTACCATTGTTTCATAAAAGAGAAACATTTAACAGCCAAACAAGTGAAGGAATCATAAAACTTAAAAGTAAAGGGCAATTATTGAAATTGAATATATTTAGATGTATGAAAAATTTGCTACGTTATTTACATTTTTGTCACTTTGCCTTGTATGAGAGAGAATTTACTAGTCTATCATTTGGGAATTACTGATATAGACAGCAGCACACAGAGCTCACCAAATTAACCCTGCATATTTCAAATATGCATATCTGGATGATTAACATATACATACGCGCCTGCAGAGAGATGGTGCTTCTGTCTCGCTGGTATGTTAGGACACTGTGGTGTGAAAGGAGGGAGAGTCTGGGCCATCCCACTGCCCTATAGACATGTCTCCATGCTTCTCTGGGCATTTTCTTCAAACTTACCACTGCATCCCCTGGAAAAAAGGTAAAGAAACACCCTCTCTTTTCTCAGATTCTTCTCTGAATATACAGTATACCACCTTGCCTTAAATTAAGACATGGTTCTCACCTTGAGGAGGCTACAACTCTTAAGCAGAAGTTGTTCATTTCCCCCATTCCATCTGGGTTAGAAGGTAGGGCCAGTGTCTTCTTCGTTCTCCAGTACAATTTCCAGACCTCTACGGTTCCACTTTTATATAAAAACTCTTGAAATACTCTCTTTCAGACTTTAGAAGCGCCCCTCCAACCCCCCGGTTTCTCTCCCACCCTCTTACTTTCTGCGCTGCTTCATAAGATCCTTTCTTCCCCATCCCTTCAAATATGGCATTCCGTGGTTTGGTCTCAGACCCTCCTGTTCCTCGCTGTATTCTTTCCCTTAAGTTTCTCATCCATTCCCATCATATCAATGACACTCTATTTGCTAATAAATTTTGGATTTTTATTTTTTGTGCAAAACCCTCTTCTGGGCTTCAGACCTGCAGAGCCTACTACTCATCCTCCCCACACATCCCACACGTTCCTCAAATTCAACATGCTCATAAGCAAACTTATTCTTTTCTCTTAGACCCTGTGTTTGCTCTCTCAGATACTGCACCACCCCCCTCAAAGCTGAAACTAAAGGACATTTGACCTGTTCTTTGTCCTTCACCTGCCCCCACCCCCAGAGCCCAAATCCCACTTTTCCCTTGAGATCAAATACTTCCCAAATGTCTCTGCCAGTCTCTCTTCTTGCAGACTTGCCTCCAGGCCTGTGCAAGTCACCCTCATCTCTTGCCTGCAGAACTGGAGCCCCACACCACCCCTCAGTGTCTTCTCCGCTCTGTGCACTCGTCCTTCAGAAACTCAAATCTGATCACGACATCCGCAGGCCTGACACCTTGCAGTGGCTTCCTCTGCCCAAACCCTTTCCCACGAGCACAGGTCCTCCTTACCTGGCCCTGCTCGTTCCTCAGCCTGTGATGTCTCCTCACTGTGCCCAGTGGCTCTCAGGGTCTCCAAAAAGCGGCGCTCTCTCATGACTCTGGGCTTGGCCTGTGTTACACCCTTTTCTGTGGCACTTCTTGCCCAATCACACACGTACACGTCTGTCCCACACCTCTCTCTGCCTGGCACATTTTCTTTCTCCTACTTTAGGTCTCAGCTTGGACATCTCTTCCTGCTTCATCCAGTATTGGGGTAGGAGCCCCTCCTCTGTGTTCTCATAGCATGCAGGCCCTTCCCTATTGTAGAATTTCCTACAAAAACAATAATTTTGTTTATCTGTTTACCTTCTTGGCCCTGGCTGGGTAGCTCAGTTGGTTAGAGCATCATCCTGATACGCCAAGGTTGCAGGCTCCATCCCTGGTTGGGGCACATATGCGAATCAACCAAGGAATGCATAAATAAGTGGAACAACAAATCAATGTTTCCGCCCTAAAATCAATATAAATAAATAAATGAATAAACATTTGTTTACATTCCCCACCAGATTGTAAGTTTATGAAGACATGGACTGTGTTGTTTTTATTAACCATCATATCCCTTGAGCCTACCATTTGGTCAGCTCAATGTATTTGATGATTTGTTTTGATTGGATGCATCACTTAGGTCCTAAGAGGAAAGAGCACACTCAAAAGTAGAATAATTCAGGGACAGGTAATTTACAAAGGGATTATGTACAAGTGTGGGGTATAGAAAAACCACTAGTAATGATACAGTAACTTAAGATTTTACTGCTTTTAGGACAGAAGCAATTACCAAACAGAAAGGAGAGAATCATATAGAGTCAGCTGCCTGTGAGAAGCATTGGCCTTTGGTCAAGAGACACAGTTAGCACAAGGCTACTGCACCAGTCAGGGTTCAACCAGAGAAACAGAACTAGTAGGCGATTGACATTAAGAGCTTAGTGCAAGGAATTGGCTTACGTGATTGTGGGGACTGGCAAGGCCAGGCCAGCCCTGGTGTGGCAAGCCACCAAGAAGGGCAGGAAGAGCCCTCAGGCACAGGATCGAGCTTCTGTCCACAGAGAGAATTTGTTCTTCTTTTGAAAGCCTCAGTTCTGCTCTTAAGAACTTTCATCTGATTGAGTCAGGCCCACCCAGATTACCTAAAATAATCTCTCTTACTTACAGTCAATTAATTACGGATTTTAATAACATCTATAAAATTCTTACATTGCAACACCTGTATTAGTGTCTGAGTGAATAACTAGGAACTATCTATATAGTTCAGTCATGTGTGGATACATAAAACTGACCATCTCAGCTCACTTGAAGGCCATGAACCAGGGAACACCCATCTGACCTCGCTCTCCAGGGCTCTGCATTGGCCTAGCCCAACCAACAGTCAGAAGGCAGAAGCCATTGATGGAATCCTTACAGGTTACTGGATTCCACACATTGCCTGGTGTGTGAGGGAAGGAGACAGAATCAAGCTCCAGACTACTCTGTGAGTTGGATGTGAGATTTCTTAAAAAGATGAATCAAGATTCAGACTCAGAAAGAAGCTCCTTGCAGAGAAGAGGAGTCTCAAAATTAGGAAGGAAGATTAGAAACCTCAGTGTTTGTACTGAGGGCTCCTGTGTGAAAGGTCTGTGTTTTTGTTTTTTCCCCCTGGGCTGTGGGGACAGACCCATGTCATGTTCAGTTCTGCATATTGCTCCCTAAGTCAGAATCCCATAACGCACACCAAAACTTCCTGACGATTGGCAGCACCTCTACAAGCTCCTGTGGTGTGTTGTGGTGTGTTGTGGTGTGTTGTGGTGTGGTGTGGGGTGGGGTGGTGTGGTGTGGTGTGGTGTGGTGTGGTTTCAGGAAAAAAGAGCCAGGGTGGTCCAGACGAGTGTGGCCTGGCCCACATCCTCCTGTGGCTGTCCACATGGGGAAGCTGCAGCCTGGAGAGCGAGGGCCAGTCAGTCCTCAGGAAGAGAGGCGCTGGCAGGTGGACAGCTCAGTACTGGAAGGGAAATGCACCTGCCAGTCTTTCCCAGGGCAAACGGGTCAACTGTCTCCTGGCTGATACTTACTTTTCATGCCAGAAAGTTCGGACTCTGAAGTTGAACTCTCAAGGTGCAAGTCCCTGTCTCACCATTTGCTGAGTATATGAGATTCTAGATAGGTTAATTAATCTAGAGAAAGAAAATTAGTATGGAGATGAAATGAATGAATTAATTAATTAACAGAGATGGTTATGACCCACAAAAATAAAGTATATATTCTCTAGGCCAGGGGTAATCAACCTTTTTATACCTACAGCCCACTTTTGTATCTCTGTTAGTAGTAAAATTTTCTAACTGCCCACCAGTTCCACAGTAATGGTGATTTATAAAGTAGGGAAGTAACTTTACTTTATAAAGCAGAGTTACAGCAAGTTAAAGCATATAATAATAATTACTTACTAAGTATTATACTTTATGTCAGATTTTCATTAAGTTTGGCAGAATAAATCTTTATAAAACAATTTACTATAGTTAAATCTATCTTTTTATTTATACTTTGGTTGCTCTGCTACCACCCACCATAAAAGCTGGAATGCCCACTAGTGGGTGGTAGGGACCAGGTTACTACCACTGCTCTAGGCCTTTATAGAGGAAGAGTGCTAACCCCTGATTTAGAAAATAAAAAATGATAACTTGAAAGAGATTAAATGAACCTGCTTTATCTTCACAAGAATAGATACCCTATTATAAGGTATAAAGTTTGATTTTCCCAAGGAAATCTTATCACTTATTATACATCATTAAGAAATAAGTGTGAAGGATGCTCTCCTTTATTCACATCCCTCCACTCCCTTCCTTTTCTATTTTTGCCATGACTAAAAAGAGAAGCCTTAATATAATATTTCTTTTTTTGTAATTTTAAAAATTATTTATTGATTGATTTTAGAGAGACAGAGAGAGGAAGGGGGAGACAGAGAGAGAGAGAGAGAGAGAAGCATTCATTTGTCACGCCACTTAGTTGTGCACTCACTGTTGCTTCCTGTATGTGCACTGACCTGGGATGGAACCCACGACCTTGTCCTTTAGGGAGGATGCTGTAATGGACTGAGCTAACTAGCCAGGGCTCCTAACATAGTATTTCAAATATGATTTTTTTTTTAAAAAAAAGAGAGACAAACAGGAAGACATGAAGAAAGGAGATAAGAAGCATCAATTCATAGTTGTGGCACCTTAGTTGTTTATTGATTGCTTTCTTATATGTGCCTTATTGGGGGGGGGGGGCTCTAGTTCAGCTAGCAACCCCTTGCTTAAGCCAATGACCTTGATATCAAGCTATCAACCTTGGGCTTCAAGCCAGCAACCTTTGGGCCAAAGCCAGCAACCATGAGGTCATGTCTCTGATCCCACACTCAAGCCAGTGATATCACATCAAGCTAGTGAATCTTCACTCAAGATGGATGAGCCCATGCTCAAGCCAGTGACCTCAGGGTTTCGAAACTGGGTCCTCAGCATCCCAGGCTGATGCTCAATCCACTGTGCCACTTCCTAGTCAGGCTCAAATACGAATTTTTAAAATGAAGAGCCAACCGTGTAAGTACGATAAATTAAAAATAATAAAAAATCAGTGGTGGAGCATTGGACTGGTGTGTGGAAGTCCCAGGTTCAACTCCCAGCCAGGGCACACAGGAGAAGTGCACATTTGCTTCTCCACCCTCCCCTGTCTCCTTTCTCTTTCTCTCTATCTCTCTCTTCCCCTCCCACAGCTAAGGCTCCACTGGAGAAAGTTGGCCCAGATGCTGAGGATGGCTCCATGGCCTCTGCCTCAGGCACTAGAATGGCTCTAGTTACAATGGAGCAACGCCCCAGTTGGGCAGGGCATCGCTCCCTGGTGGGCATGCCAGGTGGATACTGATCGGGCTCATGCGGGAGTCTGTCTCTCTGCTTCTTTGCTTCTCACTTCAGAAAAAAATGTAATAATAATAATATATAAATAAATAAAAATGAAGAGTGAGAAAATTTCCTCTCACTTGGTTCTGTATGCACAACTTTGATCGCAGTCTGTCTACGGCAAGTTAGTTCAATAGGTTAGAGAAAGGTGCTACTGAAGCCAAAGTAAAGACTTTGACCCTTAACTGGTTGCTGACATTTTATTCTGTACAATGACCTTGAATTACAGACAAATTGCTAATACCAGTCAACTCTTTCACCAAGGCATGCAGGTGATCACAAAGCTATGCCAATTGGCACTTTGGCCCTCCTAAGTACATCATTACTGATGCTATAGTCATTCAAGAAATATACCCTCATATGGTGGTTCAGAAACATCCTGTTGGCCTGACTAGGCAGTGGCACAGTGGATAGAGCATCAGCCAGGGACGCTGAGGACCCAGGTTCGAAGCCCCAAGGTTGTCAGCTTGAGCTCCGGCTCACCAACTTGAGCATGGCATCATAGACATGACCCCATGGTCGCTGGCTTGAGCCCAAAGGTTGCTGGCTTGAGCAAGGGGTCACTGACTCAGCTGTAGCCCCCCAGTCAAGGCACATATGAGAAAGCAATCAATGAACAACTAAGGTGCTGCAACTATGAGTTGATGCTTCTCATTTCTCTCCCTTCCTCCTGTCTGTCTGTTTCTGTCTATCTGACTCTTTCGCTAAATAAAAAAGAAAGAAATGGTAGATGATTTGTTTTCATGAACTGTATTATTATATTATGTATATATTCAGAGAACCACATTGGTTAACAAAATAAGGGCTTATATGATAGGTGAGGTCAGTTGGGAGATACAAGAATTATTATACTACTTAAAATCCTTTCTACCAGCAATCTGCCTATCCTTTGTTGCAATGTTTCCGTACCTTTCCTTACTTTACTGAATACTACATGCTCCTGACCTTGACTTGACAAAGCTGGCTTCATTTTCTTAGTCCTGATTTAAACACGGCAACCTGCCTCTGTTTACCATCTTTTCTAGATTCTCTCCTTCAGATTTTTATTCAAACCTAGTAACTGGACCCTGAATCTCTGTTACTTCCTTTGTTTTAGGAGAGCAGGGTGAGCCCCTCCACACACATAAACCAGTCTTCCAGTGAAAAAAGCCTATCAGTGCCAAAAAGATCAAATGTTTGTATTTTAGTCAGTATCACATTCATGAGCAATCTGTAATAAAATCTTCACATGAATTACATGTATGGAAAGTAGGCATTTGGGGAAATGCTTTCTATCTAAAACACAATGTCCAGTCTCTTAGCCAAGCACACTTATTTTAAAGAGTTGGTATGCAATTAATATATTTGGAACACATGACTGATTAAAAATAGCAGCACTGTTAAGTTCTAACTTTGTTCTTTTGCCAGTTTTGAAGTTCCATGAGAGCAAAGGATTTAACAATCATAGTAACAAAATAAAACCAAAGCTTACGTATGTTTGCCTGCTTTGTTTCATTGAACATGTCCAAATCTGCATATGTCATCCCAATTGGGAACGCTACGGGCATACATTCGCAGTTTAGTAGATCATTTACAACATTTACATCACTGAAAGTTTTCTAATATATTTTACATATTAGCTTACTTTAATAGATGCACTTGTTTTAGATGGAACTAGACTTGATAATAACATAAAGCATAATTTAAAGGCTGGCTCAATAAAATTAATCTATGTTTCAAGCTTGCCATACCCTAAACCTTATGCTTCTGAAAATCCATTTTGACTTTTATTTTCTAGAATAGGTTTTTGTTTTTGCTTTTAAAAAGAAATGCTTGATCTGTTAAATTTTCTTTGGGGTTTTTTTGTTTGTCTGCTCAGTCCTTAAAATCAAATTCTGCTTTGATGAGTCATAAAACTAAATGCATCAAAATCTTTATTTCCTTTGTTTCTGCACTTCTAGAAAAATTAAATTAAATAACTGAATTAATGATTCAATTAAAAATTTCTTGGGGACTTCACACTTACCCAAATATGACTCTGTTTTCTTTAATTAGTTCCATGGCTTCTCTCTTGAACTGAACAAATTATGGAAAAAATACTTTGCCCTGTCTGCAGTCCACTCTGGACCCCAGTCTCTGATTCTAAAACTTTTTAAATAAGTACATAGGAATAGAACAAAAGTAAAGCATATTTACTCTTCAATTGTTAATCCTCTCATTTTTAACTGACACTTCTTAAAGTGGTCATCTATACAGATTACCTCTACTGTTCTACTTGCAATGAATTCTTCATATTTGTTTTCTTCCTCAACATTCTGCAAAAAATGATTTTGCTTCTCTTCCTCTTTAATCTGTCTATGGGATGTGACCTGGTTGAACACTCCCTAATGTTGGGAGGATACCTCCATTTTTTTCTGGCTTCATGTTTTTATGTGAAGCAAAGGCCATTAAAGTAACATTTTCTTTGTCCTGCAGAAGAAAGGAGTGACTTTTCCATTTTATGAGTTAGGGAGAAGGAGCAGAGTTTGCATCCTCAGTAACAGGAAATAGTTTAAGTGAATTATGATGAATGCACAAGGTAGAGCAGTGCTTCCTCAGTCTTCCTTGCATAGGAACACACATTCTTCTTTGCCTGTCCTTGCCTGCCATGGAGTAGTTCAGACCTTATAGTTCTGTTAGCAAACCTGCCTTGCTAACAGACCTAAAGGCTTGTCCTCTAACTTTTATTAGTAATAAAAGTGATTGTTTTGATCTCCATTTGCCTCTCTCTGTTGGTGCCAAAGTCCATGAGTAGATGGGTATTTTTATTGGCCCTTTTCCTAAAACTACAAAACCGGCTCCTTCAATCTCCTCTCGTGGCTTTTTTTTTTTTTTTTTTTGTATTTTTCTGAAGCTGGAAACGGGGAGAGATAGACAGACTCCCGCATGCGCCCGACCGGGATCCACCCGGCACGCCCACCAGGGGGCGTTGCTCTGTTGCGACCAGAGCCACTCTAGCGCCTGGGGCAGAGGCCAAGGAGCCATCCCCAGCGCCCAGGCCATCTTTGCTCCAATGGAGCCTCGGCTGCGGGAGGGGAAGAGAGAGACAGAGAGGAAGGAGAGGAGAAGCAGATGGGCGCTTCTCCTGTGTGCCCTGGCCGGGAATCGAACCCGGGACTTCTGCACGCCAGGCTGACGCTCTACTACTGAGCCAATCAGCCAGGGCCTCCTCTCGTGGCTTTTATGCCTCTCTTCCCCCTTTGCACGTGCCTAGAGGTACTATATTGTCGCATAAATTACATTGCATTTTAGAATGTTTTTCTAGATACAAAAGTAATTCTTGTAATAGAAAAGGTTTTAGGTTAAAAAATACAGAGATAAATGTAAAAAACTCAGAACCCAGAGATATCCTCCTTTAACATTTTGGAAGTTTTCCTTCTAGTCTTTTTAAATAAGGGTATAATAAAAAATTTTATAAATATATTTTTCATCATTAGAATCAAACTTTATATACTCTTGAATCCTGCTTTTAAAACCATTATAGTGAACATTCTTTCATATCATTAAGCATTATTTTAAAATATGATTTTTAGTGCCTATATAATATTCCATTTTATGGATTTATTTATTTAAATAATTTCCTATTATTGAACAGTGTTTCCCTTTTTCACTGTTAAAGATACTAGCTATTATTTATTCATGTTTATTACATGCCAAGAACTATCATATCTTTTTTACAAAGGTTGACTAATTATTTATCACAACAATCCAATGACAAGGTGATTTTATCACCATTTCACAAGGAAGGGAACTGAGGCTCAGACTTGCTGGGTACATAGAGCTCACTGGTGGCAGGGTGCAATGCTGGTCCACCTGCCTCCAATGCACTTGCTCTGAGCCACCTCTCTATACTCCTTCTCTGAACCATGCTGTGATAAACATCCTAGTACATGCTAGGATATTATTGTAATGCCAATCTTTTAGAACACTTTATGATCACACAAATCCATCCATTTTCAATATAAAAATCTGATAAGCACACATTTTTTAAAAGATTCAATTCTTACAGCCTCAAAAATAAAACAAAGTTGAATTAAGAGCTATTTTAAATATATATAAACACTGGAAAATAATATGTTTGTAAATCTGACATTAAATGAGGCACAAACGGCAGAAACAATAAAGGAAAGGATAGATGCATATATTTATAATTACAGAAAAAATTGAAGCTCGGTTGGAGCGTCATCTCTAAGTGTAGAGGTTGCTGGTTTGATTCTCCGGTTAGGGCACATACAGGAACAGATTGATGTTCCTGCTTCTCTCGCTCTGCCTCTCTCAATCAATCAATAAAAATTAATACTTAAATAATTAATTAAGGCCATGCCAAGTGGCTCAGTGGTAGAATGTCAGAGCAGCATGTGGAAGTCCTGGGTTTGATTCCTGGTCAGGGCACACAGGAGAAGTGACCATCTGCTTCTCTACCCCTCCCCTTTCCCCATTCTCTCTCTCTCTCTTCCCCTCCCACAGTCATGGCTTGAATGGTTTGAGCAAGTTGGTCCCAGGCACTGAGGATGTGTCTATAGCCTTGCCTCAGACCCTAAAATAGCTCAATTACTGAGCAACAGAGCAGTGGCCCCAGATGGGCAGAGCATTGCCCCCTAGTGGGCTTGCCAGATAGATCCCGATAGAGACGCATGTGAAAGTCTGTCTGTCTGCCTCCCTGCCTCTCAATTAATAAATAATACTAATAGTAATAATAATAATTAAGCAAAAAAAGAGGTTCTATGGAGCTGCCTAGCCCCTTCAACCCACATGCTGTATCCTCACGTAGGCTACAACAGGAAGTGTGCAACCCAGAAAAGAGTACTCGCCTGAGCATGCTGGCATCCGGATCCAGACACCAGCCCCAAGAACTGTTGTTTATAAGCTTCTCAGTCTATGGTATTCTGTTATAACAGCCCAAATAGACTAAAACAGAAAACTAGGCCCTGGCCAGTTGGCTCAATGGTAGAGCATTAGCCTGGTGTGTGGAAGTCCCGGGTTCAATTTCTGGTCAGGGCACACAGGAGAAGCGTCCATCTGCTTCTCCACCCCTCCCCCTTTCCTTCCTCTCTATCTCTCTCTTCTCCTCCCACAGCCAAGGCTCCATTGGAGCAAAGTTGGCCCAAGCACTGAGATGGCTCCATGGCCTCCACCTCAGGTGCTAGAATGGCTCCGGCTGCAATGGAGCAATGCCCCAGATGGGCAGAACATCGCCCCCTGGTGGGTATGCCCGGTGGATCCCAGTTGGGCGCATGTGGGAGTCAGTCTGACTGCCTCCCCACTTCTAACTTTGGAAAAATACAAAAAAAACAAAAAAGAAAAGAAAATAAAATTAGTACCAAGAGTAAAGTTGCTGCCGTAGCAAACACCTAAAAATGTGGAAACGGCTTTGGAACCGAGTATGGACAGAGGCTGGGGAGCATGTTAAGGAGCCTGCTAGAAAAAGCCCCAGTGCTGTGAATGGACCAGGAAGGGTGCGATCCAGGTGAGAGCTGAGCTGAGGAGTGCTGTAGCAGAAGCCTCGGGCATCTTGGGAATCCGAGTCGTTGACAGATGCTGTGGAAGTATGGATGGTAAAGGTCACTCTGTTGAGGTCTCAGACAGAAATGAGGAATGTGTTTTTGGAAACTGGAGGAAAGCTAATCCTGGTTATAAGTGGCAAAGAGCTGGGCTGAATCGTGTTCCTGTTCTAGTGGTTTGTGGAAGGTAGCAGTTGTAAGCCATGAAAAGTGGATATTTGGCTTTGAGGAAATATCTAAGCAAAATGTTGAAGGAGGGGCCTAGTTTCTCTTAGAATGCTTATAGTAAAATTCAAAAGGAGAGGCATGGCCTGGCCTGTGGTGGCGCAGTAGATAAAGTGTGGGCCTGGAACACTGAGGTCGCTGGTTCAAAACCCTGGGCTTGCCTGATCAAGGCACATATGGGAGTTGATATTTCCTGCCCCTTCTCTCTCTCTCCTTTCTAAAATGAATAAATAAATAAATAATTTTAAAGGGGAGGAATGATTTAAAAGTAGACTTGTTATCTAAAAAAAAAAGCAGAATTTTAAAATTTGTAAAATTCCCAGCCTATCCATCTGAAAGAAATAAAAGAGTAGTTAGGAGAGAGCACAGAGTGTGGGCAAATTTGTCAAGGATATTTATGTGGAGTGACCATCGCAGAAGACAGGAACTTTTCTAAAGGTAATGGAGAGATTGGTTGGCCATCTAAACAGGAATCCTGGACCTATTATTCCAGACAATGGCAGGATGAACCTGAAGGCATTTCGGACTGGTTCTACCATCACAGGGTCAGAGCTCAAGGACCTGGAAAGGAGACGGACTTCAAAAGAGGGGCTTTGGGCTGCCTCCCACTGCAGGCTTTGCTTCCCAAGTGCTCGTGCTGCACCCCTCAGCTTCCAGGTGCTGAGGAAGAGGCCCAAGGTGGCTGCTCTCCTGCAGGGGGAGAACTCAGAGTGCCTGAGCCCTGAGGGCGTGAGTAGCCCCACTTACCTGTGGAAGGATAGGTCCTCCAGAGCAGCCCATTCAGGAAGGAGAGGGGCCGCTGCAGAGTCCCTGTTGAGACGATGACCAGAGGAGGTGGGGGGTAGGATTGCCTTGAGACCCCAGACCCAGAGAGGGATAGGCAGGGGACTTCAACCTGTGAAAGCTGTGGGGGCGGGTCACCCAGAGCTTTGAGGACCCAACTCCCACCCCACTGTGTCCAGCAGGTGGTACCAGTGGGCTATAAGATTTTGCACTTGCTCAGAAAATATTACCCCTTTTTTCTTTTCTTTTTCTCCCTTTGGAATAGGAATGTCTATCCCATATCAGTCCTTCCACTGCATTTTGGAACCACAGAACTTGTTTGATTTCACAAGTTCACAGCTGGAGTGCAATTTGCCTAAGGATGAATGTCTCACCCATATCTGATTTAGATGAGACATTGGACTTGGACTTTTGAGTGGATGCTAGAACAAGTTAAGACTTTTGGGATTGTTGGGGTGGAATGAATATATTCTGTATGGAATAAGGACATGAATTTTGGGGGGCCAGGGTTGAAATGCTGTGGTCTGAAGTTTTGTGCCCCCAAAGTCATATGTGGAAATCCTACCCCCCACTAAAATGATTCTTAGAAGATTGGGCCTTTGGGAAGTGATGAGGTCATGAAGTCAGAGTCTTCATCAACATAGTCAATGCCCTTATAAAAAAGAGGCTCCAGAAAGATCCTTTGCCCCTTCCTCCACGTGAGGACACAGCGCAAAGGCACCGGGTATGAACCAGGAAGAGGGCCCTGACCTGACCAGGCTGGCACCTTGATCTTGGACTTTCAGCTTCCAGAGCTGTGAGAAATCAATTTCTGTTGTTTATAAGCTACCCAGCCTGTATGATTTTGTTACAACATCTGAACCAACTAAGACACAACTAAGAATTTTAATAGTTCAAAGTTAAATGATAGTGAGAAAATACCTGCTACATACAGACCAGACAAAATAACATAAAGTACTTTTTCAAGTTAATTAAAAACAACTACCTAATAGAAAAATGGGCAAAGGAAATAAACAGGCCATTTATAGAAGTAATACAAATGAAGTCCATGAAAGAGTTCAACATCACTAGTGATTTAGGAAATGTAAATTAAAACAATAATGTGAGGCCCTGGCTGGTTGGCTCACTGGTAGAGCGACAGCCCGGCATTTGGATGTCCCGGGTTCGATTTCTAGTCAGGGCACACAGGAGAAGCGCCCGTGTGCTTCTTCGCCCCTCTCCCTCCGCCTCTTGCTTCTCTCTCTCTTCTCCTCCCCTCCGCAGCCATGGCTCCATTAGAGTGAGTTGGCCCCAGGCGCTAAGGATGGCTCTATGGCCTCCACTCAGGTGTTAAAAAATGGCTCCAGTTGCAACAGAGTAAGGACCCCGATAGAGCACTGCTCTTTAGTGGGCTTGCTGGATGGATCTCAGTCGGGGGACATGCGAGAGTCTGTTTCTGCCTCCCCTTCACTCATTAAAAAAAAGAAGAAGAACAATATGTGAAGTAATTTTAAAACAAAACATAATTGGCAAAATTTATAAGATCTGATAAACTAATATTAGTAAGAATGTAAGCAGTCTCTTCTGTACTGTTGGCAAGACAGTAGACTAATAAAAGCTTTTTTTAGAAGACAATAAACAGAATTTATCAAAATTTTAAATGTGCATACCTTTCGATCTAGGATTTCTACATCTAGCTGTTAGTCCTAGAGAAGCATCCACGTATATGCCAGAGACAAGTACAAAAGTACTTATCATAGTATTGTCTGAAATAACCCCAAATCAGGACCAGTCAAATAAATGATGGTAGATTTCTATGCAGCATTAAAGAGTAGATTGAAGTAGATTTTTATATATTAACTTGGAAAGCTCTCCAAAATATATATTTAAAATAAAGCTAGATAATTGCAAAATAATATGTATATGTGGAATGATCCTATTTATATAATAAAAAAGTATTTATGTTGGGAAATATATGTACCTATATGAAAAAATCAGAAAAAATACACATCAACTCTCAACAGAGTTGGTTAACATTTATTAAAGTCAAGAGATGGACAAAGTGGGACGTTTAACTTCTTACCCTGAACTCCTAGAGAAAATTTTTGTTAATATCTTTCTAGTCTTCAAGCCCTTTCTACACATGTATTACTCATATGGCAGCAGGCTTCACAGTACTATGGCTTTTGTTAGCTTGTAACATGTGAGAAGATGTAAGAATATGGGAAAAAGTTGTCCTTGTGCCACCCTTTGCCCCAGGGCTACCTGCACTGCTGGGGTCACTAATCTTCACAAAGTTCTGCTCAAGTCTCAGCCGCCACAACACAATCATAGCTTCACATCTGAACCATAGCCCGTGCTTCGCTCGGGCCACTCTCTGCACTCCAACATCACCTCTTTGGCAACTTTTAAGACCCATACTCATTCTTCCTCTGAAAGTGCACAGAAATATGGTTCTTCTTCCTGGGTTGGATTCTCTAAGATGGTTCCCATAATAGGGCCTTGGGTGCTAAGGTGTGATAGCTCTTTTTAGCTTTATACCTATATACCCTTTCTCCTACCAAGGTGCATTTCCATAGAAGGGATAGTTGGGTGTTCACTTTCTTTTTTTTTTTTTTTTCTCACATATCCTTTTTTCATTTACTCTTTTTTTTTTTTTTTTTTTTAATAAATTTTTATTAATGGTAATGGGATGACATTAATAAATCAGGGTACATATATTCAAAGAAAACATGTCTAGGTTATTTTGTCATTAAATTATGCTGCATACCCCTCGCCCAAAGTCAGATTGTCCTTCGCCACCCTCTATCTAGTTCTCTGTGCCCCTCCCTCTCCCCCTAACTCTCCCCCTGTCCTCCCTCCCCCCACCCCTGGTAACCACCACACACTTGTCCATGTCTCTTAGTCTCATTTTTATGTTCCACCAATGTATGGAATCATGTAGTTCTTGTTTTTTTCTGATTTACTTATTTCACTCCTTATAATGTTATCAAGATCCCACCATTTTGCTGTAAATGATCTGATGTCATCATTTCTTATGGCTGAGTAGTATTCCATAGTGTATATGTGCCACATCTTCTTTATCCAGTCTTCTATTGAAGGGCTTTTTGGTTGTTTCCATGTCTTGGCCACTGTGAACAGTGCTGCAATGAACATGGGGCTACATGTGTCTTCACGTATCAATGTTTCTGAGGTTTTGGGGTATATACCCAGTAGAGGGATTGCTGGGTCATAAGGTAGTTCTATTTGCAGTTTTTTGAGGAACCACCATACTTTCCTCCATAATGGTTGTACTACTTTACAGTCCCACCAACAGTGAATGAGGGTTCCTTTTTCTCCACAGCCTCTCCAACATTTGCTATTACCCGTCTTGTTGATAATAGCTAATCTAACAGGGGTGAGGTGGTATCTCATTGTAGTTTTGATTTGCATTTCCCTAATAACTAATGAAGCTGAGCATCTTTTCATATATCTGTTGGCCATTTGTATCTCTTCCTGGGAGAAGTGTCTATTCATGTCTTCTTCCCATTTTTTTATTCGATTGTTTGTTTGTTTGTTGTTGAGTTTTATGAGTTCTTTGTAAATTTTGGAAATTAGGCCCTTATCTGAGCTGTTGTTTGAAAATATCATTTCCCATTTAGTTGGCTGTCTGTTTATTTTTATATCAGTTTCTCTTGCTGAGCAAAAACTTTTTATTCTGATGTAGTCCCATTCATTTATCTTTGCCTTCACTTCTCTTGCCATTGGAGTCAAGTTCATAAAATTTCTTTAAAACCCAGGTCCATGAGTTTAGTACCTATGTCTTCTTCTATGTACTTTATTGTTTCAGGTCTTATATTTAGGTCTTTGATCCATTTTGAATTAATTTTAATACACGGGGACAGGCTGTAGTCGAGTTTCATTCTTTTGCATGTGGCTTTCCAGTTTTCCCAACACCATTTGTTGAAGAGGCTTTCTTTTCTCCATTGTGTGTTGTTGGCCCCTTTATCAAAGATTATTTGACCATATATATGTGGTTTTATTTCTGGGCTTTCTATTCTGTTCCATTGGTCTGAGTGTCTATTTTTCTGCCAATACCATGCTGTTTTGATTATTGTGGCCCTATAATATAGTTTAAAGTCAGGTATTGTAATGCCCCCAGCTTCATTCTTTTTCCTTAGGATTGTTTTGGCTATTCGGGGTTTTTTATAGTTCCATATAAATCTGATGATTTTTTGTTCCATTTCTTTAAAAAATCTCATAGGGATTTTGATGGGAATTGCATTAAATTTGTATATTGCTTTGGGTAATATGGCCATTTTGATTATATTTATTCTTCCTATCCAAGAACAAGGAATATTTTTCCATCTCATTGTATCTTTTTCGATTTCCCTTAACAATGCTTTGTAATTTTCATTATATAGGTCCTTTACATTCTTTGTTATGTTTATTCCTAGGTATTTTATTTTTTTTTGTTGCAATCGTGAAGGGGATTATTTTTTTGAGTTCGTTTTCTAATATTTCATTGTTGGCATAGAGAAAGGCTATGGACTTCTGTATGTTAATTTGGTATCCTGCGACCTTACTGTATTGGTTTATTGTTTCTAATAATCTTTTTGTGGAGTCCTTCGGGTTTTCGATGTATAGGATCATATCATCAGCAAAAAGTGATACCTTTACTTCTTCTTTTCCGATATGGATGCCTTTTATTTCTTTGTCTTGTCTGATTGCTCTGGCCAGAACTTCTAGCACCACGTTAAATAAGAGTGGAGAGAGTGGACAACCCTGTCTTGTTCCTGATTTAAGGTAGAAAGTCCTCAGTTTTATGCCATTTAAAATGATGTTGGCTGATGGTTTATCATATATGGCCTTTATCATGTTGAGATATTTTCCTTCTATACCCATTTTGTTGAGAGTCTTAAACATAAAATTGTGTTGTATTTTATCAAAAGCCTTTTCTGCATCTATTGATAAGATCATGTGGTTTTTGTTCTTTGTTTTGTTGATATGGTGTATTACGTTAACCGTTTTGCGTATGTTGAACCATCCTTGAGATTCTGGGATGAATCCCACTTGATCATGATGTATTATTTTTTTAATATGTTGTTGTATTCGGTTTGCCAGTATTTTGTTTAGAATTTTAGCATCTGTATTCATTAGAGATATTGGTCTGTAGTTTTCTTTCTTTGTGCCATCCTTGCCAGGTTTTGGTATGAGGGTTATGTTGGCCTCATAAAATGTGTTTGGAAGTATTGCTTCTTCTTCAATTTTTTGGAAGACTTTGAGTAGAATAGGAACCAAGTCTTCTTTGAATGTTTGATAGAATTCACTAGTATAACTGTCTGGGCCTGGACTTTTATTTTTGGGGAGGTTTTTAATAGTTTTTTCTATTTCCTCCCTGCTGATTGGTCTGTTTAGGCTTTCTGCTTCTTCATGACTCAGTCTAGGAAGGTTCTATTGTTCTAGGAATTTATCCATTTCTTCTAGATTGTTGTATTTGGTGGCATATAATTTTTCATAGTATTCTACAATAATTCTTTGTATATCTATGATGTCTGTGGTGATCTCTCCTCTTTCATTTTGGATTTTATTTATTTGAGTCCTGTGCCTTTTTTCCTTGGTGAGTCTTGCCAAGGGTTTGTCAATTTTGTTGATCTTTTCAAAGAACCAGCTCCTTGTTTTATTGATTTTTTCTATAGTTTTTCTGTTCTCTATTTCATTTATTTCTGCTCTGATTTTTATTATCTCCTTTCTTCGGCTGGTTTTGGGTTGTCTTTGTTCTTCTTTTTCTAGTTCCTTAAGGTGTGAAGTTAAGTGGTTTACTTCGGCTCTCTCTTGTTTGTTCATATAGGCCTGAAGTGATATGAACTTTCCTCTTATTACTGCTTTTGCTGCATCCCAGAGATTCTGATATGTCGTATTTTCATTTTCATTTGTCTGTATGTATCTTTTGATCTCTGCGCTTATTTCTTCTTTGACCCATTCATTTTTTAGAAGTATGTTGTTTAGTTTCCACATTTTTGTGGGTTTTTCCCCCTCTTTTTTGCAGTTGAATTCTAGTTTCAAGGCTTTATGATCAGAAAATATGCTTGGTACATTTTCAATTTTTCTAAATTTGCTGATATTGTCTTTGTGGCCCAACATATGGTCAATTCTTGAGAATGTTCCATGTACACTAGAGAAAAATGTATACTCTGTCGCTTTGGGATGAAGTGTCCTGTAGATGTCTATCATATCCAGGTGTTCTAGTATTTCGTTTAAGGCCACTATATCTTTATTGATTCTCTGTTTGGATGACCGATCTAGAGACGTCAGCGGAGTATTGAGGTCTCCAAGTATGATTGTATTTTTGTTAGGTTTTGTTTTAAGGTCAATAAGTAGCTGTCTTATATATTTTGGTGCTCCTTGGTTTGGTGCATATATATTAAGGATTGTTATGTCTTCTTGATTCAGTGTCCCCTTAATCATTATGAAGTGACCATTTTTGTCTCTGAGTACTTTTTCTGTCTTGTAGTCAGCATTATCAGATATGAGTATTGCTACACCTGCTTTTTTTTGGGTGTTGTTTGCTTGGAGTATTGTTTTCCAGCCTTTCACTTTGAATTTGTTTTTATCCTTGTTGCTTAGATGTGTTTCTTGTAGGCAGCATATAGTTGGATTTTCTTTTTTAATCCATTCTGCTACTCTGTGTCTTTTTATTGGTAAGTTTAATCCATTTACATTTAGTGTAATTATTGACACTTGTGGGTTCCCTACTGTCATTTTATAAATTGCTTTCTGTTAGTTTTGTATCTAGTTTGATTCTTCTCTTTTGTTTTTCTATCATTTGTTTTTGTTTGTTTGTGTTCCATAGTTCTTTCCTCTGTTGCTACCTTTTTTAAGTCATGTGTTTTTGTGGTGGTTTTTTCTAGGGTGGTTACCATTAAGTAATGAAAAGGGTACCTACCATATTCATTGTAGTACCCTATCTTATAAGTATTTCTGCACTTCATCGTCCTTTGCTACTGTTAATCTCCATTCTCTCCCCCCCTTTTTTTTCCTTTGTTGTCACAGTTTAAGTTTGGTTTTATTGTGTTCTTGGTGGAGCTGTTACTTGTGGTGTTGTTTTCTTTTGTTCTTTGAATCTGGTTGGAAAACCCCCTTTAGTATTTCCTGGAGTGGGGGCTTTCTCGTGATAAATTCTCTCATCTTTTCTGTATTTGTGAATGTTTTTATATCTCTTTCATACTTGAAGGATAGCTTTGATGGGTATAGTATTCTTGGCTGAAAGTTCCTCTCTTTCAGGGCTTTAAATATTGGGGTCCACTCTCTTCTAGCTTGTAGAGTTTCTGCTGAGAAATCTGATGATAATCTAATAGGCCTTCCTTTATATGTTGTACTCTTCTTTTCCCTGGCTGCCTTGAGAATTTTTTCTTTGTCATTGGTTTGTGTCATCTTTATTATGATGTGCCTTGGAGTGGGTTTGTTGGGGTTAAGAAAACTCGGTGTTCTGTTTGCTTCTTGAATTTGAGGCTTTAGTTCTTTCCACAGGCTTGGGAAGTTCTCGTCTATTATTTGTTTGAGTATATTCTCCATTCCATTTTCTTTCTCTTCTCCCTCTGATATACCTATTATTCTTATGTTATTCTTTCTGATGGAGTCAGATAATTCCTGTAGGGCTTTCTCGTTTTTTATTATTTTTGAGTCTCTTTCTTCTTCTCTCTGTTGTGCCTCAAGTTGTTTGTCTTCTATTTCACTAATCCTATCTTCAATCTGGGTTGTTCTGCTAGCTAAGCTTGTTACCTCGTTTTTCAGCTCGTGAATTGAGTTTTTCATTTCTGTTTGATTTGTTTTTATAGTTTCAATTTCCTTGGTAATATATTCTTTGTGTTCACTGAGTTATTTTCTGATCTCCCTATATTGCCTTTCTGTGTTTTCTTGTATATCTCTGAGTATTTTTAAGATTTCTATTTTAAATTCTCTGTCATTTAGCTCCAAGGCTTCCAATATGTTGTCTTTTCTCCATAGATTTTTCCACATCTATTTGTGTTACCTCTCTTTCTTTTGTATCCATAATATTCGATTTCCTCTTTCTTATTGGCATCTGAGGGTGGTCTTGTTGATAGCACTAATTAGAATTAATAAAGAGTAAAAAGTAAAAAAAAAAAAAAAAAAAAAAACAAAGGGTAAAACACCCCACAAAAAAAAAGCGGTAATAATTTATTATTTCCCCCTTTTTTTTCTTTCTTCTCCTTCCCTCCTCTCCCCTCCTCAGGGAAATATCGTGCCTATAATGGAGGGCCTGGTTTGCGGTGAAGAGTTCAAGGGGCAAAAAAAAAAAAAAAAAAAAAAGGGGGGGGGAGTAGGGACCTACTAAATGCAAAAAGAAAAAAAAAAAAAAAAAAAAAAGGAAGAAAATCTTAGACAAGCATAAGTTGATCTGCCTGCGGGTGATGGTCATCTAAGAGATATAATGAGAGGGATAAGATGGAACCAGAAAAAAGGACAAAAAAAGGAATAATAAAGAAGAAAAAAATAAAAATAATAAGTAAAAATATGTTGTATTAAGTGGAGCAAAGACCAAATGCAATGGAGACCTTGGGTTGGGAGGACCCAAAATGCCACAAAAATAAACTAACAAGAAAAAAACAAAAACAAAAGCGAAAAAGAAAAATAAAGCCAAAAAAAGCCTTGAGTCCCAAATTAACTAATTTGTTCGTGATTGAGGATTAAATGGGAGGAAAGTAAAACGAGAAAAGAAAAAACGAATAGAAAGGAAAAAATAAGAAAAAGAGAAAAACGAAGGAAGAAATAAAAAAGGAAGAGAAAAAAACAAAATAAAGCAAAAAAAAAACAAAACAAAAAAAAACAAAAGAGGAGAGAGTGAGAGTTAAGTGTCCTGGAGTATAACCCCAAAGGAGGGTGAGGATGAAGAAGAGAAATAAAATGTAACACTTACGGGTAGTGTAGTTCAAGAAAAGGGAAGCATAAGATGGGCAGAGAATAGAAGGACCGAGGTGGAGGAAATAAAGGCAATAAGATAGAAGAAACAAACAACAACAACAACAACAAAAAAAAAAAAATAGTGGAACAAGTTGTAAAGTCTGTGGATTTTTCTTGATTTTGAGATGTTAACTTCTTCCTTTTTCTTTTCTCTCCCTCTTCCTGGTCGGTGACTCTGTACCCCAGGCTCTGCCCCTGTGTCACATTTAGGTAGGGATTTGCAGTTGATGGGATTCTATGGCAATGTCATATAATTGGCTTTAGTCTTGCTGGTAGTCAAGGTTTGTTGGCGTTTGCAGGGTCCAACGATGAGAGAGTTTGCTTTCGTGGATTCTCTCTCCTAGTCCCCCCTTCCTGAATTAGCAGCCTGGTGATCCAGCTCTAAGGCTGCCACTGCTTCTGCCTGGGGAGTAAGAGGCTCAAAGAGCTGGGAAATCCCCACTCTATCCCCACTCAGTGCAAGGCTTTGGGAAGGGCTCTGACAGTCAGGGCCTCCAGTGTAATCAGGCGGGGGTGGGAGTCAATTGTTGTCAAGGTGACTGTTCAGCGCCTAGCATTCAGTTGGACCTCTCAACCCAGGCTTTCCACACTTTGTAGCCTGTTTTGGCTGGTAAGAAGAGGCACTAGTCTCTGCTTGCGACTAGTGTGGTATAGATCTTATTATCTGCCAAGTCCTTCTTGTTAGCGTTTATCCCTGAATATGGAGGCTCTATCAATCAGAAGTTGCCCCCGCCCCTTTAGCGAGAGGCACTAAAAAATATCACGCCTCTTGTCTTTGGTCGGTGAACTGAGAGAGATCTTATCAATTAGAACCGAGGGTGCGCAGATTTCACGGGTTAAGTTAATTTTAGTAATTGGGTCGCAGCTGTGCTCCCGAAGGTATTTCAGGCTGCCTGCGCGCGCCCCTCCCCCAACGCTTGATTGTTAGCTTGAATGGCTGGGTGAGGTGCCCCGCCCGCAGAGAGAATCTCCCAAGTAGGGAATACCGCCCTGGGGCCTCTCCCGCTCCCCGTGAGCGGGCCGCTGGGAACGTTAGCGGTGCTCGGTCTGCAATGCTCGGTCTGCAACCAGACCGGGCGCGCGCCAGCGGCTGCTCGCCGCTCCAGAGTGTGGGCAGTGCTCGCTCTGCAACCGACCCCGGCGCTGCTCGCGGCTGCTCGCGGCTGCTGCTCGCGGCTCCCGAGTGCGGGATGACTTACCACAGGCGCACTTCCTCGCGGCTTGAATGAACGTCCCTGCGGTAGCTTCCTCCACACCCTCGTCTCTCAGATTCACGTGATAACAGTCCTTTTGCTTTCAGTTTGTGTGGAACTCCGTAATGCTCCGAAGATAAATTTTCCTGTTTCTAGTTGATAAATTTGTTGTGATTTTGGGGAGATCTGTCGGACGCGCTGCTCACGGCGCCATTTCCGTGACGTCACTCCGGGTGTTCACTTTCAAATAACAAAAGCCACTAAACACTCAAAATTACTTACGAAGAAATTTATAGTGCAGCTGTTCGTGCACTATAATTTATTGTAGCATTGTTTGTAATAGCCAAAAATTAGAAACAACCCAAATGTCTATCAAAAGAATCTGGTGAAATAAATGATGATAGCTATACCATACATCAGGCAGCTGTGAAAAAGAACGAGGAAGCTTTCTTTATACCAATAGAGAAAGGAGCCCAAGATAAAAAGCAAACCAAAAGGTAAGGAATGGTATGTAAAATATGCTACCTTTGTAAACAAATGAAGGTAAATAAGAATCTGTATTTGTTTTTGCCCATATGAAGAAACTATGGAAGTTTACAAAAGAAATTAAAGACAATGGTTAACAATGGGAGGGACTGAGTGAGAATTGGTTAAATGGAGGGCAAGGATGGTAGGGAGAATTTTTATTGAATATCTTTTTATATTATCATGTTTTTAAATCCTATTTATGTTATACCTGTTCAGATCTTCAGATTTTCTTCTCTTAAGGTCAGGTCTTTCCCTAGGGCCATGCAAGTGAAATCCTTGCAAGTTAGCTTCCTGGCCCTGATCCTATGATTCCCCACCTCCAGGAGTTTTTTCTGGAGATTTGTAAATTCAATCCATGTGAATGGATATGGGACAGACAGAGCACATGCCTTTTTTTAATTATTATTATTAATCTTACTGACGTGACATCAATAAATCAGGGTACATATGTTCAAAGAAAACATGTCCAGGTTATATATCAATCAATTATGTTGCCTACCCATCACCCAGAGTCCAATTGTCCTCCGTCACCTTCTATCTAGTTTTCTTTGTGCCCCTCCCCCTCCCCCTCCCCCTCTCCCTCCCCCCTCCCCCCTAACCACCACACTCTTGTCAATGTCTCTTAGTCTCGTTTTTATATCCCACCTACATATGGAATAATGCAGTTCCTGTTTTTTTCTGATTTACTTATTTCACTTCATATAATGTTATGAAGATCCCACCATTTTGCTGTAAATGATCCAATGTCATCATTTCTTATGGCTGAGTAGTATTCCATAGTGTATATGTGCCACATCTTCTTTATCCAGTCCTCTATTGAAGGGCTTTTTGGTTGTTTCCATGTCTTGGCCAGCACATGCCTTTTTGACCTGACCTCCTCTTGCCCAGGATGCACAGTTTTATACACCCACTAAGAGACATGCAAACATAATAACATGTATCATGCTTACAAAAATAAACAGTCCATACAAATACCTGAAATTCAACTCAAACTATTGTAATCATACTGAGCTTTCCCATGAACACTAAGAGCAATAAAGCACTTAATGAAATTTCTAACTTATACAGTTGATGGAAAGATGAAATTAATTAATGCACATAAAAAATAGTCATGCACCTAATTTATAGTAAATAGAAAATAAACATTAGTTGTTATATTATTATTTGTGGACATTTTAAAACATATTTGTTTTCTGTGCCACATGTCTGAATACTATTTATAAATGTGCACAATCTATTATACAAGTTACAAAATAAGTCTTAGATTTTTTTTTCCCCCAGAGCTGGCTGACTTTAACTCAGAAATGGTTTTGGCGATCAACATTTAGGTTTAAGGCACAGTCTCAATTACACAAAGCCCTGTCACTGGTGGGGAGCTGGCTTTGTTTTCATGGTTTTACATGAAAGAAGGAACAGACGACTTTCTGGCTTTTTTCTTTTCTAAAAAACAGTGAATTTGGCAAGAACAAAGCTTATGACAGTTTTACCATTCGAAGATTACCCTTGAAGGTCTTCCCTTTTGCTCCCTCACCTGACCTCTCTCATTTGAAATGTGATGGTAGCAGAGACTTGTATGCACCCGTCTGGTAATGATTATTTAAATAAAGTGCTTCCAAATAAATATTAAAATTACATGACTAAAACGAAGCTGAGTGTCTCAGCTACAAGCAAAGGGGAATGACTGCATGAGTCAGGAAAGAGTACATACACGTTAGCAGCAAGAGGTGGTGCGGGCAGGGAGGAAAGGCACTGAGTTCCAGCCCAGCCCATGCTTCCATGCGTGAGCACAGTATGCGATCGGAGGGGCAGGCGGAGGACAGGCCAAAGCCGTGGATTGTTGGCACCAGATACCTGTGGGTTGTTTGGGGAAGTTGATAGAAACAGACAAACATTCTTTAGGCCTTTTCCGAGCACCACTTGCAGGCAGGGGGACAGAAGTCACCAGCCATGCTCCGTCGTTGCCAGCACAGACCTTCAGTAGAGTCTTCTGATAATCTTGGTACAGCAACTCGCCACACAGCCGCTTACATTCCATTCCAAGTCCACGATGTCGATCTTGCTGCAAGACACGTGATGCGAATCAGGGGCCGGTCTTTTGTTCCTGCTCCCCTCATGGCCTAGGTGAGCCTTTGGGTAAAGAAGGCAAGGATATTCTTGAGGCATTTCACCACAGCCAGCCTGCTCTGCTCCAGGTCTCCGAGCATCTCCCCGGCAGGGGCTGTTCTCGGGGTCTTGTAGTTGATACTGAAAACTGCCACCAGGCGGGCCGGGCTCCAGGAGCACAGGATTGCATCGATCTTGGACTCACCTGTTCCCTGGTGGTTCTCCCCAACTGCGTGCAGCTCCTGGACATCTCTCTGGAGCATGTGAGAGACATGTCCACGTTTGTGCTTTTATCCAGTTTCCTTGGGAGAGACAAGACGCTGATGGATGTACCTTGACATGTCACTTCAAATGGCCTCCTCCAGACTTTTTTTAAAATAATTTTTTAAAAATTGTATTTATTGATTTTTAAAGAGTTAACAAGTGAGTAAGAGAGAAAGAAACATCAATTTGTTGTTCCACTTATTCCTACATTTATTGGCTGATTGGTTGATTCTTGTGTGTGCCCTGACTGGGGATCAAACCCACAACCTTGGTGTATCAGGAAGATGCTCTAACTGAGCTACCCTCCAGGGCCTCCGGCTCTTTCTGAATTGTTTGGTAGGCTCAATTCCTGATGTGCTCTTTGCTGCGGGAGGCGAGGATGTCAATCAGGCTTGCTTTATTGGTGCCAGCCCCCTGGATGGCTTCCTTTATCTCATAAACATCAAAGAGGACCAGGGTCTTCATCACAACCAAAATGGTCTTCCCAAACTTCCCCGGCAGTTCCGATTTCAGGCCCCTCATCACACCCTTCCCGTGTGCTGTCTTAAAGGCAGGAGGATCTGCTGCCTCCCCTTGTTGAGCAGCTCTTCCCCAGGCAGTCGAGGACTCCTGCTCATCAGTCCAAAAGCCTTTCTTGGCTTTTCAGAGAACCTCAGCATCTTGCAAGGGGTCAAAGCCAGGCGCATCTGTGATGGTGCCCTGCTTTCCAAACTGGGCTGGGTGCACAACAGGGGTGATGTTCCTGGACCTTTGGTATCCTGAGTAGCTTGGCACTGACTGCTCTGCTATTGTTGCTGCTGCCCAGGAGGTGACATGGGCTGGCCAGGGTAGGCCCCTGGGGGCTGCTGCCCAGGAGGTAGCATGGGAGGCTGCCCAGGGTAGGCCCCTGGGGGCTGCTGCCCAGGAGGTGACATGGGCTGGCCAGGGTAGGCCCCTGGGGGCTGCTGCCCAGGAGGTAGCATGGGAGGCTCCCAGGGTAGGCCCCTGGGGGCTGCTGCCCAGGAGGTGACATGGGCTGGCCAGGGTAGGTCCCTGGGGGCTGCTGTCCAGGAGGTGACATGGGCTGGCCCGGCACAGGGGCTTGTGGGTGTGGCAGGTATGAAGGTATCTCAGATGGCTGATTTCCTCCAGGGGGTGGATACATTGCATACTGAGGAACAGGCTGCTGGGTGGAAGGGGGCTGCCCAAAACCCCCGAGAAGATAGGAAGGTAGGGGCCCTAGGGTGCAGGTTTGGCATGTTGGTGCCCCTGAACGTCCTGGACATGTTGGCCACCATTCCTGAGAAGTAGTCCTGGTGAAACAGCCCTGCGTAGTTGGTACATTATCCAGCCCAACAGAGGGCATATTGAGTAAGAGGTAGCCAGCACCTCCCTGGACACTGACACCTGGTGCAACTGGAGGGAAGCCTCCTGAGGGTGGGCATGGCCGGTAGCTCATGGTCAGATCTGCCACTGGCACTGGGGTGAGGAGCCGAGAGGAATGAAAGGGGATGCGGCACGGAGTTCTGTCCCACAGTAAGACTTAGATTTTAAGGTTAGTCTTCTATTTGCACACAAAAATCTCTATAGAGCAAGACAAAAAGAAAGAGTTCACAGTGATTATTGAACTCAAATTTTTTAAATGGTTAAAGAAACTTAAACTTCAAAGTATAATTGAGAATAAGAGCCTGTGAAAATGCCAAAAAAAAATGTTTTAAAAAAAAGAAAACAAGGGATTCTAAATGGTATTTGAAAAACACTCATTCAACATCATAAATACTTATACAGGGGATGAGGCCCTGGCCGGTTGGCTCAGTGGTAGAGCGTCGGCCTGGTGTGTAGAAGTCCCGGGTTCGATTCCCGGCCAGGGCACACAGGAGAAGTGCCCATTTGCTTCTCCACCCCTCCCCCTCTCCTTCCGGTTTCTAGCTTCAGAAAAATACAAAAAAAAAAAAATTACTTATACAGGGGATGAGATGAATGATTTGGTTGAATGGCAGTTATTGTTAAGGGAAAATGAAGTGGAAGAAACTGAAATATTTAGGTACCTATCAAGAAATGATGAAAGCCAGCTGTGGGAAAAGATTCTGTAAGGGAGAGTTTCTGTATTACAAAGGAAATAGCTGTACATTGTCACAAAGGCAATCGGTGAGATGGCAAGCAAGGAAACCCACCACAACATGATGTCGCATTCACAGAAGCTTTATTCACACACAAACTCGCCATTTTCTTCTGACTGTGCCATGGTGGGAAACTTTGTTTTATCACTCTTACAATTGAACATGACACTTTTATGGCTGTTTTAATATTTGTATTTTAAATACCTCCTGGGGTCCCAGGAATGTATTATGGTATGTCTATCATTCCATGGGCTGTATTTATTAGTGGGGATAGGGGGATGTCTAATACAATTTTCAGAAGACAATACTTCAATGCTAAAAGCTGCATGTCTAGACTCCTACACAATTGTGACAACAAATAAAAATAAGTGACTCTGAATTATTCTTAGCACATATAACAGTAGGCAAAAGTACGCTTACAGTTGTGAGTTCATGAAACAGCTTATTCTTGTATTATTACTTACTAATTATTGTGTTACATATTCATATTATAACTATAAACCTACTTTTGCCTACCTCTGTATTTAAACATTGAACAGTCTTAATATTTCAGTAATAAATATAATAATAGTGATGTTTGATGACAGCCACTAGCTATTATTACCTAAAATTAACTGTTTTTAAGAAATATTTTAAGGTTTAGCTATAAGTAGTTCATTAAAATATTTTATTGTAAACTGTGACAATTAGAATATGAAACTAACTATATACATAACCACAGTTGGAGTTTGTGCTCCTTTTTAAAATTAATTTTAATGGGGTGACATTGATAAATCAGAGTACATATGTTCAGAGAAAACATCTCCAGATTATTTTGACATTTGATTATACTGCATTCCCATCACCTAAAGTGCAATTGTTTTTCGTCACCTTCTAACTGGTTTTCTTTGTGCCCCTCCCCTCCCCCAACCCCCTCCTTGTCCTCCCTCCCACCCTGTAACCACCACACTCTTGTCCATGTCTCTGAGTCTCATTTTTATGTCCCATCTATGTATGGAATCATATAGTTCTTAGTTTTTTCTGATTTACTTATCTCACTCAGTATAATGTTATCAAGGTCCATCCATGATATTGTAAATGATCCGATGTCATCATTTCTTATGGCTGAGTAGTATTCCATAGTATATATGTACCAAAGCTTTTTAATCCACTCGTCCTCTGACGGACACTTGGGCTGTTTCCAGATCTTTGCTATTGTGAACAATGCTGCCATAAAAATGGGGGTGCATTTCTTCTTTTGAAACAGTGCTATGGTGTTCTTCGGTATATTCCTAAAAGTGGGATAGCTGGGTCAAAAGGCACTTCAATTTTTAATTTTTTGAGGAATCTCCATACTGTTTTCCACAGTGGCTGCACCAGTCTGCATTCCCACCAGCAGTGCAGGAGGGTTCCCTTTTCTCCACATCCTCGACAGCACTTATTCTGTGTTGTTTTATTGATGAGCGCCATTCTGACTGGTGTGAGGTGATATCTCATTGTGGTTTTAATTTGCATTTCTCTAATCAGTGATGTTGAGCATTTTTTCATATGCCTATTGGCCATCTGTATTTCCTCTTTGGAGAAGTGTCTATTCATTTCTTTTGCTCATTTTTTTATTAGATTGTTTGTCTTCCTGGTATTGAGTTTTACAAGTTCTCTATAAATTTTGGTTATTAACCCCTTATCAGACATATTGTCAAATATGTTCTCCCATTGTGTAGTTTCTCTTTTTATTCTGTTCTTATTGTCTTTAGCTGTGCAAAAGCTTTTTAGTTTGATATAGTTCCATTTGTTTATCCTGTCTTTTATTTCACTTGCCCGTGGAGATAAATCGGCAAATATATCGCTGCGAGAGATGTCAGAGAGCTTACTGCCTATGTTTTCTTCTAAGATGCTTATGGTTTTATGGTTTACATTTAAGTCTTTTATCCATTTTGAGTTTATTTTTGTGAATAGTGTAAGTTGGTGGTCTAGTTTCATTTTTTAGCAGGTGGCTGACCAATTTTCCCAACATCATTTATTAAAGAGGCTGTCTTTACTCCATTGTATGCTCTTACCGCCTTTGTCAAATATCAGTTGTCCATAGAGCTGTGGGTTTATTCCTGGATTCTCAGTTCTGTTCCATTGATCTATATGCCTGTTCTTATGCCAGAACCAGGCTGTTTTGAGTACAATATCTCTGTAGTATAACTTGATATCAGGAAGTGTGTACCTCCCACTTTATTCCTCCTTTTCAAGATTGCTGAGGCTATTCATATTCTCTTTTGGTTCCATATAAATTTTTGGAATATGTGTTCTAAATCTTTGAAGTAAGTCATTGGTATTTTAATTGGTATTGCATTGAATTTATAAATTGCTTTGGGTAATATAGACATTTTAATGATGTTTATTCTTCTTAACCACGAGCACAGTATATGCTTCCACTTGTTTGTATCTTCCCCGATTTCTTTTATCAATGTTTTATAATTTTCCGAGTACAAGTCTTTAATCTCCCTGATTAAATTTACTCCAAGGTACTTTATTTTTTTGGCTGCAATGGTGAAGGGGATTGCTTCCTTAATTTATATTCTGACACCTTGCTGAATTCATTTATCAGGTCTAGTATTTTTTTCACTGAGACTTTAGGGTTTTCTATATACAATATCATATCATCTGCAAATAATGATAGTTTTACTTCTTCTTTTCCAATTTGGATGCCTTTTATTTCTTTTTATTGTCTGATTGCTGTGGCTAGGACTTCGAGGACAATGTTGAATAAAAGTGGTGAAAGGGGGCGCCCCTGCCTTGTTCCTGATTTTAAGGGGATTGCTTTTAATTTTTGTCCATTAAGTATGATGTTGCCTGTGGGTTTGTCATAGATGGCCTTTATCATGTTGAGGTATGTTCCCTGTATTCCCACTTTGCTGAGAGTTCTGATCATGAATGGGTGCTGGATTTTATCAAATGCTTTTTCTGCATCTATTGAAATTATCATGTAGTTTTTCTCCTTCCTTTTGTTTATGTCATGAATCACACTGATTGATTGATTTGCGAATATTGTACCAGCCTTGCCTCCCAAGAATAAATCCCACTTGATCATGGTGTATGATTTTTTCCATATATTATTGGATCCAGTTTGCTAATATTTTGTTGTGGATTTTAGCATCTATATTCATCAGGGATATTGGCCTATAATTTTCTTTCTTTGTGTTGTCTTTGCCTGGTTTTGGAATCAGAATTATGCTCGCTTCATAAAAGGAGCTTGGAAGTCTTCCTTCCTCTTGATTTTTTTGAAATAGCTTGAGAAGGATAGGAGTTAGTTCTTCTTTGAATATTTGGTAAAATTCACTTGTGAAGCCATCAGACCCAGGACATTTCTTTGTTTGGAGTTTTTTGATAACTATTTCAATCTCATTTGTTGTAATCGGTCTGTTTAGGTTTTCTGATTCTTCCAGATTAATTTTTGGAGGGTTATATGTTTCAGGAATTTGTCCATATCATCTAGGTTGTCTATTTTTTTGGCATACAGTTCTTCATAGTATTTTCTTACAATATTTTGTATTTCTGTTGTGTCAGTTGTTATTTCTCCACTCTCATTTCTAATTTTATTTATTTGAGTCCTCTCTTTTTTTTTCTTGGTGAGTCTGGTTAAAGGTTCATCAATCTTGTTTATCTTTTCAAAGAAACAGCTCCTGGTTTCATTGATTCTCTGTATTGTTTCTTTAGCTTCTATGTCATTTATTTCCACTCTGATCTTTATTATTTCCTTCCTTCTACTAGCTCTGGGCTTTACTTGCTGTTCTTTTTCTAGTTCTTTTAGATGCAGGGTGAAGTTGTTAATTTGAGCTTTTTCTAGCTTCTTAAGGTATGCCTGTAATGCTATGAACTTCCCTCTCAGGACTGCTTTTGCTGTGTCCCATAAATTTTGAGTTGATGTAAGCTCATTATTGTTCGTTTCTAGGAATTTTTTTATTTCTTCTTTGATCTCATTGTTAACCCATTCATTATTTAATAACATGCTAATTAGTTTCCAAGTGTTTGAGTATTTTTCAGTTTTTCTGTTGTGGTTGATTTCTAGTTTCATGCCATTATGATCAGAGAAAGTGCTCAATATGATTTCAGTCTTCTTAAATTTGTTGGGACAGCTTTTGTGCCCTAACATGTGGTCTATCCTAGAAAATGTACCATGAGCACTTGAAAAGAATGTATATTCTGCTGCTTTAGGGTGAAAGGTTCTGAAGATGTCTATTAAATCAAGTTATTCTAGTGTGTCCTTTAAGTCTGCTGTTTCTTTGATAATTTTCTATCTTGAGGATCTATCTAGTGATGTTAGTGGGGTATTGAAATCCCCTAGTATTATACTATTGCTGTTGATCTCACCCTCTAAATCCATCAAAGTCTGCTTTATATATTTAGGTGCTCCTATATTAGGTGTGTAGATATTTATAACGTTTATCACTTCTTGTTGGATTGCTCCCTTTATCATTATGTAGTGTCCTTATTTATCTCTTACTATAGCCTTTGTTTATCCATTTTGTTTTAAAGTCCATTTTGTCTGATATAAGTATTGCTACCCCAGCTTTTTTTTATTTCCATTTGCGTGAAATATTTTTTTCCATCCTTTTATCTTCAGTCTATGTGCATGTTTTGTTTTAAGGTGTGTCTCTTGTAGACATCATATGTATGGGTCCTGTTTTCTAATCTACGCAGCTACCCTATGTCTTTTGATCAGATCGTTTAATCCATTTACATTTAAGATTATTATTGATATGTAGTTGTTTATTGCCATTTTATTCTTTAAAACTGTATTCCTCTTTTGCTATATTCTATTCCCCCTTTGATCTATTTACAACAGGCCACTTAGCATTTCTTGCAGCATTGGTTTGGTTGTAGTGAATTCCTTGAGTTTGTTGTTGTTTTTTTTTGTCTGGAAAGCTTTTTTTTCTCCTTCAATTTTAAATGATAGCCTTGCTGGATAAAGTAGTCTTGGTTGTAGGCTCTTGTTCTGCATTACTTTGAATATTTCTTGCCATTCCCTTCTGGCCTCAAGTGTTTCTGTTGAGAAGTTGGAAGTCATCCTTATGGGGGCTCCTTTGTAGGTGATAGTCTTTTTTTCTCTAGCAGCTTTTAATATTTTCTCTTTATCACTTAGTATTTCAATTATGATGTGTCTTGGTGTAGATTTCTTTGGGTTTCTCTTTAATGCAGTTCTGTATGCTTCTTGAACTTGTGAGACATTTTCCTGCCTTAATTGAGGGAAGTTTTCAGCTATGATATGTTTGAACAAAGTCTCTATCCCTTGTTCTTTCTCTTCTTCTTCAGGAACCCCTATGATGCAGATGTTATTTTTATTCATGTTGTCACAGAACTCTCTTAGAGTTTCCTCAGACTTTTTGAGACTCTTTTTTCTGCTCTGCTTCCATGCCTTCATTTATTTTGTTCTCTAACTCGCTGATTCAATTCTCGGCTTCATCCATCCTGCTTTTAATTCCTTCCATTGTGTTCTTCATTTCTGATATTGTATTTGTCATTTCTGACTGATTATTTTTTATTATTTCAATGTCCATTTTTATATTTGCTATCTCTTTATTTAGGTGTTCATAGTGACCATCTATTGTTGTTCTAAGATCTTTGAGCATCCTAACAATCATTATTTTAAACTCTGCATCTAGTAATTTGGTTATATCTGACTCATTCAGGTCCTTTTCTGTGGATTTCTCTTGATTCATTTGTGTTGCATTTCTCTGCCTTCTCATTTTGTTAGTGTAAAAGAAGGTTTTGGCCACTGGAGTCCACTGGGTGTGGCCTCTGTGTTCCCTAGGTGTGGTCTGTCTGTAGGCCTACCACCCCCTCTGCTGCTGCTGCCTAAGGCATTTGGGTATGGGCATTGCCAGTGCCAGCCACTGGGGCTGTTACTGTGGTTTCCACCTCTCCTTCACAGGCGGGGCTGTGATCACGTGCTTGGGTGTACAAGCCTCGGTGGCCTCTGCCTTCACCCTGCCTCTGCGGGTGGGGTTATGCACTGTGCCTGGGCCACAAGCCTCAGCCCTGAGGGCCGAGGTGAGCACCTTTGCTCAGCTGTGGGTCTCTGCCTGATTTCGGGCTCTCGCCCCGCCCCTGCAGGAGGAGCCTGCTCCCAGGACAGCAGAAAGCCTTGGCTCCACGGGCCGGGCTGGGCTTTGTGCCCACGCTCAGTCATTGGACTCTGCCTGTTTTGGGCTTTCGCTTCACCTGTATGGGAGGAGCTAGCTCCCGCATCAGGCCACAAGCCTAAGTTCTGCAGATGGGTGGGGCAAGGCTGTGCTCCTGCGCCCTTGCTCAAGGGTGGGTCTCCGCCCCTTCCAGGGCTCCTGCCCTTCTCCCGCAGGCTGGATTGCAAGTGGCCTGCAGCTGGGCTTGACCACTTTCACATGTCCCCACCTCCCTAGCTGGGCAAGAAAGAGCTCATCCCTGGCTTCAGTTGTGGCCAGCCAGCTTCTTTCCTTGCCAACAGAACCATGCTTCCGTGTCTGCCACCGCCTGCCCTCTGGCGAACCCTCGGCCATGTGGGTGGGGGCGCTGCAGCTCCAACCCTAACACTCACTACTGTAGTCCCAAAAGCTCCCTTTTTCTAAGCGACTCTGCTCTAAGTACCAGGAGAGCTTGTTTGGCTGGTGTCCTGCTTCCCTTTGCTGGTATTGCTGGTGTCAGGGGAAATATTCACTTCAGGTTTGGGCAGTGACTTGTCCCAGGGGTTAGGGTGGCTGTCTCTCAAAGTGTTTCTCCCTTTGCCTTCTAGATTACACTCTCTTCCCACTGCTCTGGTCCTCTCCTCTCTCCCCGTCCCCCAGAGCCCCAGGTGAGTGGTTGTGAGAGAGGTTTTCTGCACAGTCCCTTTAACAAGAATCCTGGGTCTGATAAATCAGTCTCTTTCTCACAAACAGTATCCTGACTTGTTTCCAGCTAAATACTGTCCATACACCTCTTCTAGGCTCTGGGGCTGCAGGCTGGGGTTTTGTTCCTGGGGCTCAAGACCCTCCCCTCTCTGCTAAACTCACTTCCTGCCATGCAAGTCTCTCCCGGCTGCTGTTCGCTCCGGTGAGCTGGGCAGCCCTCTCTGCATTTCTGCTTTTCCTACCAGTCTCAATGTGGCTTCTTCAGTGTTCCTTGGTTGAAGAGTCCTCTTAGTTTAGTCCAAAGTTGGTTTTTCCAGATGATGGTTCTTAAAATTAAGTTGTAATCCACTTTTGTTCTGGGAGGTGGAAGTTGGCACGTCCACCTACTCCCATCGCCATCTTGTGTGAGTTTGTGCTCCTTGATACTTCAAATGTTTTGAAGCAGCACTGTGGACTGGAAAGCCAATGATAAGCAAATGAAGAGTAGCTCATTTCAGATATTCACTAAGAACAATGTGATGGTTAATGTCATGTGCCAACTTGATTTGAACATGCGGTAACCAGAAATTAAGTTAAACATAATTTCTGAGTATGCCTGTGAAGGTGTTTCTGGGTGATATTAACCCTTAAATCAATAGACTGAAGAAAATAGATGACCCTCCCCAATGCAGGTGTGTCTGGTCCAATCCACTGAAAATCTGAGTAGAATAAAAGTCTGAGAAAGAAAGAATTCTCTCTCTCTGTCTTTAAGCTGAAACATGGGTCTTTCACTGCCTTGGGATTCAGACTCGGAATTAAACTTACACCACTGGCTTTCCTGGTTCTCAGACTCAGACAGGAACTGTAGCATAAGCTCTCTTGGGTCTAGACTTCTAAGTTTCATAAATGCATGAGCTAATTCCTTATAATAAATAAATCTCTTTGGAGATATATAGATGATAGACACATAGGTAGATAGATAAATATTTGGCTATATATTTCAATTTGTTCTGTTTCTCTGGAGAACCCTAATACAAACTTAAGCTACTTTGGGTGTCCTGAAATCAGGCTAGACATCATGAAGGAACAGACAGTCTTGCAAGATTTCCAGGACTTCCTGTGTTCAGTTAAGGCAGCAATGCCACGAGATGAGGCTCTTTTTGTTTATTTTTGTACTTCCACTTCCTGTCAAGTGCTGTTAACCAGTGAATTCAGAGATATATGAACATTTAAATAAACTCAAAGTGTGCCTAATTATGTGTTTAATACCCCTCTCTCAACAAGTTCAATTTCCTTTTACATTTTTGTGATTTTCATTGTAGTCAATCAGCTGGCAGAATTTTCACTTTAATTCACAGATGATCACCATTGCCTCTCTCATTTCCATAAGGACATACATAAAGGTAGTGTTCTTTCTTGAAGGATAACTATATATAATGCCAAAAACAACAACACCGCTTAGCAGTGCTTATGGCTGACACCAGTGTTTCTCAGATTCTGGCTCCCAGACCAGCAACACTGGCATCACATGGGAATTTATTAGAAATAAAATGTAAAATCTCAAGCTCCATTCCAGATCTTCTGAATCAAAAACTCTCTAAAGTTTGAGAATCACCCACTAGCTTACATAATTACTTCCTAAGCATTATCTTATTAAATCCTTGAAACACAAGTGTGGTGCTATTATTCCCATTTTATAGAAGAAGAAAATAAAGCTCAGAAAAACTAAAATGGCTTCCAGTGTTCACACCAGTAAAAGGCAGAGCTGAGTATCAAACCAAGTTTTTATGACCTAAACCCAGTGCTTTTTCTACAACATTGTAGTTTTCTCCTCAAATAATTAAAGTATATTCCTAGCATGTACCCACACTGCCACTTAAGACTTGGGATGCTTTACATAATGACTCCACATAATAGAAATGCCTAATCTGAAAGGGAAACTACAGTAAGTGGCTCTCTCAGAGAATGTCTGTGCCCCCCCCACTTGTGCATGACAATGAGGCACACAGAGAACTGGAACCTCAAAAATTATGGTTCATATGTCAGTAACAACAGTTCATGCTGTCCAACTGTTCCTCTAACTCTTCCATCAGGAGATTTTCATGTTGTTTTTCTGCTCAGTCATGATACACTATAGTTTTGTAACAGCAGAAGAGTGTAAACAACCTAAATGTCCATCAGAGGGGCATGGTTAATTACATTTTTGCAATGGTTGTATCACATAAAGCAGCTCTATATGGAGTTACAGGGAAAGATCTTGAAGACACATTGATAAGATGAAAAAGTAAGGTGAAGACCATGTATATAGTATGCTATCACTTATGTGGTAAAAAAAGAAAAAGTAACTCCTACACATACATGTTTGTAAATTCATAGAATTTTTACAGGATAAATAACAACTAGTAACAGTGGTTTTGTCGAGAGGAACTGGGGGGAGGGGAAGATGGGAAGGGATAATGTGAACAGGAGGGACGCAGGAGGACTTACTTTCCATTATTTGAATTTTTTTCTTTTTTTTTTTTAGTGAGAGATAGATAGAGAGAGAGAGGGACAGACAGGGACAAACAGACAGGAAGAGAGTGAGATGAGAAACATCAACTCATAGTTTGTGGGGCCAGTAGCTGCGGCCCTCATCACAACTGCTTGGCCCATGCAGGTTTGCATTTGATTCGTACAGATGGTAATGAAACAATGGCGCTAATAACTGATGGGCTGTCCTTTATTTCTGTTCGCAACCAGTGGGCAAGAAAATACACACAGTGGGAAAACACTTCTTTTTCCATTCAGGGCTCCCAAAACCTCTGACTTTCTCCAGTTTTTCCTAGAATCAAAGGCCCACTAGTTTTACTCAGTCCCCTCTAAATACCTCCATTTTGGCTGCCTCCTCCCCTCCAACCACGTGGGCTCTCTCCTCTGGAACAGCATGGTCTCTTCCTCTTCCAAAATGGCCTCCTAGCTCCTCCTTTTAAAACCTTTTGGTGGGACAATCCTACCCCAGCACACATTAGCATAACCAAGCCCCTTCCCAAGCAGGAAAGTAATTAATACCACCACCTAGGTGATGGCCATTCATGTGGGCAGCGCCATCTTTAACAATCAAAGTGAGCAAAACCAAATAACACAAATTTTACAACTTATTTGCCCAACATAGTTGCGGCACCTTAGTTGTTCATTGATTGCTTCCTCATATGTGCCTTGATGGGGGGGGCTCCAGCTGAGCCAGTGACCCCTTGCTCAAGCCAGCCACCTTTGGGCTCAAGCCAGCAACCACGGGGTCATGTCTATGGTCCCACTGTCAAGCTGGCAACCCCACACTCAAGCTGGTGAGCCTGTGCTCAAGCCAAATGAGCCTGCACTCAAGCTGGAAACCCTGGGGTTTTAAACCTGAGTCCTCAGCATCCCAGGCTGATGCTCTAACCACTGTGCAACATCCTGGTCAGGCTCATTATTTGAATTTTTAGAGCCATAATTAAAATTATCTATTTAAATATATCTATACTGTACATATATATTTATTTATATTTACTGTCTATTAAAAGGACAAATATGAAATCCTAACATCCCATTTAACCTCAATAATCAATTTTATTTTCATTCCCAGGAAGCATCTTATAAGCCTAAAGTACTTCTTTATGGAAATTCCCAAATTTTATCTCATTGTTAAAGCTAAAATTATTATTTTTAAACTTGAAGCACTGCTTCTTAATTCTATACAGGAATGCTTTCTTCATTCTTCAAGTTAAAATCCTTAAATCCAAAATCCTCTCTAACAGGCCTGAACCACATCTCTCTCTCTGAGATTGGGGCTGTCCTTCTCAATTCTTTTCTAAGGTAGACAAATTTCTTTCCACCCTGGTTCCTCCCATCTCTCATCCCAACCTGCTTAACATTCTTTAAATGAGCCAATGCCCAATAGATAATCAATGTTAAATAGAAGTGGCCTCACAGTCACATGCCTTCTCCCAGTGAGAGAACTACCCCCAATTCCCCCATCATCTATAAAAAAATTAAAAAGGTGAGCAAGGGGAAAAACAATCTTAAAAATTACTCATAAGAGCCAACTCTAATTATGCAAATTATGATGAACAATGGTGAGTTCATTTAGAAGGAATGCTAAAAATATTTCAAATAAGTGAAGGAAAGTGGCTATTATGTACTGAAAGATAAGTGTGTAATTTCTGGAATAGGTAAAATTTTGAGTGATTCATAAATAAAGATTAGAAGAGTGTAGGAAACAGGATATGGGCAAAGAGAAAATGTATGTGCATGAGTTGGTGATATTGGGAAATACCCATAACACAGCACAACATGACTCAAGAAGAAAAAAAGAGAAAAGTGGAGGGGAGACTTCTGGTCAAGATGGCAGCATAGCTAAATGCTGTACTCGCCTCCTCCCACAACCACATCAAAATCACAACTAAACTACAGAGCAACCATAATTCAGAACCACCTGAAATCTGGCTAAATGGAAGTCCTACAACTAGGGAGTAAAAGAAACCACATAAGATGGTAGAAGGGGCTGAGATGCTGAACGAGCTGGTCCCACAACCTCATGTGGCAGATAAACATTGGAAGGGACATCTCAGCTGCAAAGGTCCCCCCTGAGGAGTGAGAGGGTCTCAGCCCCATACCAATCCCCACAGCCCAGGGTTCCAGTGCCAGGAAGAGAAGTTGCCATAACTTTTGGCTATAAAAACTAGCAGGGACTGAAGCTGGGGGAGACAAAGGCTGCTGGAGTCCTAGCCAGTTCCTCTTAAAGCCCCTGCATGCATGGACTAACTCAGATTCACTCCCTCTGAGCTCTAGTGCTGAGGCAGCATCTTGAAAGTCACCAAGGACATATGGGGAGGAACTGAATTGTCCAGCATCAGAACAAGAGCTGAGGGGACAGCTCTTTTTCCCAGACAGAAGTGCTGGCAGAGGCTATTGTGCCTTTGATGAGCCCTTCCCCCCACAGAGCCAGCAGGTGGGCACCAAATCTGACACTCCATCAACCTGGCTCACAGTATTCACCCTGCCCTGGTGATTCCTTGAGACCTCACACCGCCAACATGAGGCCCACCCAAGCTGGCTTTTCCATACAAATGGCTATTATAGCTCATGCTTCAGATTTTCCTAACATCTCTCAAACAAGCAGCATCTGGCCTCAGCATACCCCATACCTCTTGCTAAGTGGCCCCAAGCCCAGCACTAACAGCAGTCAGCCTTGGTTCACAACTTGGCCCCTCCTAGGCACCTCTAAGCCCAGCACAAGTAGCAGCCATCTTCAGATCACCTTGTAGCTCATGCTGTGTGGCCCCTGGAAGAACACAGGCGCAGCTCACCTTGGCCTGCACATCCCAGCTGGCCGCAGAGCCAGCACACCCAAAGGACAACTTCAGACCATCCAACCAATTCCGTAAGTGACACACTCAAGGGGCAGACTCAGCAGGCACCAAAGCCCCACTGAAGTAAGGCTTCTTCTGCAGGGTGGGACCCTGCACAGCTGATCCTCCACAGTGGTTCAGTGGTCAGTGCTCACAGTCAGTCTTTGCAGCTGATCAATTGGGGGTAAACCCTCCAATTGATATGCCAACAGCAATCAAGTCTCAACTACAACAGGAGGGTATATACAGCCCACACAGGGGGTTGCACCTTTAGTAATCAGCTTGGATGATCAGGGAGGCTGTGCTACTGGACCCCACAGAACACCTACTACATTAAGCCACTCTACCAAGCCTGGGAGATGTAGCAGCTCTACCCAATTCATAGAAAGAAACACAGGGAGGCTGCCCAAATGAGGAGACAAAGAAACATGTCCCAGATGAAAGAACAGAACAAAATTCCAGAAAAAATACTAAACAAAATGGAGACGAGCAATCTACTAGATGCAGAGTTCAAAACTGATTATAAGGATGCTCAATAAGCTTAGCAAGAACTTCAACAGCATAAAAAAGGACTAATCAAAAATAAGATACACTAACTGAAATAAAGAATAATTTACAGAGAATCAACAGTAGAGTAGATGAAGCAATTTGGAATATAAGGAAGAAAATAACACCCAATCAGAACAGCAAAAAGGAAAAAAAAATTCAAAAAGTGAGGACAATGTAAGGATCCGCCAGGACAACTTCAAGCATACCAGTATTCGCATCATGGGGTGCTGGAAGAAGAGAGAGCAAGGAAACCAATTTGAAAAAGTAACGACAGAAAACTCTCCTAACATGGTGAAGGAAATAGATATACAAGTCCAGGAAGCATGGAGTCCCAAACAAGATGAACCCAAAGAGGCCCACACTAAAACACTAAGAGCTTTCCAGACAAGAAAAAGCTAAAGGAGTTTATCACCACCAAAGTAGCATTGCAGGAAATGTTAAAGGGTCTTGAAGGAGAAGGAGAGGAAGAAGAGAAGAAGAAGAAGAGGAGGAGGAGGAGGAGGAGGAGGAGGAGGAGGAGAAAAAGAAGAGGAAGAAAGAGAAGAAACATAAATGAACAAGCAGAACAGAAACAGACTCATAGATACAGAGAACATTTTGTTAATTGCCAGATGGGAGGGGGTTGGGGGAAGGGTGAAAAAAGGTGAAGGGATTAAAAAGTATATGTTGGCAGAATAGTGGGGATGTAAAGCACAGAATAGGGAATATAATCAATAAAAGTCTAATAACTATGTATGGTGTCAGATGGGTACAAGACTTATCAGGGATGATCACTTAGTAAGTTATGTAATGTCTCATCACTGAGGTGTACACCTGAAACTAATATAATGTATGTAAACTGTAATTGAAAAATTAAAAAATGATTTAAAAAGAAGTAAAGAGAAAAATACAGGGATATTTGCTGTATTGGATTGGCTCATACAGACCTATTTTAAGAGGATGTTTGCTATTCTAGAAGAAAATGTGGAGTTATTTAATATAATTACTAATCTGTATTTCTAGTGATTTAAATCACCGTAAGTAGATAGGTAATACAGAATTCACAAAATAACTCACCGTTGTTAGCATATTGAATATGGGGACTCTGAAACTAGACTCAGATCAATCTTCTAATTTATATAGTGCAGTGAGCTTATCTTTGTTGACTGATTTTTAGACGGTGAATATGTATTATCTGTGCAAATCTATAAAGGGAGGAAAATGTGGGAGAAGAGAAAAGAGCTGGTTCTTCTGATCTTTGGTTGCCTATAACTTTTCCCCAGTTCACTCTTAAGCCCACATCAGCTGATCAAAAATATGATAAAATATGATTATGTTTTCTGCTGTCCTGTAACTGAAAACTTGATGATTATGAGGAAAACACCAGTAGGAAGACACTGTAAAGAGACTATGGTTCTTGGAACTAAAAAGATTTTTAGTGTAGTTTTTAGCATACATTTGTTAAATAATTTTACTTACCTTCTTTTTATTCTCACTTTTCTAATAGATGGGATTAATAATAATTTTTTAGAAAAGAACTCCAGGGTTACACATTTATTGGCATTCTAGTACCATGAATAAGCACTATATATCACTTTATGTGTCCACTCCTTTCCTTTTAACTCAGGGCTCCCTCAAGGCTCAGTTTCCACAAGTCAAGGTTGTTTGCTACCAGTTTAATATGATTCTTCTCTGGCAGTTGAAATTTTAAAATTATCTATGCAGGTGATGGTCATGTGTGTGAAATGTTCATAGTAAATTAATAAGCACAGCACTTAAGGAAATATATTTTATATAGTTGTTCAAAACAAAAGCACCAATATCTCAATAAAACAAAAAACAAAAAAGCACCATTTGACATTGAAAGACAACTTAAATACAATAATAATAAAGGCTTAGGGGTTGACAGTTTATTTAACAAACATTTCTTTGGTACCTGTTGCGTTTTGGGCACTATGTTAACTACTTGGATGGCAATGGTGAATCAGATGAGGCCCCTGCTCTTGAGATACTCTTAGTCTACTCGGAAGAGATGGAAAAGTAAATGTGTAACTTCAGTATAATAATTGCTTTAATAGAGAACATGAATAGAAAATTATAGCAGGACAGAGGACTACTAATGCTGCCTGATGCAGTCAGCTAAGGCTCTAGTTTATCTTGAAGACACAGTCAGAGCATGGGAGGCACCTTTGGTATAATGGGAGAGGCGAACATCGCTTTAGAGGAGCTGGTGGTCTGCTGGGGGAGACCAGTCAACAAACAGCTATAAGACAACGGACAAGGACTTTAAGTGGAAGCACGCACAATATGCTCTGGGAACACCAAAGGCAGAACAATGAGTTTTGTGGAAATTTTGGGAATGGGGTGAGGACTGTGGTCAGTGAAGACTCATGCAGTAGAAAGGAGGTGACACTGGATCTCCATATCAAAAGAGAAATCAAGATTTGCCAAGCAGAGAAGAAGAGAGAAGAAAAATGAACATACCAGGGAAAAGGAGTGCCTTGGTCCTACTCTGAAGGGACAGATGGGGACAGTCTGGCATGTGTCAGTGTGTAAAGGCATGTGGGGGTGGGAGACCAGAAAGTAATTAGAAAACTAGACACAGGCATATTCTGAGGGAATCAAACACCACCCTAAGGAGTTTGTAATAAAGTATATCCTGTAGGTAGCTGGGAATTGAAGACAGTCTTTACTCCTTGTGGTGAGATATAGAAATAAGACTAAGGAAGAGCCTGGATGCAGCCTTCCAGGTATGAGGTGTTGAGCTGTGGTCTAAACTGAAGCAGCAGAATGAAGAATGAAGGCACAGAAGACCTCTCAAGAGGTAGAACTGAGAGGGAATAAGGAGGTAAGAGAGAGGGTCATGATTCACTCTTGGGCACCTGGAGAACAATGGGGTCCTGACTGAGCTTGGGAGAATGAGAAGAGAAACTTGTGTGAGCAATACATAGGGAGGGATCCATGCCAGTGCTTCTCCGTGTGATCAGTTTTGAGATGCCTCATGAGTTCCTTTGAGTAGTTGGACATGCAGGTCTACAGCTAAAGGAGAAGTCAGGCCAAATCATGAGATTGCCTAGTAGTGGGGGAATATGGGGGCGAGGAGAGGTGAAGGATGAAAAAAGAAACCCTAGGTAACCCTAACTTCAAAGTAATGGACAGAGGGACAGAAAATAAGGGAAGAGGCAGAACACTTAGAAGGATGTACGAGGGGTCCCAAGATGAGCAAGGGAGACAACTCAGAAGGGAAGATGTTTTCCTGCTGAAGAGACTGTTAGTGGCAAATGGAGAAGGCAAGCAAGTAGAACGGAACAGTGCCCACTGATTGGTAACTCAGTCTTCTCCACTTGGTGAGAGCTGCGGGGTGGGGACAGAAATCAGGTGGTAGTGGATTAAAAAGAGAATAGGAGCTGATGAACAGAATAAGTCATGTAGTCTTCTCTCTTAAGCATTTAATGATGAAGAAAAGTGAAATGTAAGGCAGTAGCCCAGAAAAAAAAGGAAGTTGAGGTAAAGAAAGAGTGGTTGTTTTTGTCACTGTGTTTTATTCCTTTAACATCTGGTGGAGTCATGAGGACATGTGTACCCAGAAGAGAAAGGAAGGATCAGGACCAGGAGGATCAAGGGAGACACCGGGGCAGCCATATCATCAGGGCACAGGTGGACGCCTGAGTTTTAGAAAGAGGTAGATTTTTATTCTAGGATAAAAAGGAAGAAGGAAAGAAAAGTTTGAAACCTAGAGAAGTCTGAAGATGGTGAGGAAGGCAAACTCAGTGAGTTTATGCCTACGGACCTTTTTTTTCTTGATGAAGCAGCTGGCTGGGAAATCTCTGAAAGTGAAGTGAGACTGAATATGCTATGAGAGAGAATGTTGTTAATAAGCAGCATCTTGTTCACTCTTTTAAAGACATTGCTTCACTTTCTCTATTAAGGTCATCAAAGTCTTATCTCAAGAAACATAGTTACAGGACTGTGGAAAATTCAGACTATAAACTTCTAGATACAGAAGAGCCTACACTAGAGCAGAACTAATACCAGATTTATTGTACATAGCTTTGCCTGGGGCTCAACAAATAATGCTTCCTTTAAGCAACTTTAAAGTAAATTATGGATATAAGAGTTGGACTTTATTTGGAGTAAAATATTCTGGTACTTCATATTCTCTGAAAGGAAGGAAGGAAGAAAGGAAGGAAAGAAGAAAGGAAGGAAAGAAAGGAAGGAGGGAGAGAGGGAGGAAGGGAGGGAGGGACAGAGGAAAGGAAAGAAGGAAGGAAGGGAGGGAAGGAGGGAGGGATGGAGGGAGGGAGGGAGGGAGGAAGAAAGGGAGGAAGAAAGGAAGGGAGGGGGAAGGGAGGAAAAGGAAGAAAGGGAGGAAAGAAAGAAAAGAAAAGAGAAAAGAAGAAAAGAAGAAAGGAAGGGAGGGAGGGAAGAAAGAAAGAAGAAGGAAAGGACAGGAAAGGAAGGCAAGGCAAGGCAGGACAAAAAAGCTGGGTCTTTCCTTAGTATGGGAAATATGTTAACCCCAGGAGAGAAATGGGTATGTCTCTCCAGCCTTTCTAGAAACTCAACTGATTATCAGGTCTGGTTTGTGCTGCATGGCTTCCCTGAACAAATAAGCCAGGAACACAGTCATAAAAGAAAGACATCAGACTAGACAGCTATCATTAAGAAAGAATTAAGACAGCCATATTGTATGGTAACCATCAATCAGCTCATAGACCCGTGCTCTGGTGTCAGTAGTCTCCAGAAGCTACTTAATCTCATTGAGACAAGACAGCCAGCCTAATTGATACAGAAAATGAAAGCCCTTTGATCTCATATCAAACAGAGTCAGACTAAGAGAAGGATCAAGCAGACGAGATGACCATCTTCCAAAAGAGAATTAACACTGCAGAAAGGAGAATAGGAAACTGGTAATATCTTGCTTTGTAATTCCATAAATTTGGTATGCTTAAATAAGGAATGAAAGTAATAAATTCATCCCAATGAATGGAGTTTGTTTGCTCTTAGTGATGAAGCACAAACAGTACTGTCGCTATGCAGTTTTTCAAACTATCAGGGAAGTATTATATTAGTGATGAAAAGCACAATAGAAGCATAATAAATGTAAGGATACCTGCCGATTAGCACAAAACTGTAAAGGACAGGGGGGTGTCAATGTTTACCTTTACTGCTACAATATGAAATAAATTATGGTATTAAGAAAAATTAGTAATACATTATCTTCCTTTTAGATACAGAGGATTACTTTGAAAAATAACGTGCTCTGTAGTTTAGTAGTTCTACTCACTGGCTTTCATTCTTCATGTATGTAAATAGCCTGAGATATGTGATAACTGGGAAAGTGTATCTTCCCACTACTTGGCATGTTTAAAGCTGGGAAACTATAAATAAATACTACGAAAATGAATTGAGTAAAATAATTGAGGCATAATATAAAAAATATATTTTTCTTATGGAAAACTATTGATAATGATGAATAATCAAATCAACAATAACAAATTAACATTTATTTTAATGAATCTGATTATATATAGTATAAGAATAACTTCAAAATAAATTCTGATTCTCCTGGAATTTTTTCCTCCAGTAATTTACAAGCCCAGACTTTAAATCTGTGGGCTATTCAATGTTGACTTCTTTCTTCTCCTTATTTAAAATCGACACAAGTTCTCTGTTCCACTATCTTAAAGATACCACAGATGTTGTTTACTCAACTCCTATGAGACCCACTTCCACCTTTCTAGATGAATACAACACCTGGCTTCTAATTTTCTTCTACATCCTCATTCCCCATCATCACTTCTGACAATTTTAAAATTCATGCTAGGGACCCATCAGTTACCTCAACTGTAGAGTCCCATGTTCTTGTTAATTACAGTCCTCTAACTCCACCCTACTTCAGCCATGCACCAGCAACATCTCTCCCTGAATTTAACCACCACAGGCATTTGCAATGTTTGTTTTTTAATACACAACTGCAATATCTACCAGGATAGCCCTCCTCTTCCTGTGCCTCTCCCTGCTTTCTGCTCACCAAGTTCAATAAACACTAAATTCTTCATAGTTTAATCTATTCTTGAACTCTCCTCAGGCATCATTGCCCTCTCAAACACCAAGGCTCCCATCACATCCTTGTGATCCACCATGTCAGTGGGCAAACCCACAACATACACAATGTCCGATTTTTCTGTTTTTGCCCAAGAGCATTGCTGGAGAAAACCTGAGAGTGCTCTGGTTCACTCTGACACACTCATGTTCACTTCCACTGTGCTGGAATTGCTGACAATATTCATCGCTGGGAATTGTCTCCTCAACAGCTCTACACGCATAATTCTCACCTGTGTACCTTAAACCTCTTGAATCTTTCCTATATTGTTCACAGCAAAGACTTACTGAAACAATCAAATATATTGAATACTTGATATAAAGGGTCCTCAGGTTACAAACTATAGAAATGATCCCTGAAAGTATAGTCTTGTCCTCAGGTTACAACACAGTTCTGTTCCTACGACAGTGACGTAACACGAATTTTGGTGTAAGTCAAAACACACCATAGCCTAAGTCAGTGATTTTCAACCTTTTTTGAGCCGCGGCACATTTTTTACATTTACAAAATCCTGGGGCACACCACCTACCAAAATGACACAAAATGACACTCTAACACAGTACATATTATACATATAGTTAATAATATAGTTTCTAAATGTATTTATACTCACCTAGTGTGAAACCTGGGCCTGTTTCGATGAACACAAAAGGGATATCCTGGCAGGAATGGTAGAAAGACACACACGAAGCTCTTCCTCAACAGTTCTCAGTCTCTCTCTGTTTTTAGTTTTTATCGCAGTCAAGCTTGAGAAGCTCAGCTCACATAGATATGTGATTGAAAATGGGAGCAATGTCAAAATAGCTTTGTTGGCCAGAATGGGGAACTCCTTGGCAACAGATAACCAAAAACTGTCCAAAGGAAGATCAGCAAACTTTAGCTTTAAAGTTAGATAACATTGTGATGTATTGTGATGCATTGTATATCACCCTCTGTGGGGGGCCTCTTTTAAAAAGAAAAAGGTCAAATATCTATATATACCATCAGGATAGACATAACCAGCTGAAGCTGAGGCTTCATCTAGTGGTGGCAACATTTACCTCCAGTCCTGACCAGGATTAGAAATCGGGACCATGGGGAGGAGTAGCAGCTTCAACTACTCGCCGGGGCCACACAATGACAAGTGCGCGGCAGCCCAAGCGAGACCTTCCTGGGTGTGGATGAGAGGCGGCCTACTATTGGTTCATCGCTAGTGGTCAGGATGAATCCTAGAAGGTGATTGGTCAGTGAGCATTCCCTCTGCCTCCACTCTTCCTGTCGCTGATAGCTGGAGATATTATGAGAGGAATGTTTATGTTCGGATGGAGGCGGCTAGCGGCAGGCTGGATAAATAGCCTCCGTGGGCCATATTTGGCACATGGGCCGTAGTTTGGGGACCCATGTTTAATTTCCCCACGGCACACCTGACCATGTCTCATGGCACACTAGTGTGCTGCAGCACACTGGTTGAAAGACACTGGCCTAAGTCACTTACCTATCCTAACACAGTTGTAAAGTCATAACCTAGAACACAAAAACACAACTAAGCCACAGAAAAAGGAAAAGGACATAAATAAACCGTGGGTCCCCAAGCTATGGCCTGCGGGCCGCATGCGGCCCCCTGAGGCCATTTATCCGGCCCCCGCCCCACTTCCGGAAGGGGCACCTCTTTCATTGGTGGTCAGTGAGAGGAGCATAGTTCCCATTGAAATACTGGTCAGTTTGTTGATTTAAATTTACTTGTTCTTTATTTTAAATATTGTATTTGTTCCCATTTTGGTTTTTTACTTTAAAATAAGATATGTGCAGTGTGCGTAGGGATTTGTTCATAGTTTTGTTTTATAGTCCGGCCCTCCAACGGTCTGAGGGACAGTAAACTGGCCCCCTGTGTAAAAAGTTTGGGGACCCCTGCTGTATACTGTACTGTAGTAACAGAAAAAAATGAGTGTAAAAAAATTCTTTACCTTTATTCCTGTGGTTGGCTTGCATACTGTAAGGGACATTGCAAGGTGGGAGAGAGTGACCTATCGGGAGGAGGAAGCTGGAGAGACAGGAGACCCTGAAGAAGGTGCTGGAGATACTGGGTCAGGTGAATCAGGATTGCCTAAGGAACATGCAGGAGATGCTGGAGATGATTCTAACGGTGCTACAGGTGTTTCATCTCAGGAAGCAGCTGATGTAGAGGGTACAGGATCTGTTGCAGGCCTCTCTACTTTCTTAAAGAATTGTTCCAGGCTGGTCTGGAAGGTTGATGACTTCCCTTCCAAAATCTGCCCATAGCATTGCAAGACATCTGTAACAGCTCTGAAGACCTTACTGAATCTGTCATCACTGGGATCCTCAGCCTGAAAATTTGCCAACCCATCCCCTACCATAGAAAAACCTGCCAAATCCTTGGTAGTAAATCTCTTGGGTTCTTCCTTTTCAATCAGCTGTTTCTCCAACTGAATGAGGTCCTCAGCAGAGAACTCCCCTCCGTGTGATCCCTTTACATGCTCTAGGATAGTCTTGAGCCTTGATAGTTGTTGCTACGTAGAGTGGCTAAGGCCTAGCATGCAGCCAATGTTCATCACTGATTCTCCTTTGTCTGATTTCTTTACAATTTCTAATTTCACCTCCATCATAAGACTTTCTGCTTCTCCGAAGCCCTACCATCTGAAGACTCTGACTTTCGTTTAGTATGATGAAGGCCAAAAAGTCTCTAAACAAAGCAACTCAAATGGGACACTTACACTTTTAACAGTCCAAAATGGTGTAAGTGTACTAGGGGACACCAACTCCATCACTCATATGCTGCATTACTGCGTATTCTTCCGCCACGCGCAACCAAACTAGTTTGCCCATGTAGTCCATAAGTACAACACTAACGGCACAAGCTGAAACACTCATATCTCAATTTTTTAAAGTTTTTATAGTAGTGAAAGTTGTACACTCAAAATGTCATGTCGAAACTTATAACCTGAAGACCCCTGCAACTGGTCCCATATCCCCTTCACATCTCAACATGACATCACCTGTCTCTCCACCAAACTTCCCTCAATGGTCATCTGCTTCACAGACACTTTTACCACCATTTATGACTTCCAATTCTATATTTTTAATTTTGTAATCTCTACAGAAGTTGCAATACCACATTAACAACTTTCTTATAATATATCCCCATGCTTAGGACCAAGCTAGTGGGCACTCAATAGATATTGAATGAATGAGTAAATTAATGAATCTACATCTGAATGTCCTACTTCCAATTAAACTCTAGATAAATAAAGTTACTGGAGAAGAAAGAAAAGGACCCTCAAGGAGGGGGGCTGCTTTCTGCTCCTTCCACTCCAGCTGTTGATATTACCTTCAACTCGAGTGTTTGGGTGTCCCATTGATGTTTCAGCAAGGGCTTTAACTATTACTTTTTAGTGGTAATTGGAACATGAAATCAGGCTCACATATGATTATTCCAAATGAAATAAAACATCTTGATTGCACACACAATGTTTTAAAGGACAGTGCTTAAATTTATAATACTTTAACACACAGTATTCATAAACGAACATACTTGTAAGATCATAGGGACATAATCACCCCACACCATCCTGATTGTGAGCATTCTTTTCACTACACTCAAGTTCTTACAGCCTAATAACTACTGTGAATTTCTGTGGTCTTCAAATGCATAGGATCTTTATGATAGTATAAAACATAGTCACCCACCAAGTCTTTCTATATGCTTTCCCACATGTTGTTTCTGTTATGGATACTATTTTAAATTTCTTACGATCTTGTTTAAAATGTGTTTATAAATTGTAAATTCTGTTTTTCTGTTTTCTTCATCTATGATTTTTCTCCCTTTAACGGGGATGAATTCCAGAAAACCCAGAAGCAATATCTAACAAGATCTGAGCAAAGAAAGAGAGGAATGGCAAAAACCATTTTCCAGTGTCAGGTTAAAAAGATATCTGCTCTTTCAATGTATTCAACAAATGGGTTTAATAATGCACATTTCAGTATAAAACAGTTCACAACAGAAATATTTGCTACTCAGCCCATTTATCCTGGGAATTACACAACATGGACCATTTTCAATAACTCTTTTCATTATAATGATTTCCTCCTGCTCAAGCAATAGAGATGTACAAACTATTTTGGTCTAGGAATATAATGTGTCAAGATACAAATGTATTAAATAAAAATAAAAATGCAATAATTTTAATCACTTTGGTTATTATATTGTCTTTTTTAGGTACTTCAGCTTCTTAAATCTTTCCAACTAAAATATAACATTGCCTTTTATTCAGAATTCATTCAACTAGTCAACTGGAAAAAGCATATTTCTTTCAAAAACATGGTAAAGTATTGGTAGACAAAAATAAAAGATGAAGATATATTTTTAGGAAACCAGTTATTTTCTCCTCATTTTGTAACTTAAAGATCTTGAAGATCTTTTGTTTTGCTTTTCCATAATATATGCAATTTTTATTTGTCAATTATACCTCAATAAAGCTACTCTATCATCTTGACAGGAACATATAAAAATAATGTTATGTTTATTTTAATTTTGATTTATTTAATTTTATATTCTAATGTCAATCCACGTAGATTATATAAATAGTAACTTTTACTTACTAAGACCATTCAATTTAGTAAAATCTTTTCAAACATTCTGAGTGAATGGAAGTATAATAAAATGTCATCCATTTATTGTTCATTCATTTATTCAGCAAACTGCTATTGATTGTATATGATGTGTATGTTACAACAGTTAAGAACTAGTTCCCCAAGGAGTGTTACAAGTAATAGAGGAAATTAAGATATATTTCCACATCACTATAATTTATAGTAATAATTACCACAGAATAGATGCTATAAAAATTTATAGGACTGTAGAGATCTATGGTAATTTTTTTTTTACCAGTGTGACACTTTAGTGCTTAGAATTGGATAGTTTACAAAGCTACCTGAATGACAATCACATAAAACATTACCTTTACTGTATTCATGGTTTTATATTTTTAGTCTTGTGTACTCAGAATTTTTTTACCGCATTTAACTAAATCTTGAAAAGCAAAAATTCAGGGAATATTTATATACTGATCATATATTGTGAGTAAGGCTCTGAGCAGGACACAAGTCGTGTGCATTAAAAGTGAATACAGGCCCTGGCCGGTTGGCTCAGCGGTAGAGCGTGGGCCTGGCGTGCGGGGGACCCGGGTTCGATTCCTGGCCAGGGCACATAGGAGAAGCGCCCATTTGCTTCTCCACCCCCCCCCCCTTCCTCTCTGTCTCTCTCTTCCCCTCCCGCAGCGAGGCAGCAAGGCTCCATTGGAGCAAAGATGGCCCGGGCGCTGGGGATGGCTCCTTGGCCTCTGCCCCAGGCGCTAGAGTGGCTCCGGTCGCGGAGTGGCTCCGGTCGCGGCAGAGCGACGCCCCAGAGGGGCAGAGCATCGCCCCCTGGTGGGCAGAGCATAGCCCCTGGTGGGCGTGCCGGGTGGATCCCGGTTGGGCGCATGCGGGAGTCTGTCTGACTGTCTCTCCCCGTTTCCAGCTTCAGAAAAATACAAAAAAAAAAAAAAAAAAAAAGTGAATACAGTAGGAATGGCCCCTTCACACAAGAAGTTCCTAATCTAACAGGAGAAAGAAACAAAAATGTTTCCACCGAACATGTCTTTCATTCCTTCCTATATTTACATCATCACTGGAACTGATCTTTATTAGTTACCAAAGCAACCACATTATTTCATTGATGCCTCCTAGGGTCAACAAGCAATACAAGCAGAGGCGGATTAAGGTTGGTTGAGGCCCGGGCGCAGATAAAAATATTGAGCCCCTTAAAAAAAGAGAGAGGGAAAATAAAAATACATGTTAACCATTTTTTTTTTTTTTTTTTGGTATTTTTCTGAAGCTGGAAACGGGGAGAGACAGTCAGACAGACTCCCGCATGCGCCCGACCGGGATCCACCCGGCACGCCCTCCGGGGCGTCGCTCTGCCGCGACCAGAGCCACTCTAACGCCTGGAGCAGAGGCCAAGGAGCCATCCCAAGCACCCGGGCCATCTTTGCTCCAATGGAGCCTTGGCTGCGGGAGGGGAAGAGAAAGACAGAGAGGAAGAAGGGGGGGCGGGGGTGGAGAAGCAAATGGGCACTTCTCCTATGCGCCCTGGCCAGAAATCGAACCCGGGTCCCCCGCACGCCAGGCCGACGCTCTACCGTTGAGCCAACCGGCCAGGGCAACCATATTTTTAAATAAATAAAAAATATTATGTACTATTAATGTTAAAATTGCACATATGAAACCAAACTTGGTGTCATTAGAAAAAAGTGTAAAGTTGGGGTTTTGTGGGACCCTTCAGAAGTCGGGGCCCAGAGTACATACCTGGTGCGCCCACTGTTAAATCCGCCTCTGAATACAAATAAGTTATGATTCATTTTTTGGTTAGCCCATGATTGTTGAGAAACAAGTTAGTGTTTTCTAAAGCACTAGATGCTGCCAGTATAACCCACACAGGGGTTAAAAGTGCTGAGATGGCCTTTCTGATCCACTTTACGGGGAACAGTCTTTGATAAAGGGCCTCTGATCTCTAAAGCAGAGGCTGCTTGAAGGAGCAAAATTCTACCCAGGAAGTAAGAGCTCTGAAAGATTTGCTTCAAGTGGCTCTTCCTGGTGACATGATAGGCCCTTTTGCTCTAGAAATCTTACTCTGTTAGTGAGAGCAGAAAGAAATAGCAGAAGAATGAAGGAGAGGACAGAGAGATCTAATGCATAAATCTAGACTAGATCTCATAACTAGTCTTAGGTACAAGAGGAAACAGAAGAAAGTAAGGAAAGGCAGCATTTATGAGAAGGAGAAAGGAAGGAAAATGATGGGGGCTGGGGGAGAAGAAGACTCAGAATATAACACTTCTAACAGGCCCTCCAAGGGTGTGATGGTTATATCAATTGGACACAGAGCATGTGCAGTAAATCCTGGGACAGATGCCCAGGAACAAAGACAGTAAAACTCCAAGAAGTGACAGCTGTTTTATCAGGAGAAATATTGGTAATAATAATAGAAAATAGCTAACATGTACTATCTGTGTGCCAATCCTGTGCTTTAGATGGATTAACTTATTACATCTTCAGAACAACCCTCGAGGCAGAGACTGTCAGCCCAGATTGAGAAATTGAGACTCACAGAAGTTAAGTAACTTACCCGTGAACACAAGCTACTGTGTGGCAGGGCCTGGATTTGAACCAACATAACCAGGCTTCACAGCCCCAACTTCTAAGCACTATGCTACCCCTCACTGGCTATCATCAGGCACGAAAGAACCTGAGTAATAAGATGGTAGGAAAACAATGTGATGGATTAAAATATGAATCTGGCCACCTCTGCTTCCAAACTGCTTCCCACTCTTTATATGAGGAGAGACAATGGTTTTAAACAAAACTTACACTTGTTATGCACACATTCAAGTGTAAGAGAAACTTTCAACTACTTGAATACACAGACTTATAGTCTTAGTCTTTTATTTTATTCTATTTTATTAAGCGAGAAAGACAGAGACAGAGAGAGAGACATACAGGAAAGGAGAGAGATGAGAAGCATCAACTTGCAGTGTGGTACTTTAGTCATTCATTGAGTGCTTCTCATATGTGCCTTGAGCAGGGGGCTGCAGCCAAGCCAGTGACCCCTTGCCCAAGCCAGTGACCTTGGGCTCAAGCCAGCAACCATGGGGCCATGTCTATGATCCCATGCTCAAACCAGTAAGCCCACGCTCAAGCCAGCAACTTTGGGGTTTCAAACCTGGTCCTCAGTGTCTTAGGTCAATACTCTACCACTGCAACATCAGCTGGTCAAGCTAGTCTTAGTCATTAGTCATTTTAGATATAACTTTACCTATGATGTGTAAGTCTAGTTATTTTTAAGTAACACCTTTGTGAACAATCCCAGCTGAAGCCTCCTAGCAGAATATTGGCCAGATGTAGAATACCTAAATTTGGAAGAATTGCACAAAGGCACATGTTATAGACAGTTATTCTTAGTTAATAAACTGTCACTCAGACAAAGACTTGCTGGTGGTAAGCCTGAGAGCTAACAGGAGGAGAGTTCATTTATTTGTTCATTCCACAAATACTTATTCAATGTTCACAATGTGCCAAGTGATACATTGAACACCAATTATTTTAGTGATACAAGAGAATACAAATCAAAGGTTCTGATCTGTAAGTCACATTTGGGAGGTGGGACGGAAACTGACACTATACTAATAAATAAATAAACCTATAATGGGTCAGATGGTTATAAGTGCTAAGAAAGAAAAATGAAGTAAGAGGGGTAGAAATTGGAGTGGATGCATCATATAGGGTGGTTAGAGAACATCCCTCTATTGACTTTTGTTTTGTTTTTTTGTGTTTTTTTTTCTTCTTTTCCAAATGAGAGGAGGGGAGAAGAGAGACAGATCCGCGTATGTGCCCTAACTGGGATCCACCCAGCAACCCTCATCTGGGGCTGATGCTTTGCCCATCTGGGGCCATGCTTGCAACCAAACTATTTTTAGTGCCTGAGGTGGAGGCTACATGGAGCCATCCTCAGCCTCCAGGGCCAATGAGCTCAAACAGCCTAACTGCAAGAGGGGAAGAGAGAGAAAGAAATAGAAGGGGGAGTGGAGAAGCAGATGGTCACTTCTGTGTGCTCTGACCAGGATTTGAACCCAGGGCATCCACATGCTGGCTGACATTCTACCACTGAGCCAACCAGTGAGGGCCCTCTAATGACTTTTGAGTGAGACCCGAAGGAAGTGAGGAAGGTGGCCATGCAGATGAGTGGGCAAAAAGCTTTTTAGCCAGAGGGAACAGCAAATGCAGAGGCTTGGAGGTTTGAACTTGCTTGGTCAGTTTGAGGAAGAGTGAGGAGGCCAGTGCATCTGCTGCAGAGGAAGCAAGGGGAGTGATGAAAGAACCAGGGTAATGGTAGAGCAGGACAAGACTGTGTCGGGCCTTTTAAACCATGCAAGCAATTTGGCTCTTACTCTGCAGGAAATTGGATGACATTGGAGAGTCTTGATATGATGTAACTTCAGTTTTAAAAAGATCACTTGGAGCCCAGGCTGGTTGGCTCAGTGGTAGAGCATGGGCCTGACATGTGGAAGTCCTGGATTCAATTCCCAGCCAGGGCACACAGGAGAGGTGCCCATCTGCTTCTCCACCATTCCCCCTCTCCTTTCTCTCTGTCTCTCTCTTCCCCTCTTGTAGCCAAGGTTCCATTGGAACAAAGTTGGCCCAAGCACTGAGGATGGCTCTATGGCCTCCACCTCAGGCACTAGAATGGCTCCAGTTGCAACAGAGTAATGGCCCAGATGGGCAGAGCATCGCCCCCTAGTGGGCATGCCGGGTGGATCCCGGTCAGGTACATGCGGGAGTCTGTCTCTGCCTCTCCACTTCTCACTTCAGAAAAATACAAAATATATATACAATAAAATAAAATAAAAAGATCATTTGGATTGCTGGGTAGAGAAGGCAGAAGGGCAAGGACAGAAGCAGGGAGATAAGGTAGGAAGCTAGTGTAACAGACCAGGTAACAGAGGAAGGTGGCTACACTAGCGGTCTAAGAGTGACTGTAGGGCTGGCAGGATTTGTTGATGGAGCTCAATTAGGGTGTGAAAAAGAGATGAGAGTCAAACTCAGTTGCTAGATTTTGGACTAAGCAACCAGAAGAATGAGGAGTGTTTGTTTGTTTGTTTGTTTGTTTACTAAGATGGAGAAAAGTGTGGGAGAAGTGGTTTTGGGAAGAGAATAAAGAGTCTAATTGCCTGACCTGTGGTGGCGCAGTGGATAAAGCAGCGACCTGGAAATGCTGAGGTCGCCGGTTCGAAACCCTGGGCTTGCCTGGTCAAGGCACATATGGGAGTTGATGCTTCCACCTCCTCCCCCCTATCTCTCTCCTCTCTCTCTGTCTCTCTCTCTCACTCTCTCTCCCCCTCTCTCTCCTCTCTAAAATGAATAAATAAAATAAAAATTAAAAAAAAAAAGAGTCTAATTATGTACATGTTAAATTTGAGATAACTGTTAGATATCTAAGCAGAAATATGTAAGCAGTTACATATATATGTCTAAAATTCAAAAAGGACATCCAGATGTAGATATACATTTGTGAGTATCAGTATGCAAATGATATTTAAAGCTTTGGTACTAGATGAGGTTACTTAGAGCATGAGAGTGAGGAAAGGGGAGAATCAGGTCTAAGGACTGTTTCTCAGAACAAACGTATGGACTCCATGTTTGTGTTGAACCCCTAATACCCAATGTGATGGTATTTGGAGACAGGGGTCTTGGGGAGGTAATTAGATCAAGGTGGAGCCCTCATGAAGAGCTTAGCGTTCTTATAAGGAAAGACATGAGAAAGCTTGCTTTTCTCTTCTGCTCTCTCCCTTGTGAGGATACAACCAGGCTGTCTATAAACCAGGGAGTGCGTCTTCAACAAGACCCCGACCATGGCATCTGGACTTTCCAGATTCCAGAACTGTGATAAACAGATGCTCGTTTAAGTCACCCAATCTATGGTGTTTTTGTTATAGCAGCCAAGACTGACTGACACACACCAGCTGAGAGGCTGGGAAGAAGAAAAATAGCCAACAAAGAGTGAACAGGATTGGTTGTGAGAGAACAAAGAAGCCAAGGGAGTGGAATTCTGGAGACACTGAAGAAAGCAGTTCAGGAAGAGTAAGCAATGGAAGCGTGTGGGATTTCTCCCTCAACTTCTCAGTGAAATAAAAAAACAAGGGCATCATGATAGTGAGGATGAGAAGGAAGTACTGGAGATGTGAGAAGACAGGAGAAGGTAGAAATTATCTTCTGGAAAGCAGGCAGAGAACTGACTAGGAAAACATAGTAGCACTATCTAGAGGCAGCAGGCTGCTCAGGAAAGCTACTTCTTTGGAAAACACAGTTGAGCAGCAAGGTGGGTGGGCTGGCTCTGAGATACAAATGTCAGTCTCAGGCTGGTTCAGCTCTGGTGTCAGACAGAAGACTTGCAGAAGTCAGGGAGAGGGCACTGATGGAGTGAAGGCAAACTTGGTAGGAACGTCGGCCTCTGGAAATTGGTCAACCTGAAAGACCGAGGAACAGGGTTAGATTAGGCAAAGTATTTCAAAGAGTGGCCTAAAATAACTGTTGGTTGAATAGAGAAGTCAAAGGTGAAGGTCAACAGAATGAGAAACCATAGTTTTTTTTTCTTGTTTTCCAAGTGAGAGGAGGGGAGATGGAGAGACAGACTCCCGTATGCACCCCAACCCAGATCCACCTGGCAACCCCCGTCTGTGGCCAATGCTCTACCTACCTGGAGCCATGCTCACAGCCGAGCTATTTTTAGTGCTTGAGGCGGAGGTTCTAAGGAGCCATATTCAGTATCCAGGCTGATGCGCTAGAACCAATCAAGCCATGGCTACAGGAAGGGAAGGAGGGGAGGGATGGAGAAGCAGATGGTCGCTTCTCCTGTATGCCCTGACCGGGAGTTAAACCCGGGACATCCATATGCCCAGCCAACACTCTACCACTGACCCAACCGACCAGGGCCAGAAGACATAAATTTGAAGAGCTATCATATCCACAGGTGGCAGAATAGGTAGGGAAAAGAATGAAACAGGTCAGGTCTGTGGTTACATTTGAGTCAGCAAATACTACAAGGGTGACGGAACTCCATCTTCATGTCATACCACAGGGGAAGGTCTGTAGCTTGTATGGCGGTAAACGAGCAGAAGAACAATTCAACCACTGATTGCTCAGTCTTGGAAGGTACTTCTAATCATAGGGCAGGACCAACAGGAAAAGCTGGTAATGCAAGACAAAAACAACAACATCAAATCAAGAAGTGGCAGAAATCATGTGTCATAACAGCTAAGAGAGGAGATAATTTCAAGAAAAGATTGAAAATCAGTGTTAGAAGTGCAGAGCTTAACTAAGAAAAAAATGGCAGTTGACGGCATCAGTGATGATGTTGGAGAGAACAGTTTCACGGAAGCAGCAGAAGGAGCAAACATTTCTCGAAGGTGATGGAGGCCTGAACTCTGACATGAATGCCCATATCTGGATTGTCAATCACAGATGTTCCATCAAGAGGGCAAAACCCTACATAATTCGCAAGGCCCAGTCAAGGCACGTATGAGAAAGCAATCAATGAACAACTAAGGTGCTGCAACAAAGAATTGATACTTCTCATCACTCTCCCTTCCTGTCTGTCCCTATCTGTCCCCCTCTCTCTGTCTCTCTCTGTCTCTGTCACGCAAAAAATTTAAAATAAAAACATAATTATGTGTACAGATTTAAGGGGCAGAATAGAGTGGCCCAAGGGCCAAACCAAAGCAGTGGAGAGCCCTGGCCGGTTGGCTCAGCGGTAGAGCGTCGGCCTGGCGTGCGGGGGACCCGGGTTCGATTCCTGGCCAGGGCACATAGGAGAAGCGCCCATTTGCTTCTCCACTCCCCCCTCCTTCCTCTCTGTCTCTCTCTTCCCCTCCCGCAGCCAAGGCTCCATTGGAGCAAAGATGGCCCGGGCACTGGGGATGGCTCCTTGGCCTCTGCCCCAGGCACTAGAGTGGCTCTGGTCGCGGTAGAGCGACGCCCCGGAGGGGCAGAGCATCGCCCCCTGGTGGGCAGAGCGTAGCCCCTGGTGGGCGTGCCGGGTGGATCCTGGTCAGGCGCATGCGAGAGTCTGTCTGACTGTCTCTCCCTGTTTCCAGCTGCAGAAAAATACCAAAAAAAAAAAAAAAAAAAAAAAAAAAAAAAAAAAAAAGCAGTGGAGAAGGGATGAACAGTGGAGGGAAGAGAATGAGGAAGACAGTGAAGAACAGACTATGGAAATAAGGTCTGGACAGAAAGGAGAGAGCTCAGGTGAGACAACCCACCCTCTCATCCATTCCTCTTATACCCAGCCCAAGACAGTTTTTGGTGTGGTCTCTTTTAGGGCTGGTCCACCTGCAATGGGTGGATATATTGTACCCAGTTGAAAAGCACATGTCAGTCAAAGGGTTAGCTGTTGCTAAAAAGAGAAAGACTAGGAAATGTGATTTCATGAAAAGGATATTGATTGTGCATCAATATCTATTAAGTATATGTAAGTGCAAAATGCACAGTAGGCGCTTATTTAATTTTCACACGAACCTATTGTGGATAATAGTATCCCTACTTTACAGGTGAGGGAAATTGGGGATCTGAAAGTTTAAGAACCTAGTCCAAGGTCACATGGTGAGGCCAAGTTTATCACACAAGACTATCTGGTTCCAACTGCCTAAATGTCCTTACCCTACACGTCTAAGAGGGACCTTAAAACCATATACTTGGACCAGTGTGGTGAAAAACAGGAATACAGAGGCAACAGCCTGTTGTTCCTCTACATGCATTTTAATAATGGCTTTGGCTCAACAGCTCTCGAAATTTCGGATATTGCCAGAACCCCTCAGATTCACAGCCTACTGCCTTTGACACCCCCCCACCCCATTTCCCACTGCCTCAGAAAAGACTGGCCGCCACTGATGTTTTCAGGGGTTTATGGTCATGTTGCATATCCCGAGGTTATGCTTCCTTTCTTTGAGGAATTTCTGTGATCACCCAAAATTTCTAGTCTTGAGCATCCCGGTTCTATGTGTACTATTGTAATTTATTTATCATATGTTAGCAATGAGGGATGTTTAAGTTAATTTATCTTAGTTTCAGCCAAAGGATTAAAATCTGGCTCCTCTCTCCCCATTTCTAATGAAAACACTAGTGAATTTCTCCACTGTTTTTTATAGAGGTCCTCATTTCTGTTCAGTCTTGAAAATCCAGAAGGTTAAGTTCGGGAGACTCCAGTAATAAATCATATTTGAAATTCAGACCCCTCTCCTGGTTGCTGACATCAGAGTCCCATCCTCGGGCACTACTCTTGGTTAGGGGGTTATAAAAACAGCTGTATGATGCTGCTGCCAGGTGTTGAACGCTGGTCTGGACTTCAGTATTTTAAAGCTGCAGCAGCTATACAAATCATCCAGGCTAGCCATCCCTTTTACTGACAAGGACCTTAAAAGGCCTAGGAGTTTAAGTGTGTTGTCCAAGGTTACACAGCCAGTTTGTGGCCAACTTCAGATTAAATTTCAGGTCCTCCGACACACAGACCAGCAAGTTCCATTATCCCTGCCTAGCTTGTGAAGTAAAACTGTTGCCTCTCTCTACCCTATTTTCATAACATCTCTCTGAATGATTAGCAAACTCACTTACTAGGCATAGACACTGAAGGTCAGAAAGATTAAATGACTGGTCCCTGCGTGTACAACAAGCATTACCGGAGAGAGGAAGAAGTAGAAACAAAGCACAAGGCGTCAGACTTAGAAATCAAGCATTCTGACCTTTAGGGTATACTCACATAGATATTATAGATATTGGCAAATAAAATGATCAATCTTTCCAGGTTCTGTGCTATATAGTATATAATTTATCTCAAAGTTAGGTATTTTCTCTTTTCAAAGAAAAATCATTTGTTTGCCATTTTCTGTGGTAGGGAATGGAGAAAATTATCTAAACACATTTTCTTTCAGATAGGATTTGAGAATTTGTATTTCTGACAAATTCAGAAATTCATGTAAACACATGCTTTTTAGACAAAAATGTTTTAAATAACTAATATATGCAACACAATAGAAAACTTAGATTCACACGGAGTAGCAGAATGATGTGTATTTTTTTGGTTTTTTTCCTGTTTAAGCAAAGTGCAACATCTTCCCCAACTTTTCAAATGTTATTCTCGTTATGTCACACTATTCCAGTCTGTCCGGTGCCTGCTTGACTCGATCACACTCACGGAGTGACAAGAACCACTGCTGCATTGACTGGCCACCGACTATGGCCAGCCGGCACAGCCAGGTGCTGGAGCATCGCTCAAGGGAACAAGGCATGGGAGATGCTTTGGGAGCTCAGGGTGGTGGAGAGGAGAGCATCAAGCCATTCGGAAGGTAGAAAGTAGATGTCCTCAAGGAGTTAAAGCAAAGAGGAATGTCGTTCAGCTGAGGGAATCTTCTGGGTTTTATGAAGGAGCTGGGCCTTGAAAGGATGACAGAATTTCGAGAAGAAGGCAGAAAGGGGCACTGCAAGCCCAGATGGCACGTTTCTGAGGTCCTGAAATCAGCGCTCTGATCTGAAAACTTTGCTGGGATTATATTTAAAAAATTATTCTAGTATATCCCCCTTTAGGAAATTGAAAGAAATAGTCCCAAAGAAAACAGACTAAAAGATAATAAAGCTAATTTTCCCATTGACAAACATTTATTGAACATAAAATACTTGCCAATTATTGTGCTAGGTACTGGGTGTAAGAAGCTCTGAGTAACTTTGAACAAATTTATCATAGAGTTTAAAAATTGGACCCTGTCTTCAATTTATGGTAAAACATTTGATCCACAGAGCTATATTATTATATGCTTCTTTTCTAGGCATTCAAAGAATTCTGCCAACAATTCCATTGTATATCATTTTTAGGAAAAATCCATAATAAGACAACTTAGATAGTTACATGTATATGGACATACATTATACAGTCTCACTCAGTAAAAGATTTTATTGCACAATAGGATAGACGCAGAATGCTATCCATTCAGAAAGAATCAGGTTGCCTGGATATGTCATACCTGGAGCACTGATGAACATCTTTTGGCTCCAGAACCTCAACGTGAGCTTTATTCACTTGTACCTGCTGCCAGGCCATTTACAGAAGTTTTTCACAGGTGCCTTTCTTTGTCATTCCTCCTGCTTCCCAGATCCCACTTTGTCATCATTCACCACCACTGTGTCCTGTTGTTACTGCTTCATCTGAACTGTCTATCGAAAACACAACCACACCTGTGAGCTCAACCAAAGACAGCTATGGCAGCACAATTGTTAGGCCATCTGTGCATTTGAGATGCACGTATTTATTATTTTAAAAAAAAGAAATGTTAGAAGTCAGTGAAAATTACAGGACACTATAAATGGAGAGGAAATATAAGTATTTCCATGTCATCATCACCAACTTCTCTGGGTGTATTTCCGTAGTTATTTTTCTGATTACTCAGAATTCTAATATAGTTGATGAAAGGATCTTAAGAACAAGTTTCAAACATGTCACAACAATATGTCAAGAACATACAGGTATATCTACACACACACAAAGGAAAAAGAAGATATGAGTGACTATCAAAAGGAAAAAAAATAGGAAAGATGATGACAATTACACAAATATGAACACAGTACTGACATGTTGCCCAGGGATAATTATAGAGCAGTAGAATCCATGAAAACGGAATGTTCCAATAGATAATAATGTCTGGTTTTTTCTCCTTAAATTTATAAGCTACTACCTCATATATTTTTTCCCTCACAGCAAATACCAAGATCTTTTCAAGTTTCACTGCTCAAAGCAATACACTAGATCTCAAGCAAAAACAAAAAGAAAACCCCAGTTTATTTCCAAATTGATGGAAAGCAATTCACTGAGAAGATCGAACTTTAAAAAATCTATTTAAAGTTCATAATTTTACAATTAAAAAACTTGGTAATACAAAAGATTTTTTCCTAGGATATTTAGAAAACTTTCAGTATTATATTTTAAAGGAAGACCCAAGAAAACACCTTGGAAATGCCTGGGGTGGAGGGTTAATGTATTAAAATGCACTGCCTTTTAAAAATTATGCTATTTCTGTTAAAAGTACAATTTTTCATGGTAATTACTCAACAAAGATAACATTTACATCCACATAGAAAACAAGTGTAAAGTAAGTGTAGCTGATTTCACAGTTATTAAACCAGAAAAGGTTTTATCAAATCAATAAAAATGAGAGCTTTACAGACAAGAAGTATACATTTACATGGACCTCCAATTAAAATTATTGTGCAGTAGATTATAGCAAAGCCTCATTTCTGGTTTCTGGAAAATGTATTTTATCAATTCAAATAGCTAATATAATTCAGAGATTATTTAGAATTAGATATATATTATATAATTACTAATTTTAAATAAATTATTCACTTAAAATAGCTTATAAATTATAGATCAGAATTTAATATATTTTTTATTTTATTGATAACAAAAGTTTACAGATATTTGATATAAAATATTCACACATGAAATACATCTCATCTGTGACACTACGAAAACTTTCAGTGTAAGCTACAACATCTTTGGAGACAGAGTCATGAATTCTAATTTTTAAAAACTTGTATAATGATTTGCAACTTTAAACTACCCGATATGCAGTGTGAAAATATTGGTACAAATAATTACTTATTCTTGAGTGCTATGTTTTTATTCCTTGAAGATTCCTAAACAAAAGAGTCGGAATTTGGTTCACAGTTTATAAACTTTGCACAAATTTTGTTATGATAACCTGTTACCCACAGAGGAAGTTATCCATAAACAAAAACAATCTGGTATTTTGCTAATTTTATGAAATTCATTGTAAAACTTCCTTGGTCTAAAGCTTAAGCAACCAGATGTTAATGTGAACCAACACTAGGGAGAGTGAACAATGGTAAGTTAACAGTATCAGAGAGAGCAGATGACAAAAACATTCAGCACTAACATATGTAATTAAAGTTTCATTTTTTTTTACATTAACCAAGTAATCTAGTGACTCAAGTTATGGAATTCCTAATCCACCTATGGTTGTCAAATTCAGTAATTAAAAATGCAATGCAGTGTAGGAAACACATTTTTCTGTTAATTTTAAAGATATTTACAGCTTAATATTTTTAAAACAAAGTATTTACTCAAATTAATTTTCACAATCATTTGTTGGTTCCTATGACTATTAACAATTATTTCTGAATTGTGTTGATTACCAGAATATAAATTTTGTTTTAAAAAGCATTGATAAGTAGGAACAATGATTAAAAGATTAAAATGGAGGATTCCCACTCATGTCTCTGATTTATAGTCTAATTAGTGATTTGTAATGATCCAATATTTTATATAAACACAAAATTTAACAATTTGCTTTCTTAAGTTTAGAAGGTATATGATATTATAGATATCTTTACAAATACAAATGTTCAGAAAATAGATTTTATTTTAGGAGATAAACTCTTAAAAATAAAATGCATTTTATGAATAATCTTAAGCATAAACACAATTATTCACTTTTATTACTTAAGAAAAAATTATTATAATGCATTGCAAAATATTTGCTAGTAGAAATGCAACAATTTTTATTTATCTAACCTGTTACTTCACAGTGTATCACAGAATTAATTTTATATAAAGGTAAAATTTTGATGTAGTGTGAAATTAGTAAAATGACTTACTTAAAAAGTCAAAAGATTTATACAGGTAGTATTTCTAATTCAAACAGAATTTTTCTGGGTTTTAATTTTTCCACAGAGCACTGAAATAAATAATTTTTAAAACCTTGCTTTAAGATGTTTTAAAGGTTTCAAGTATTCTACAGATAACAGATTTTAATCACCACCGAATTCTTCTTTAAAAACACACACAAAACTCAGTTATTTTTAAGTTTTGTTTTACTCCATGGTAGAAAGTATGAAAGACTCTTTTCCCCTCCAAAATCTCATTTTCACCTGAAATAATTGTATTCAGGTTTTCTCAGCAGGTAAAGTATACATTCTTACAAGGTTTCAAATTTCAGAATTCCAATAATGCATTTAAACTGAGCACCCACCGAATCACGTTCTCCTCTTCTCTTTGTGTGTATGTGTGTGGGTATGTGTGTCTCTTATCTTGTGGTTCTGTTATTTACAGTGAAGTGAATTTTAGTCCTTTTTAGCCCCTTAGAAATACCTTAGTGAACCCTCAGCATTTGCTAACCACTTAATAATTGTGAACCGCCCAGTCCCTTCAAGTAGATCGTTAACCACAAGAGTGCCTGACAATTTCCACATCATATCTTCTGTCCAAAAGGAAAAGATAGGGTTTTGTGAGGCCGAAAGGAAGAGAAGAAAACCAAAACAAATGTAGCTTATGCTGAAAATGAAAAATGCTTGGACAGATTAGTGTTTTCTTTTCTGCAAGGCATCCTGCCAAACTTTTTTTTTTCGGTCTGATTTTTCAGTTTCTTGGAAAGTGTGGGTATTTACCACCCCCAGCGGCCCCTCATAATTATTTTTGGTTGTTTTCTGTTTTTCCCATCCGCTTACATCTCAAACTGCTGATATCCCCGCCTCACTGTCAAAACTCCAATTCTTGACGACCCTGGGTTTGGAAACTCCGCCGACTCCGGGGAACACACCCCTCTCTCCCTTTCACGCTTCTTATTTTAGTCGCAAGATTCCCCCACTCCAGTTGCAGTGAAAGCCGGAAATTTTCATTTAACTCTCCCCCCTTCTCCCCTCCTCGGCCCCCACTTGGAGCGGAGAGCTGTGGAACTGGGAGGCTCTGAGCACAGCCTGGTCCCGGCCGCCTCCCCTCTCTCCGGAAGGCTTTAATTTGCACACTAGCTTGCCACTGCGCCGCGAGCCCCCAACCCTGCGGTCCTGTAGGTCTCGGGCGGGGTTGGCCTCCCCGGCCTCCGCCCTCGCCTCTGCTGCCTGCCTCCCCGGCTCGGGCCCCGAGCGGGGGCCGGAGCCCCGCGGCCCCCGTCCGCCCCCGGCGAGCCGCGCGGGCGGCGTCCTCCGCCGTCCCTCCGCCCTCCGCCGTTGTGCCCACCCCCTAGCCGGAGAGAGTACTGGTGACTCCTTCCTCCGGGCCGGGTTACCTGCTCCGCGCCGCCTTGGACACGTGCGGAGGTCGGACTGACACACGCAGACCCTTCGGGTGGTCGGATGCTGCCAGGTCCCTCAGGTAAGGATCTGTGCGCTCGGGTGGGTGGGCTGCGAAGTGGGTGGGGGTGGTCCCCAGGGGCAGATTTGGGGGCTTGGCTGGGGTCTGAAGCGAGAGTGTGGGTGGGGGTGACTGTTGGGGTGGGGGTATGTTTTAGGAATCCGCTTTGGTTAACCCCTTAGGAACCGAGGCGGGCAGTTACGGGGGCCAGTTTAGGAAGCTAAAGAAGTCCCTCCTAATCTGGCTAGAGAGGAGGACATCGCACACTAGGGACACCCCCCCCCCAACACCGAGAGCCTGTGCCTGCTCCCACACAGCCGTGCGCAAAAACACCCACACAGACACTCCTTATCCAGTTTCTTTAAACGTAATTTAAACTCCACTCGGACAGTCACACAATAATCACACACACACAAATAACGCACAAATAATTTAGGGTTGAAAATGCACTGCCTCTGGGGACTCCCTGCGGGAGAATGTGTTTCCTTGCCCCATATTGATTTCCCCACGAGAGCTCCCTCTCCAGCTCGCTGAGGTGTGGGTGTGGGCTCCACCTTCTCACCACGAGGTAAATGTTAACGCAGGCTTCTCGCTGGCAACCCCTGCGGACGTGTTATGCACACTTGGAGGAGTGTGTGCTGGCTGCCAGTGCCCAGGCTTGGAGCCCCGCGAGGACTCACATTTACTTTAGTTTCCCAGTTTACTTTTATAATTTCAAATATTGAAGTTCAAACGCACACCCTGCAGTAGCCACGGCCCCGCAGCGCGCCGGTCAGTGTGCACGTGGGCGCATCTGTGTGTGCGCACACGCGGGAGCCGAGGTCCCTGGTGCGGCCTCTTGTCGCTGCACTGGTGGCGACCCTTGCGGTGCTTGGCAGGCTTCGAGAAAGGCACATGAAGGATTTCATTGAGTGTGAAGACAGAGAGCAGAGACAGAAAGCAGAAGGAGGCGGCTGCAGCCTTTGTAGTCGCGGAGGAATGCGGAAATGTTGAAGCACTATGTCAAACTTTTTGAAATGGGGTCAAGTCACATTCAGCTAGCGTGGGAAAGCAACAACAACAACAAAAAAAGTGGAGGAGAGGGGGGAAAGGCACTGCTGCTCCCGTTTCTCCCCGCTGGAGCCGATGGTCCGGGGAGCGAGGGGGTGGGGGCGGTAAAAGTCTGGGCGGGTGGTTCAGGGCCGGGCGGGGGCAGCGGGCTCAGTTCCCTGCGGGGGTGGGACGTCCGCGACGCTTCCTTCGCTGCAGAGCCTCTGGCTGGAGGGGCAGGGATGGGGGGGGGGGGGCGCGCGGGAGGGAGGGCTGCGCAGCCGCGGGCGGCCCCTCCGCTACCTGTGTGGCCCTCCGCCTGGCTCAGACTCTCAGGCAGGCTCTAGGGGGCTCATTCCTCGGGTCCCCTAGGATTCGCCTTCCCTCTTTAAGGAGAGTTTTGAATGGAGTGAGTGTAAGGGGCTCAATCCTCGCTGCGGTCCCCTCTCCCCGCACACCGTGGGGGTCGCGCCATTTGTTTCTTTAATTACTGGAAGAAGGCGAGCAGGCCAGCGGTTGCGGGGCAGGTTAATTCCGAGGTGCCCCGGGAAATCCGGACACGCGGCCGGCGTGTCGAACTGAGGCCGCGGTGGCCGTGGGTTGGAGGTTTCCTGGGTACTAGATTGCAAATGAATGGGGAGGGTAGGTGACCCCCACCCCCCAGCCCACACTTTGTTGTGCATAAGACTTCGGGGAGCGAATGGCTACAGAAGGCATCAGGCCTTAAGCCGAAAGGGGAATGGAAACGTCTGTCTGCTACCTACATCCGTGATGATCCTGGAGTAGGGAAAGGTTCGCAAGTCCCGGCCGGGAGAGTGGAGCCTCTTCTCTCTCACCCCTCGAGGCTCAGCATTTACTCCCCCCACCCCCACCCTTTCCCATGGGGAGATGGACTTTTTCTTAGATCGGAATCAGCTGGAAAATTTCAGGGCGAGTCACCGTTGTTACTTTCTTCCTTAAGTTATTCTTTAAAGAGACAAGCTAAAATGTGACGAACACCCCTTCTCCCACACTTAGGGTCCCGTGGGCGACACCCCCAGTCAGGGCTCCACCATTCGCCTACCCCCGAATAGCGGGAACCTCAGCTTCCCCCGACCTGATGGGTTTACACTAGGGAGGTCCTCCGAGTCGGAGGAAGAATGCTGTTTCCAACCCAGACTTCTTTACCCCCCAAAAGACCATTTGTGATGCAAGTCGTTTTTAAATGTCTCCTCGTAGAAAAACTGAAAGTAGAAAGAAAGGAAGCAATTTCCGAGCAGATGTCTGACCACCCCTTCTCATACACTCCCAAGCATCGGGTTACAGGGTCCTAGGAGCCCCCACCCACACTCAGCGGCCCCACACGGGGGGACTCACAGTCCCTCCACTGCAGCCTATGGGAGACCCCTGAACGACCCACAGCACCCCGGGAGCCCCTCTTCTTGCTCGTCCAGCTCAGGGGAGGTAGGGAGGGTAGCAGCGCAACGCAGTGATTTAGGGATAAATATTAAGCCGTGACATTGACGTGCCCGGCGCCTCCCCTCCCCCGCGCTCCCGGCACACTCTGGGCTGCTCGGCACGCCCCCTCCCGTTCTACTGCGTCCCGCGCCGCGCGCCGTGCTCATCCCCGAGGGGCCCCTGCAACCTCTCCGCGCGAAGACGGCTCCAGCCCTAGAGGGAAAGAAAAGTAACGTCTCTTTTTTTGGAGGAACCAGGAAGGATTAATCGGCCTGGGAGAGGCAGGAGCGCGCGGAGGGTAGCGACGGGGGCTTCGTGAAGGAGGAGGAGGGGAGCTTGCAGGAACCCAGAGGAAGGCGCCTGGAATGTCTGATTGCACTTTTTTCTTGTCCTCCCATATCCTCTTTTAGGTGGAATGACTGTGGACTGAGACGCGCTCGGGCAGAGACTATGTAATCGCCTCAGTGTCTGTGCAGAGGACTGCGCTTCGGGGAGGGAAGAGGAGGGCTCGGCTCGCTCCTCCGCGACTCGGCAGGCGGAGTTTCGCGGCGGCACCAGGGTTGCGCCCGCCCGCGGGGAGGTCGCTCCATCCAGACCCGGCGGCCGCGAGAGCCGGAGCGCCGGAACGCCGGAGCGCGGTAGTCGGCGGGGGTGAGAGCTAGAGCCAGCCCCGGGGCGCGAGGGAGCGGGCCGGGGAGTCCCGGAGGCGGCGAGCGGCGCCGCGGTCGAGCCGAGCGCGCCCCCAGCCCGCTCCAGCGGCGCCGCGCCGGGCGGCGTCTGGGCGATATGGAGAAGGACGGCCTGAGCCGCGCGGACCAGCAGTACGAGTGCGTGGCGGAGATCGGGGAGGGCGCCTATGGGAAGGTGTTCAAGGCCCGGGACCTGAAGAACGGAGGCCGTTTCGTGGCGCTGAAGCGCGTGCGGGTGCAGACGGGCGAAGAGGGCATGCCGCTCTCCACCATCCGCGAGGTGGCGGTGCTGAGGCACCTGGAGACCTTCGAGCACCCCAACGTGGTCAGGTGAGGTGGGGAGCCGAGCCCGCGCCGTCGGGGGCCGCGCGCCCGGGAAGGGCCAGGTGGGGGGGGGATCCAATGGCCCAGGAAAGAGCCTGGGAGGAGGGCGGCTGGCGGAGCACGGCGCTACCCGTTGACCTTACAGAGTGAGAATAAGTTTTGTCGACAGAGCCACGAGCCAGAGCCGGTGACCTTGCCAGACAACGGTCAGAAAGACAAATCAGAAAATGTGACCTGCTCAGGCTAACCTCCCTGAAAGGGTGTCGGGGAAGATGGGGACCTTCTAGGCACAGAACAAGCCAACCTGAAGCACGCCCTGCCAGCCCCCGAATAGTTCCATGGCCATTGGGAATTTTTTTTCTCTAGTTTTTATTCTTCCTTTCTATTGAATTTATTGGGGTGATATTGGTTAAGAAAATTATACAGGTGTCAGGAGCACAGTCCCACAACACATTCTGTGTACACTGTAGTGTGTGTTCACTACCCAAAGTCAAGTCCATCCTTCGCCATTTATCCCGCCATACCTCCCCACCACCCTCCACCCACTTCCCCTGGCAAGCATCACACTGTTATCGGTGTCCGTTAACTTTTTTCTTTCTTTTTTCTTTTTTGCTCAATCTCTTCTCCCCACCTCCTCCCTGCCATTAGGATTTTTTTTTTTGAAAGACTAAGGATAAGTGAGAAGTAGCAGGGCACAGTCATAATTAGAAGAGAACTTGACTGAAGTTAAAAAAATGCAGAAACTTAATATTTTGCCAGTTACACCCACAGTTTCTTTTTGCTAAACTTGCATAACGATAAGCAGGATTCCTGATGGTCTAAGGACTAAAGTGCTGATGCCCATTTTCCGAGGATAGCATTGCTTAAAATATTTATTCTAAAAAATGTTGCCTGTATGTCTATTATTTTATGTCTCTGGGTTAGCATAGTCTTCGGACTACTGCTCCAAGGAGGTAAGTGAGTCCAAGATACGGAGTCTAGATTGTAATTCTAAATTACACCTTTGCCTTTTCTGGAGGGTTATGCTAGTGGATGGGGAGACAGCAGTTCTTCAAGCCTCTCTGGTGTGGTAACCAGTAGTAAAGTTTGTGACTTAGGATAATGGTGTTTTCTTAGTGTTCTTGGAATTTCCCCATTGTGTGGTTGGCATTGTGTGGTGTGTTCTCTTTTATTTTCTAAACAAATGCATAGTTTTAAGTCAGGAAGGAATGCATAGAAACTTCTACAGATTAGGGTGTGATTTTACCTTTCTCAACTCTTAAGATAATGTGTTGGGAAACGGTCTTGGAGTCTTCTTCCTGTCTTATCCATCTAGGATCCTGTTCAACAAATACATGCCTACTGTGTGCGCTGTGGATGAAAATATGTAAATAAGCACAGCTAAATATTTTTGTAACAAGTCAAACAAATTAACATTAGTCATCAAAGTGAAGAGACCCAAGACTGACCTCTGAAATACCAAGCTCTCTACAGACTCAGGGAGCCCAAGTGTCTACAGAATCTTCTTGGGAGGTTTTAACTTGTCTCCTCTTATCCCAGGCTGGATGATTTGTGTGGCGCTTTGTTCTCAACACAATTAGACTCAGGCTAGAAGGCAGCAAAGAATCATAAATACATAAATAAGGTAATAAATGGCTATAAAGATAAGGACCCCGTTATACCTCCACTTTAACCAGTAAAGCAGAGAGGGACAAAAGATAATGAGACTGGGAGAATAGTATTTTAGAAAGATGGGATCATATATAAAAGCCATAGATTACCTTTTGTGTATGTGTTTTCTTTGTTGAAAAACAACAGAAACCCTTTCGGGGAGTCTTTGAGGTATAGGAGGGAAATGGGAGGGTACATTTTGTCTCTGTAACTTACTCATTTTCCTAGAGGAATCACAGGTGATTCCCAAAGGATAAATTACACCACTAGAATTTTAGGACCAAAATTCTTGTTTTATTCTGTCTGTTAACTATGGAGAATGTCCAATCAAGGATGATTATTATCTATACAAATAGATGCTGTCCTTCCAATGTAGAGATGTTATAAAAGCACCTCTGTATAACAGGGTCTTCTTTTTTTTTTTTTTTTTTTTTTTTTTTACAAAGCACAGTCTATTTTTATAACAGAGAAAGGTTGTTTTTACCCTTGTGCTATTCGATTTTGACTAATCTTATTCTCTTGATTTATGCTCCTGAGACTGATTTGTCTTTAGAAATTTCTTATGAACCCACGACTTAGATTCTGTACTGAGAACTTTCAGGAAGCTATGTTGATGAACTGAAGCCATGAATTGTTTTCTAAAATTATCTTTACATGTTAATAAGTGTTGATGATGACACCTACCTCGTACAAGTTGTGAGGAGAAACTGAGATTAGTGTATATGAGAGCACTTTGTCAATTTAAAAGTGTTTCAAATGTACAAGTTTTATTTGTGTCCAGGCAGATTAGTGGGGCCCTTCCTTCGGAGCAAGTTCCCAATAAGGCATCAGTTTGCCTGACCTATACTGTAGAACAGAGGTCCCCAAACTTTTTACACAGGGGGCCAGTTCACTGTCCCTCAGACCATTGGAGGGCCAGACTATAAAAAAAAACTATGAACAAATCCCTATGCACACTGCACATATCTTATTTTAAAGTAAAAAAACAAAACAAAACAGGAACAAATACAATATTTAAAATAAAGAACAAGTAAATTTAAATCAACAAACTGACCAGTATTTCAGTGGGAACTATGCACCTCTCACTGACCACCAATGAAAGAGGTGCTCCTTCCAGAAGTGCGGTGGGGGCCGGATAAATGGCCTCAGGGGGCCACATGCGGGCCGTAGTTTGGGGACCCCTGCTGTAGAACAAATCATACCCAGACCCAGACATTACAGGCTCTGGAACCAAGATGCTTCTCAAATATAATGAGCCTGTAGTAGGTCAGAAAAGCTCATTCATCATATGCCATGAAATTCAGTGACACTGAGAAAGTTATTAATGGTGTCTCCTCACAAGCTACTTATCCCTGTTCCAGTCTCTTTCCTTCCCATTTCTTCTCTTCCACCTTTGCCTTGGGGCAGTCATTGGCCCCCACAACTTGCTTGGCTAGACTAGGAAATTGGGACTAAAGAAGTTACTGATACTCAGGAAGGGTCAGGAAATCAAGGATAGGTGACAGCAGTTCTTTTCTGTCCAAGGGAGAATTGTCAAAGTTGAGCCCCCAAAGCTGTAATTTATTGTTGCCCCTCAGGATTGTTACCTGGTTCTTGAAAGGTTTCTTAAAGTGCAAATGCTTTTATAAGTGCCTTCAAGTCATAAGTAATTGATCATAATTATAGGCCCTTCCCACAGATAGGCCTCTAAGCTTGAAGGAAAATAATAAACATACTAATTTTTTCAAAAGTGTAAGTTTAATTTTGATGGATTTGCCAGAAAAGCTGACTTGTTATTGCTGGCACTGGCATTGCCTACATTCGCAGGGATAATGACTTGAAATTCTTGCTTACCTGCACTTCATGTATCCTGGGCTTGATCAGTTTCTGGGGTGTAAATTTATTCTTTATAGTTGGTAATCCCAAATCCAAGAGCCTTTGCAAGCATCAGACTTAACTCAGTATGAACCTATATTGAAGTTTCTGCACTCTGCAAATGAATTCTGTTTTACATTCTGAGTTAAATAAATATAGGCATATAAAATAGTATGTTTTATCAGCAATCTTTTCATTCACCAAATATTTATTGAAGGCCTACTATGTGCCAGCCACTGCTAGAAACCGGGGATACAGCACTGAACAAGTCAGAAAAGTCTATACTTCTAGAACTTACCTTGTAATTGTAATAGGATGAGAATTTATTTTTTCTTTTGAAAAATGCACTTTATTTCCATGGGCTTGCTTTGCTGTATTTAACATAACCAGTTTTATAGAGCAGCTCATATTTGTGACAGTTTGGTTACCAGAAGTTTGCTGATTGGATAGGTAAAATAATCAAGTCCGTAATCAGAATCAAATGCTTTTTGAAGATTAAATTTCACATTAGGGACATACAAATAAGTCTATATAAGAAAACTTTGACACATATCAAATAAATATTGATGATCATTTGAGTTCTATTTATTCAGCGAGGATTTAGGAAGAACCTACTTTATAAAATCATGGGGGTGCTCAGTGCTGGAAAAGATACTTGGGTAAATCACACCAGACTCCTCACCTTAAGTAATTCCCCCTGTATTTGAAGAAATAAGGTGATCTCTATAACCCTGATAAATTACAGTATTATGCCATTACAAAGATCCTGGTACATGCAACCATTGTATCCCTAGGAATCAAATTCGTTAGTGTAAAAGTAATCCAAATACAAGTACTTATTCTAGAAACTAAAACTCATGGCATTCCAGTGAATAAACTTGTCACGTCTAAATATGTTCTCTTATTATTATTATTATTACTATTATTTTTTAGGTAAGAGGAGGAGAGATAGCGAGGCAGACTTCCACATGCACCCCCACCAGGATCCACCCAGCAAACCTGTCTGGGACCGATGCTCAAGTACTGAGCTATTTTTAGCACCTGAGGCTGATGCATTTGGCCCAACTGAGCTATCTTTAGTGCTGGGGACCACACTCAAACCAATCGAGCAGCTGGCTGCAGGAGGGAAAGAGGCAGAGAAACAAATAGATGGTCGCTTCTCCTGTGTGCCCTGACCAGGAATTGAACCCAGGACAACCATTTGCCAGGCCAGTGTTCTATCCACTGAGCCACCAGCCAGGGCCTTAATTATTTTTATTAGCATATTTAACCACTGCTTTAAAAAGAATGCTAACAGAGGACCCCTTCTGCCTGTGTGTCTTTGACTCTCAGGTATGCATGTACTAAATTTAGTTATTTTCTCTTGTTATAAATTAAATAAATAAATATAATAAAGCCAACAGCCTGACCAAGTGTGGCACAGTTGATAGAGCATTGACCTGGGATGCTGAGGTCCCAGGTTCAAAATCCCAGGGTTGCCCTGGATTGACCACTGTCTCACCAGCTTGAGTGCAGGGTCACTGGCTTGAGCTTGGGATCATAGACATGACCCCATGGTTGTTGGCTTGAGGCCAAAGGTCACTGGCTTGAGCACAAGATCACTGGTTTGAGCAAGGGGTCACTGGCTCAGCTAGAGCACTCCCCTCATCAAGGCACATATGAGAAAGCAATCAATGAACAACTAAGGTGCCGCAACTATGAGTAGATGCTTCTCATCTCTTTCCCTTCCTGTCTGTTTCTTTCTGTCCTCTCTGTCTCTGTTTCTCTCTATAGCAAAAAATACACACACACACACACACACAATAAAGCCAACAGGAAAACCCACGCAGCTTGATGATTATTCAAGGAGAGTTTTCCAACTTTCTCTTTTTAAAGATCTTAGTAATATAGATCATAAAAAAATTTTTTTAAATGTGTTATTTTCCAGGAAAATCTGGTCATTAACAGTAGAAGAAACATGACATATTATTTGGTGCAGCAGAAAGATGAGCCCTCTGGGGGGAAAAATGTGTTATTTTGCAGATGAATGATACATTTAGTAGAGCTTGTTTCAGTGAAAAGAAAAGTAGGAGTTTAATTCTCTTTTTAAGTTTCAGTATGTTAAAAGTATGTTTGGTCCCTCATTCTCTAAGAATTCCTTGAAAAGTTTCCAATTTATCAAGGCTGTTTAATAAATAAACATTTTAACAGTGATGTTCTGCCCATGCCTTGTTCCTGCGGAAGAACTTGGTAATGCTGAGTAGTTGACATTTCACTTATATTCTTTTTACATAACTATTATCATCATGGAATTGTTAGAATTTCTCTATCAAGAAGAAAATGGCATATAAGAGGGAAATTTGTATAAAGTTGAATATTTAGTGGTGTAGTTTTCCATGTTTAAGAAATGGGTAAATGAATATCTACGAAAACAGACTCCATGTTAAAAGTTGTTGTTTTTTTTATTTTAAGAAAAAATATACCTCACTGTTAAGGACTCCCTAGAAATGTGTTTTAAGAGTGAGACATCTAGGACACTGCTCACAAAAATTAGGGATATTATATTGCTTCATATTTGTTTTGAAATATCCCCTAATTTTTGTGAGCAGTAGATTTGTACTATATCATTGTGAACGCATGAATGCATGAATATTAGGGTTGGAATATGGTCTGGAAGTCTTTCAACCCTTTTACGTTATAAAGAAACTAAAGCCCAGAGGTCAGGCAACTTGTCTGTCCTGCCATTTTGAAGTTGTTGACTTGTTTTAGAAGCTGAGTAGCAGTTTTTTAAAAATTCTTTTTAATTGTGTGATAGAAGTTAAATCAAGTGAGTTCATTTCTACTTTGGAAAAAATGAATTATATGTAGACAAAGGTGTTGGTTTGCCAGGAATAAATGACATACCAATTCAGGAAATTCCTGACTTCTGCAGTATGCCCTACTGAAGTATATCTGTCAAAAGTATGATGATTATCCATTAAATTCTGCTTTTAAAGAATTTCAGTAATAACTATGATTATTTAAATAGCTATAGTTAAGTAATAATACAAGTAAATAATGTAGTTAAATAATCAAGTAATATTGAGTTCATTTTAGACAAAGAACAGTGGGAAAATCTAAATGCCTGGTACTTGTCTGGTGGTGAGTGAACTATTGCACAGTGTGGCTCTGGCATCTACTCCTTATTTAATGAAATACCATAATACTTGGGAATTAGGCAGCATAAAAATTTCCAGCCCTGTAAACATATGTTACCTGTGCTTCTGGAAGAACTTATCGCACTATTGCTCTTTCTCATGACATTGAGCTGAGCTTTTCTATCTTCTTAGGAAGGAAATTAATTGTGAGCTTCCTGGTGCGGTAAAACATAGCTTAGATGGGATCTGGGGGCAGGAGGATTGATAGTAGGAGAAGGTGGTGTGTGTGTTGTTGGGCTTTGCCGAGGGGCCAGGAGGCAGCAGTGAAAATGGCCCTAGGATGGTAACAAGCATGCCTACAGAGAGGTCACCATTTCAGTGATGTTCTGTGGCTGCGAAGTCTGCTGGGCAGGCTGGCAGTAGTTAGAGGGAGGAGTTTTATAAGACTCACTGAACAGTTGTTGAATATCACCAGTTGGCCGCCCTACTTGATTATGTTTTAGCAGCTGCACATGTAGCTGCTGTTCACCAAGAGGTGAAGTAAAGGCACCTACAGCGTGTGACCGGGATCAGTACTGTGAATGTACAGTGGTAGTCTGGAAATCCGTTTGGGATAGGATGATTATTAAACATTTGGTAGTTTACCTAAATTTGGGGAACTACTGGCTTTGTCATTTATGTAGCCATTTTAAGTATTAATTCTTATCTGGCTGCCTTTAGGGATTTTAGCTCAATAGAATTAGAATGAATGACAGTATAAGAGTTTTGGAATTGGAAGGCGTCTTCAGTTTAACATAGTCCCACCCCCTTTGGTCTATTTTGTAAGTGCAGAAAAGAACTGTCTTATTTTTAGTCAACTGCGTTATTCCACATTTATATACATTATAGATACACACTGAGGATAGTAAGGTTCAAACACAGGTTTATCTCCATTGTTAGCAGGACAGGATGACTAATGGTCATTGCATATCCGAAAACACTCCCTAGGGATGTAAAAGTATTTTCAGTTTAATGATTTTATGTTTCCTGACTTGAGGACAAGGATTGTATCTTTTATATCCATAAATAACAGTGTCCATAACTATTAGTTGCCCAGTATATGTTTCCTGAATGAAAGAAGTAAAATAAGTTAGATTATAAATCCCTCCAATGACAACTTTTAGTCCTTCTGGAGTTGCCTACAACATTAGCAAGTATCTAAGGCTAAACACTGGAAGATTATTGGGCATTAACTGTAGTGCATCTACATACCATGACTATTTAGTAAGAGCTTTCAAATACTTATTGATGTTTTAAACTTTTCCCGTGTCCATCTTTTGGCTTCAATACTGGCTTCCCCTTTCGTGGGATTTTCTTGTGTTCTTTGTGTCCATTTGCGACCTGTATCCTACAGTCAGTCTACTATTTCCGCTGAACATGCTGCTTGCCATCCACCTCTGACTCGAATTGGGGCGATGTCAGAATGTGCATGCAGCTCCCCTCCCTGTCTTACTGTTTCCACCTGTTGAAATGCTACCCATCCTTCCGAGCTACGCTCTAATGCCCCTCCCTTTTTTGGTGGCACACTCCTTAATACCTCCACTGGGATAAAATTTCTGCTTCCTTTGAACCTTGACAACATTGGACCTTCTTTATGGCTCTTAGTATATGTCTGCTCCTTTATAGTATTATGTCTGTTATATAAGGTAAAATGTCCATCTTCCCCCAACCACTCTCTTTAGATCCCTTTTACACCCCAATTGCAAGCCCTTGAGGCACAGTGTGTATTGTGGTCGTGGTCACTTACAGTCTACATTCGGTGGAAATAAAATGAAAATAAGAACGCATGAATAATGGAAAGGAGGTCCAGTTATTAAGGAGGGAACCATATGGATTATTTCCATGACATGTATGTTAGTACTAAGGAGTATCATGTAAAGAGGGCCTATGGATCCATATATTGGATTATACTTATTTGGTTCTGAGGATAAAGAGAAAGCTTCATTTTTGTTTTACTCCAATAAACGTAGTTTATATTAACAAGTTTTAAATTTAAGCCACTCTCATAGTTAAGTACAGTCTTGCACTTAATTCATATACTGTGAAGAAGACATTAACATTAGGAAATGTGCACACATGCAGTAAATGTTGAAAATGATTTGAACATTTTTTAATGTAAGAATGGTAGGAATACATTTTAATCAATTGCTTGAATTCTTTTACTTTTGTCTTTTCCCACTAATTTTAATATCGTTGGCTTTCTATACTGGAAAAATTCTTAAGAGGAGCAAAATTAAGTAAAACTTTCCTAATAATTTCTAAAAGGATATCAAGGTATTGAGTTCCATTAAAACTTTGTCTTCTACTGCTTTTCATAATTTGTGTACAGAGAATTTGAATTTCACCTTGACAGACTGGCTGGTTTAATTCAGAAACATTCTTTGAGCTGAACTAATTCTAGTTTCTCAAGACACATGATAGGTGTGTGTATGTGTGTGTGTGTGTGTACCCAGAACAGTTAAATGCAAGGTCCCTAAAAGAAGATACTGTTTTCAAACATTTTTTATTTTTCAATTACAGTTGATACACACTATTATAGTAGTTTTAGTTGTTCAGCATAGTGATTAGACATTTATATAACTCATCCCAATAAGTCTATTATCATCTCCATGATATAGTTATTACAATATATTTGACTATACCCCCGTGACTGTTTTTATAACTGGCAATTGTACATTTTAATCCCTTTCCATTTTTCATTCTCTTCCCCACCTCCAGTCTCCTATCTGGCAACCATCAAAATGCTCTTTGTATGTATAGGTTTGTTTCTGTATTGTTTATTTTGTTTTTTAGATTCCACATGTAAGTGAAATCATGTGGTATTTTTCTTTTCTATGTTCAACTTCACTCAGCACAACACCCTCTAGGTCCGTTGCTGTTGTTGCAGATGGCAAGATTTCATTCTTCTTAATGGCTGAGTCATATTCCATTGTACACTTATGCACCACTTCTTTATCCATTCATCTATTGATGGGACACGTAGGTTGCTTCCATATCTTGGCTATTGTAAATAATGTTGCAATGAACATAAGGAAACATGTCTTCAAATTAGTGTTTTTGGTTTCTTTGGATAAATACCCAGAAGTAGAATTGCTGGGTCCTTCTTTGTCTCTGTTGTAGCCTTTGTTTTAAAGTCTATTTTGTCTAAGTATTGCTACCCCAGCTTTATTTTCATTTCAATTAGCATGAACTATCTTTTTCCACCCCTTTACTTTCATTCTGTGTGTGTTTTTCAATCTAAAGTGGATCTCCTTGTAGACAGCATGTGTACGGTTCTTGTCTTCTTATCCATTTGGCCACCCGTAACTTTTGATTGGAGCATTTAATTAATTTACATTTAAGGTAATTATTGATGGGTATGTAGTTATTGATATTTTTTAATAGTTTTGATTTTTTTTCTTTTTCTTTAGTCAGGCCCTTTAACATTTCTTATAATACTGGTTTGGTGGTAAATTCCTTGAGCTTTTTCTTTCCTGGGAGTTTTCTTGTTTCTTGCCCCCAAGCACTTAGCGTTGCGGCTGACATCTTTGTAGCCCACAATAAGTATTTGTGAATGAATATGTGCCATCTAGGAATTCAGAATTGATTTTTTTTAAGTCAGAATTGGGTAACAATGTCTGCAATCATATTTGAGATCTATAATAATCAACAACTATTTATTGATTATATTTAACATTTTTTTTGTTTTTTTTTCTTTTTTTTGTATTTTTTCTGAAGCTGGAAACGGGGAGAGACAGTCAGACAGATTCCCGCATGCTCCCGACCGGGATCCACCCAGCACGCCCACCAGGGGCGATGCTCTGCCCACCAGGGGGCGATGCTCTGCCCCTGGGGGGGGGGGTCGCTCTGCCGCGACCAGAGCCACTCTAGCGCCTGGGGCAGAGGCCAAGGAGCCATCCCCAGCACCCGGGCCATCCTTGCTCCAATGGAGCCTCGGCTGCAGGAGGGGAAGAGAGAGACAGAGAGGAAGGAGGGAGGTGGGGGTGGAGAAGCAAATGGGCGCTTCTCCTTATGTGCCCTGGCCGAGAATCGAACCCGGGTCCCCCGCACGCCAGGCCCACGCTCTAACTTTTTTTTTTTTTTTTTTTAACGTGACTGACAGTAATCACTCAAAGTACCTACATCCTGAAATGTTTGCCAAAAAAAGGGTATTGAGTCTGGAGCTTATTTCAAAACGGGGTATAGATGAAACAAGATAACCATTGTTGAAGCTGTGGAAGTTCCTTGTATGAGTTTGTAAAGGAGTCAGAGTTCTGTGTCCTGACTCCTTCACCTATTAGCTGAATGTCCTAGAATGAATTCCTTTATGTCTCTTAACTGCAGTTTTCCTACAATAAAATAAGAATTATTGCTACTCTTTTGACCTTAGAGAGTGATTATGATTAAATGAAATTATGTGTATAAAGATCAAGTATTATACAAATAAAACATAAGGTATTAACGTGAATTCCTCTCCTCAAGTAGTTTATAATTTTGTGGAGAAAACTGACATGTATACAGACACCTGTATTACTGATTGGAAGTACCCCCCTCCACACACACACACACACACACACACGTACACACAGTGCTGTGGGATGAGTGGAATTAGATATTTCTGAAAAGATGTGTATTGGATTTAGAATAATTATAGTAAAATACAGTCTTTAATCTGGGTATTGGTAGTCGTTGTCATGTTTACTCAATCTATATGTTATTCATTAGTAGATTTACTGTGGGAGGGTCTGAGACCACAGCGCTCCTGAGAACATTGTCAGAATGGAAGGGAGCTTGATGATTTTTATTGTATTTCACTATTTCAATGAATTCTTTGCTTGTTCTTTCTCATTTTAAATTTTGAAATTCAAAACAATTATCCTTTTTTATGTCATACATTGGAATATCTGCTTGTTAATTTTCTGAGGCCCTTTCTATGGCATGACTGCCATATGACTTTAAAATTTTATTCCATGTACTCTGTTGAAGTCGCTAAGGACTTATATCCACAGAAAGGAAGCCGCTTTCTTTCAGGTACACTAATGTGTAGCAAAATACAGTAGTCCTCCCTTATCCGCAGTTTCAAATTCAGGGGTTTCAGTTACCTGCATTAAACCATGGTCTGAAAACAAACACTATGTTTAAACCCTGCGCAGTTCTGAGGAGCGTGATGAAATCTGTTTTGAGGAGCGTGATGAAATCTCTCACCCTCCTGCCAGGGATGTGACTCATCCCTTTGTCCAGGGTTTCCACGCTCTATATGCTCCCCACCCTTTAGTCACTTAGTAGCCTCTGGGTTATCAGATCGACTGGCATGGTATCACAGTGCTTGTGTTCAAGTAATCCTTATTTTTCTTACTACTGGCTTTGAAGCACAGGAGTAGCGATGCTGGCAATTTAGATAGGCCAAAGAGAAGCTGTAAAATGCTTCCTTTAAGTCAGGGGTCTCAAACTCAACTCAGCATGTGGGCCGCAGAGCAAGATCACAGCCGTTCTCGGCGGGCCGCACTAGGTCTACAAAAGGCAACTGTTACGCAACACTTTTCTCACTGCAGTTGAAAACAAAAAAATCAGTACAAAATTGTTCAGCGGGCCGCGAGTTTGAGACCCCTGCTTTAAGTGGAAAGGTGAACATTTTCAACTTTTAATCAAGTGAGAGGCAGGGAGGCAGAGAGACAGACTCCTGTATGCGCCCGGACCAGGATCCACCTGGCAACCACTCTCTGGGACTGATGCTCTGCCCATCTGGGTCTGCTGCTCTTTTACTCAGCATCCGAGCTATTTTAGTGCCTGAGGTGAAGCCATGGAGCCATCCTCAGCCCCCAGAGCCAACTTGCTCATTAGAGCCATGGCTGCAGGAGGGGATGAGAGGGAGGGGGAGAAGGGTGAAGAAGCAGATAGTCGCTTCTTTGTGCCCTGACCTTAATCAAACACGGGACTTCCACATGCTGGGCTGATGCTCTACCGCCAGGGTTCGTTCTCAGCTTAATAAGAAAAAAAAATTGTATGCTGAGGTTGCTACATCATTCACTTCACTTCATCTCATCACATAGGCATTTTATTATCTCACATCATAAGAGGAAGAAGGATGAGTATAATACAGTAACATACTTTGAGGAGAGAAAGAGACCATATTCACACAATTTTTATTTACAATATATTGTAATAATTGTTCTATTTCATTATTGTTAATCTCTTGCTGTGCCTATGTTATAAATTAAACTTTAGCATAGGTATGAATATGCAGGAAAAAATATATATTGGGTTCGAATCTATCTGGTTTCAGACATCCACTGGGGGTGTTGGAATCTATCCTCTGAGGATTAGGGTGGGGGACACTATATCTTTTTTGTTGTTGTTGCTAAGTAATGCCTTTCTGTGTTAGATATTTCTAATGGTTAGTGTAAAACATACTTTTCCTAAAATGCTTTATTTTTAGAAGGTGTGAAGTTGGGAATATTAACATTGAACCCCCGTTCTGCAACCGAACAGGAAAAACAACTAACATCTTTGCATTTCAAGGGCAGACTTTCAAACTGTAGATTATTGGCTCTGACCAATACATTTTAAAACTTATTAGTGGAGACCAAGAAACTATCTGAGTTGTTTCAAGTTGGCAGATTTAGATGATGTCTACATTCCAACCCTGTAGAATCACTTAAAGAAGTTATTAAATAGCCTTGGGTAAAAATGGGATGTTTTCCTGGCGAGCCATGAGAAACCAAAAGACGGATTTAGAGATTGGGCTAGAACAGACTCTCAGAGCTAATCATGAATGTAGTGTATTAAAATATGGTAGCTCCCTTAAAGAACAGGTAAAGAATACCTTTTTTGAAATAACACATTTTTTACACATGAAGACTCAAAAGAAAAGTTGTGATGTCCTACTAGTCATTAAAATTTATTTTGAGCCCATAGGATGCAGTCAGTGGTTATTTAGCTAACTATCATTAGACTAGAACTTTAGGTTAATGATACCAGTTGGGATCTCAACTAAATAGTTTTGCAATGAAAAGAAGGCTTCTTAAGACATTATTCTCTACCCCTTAAATGTTGGCTTGATGCAGAGTGATGGCCTTGATTTCGAGAACTATGTAAGAGTGTGACTGAGTCATTGGTACCAATTCCTAATCCTAAAAAAACAAGACTTGAGATGAGTCAAGAGTAGCATCTTTGTTAATGAAAAATGGTCTCGTTTGTCCTTCCTATTTTAGTTGATAAAATTAAGAAGTGAGTCCATCATTAAGCAAATAGAGAATGGTCTAGAGACATAACTTGTGAACTAAAGGGACCACCTACTCATTAAAAGGAGGAAGAAAGGTGGCAATAAATGAGCTAGGTTGAGGTACAGGTGAGAAAAGCAATAGAAGATACAGCACAGTTACAGAACCTGGGATCACTTATGTTTGTGTATCTGAAGTTTCCTAGACATCAGAATCCGAAAACTGGGGATACGAAAGGAGATGAAAATTCTGGCGTATTTAGAAAGTCCTCAATTAGTGCAATTCCTTTAATTCCATAGCAATAAAATGATATAGTTGTCTGGTTTCTTGTTCTTGGGGACTTTATTTTAATACATCTTTACATTGTTCATTTTGCCTACTGCTCAAATATTTGTTGAAGTAATGCATGAATTAATATAGAATGTAGGCTGCTCATCAGAACATAGACTCCATGAGGGCAGGAATTTTTGTCGGTTTTGTCCTTATTATCTAGAACAGTTCTTGACATATTGTTCAGTAAATATTTGTTGAGTAACTGAGTGAATAGTTCAACTGTGACTAAAGATTACTCTTTTATAGTAATTTTGTTAAAAGTAAAAATATAAACTAACACCAAAATTTAGCAGATTTTTTTTTTAAGTGAGAGGGAGATAGACAGACTCCTCCTGCATGTACCCCGACCGGGATCCACCCAGCAGTCCCTCTGGGGTTCTCCTGTGACCCTGACTGGGAATCCAACCCAGGACATCCATATGCCGGGCTGACGCTCTATCCACTGAGCCACTGGGTGGGGCCACAGGTGTTATTTTTTTATTCACTTCTTACAATTGCATTTCAAACTGTTTAGATAATACAATCTCTCATGTGATAGTAAATTGTATTCTGACATAGGAATTAGGAGTTATTTAACTTAATGATTAGTGAGTAGATTGGACACTAAGATCCTTTCTAAGCTAATTCTTACACTAATGTTTATTGAATTATGGATATAATCTTAAACAATATTAAGTGATATTTTAAATGGTCATATCATTTGTGTAAGAATTGATTTAGATATTTTGGTAAAAATTTTAAGATATGGTTTCAGATTCTCTGGGTTGTGAAACTCTGTAAGTAGAATTGACTGACATTGTCTTAAAGCAGCAATTTTCAACCTTCTTCACCTCATGGCATACATAAACGAATTACTAAAATTTTGCAGATCTGACAAAATAGAATAGGCATAATTTAGATTCATTCACACTGGGCAGCTATTGTTGTGTTGGCTGTTGTCATTTTTTTATTTGTCGATCTTAAGGGAAAAGAGGTCAGTGCCCCTGATGAAATGGTTAGGAATTTCATGTTTTAAAAATTCTTGCTGCACATTGGTTGAAAGTCACTGTCCTAAAGTATTCGACATAGCTGTAAAGCCCTTGTGTAAGCAGCTGCAGTTATCCTTACAAGTCATGAAGTGGCTGGTCCCATCATAAACGTTGCCCCAATACTCCTATTTGGTGCTACCATTCCAAGCACCTTCATTCTCTGCTTAGATTGATTGATGGTGATCATCGAAGGGGTCTGACATTACTTAGTCATAACCAGTTATAAAGAATAACAATAATAAGGAAGGAAAGAAAAAAGGGAAGACTAGAATTGAGTTACTAGAGTACCAGGGGAGATGTTTTCATTTTTTTTAATTTAAAGTAAATTTAGGAGCATAAGACAATCATTTGCTTATGCTCAAGGACTCATTGGGTGGGAAATTCAGACAAAGCACAGTGAGAATGGTATATCTCTGCTCCATGATGTCTGAAGCTTCAGCTGGAAATGACACAGCAGCTGAGGGTTCTATTCATCTTGAGATGTCTTCACTATCAAGTCTAGTGTTTCCTGGACCTGAGCTGGGGCTGTGGACCAAAGCACCTATCTTTTGCCTCTCCTTGTGGCCTGGGCTTTCTCTCAGTATCAGAACTTGACCTGTTAGCTCATGGCTTCAGAAGCTGGTCAGTGTCCCCAGGAACAGGCGGTATTACTTCTGCCACATTCTGATGGTTATAAGAGAGTTCAAATATGTATTCAAGGAGAGGGGACATACAGGCATCTCTTATTGGGAAGAGTATTAAAAGAGTTTGTCCCCCTCCCCTTTTTTTATAATCATGCCACTAATATAGTGACTAGTACAAAGGGGTTTATGATAAAAAAAAGCAAGGCTCCTCTTCAACTATGCCTGTTTCCAGTATTCAGATACATCTTTTAACTCTGTTTTTGGTGTTTCTGGTAGTTCCCTCTGTAAGTGTAGATAATATGCAGTGCTCTATTTCTTGATATTTAAACCTCAGATAATATCTGTTGACTTCCTACTCTGAAAAATGGGGATTTAGCTCATCAATACTACTCCCTATTCATCTCCTTCAACTTTAATCAGATAGGGATATATTTATTTCATATAGTAATTTTAAATTTAGCATAATATAAATGCAATTTTATATTTAAATGTTATATTTTTGTTCTTTCATCTTGGAAGATCTCTTGATTCTCCATGAGATAAGAATATTTTATCCCCCCAACCTTTCTTCCACCTTTTACTCCCTATAACATCATAACGTCTATCAACTGCTTTGCTAAAGTTGTTAAACATATGCCTCTGTTCTACAACCACAACTGCAGGTCCAATGTTGTGTTGGCTGTTGTCATTTGCTATGAGACCATAGGAGTCCTCCTTTCTTAAATACAGACATCTGGATTCTGTTTTCTTATTATGCATCCCTTTTTTTTTAAATTATACCCTATTTTACATACTTCTTATTCAGACCATGGCTTTCTTGTAGTTTTGTTTTTCCTGGAGTCTGTAATTGCCTTTGTGTTGTTTTTTTCTTGCACTGTTTGCCTTTATCACAGCCTAAGCGTGCTCTGTCTCTCTCTCTTTTTTTTTAACCAAATCCTTCATCATACCATCTTTTTCTATTGACTTGTCCCATTTCTTAAAATTCCTTTTAAGTTTTGGTCTACTCTGGACTGTTTATTTACTGGATCTGATCATCAGTTGTCTCCCTGGGACTTTTTGGTCCCTGGGTTGGAGCCGCTCATTCCTGCATCTGGCTCTTCCTCTTCCGTGATTCACACCCTAGTTTTGCTAGTGTACATTTGTGAGTAACTTCCTAAGAAATGTGTATAAGAGGTAAACTCTCTGAACCCTCACTTATTGGAAACATCTTCATTGTCTTTCATATTTCATTATGATTTGACTTTTTTTAGAAGTCCAGAATGAAAAAGGTTACCACAGAACTTAGAAGCCTTTGTTCTCTCTGTATTGAGTGTGCCATTGAGAAATCATCTGCCGATATTAATTTTCTGATTAATTCTTCATGGCTTTTTTGTTTGGAAGCTGCTAAGATGTGATCTTCAGAAATACATGTCTAGGTGGGATGCTTTTAAAAAATTTTTTATTTATTTATTCATTTTAGAGAGGAGAGAGAGTTAGAATGAGAAAGAGAGAGAGAGAGAGAGAGAGAGAGAGAGAAGGGGGAGGAGCAGGAAGCATCAACTCCCATATATGCCTTGACCAGACAAGCCCAGGATTTTGAACCGGTGACCAGGTCAGCACTTCATCCACTGTGCCACTACAGGTCAGGCTTAGGTGGGATGCTTTTTTGTGTGTGTGTGTATTTTTCCGAAGCTGGAAACGGGGAGAGACATTCAGACAGACTCCCGCATGCGCTCGACCGGGATCCACCCGGCACGCCCACCAGGGGGTGACGCTCTGCCCACCAGGGGGCGATGCTCTGCCCCTCCGAAGTATCGCTCTGCCGCAACCAGAGCCACTCTAGCGCCTGAGGCAGAGGCCAAGGAGCCATCCCCAGCGCCCGGGCCATCTTTGCTCCAATGGAGCCTCGCTGCGGGAGGGGAAGAGAGAGACAGAGAGGAAGGAGAGGGGGAGGAGTGGAGAAGCAGATGGGTGCTTCTCCTGTGTGCCCCAGTTGGGAATCACCCGGGACCCCTTGCACACCAGGCCGACACTCTACCACTGAGCCAACCGGCCAGGGCCTGTGGGATGCTTTTTAAAATTCAGTTTGCTGGGCATTCATGGGATCTTTCTTTATGTAGATTTGTTATATTTTGTTCTTTAAAATTGCTTCTTCCTCTATTTGTTCTGTTCTTGCTTCCTGAGGCTTGACTATTAGATATTCCATCTTTCAGTTGGGACCTCTAAGTCTCCAAGTTCAGTCTTGCAGACTGGACTTCTGTGTCTCTTACCTTCTTTTCCTCTATTTTCTAACTATGCTATTTTCTTTGGTTTTGTTTTTCTCTATATTATTTTCCAAACATCTACTAAATTTACTTATTGGACAATTATTTTAACCTTAAAACATCTTTCTGTTTTTGTTCTCCTCTTGATTGTTTTTAAAGTATTCTACCCTGGTTACATGAGTGTACTATATCCTTGAATTGCACTACATTTTTATTAAGTTCTCTATATTATCTCTGTTTTATCAGTGTTTACTTTTTAACTGTTGTGTTCTTGTTGCTGGATTCCTTAAATGTCTGGTGATGTTTAGATATCCTTTTGCTTTTAAAAAAATAATCAAGTTTATTGAGATACAGTTTATATACAATAAAAGCCACTTGTTTTAAGAGTATGTTTTTTTTTTATGAGTTCTGACAAATTTATATTCTCATATAACCACCATCTCAATCAAGATCTAACACTTCTCTTCCCCCAGAAGTTCCCTCAGGCTCCTTTACAGTCGATATCCTCCCCTTCCCTGAGCCCCTGGCAGCCACTCATCTCTCTGTCATTAGAGCTTGTATTTGTCCTTTCTCAAGTTCCACATACATGGGGTCAAACAGTATTGTGCTCTTTTGTATCTGGCTCTCACAGATAATATTTTTGAGATTTATTACTTTTATTGACTTTTTCAGTGGTTCATTCTTTCCCGTTATATGAATTTGCCACAATAATGTTGATCTATTCGCCTGTTAATGTTACTTGTGTTGCTTCCAGTTTGGAGTTATTTTGAATAAACCTGCTATGAACATTCATGTACAAGTCAAGTCTTTGTGTTGATATGACATATGCTTTCATTTCATTTGGATAAATACCTGGAAGTGGTTTGTTGGCTCAAATGGCAAATGTGTGTTTAATTTTAAAGAAATTGGCAGTCTTTTCCAAACTGGTTGTACCATCTTACATTTCCACCAGCAATGAATGGCTTCAGTTGATTTGCATCCTACTCAACACTTTGGGCATTGTCAGCCTTTTTAATTTTACTACTGTATTTTAGGTGTGAACTGATATTCCATTGTGGTTTTAATTTGCATTTACTTAATGACTAATGTTGAACATCTTTTCCTTTGCTTATTCGCTATCTCTTACCTTCCTTGGGGAAGTATCTATTCAGTTGCTTTTGGCCATTCTCTTCTTGGGGGAAGTATTTAAAAACTGAGTTATACTATTGCATTGTAAGACTTATTTATATATTCAGAAACAGTCTTTTGTAAAGTATTTGTATTGCAAATATTGCCTTTTTATTTTCCTATGTGTCTGTCAAAGAAAAGATTTAAATTTTTCTAAAATATAATTTATCTTTTTTTTCTTTGATGGTTTGTGCTTTTTTTTAGTATGCTAACAAATCTTTGCTTACCCAAAGACCCATAGATTCTTTTATGTGTTTTTTACTAGAACGGCATTTTCATAAACTAATTACTGAAACTGCGGCACACAAAAAAATATATAAATATTTTTAGTTGATCTGACGAAAAATAGGTTTAATTTTGATTCATTCACACTGGATGGCAATTGTTGTGTTGGCTCTTGTCATTTTTCTTTTATTTGACAATTCAAGTGAAAAGAGGTCAGTGCCCTGACTAGTCAGGTACTGCATGTTTTAAAAATTCTTGTGGCACACCTGTTGAAAAATCACCATTCTAGAATACTGTAGTGTTTGCTTTAATGTTAAGTCCACGATACATTCAAGTTAAATTTTTACGTGTGGCTTGAGGTAAGTGTGTGTCGAGGTTCAGTTTTATTCTCTGTAGATACCCAGCTGTTCTAGCCCCATTTTCTTGTAAAGACTGTGCTTTTTTCATTTTGAATTTCCTTGGCACCTTTGCCAAATTATCAATTGACGATGTAAATTTGGGTCTATTTCTGGACTCTGTTCAGTCCCATTGATTTATATATCTGTCTTTTGCCACTGTCATGATGGTTTTTTTTTTTGGTTGTTTGGGGTTTTTTGTATTTTTCTGAAGCTGGAAACGGGGAGAGACAGTCAGACAGACTCCCGCATGCGCCCAACCGGGATCCACCTGGCACGCCCACCAGGGGCTACGCTCTGCCCACCAGGGGGTGATGCTCTGCCCCTCTGGGGTGTCGCTCTGTTGCGACCAGAGCTACTCTAGCACCTGGGGCAGAGGCCAAGGAGCCATCCCCAGCGCCCAGGCCATCTTTGCTCCAATGGAGCCTTGGCTGCAGGAGGGGAAGAGAGAGACAGAGAGGAAGGAGAGGGGGAGGGAGGAGAAGCAGATGGGCGCTTCTCCTGTGTGCCCTGGCCGGGAATCGAACCCGGGACTTCTGCACGCCAGGCCGACGCTCTACCACTGAGCCAACTGGCCAGGGCTGTCATGATGTTTTAATTAATACAGATTTATATACATCTTGAAATCAGGTAGTGTAAGTTTTTCAACTTTGTTCTTTTTCAAAATTGTTTCTGCAGTTTTGCCTGAAATTTTGCTAAGAATCTTTACATTTATGTGTATGAAGGATAGTGTTCTGTAGTTTTCTTTTTTCATAATGTCTCAGGTTTGGGTTTTGAGATTATGTTGACCTCATAAAATTATTTGGTAAGTGTTTCTAGCTCCTGAAAAATTTTCTGAAAGAGTTCATGTAGCATTAGTATTATTTCCTTCTTACCCATTAATAGAATTTACAAATGTAATTATCTGGGCTTAGTATTTTCTTTATAGGAAGGTTTTTAAACTACAAATTCTATTTCCTTAAGGGAACATACAGGTTGAATTGCTTTTTGTAATTTGAGTTCTTGAAGGAATTTGTGTGTTTCATCTAGGTTTTTAAGTTTATTAGTATAAAAATTCTTCATCTTTATTCTCTTATATTTTTTAATGTCTGGAATCTTTAGTAATGTCTTATTTCATTCCTGATATTAGTAATTTGTATATTCTACCTTTGTTATTTTGACAATACAAGTAATAGTTTTGTTGTTTTATTGATGGTAAACCAGTTTTTTAAAATTTCCTTTGTCGTTTGTGTCTATTGTCTATTCTGTTGATATTTACTTTATTTCCTTTTCCTACTTTGGGTTTAAGCTTTAACTCCTTAAAATAGAAGCTTAGCTTATTGATTCTGGGATTCTCCTCTGATATAAGCATTTATGTTGCTTTGTTTGCTTCCCACAAATTTTGATATATTGTGGTTCTATTTTCATGGGATTCAAAAATTTCAACCTTATTTTGGTGATTTCTTCTTTGATCCATGAGTTATTTAGATTTAGGTTTCTAAATTTCCAAATATGTTCAGGATTTTTCAAATACCTTTCTGTCTAATTAAATTCTGTTGTGATCTGATAACAACTCTATTTGATTTTAATCCTTTAAAAATTTCCTTAGACTTGTTTTGGTGCATATACTCTATCTTGGTACATGTTTCATTGATTCATTTTTAATGTCTCATTCCCCCCCCCATTATGTTCATGTTTTCCTTTAAGTCTCTGCGCATAGTCATAGTATTTATAATAATTGCTCTAATGGCTTTGTCTGCTATTCCAAAATCTCTGTTCTTCCTGGGTTTATTTCTATTGACTGACTTTTCTCCTGGTTCTGAGCAACATTTTTCTGTATGTCTGCATGTCTAATACTTTTTTTTATTGGATACCAAACATTGTGAATGTTACATTGTTGACTGGTTGTAAAGCCAGTAGCCACGGCCAGCATCACAGCTGCCTGGTCCATGCAAGTTCGCATTAGATTCGGACAGACAGTAATAAAACAACGGAGCCTAGAACTGGTGGGCCATTTCCTTTAATCCTAGTTTGTACCCGGCGGGCAAGTAAAAACACACACTGGGCTCCAAAACCCCCTCATTCAGTGCTCACAAAGCTACTGACTTATCCGAGTTTCCTAGAATCAAAGGTTTCTAGCTCACTAGCCTTATTCACCTCTGTTCCTCATCTCCTCTCTGCACAAACTCTGCACAAACTGGCTTCTCCTTCACCATTCTGCCATCTTGGCTGCTTCTCCTGGCCTCCTCCATGTGGCCTTTCTCTGCTCTCCTACAGCATGGGCTCCTCCTATAATGTAATCACACTTCCCCCTGGAACAACAGGATCTCTCTTGCTTTTAAAACCTTTTGGTAACAAAGCCCTCCCCCAACACACATTAACATAATCACACCCATCCCAAGCAAGAAGGGCAATTAATACCATCACCTGGGCGACGGGCTTCCACGTGGGCAGTGCCATCTTTAACAAAGTAAGCATAATATATTTTATCTGCCCAACACTGGTGGATTTTAAAAAAATATATATTTCTTTAAAGATGTTGGACTTTGTTCTGATGGGCAGTTAAGTTAGTTATAGTTCAGTTTGATCCTTCCAAGGCTTTCTTTTTTTATTTACTTATTTATATTATAGAGAGGAGTCTAGTGTAGGCTTTACTTTAGGGCTAGTTTAGATGCACTATTGAGGCATTCATCTTTCCTGGGCGCTCTCCTTTGGCTGCTGGGAACTAGAAAGAGCTCTTGCCCTGTGTGAGCTCTAGGAATCATTCAGTTTATAACCTCTGGGTAATGGTCCTTTCTTCAGAAGCAGTTCTTCGCCTGGCATTGTGCAGTTCTGCATGTGCAAATTGGTACTCAGGCAAGAACTCAGTAGACCCCATATGATTTCTGAAACATTTTTTCTGGGCCGCTTTTTCTTCAGTACTCTGTGTCTCACAAATTTTAGGCTCTTCAGCTTCCTTGTCTTAGCTCTATGTGTTCAACTCTTCAGCTTCCTTGTCTTAGCTCTATGTGTTCAACTCAGAGAAATTATAGACCTCACAGGGAGCTGCTTCTCCCTGTGCCTGTGGGCTGGAAGTCGCCTCCACGCTGAAACCCCGAGCAGTTTATTTCCCTCTTCGTTTCCCTTCTCCCAAGGATCAGAATCCTATAGTACCCATAGTCCAGCATCTGAAAACAGTGTTTCATGTATTTGTCCAGTTCCTCGTTGTTTATAGCAGGTAGGTAAGTCTTGCTCTTACTGCCAAGTATGTCCATTAGTTTTTATAAAAACTAGCTGGTATGGCTGTTAAATAGGACCTTTTCTTCCTAGCCAAATCTCATGAGTGAGTAAAATTTCTGGGAGGCTTATTTGCAGTAGGGAAGCTTGGAGTGAGAGCATTCTTTATCAGGCTTTACTTTTGAGTGGATGGTAAAACTGGTTATTTGTTGGGCAAATAAGTTTGTAAAATATGATTTTTATGTTTGCTCACTTTGTTAAAAATGGTGCTGCCCAGGTGAAACTGCTAATTACCTTCCTGCTTGGGAAGGGTCATTGTTATGCTAATGTGTGCTGGAGGAGGGGTCTTTGTGGGCCTGGGTAGTTTTTTAGAAGGAGGAAGAAGGAGAAGGAAAAGAAGCCAAGATGGAAGGGAAGGAGAGAGAAGCCAGTTTTGCAGAGTAAGAAGCCATGTTGGCAGATGGGGATCCAGAGGTGGCTGAGACTAGTGGGGGCTTTTGATTCTAGGGAAAACCAGATGAGTCAGTGGCTTTGGGAGCCCTGAATGGAAAGGGAACTGTTTTCCCACTGTGTGTTTACTCGATGGCCAGTTGCTAGGCTAGAATAAAGGAATGGCCCACCCGTTTTTGGCTCCGCAGTTTCTTTACTGTCTGCCCGAGTCTAATGGGAACCTGCACCTGCCTGGCAGCGACGACGGCCACAACTACTGGGCCTACACCATCCTAAGAAAGGCTGTTCCCCTAGGTCGTGGGTAGGGGGTGGCAGAGCAGAGGCTGACTGCTGCGGCTACCTGGTGCAGACCTTCAGTTGACTCCCCTGCTTGGGCTGCTTTGCTCGCTCCCTTTCTCCTTTGCACCTGCTGACTCAGGCCAGCTCCTGCTTCCTCTGGCTTGTTCTTTGTAGCTTGTTTAGGGCCATGTCTCCCTTCCATTAAAAATATTTAAGCATGCCACTGATATTCACTAATATAAAAGTGATAATACATATGCAGATATATATATTAAAAGGCACAAAAATAATGATTTTGAAATGAAGAGATTTTAAAATGCCTCTAAATAAAAGGCATTTTCTTAATATATCTCCTGGATTATGTGTTCTCCACTTTGGAGACCACAGTCATTTTGTTGACTTTTTTCATCCATTTCCTCTGTCACTTTGTTTCTGTTTATTTCCAATCATCAAGAAAAATCACTAAACTGTCATTTTTTTTGGTGATACCCTTCTGTACTTACGAGTTCATTTCTTTTAACTCAGCAGTATCTGAGAAGGATCAGGGACAAGTGCTCCCGATGGATCTGATGTTTTGAACTGGAAGCCATCTGATGTAGTTCTTAAAATCAATTTCTGAATAATTAAAATGTCATTATTTTTTGCAGCTCAGTTTGCTTACCTGAGGGGAAGTAGAAGGGTGGAGCTAAAGGTATTGGCCTCACATTTGCCAAAACCTGCAGGTTTTGTTTCTGTGGGTTTTTTTTTAATTTGTTTGTTTTGTTTTTATGCAGTAGTCTTTAAATTTGGGTAATTCAAAGGGACTGTGAAGTAGTCTGCAAATTTTACCTGGAGCAAAAGAAAATAAGAACCAGCTTCTCCAGAGAAATAGAGAGATCATGGGAGATAACCTTCTCCCCTAGTAGTGCTATATTCCTTAGCTTGGGGGACATTATAATCATCTGGAGAGAAGCTATATAAATACAGAAAGAATACTATCTCATTCTTCCATTGCTGGTTGCGCCTGGCTATTAAAATTCATTGTTATTCTGGGTTTTCATTCTGTTAATAAAACCATCCCCAAAGCCAACAGCTGGTACAGACCCATAACATGCAGTAACTAATTTGACATATTGGGAATGCTACCCAATCGATTTTTCTTAGAGGAGACAAACTGAAAAAAATTAAGCCCACTATTAATTCTTTGCAGGAATTTCCCATGCCTGATGATTTAAAAGAATAAATTCTGCATATAAATGAATCATTGCAGGCTTAATTGAAGCGTGTTGGATATTCAAGATGACTCAGTGTGGTATGTTTTTGATGGAGACAGAAAGTAAAAAAGCTAGGTCTATGAGATTTGTGTGTGCATGTGAAGTTTCAGCCAGTCATTTAATGTTTCTCATTGAGGCTCATCAAGGTATCTATTGCTTTTTAGCTGTTTTCAACAGGAAATTTATGCCCACGTTCCTCCCCTCCCAAAGTATCTAATTATATACTGGGGGTTTCAGTGCATGTTCCCAGTTTGTGAAGTCAGCATATTTCTGGCAGCTCAATGTGAGTGTCATTCTTAGCTGTGCTGAAGCTTTTGTCTCTCCATCTCTGCAGCCAGCCCTGTACTGTAAGGACACAATTCTATCGCTATTTTTCCCTCACATTTGATGTGGTAGTTTGCATACAGCTGCAGAGTAGACAGTTACCTTTGAAAGGAACATTTGGCTGCTCTAATTTGATTAAAGAAAACCACCTCAATCATTTCTAAACTGAGAACGTTTTCATTTTAACTTGGCAGTAGGAGTTGGGAATGTACTCACTGTACTTAGATATGTGGGGGAGCAGACAGGGAACAAAACCAACAACTTGAGTGAAGAAAGCTTTGGTGCAAATATTTATTTATTTATTTATTTATTGAGGCAAGCAGTGCTATATAGGATTGTTCCTCTTTCTCTTTTTCTGCAACCTTGATTTCACTTCCATCATCTTTTCACAGTTATTAGGAATTTCAAAAACCTGTTATGTGCTTGATACTTGGCAAATATTTAGTTACCTCACTGCCTCTTTCTCTCCTGTTGGATATAACCACTCAACCACTTGGAACGTTTTGAAGGAGAGTGATTTTCTTCATGGCTGTATTCAATCCAGTCCGCTTCAAATTGTTACATGCATCTTTTATTCTCTTGAATGAAATGATTAAGTCCAGCAAGAACCTATCAGGTCTGCCTAGTTTTCCTATAGATAGCAAGCCCTAGGCGCGGATTGTGTGAGGCTGTACAGAATTGCATGACTCAGGCAGCGTGGACATGGAAGCTGTTCAATAAATGTTGCTGTTGGATAGAGTTATAAGTTCATCTTGACTTCTCCATCTTCTGTCATCTTCAGGTGCTAGAATCATTTCCACATTTAGTCATAAGACTTAACATACTTGAAGTCACCCTAATCTGTTCTTTTGAGAATCAGAACAAGAAGTAATTTTCCTGTTTTGTTTTTATACACAGTAGGAAGACCATAAGTCTTTTCAGTCACATCAATGTCATCTAAGTGTAGACAAATGGTAAAGGGACTGCAAAGATGATTGGCCAGAGGCCTCCAGATCTAGGAACTCAAGGTTTCTAGTAGATACAACTTGGTAAAATCCCTGGCTAGCGCAACAAACAATGCTTCTTTGTTCCATAATGTAACTGAATAATTTACTACAGTGCAATAAAATATTGCAAAAAGTCATACTTGCTGTTTTGTTTTGTTTTGTTCAATTACCACAATTATAACAGTAACAGGATTTAAAAAACTAATTGCTGGTGACTGCGGAAAAATTGGGGTTTTTTTTCATGCCATTCATAGAATTTATTGTCACTCGGCAAAATTGGTTTTATTTGAATAAGGTATGTGGAGACCTGTAGGGATTCGGCAGGAAAATGCTGAGTACTGCCTTCGCATCGCTTCAAACTTTCTTTTGCCTCGATGGAGTATTATTGTGATATTTCTCATATATAATTGCGTTTTTTTTAAAGTTTACTTTTGGCCCTGGCTGGTTGGCTCAGTGGTAGAGCGTCGGCCTGGCTTGCAGGAGTCCCAGGTTCGATTCCCGGCTGGGGCACACAGGAGAAGCGCCCATCTGCTTCTCCACCCCTCCCCCTCTCCTTCCTCTCTGTCTCTCTTTTCCCCTCCTGCAGCCAAGGCTCCATTGGAGCAAAAGATGGCCCGGGCACTGGGGATGGCTCTGGCCTCTGCCTCAGGCACTAAGATGGCTCTGGATGCAATAGAGCAACGCCCCCCGGTGGGCATGCCAGGTGGATCCTGGTCGGGCGCATGCGGGAGTCTGACTGCATCCCAGTTTCCAGCTTCAGAAAAATGCAAAAAAAAAAAAAAAAGTTTACTTTTAAATAACAGTGTGTTGAATGGTGTCCATATACTACTATTAGTGTTCCCCAGTTAATTGTCTTGTATGGATTAACCAGTGTGACAACATAAACATTGAAATTCAGTGAAATTTTTTAATGTTTTTAATGAAATACATAGAAGCTAGCATAAGATCAAGGTTTTGTTTTATTTTGTTTATTGATAATGGAAATGTCATACCTTTTTGCATGATAGAAGCAGACTCCTTAAGTACTAGTAATATAGTTATTGTCACAGCAGGAGGAACAGAGGCTGGGGGAACATCGTTCTCATATGTATTTTTGAAAAAGAAACTGATTTAGAGAATTTAAATGACCTGTTAAAGGTCATCTGACTCCTGGTGTTATTTCCTCTTTTTTCGAGTTTTCTCTAGTATTACAAGTGTTTTAGTTATGCAAAGATCATTTGAATATGACTGGGTAACTTCTGTTTGGGAATTAAATGCAGCTAACTGAATGTGGGAAAAGGCATGCTGATTATTTGAGGAGGAAACTCTTCTATTACCAGAAACTAGGCGTGTAATCGCTTAATTCTGACAGATTTTTAAATTCCATATATGTGTGTGTGTTTTAATTTAGTTTAATTTTTTTTTAGCGGTTGGTTTTAATAGCCATATGTAGAGACAGGTGCACATGATGACAGTCATGATGACAGTCAGCCTTCCATTACCTCCCCCAGGCCAGTGAGAAAAGGAAGGAAGAGTGACAGGTCAAAGGAAGTACACTCACCTCTGAATCTGGCACAGAAATGCTGACAACAGTGTCACTTAGGCTCACGATGACTCAGCACTTCCTGGTTTCTCTTTGCAGCCCTGCTCAGGCTAATAATATCAAATGACCTTGGTCCAGACTGAGGGTTTCAGGGAACCTTGGGTTTCCTCCTCATCAAAAATTTGAAGTCAGACATCATTTCTTCCTTTCAGTTTTTAATTAAATGATGATATTAAGTATAAATCATCAGACTCTGCCCTGTTAAATTATTTTTTCCTTGCTTTATTTTTTCTGGAAGTCTTTTTTTTATTTCTTTTTATTGAATTTATTGGGTTGACATTGTGTTGGGCAGATAAAATATATTATGCTCACTTTGTTAAACATGGCGCTGCCCATGTGGAGGCTGTTGCCCAGGTGATATTAAGGTGTGTTGGGGGCAGGCTGTGGGCAGGCAGGATCGTTGTAGCCTGGGGCTTGGTTTTGGGATTAAGCCTTTCCCACCCTTTTTGATGTGGGGTGGTGCAATCCAATCATGCCTCAGAGAAGTGATTTTGTATTAGAGACTTCCCTATTTTGTATATTGGATTAAAGGTTTGGATTTTTACACTATAAAATGGGGGCAGAACGGGTCTTGTTCTCTTGGTTCCTGAGATTATCATTAGAGGAGAGAGCAGAGCAGAGAGCAGAGAAAGGCCACGTGGAGGAGGCCAGGAGAAGCAGCCAAGATGGCGGAGTGTTGAGGGAGAAGTCAGTTAGTGCAGAGTTTATGCAGGGAGAAGGAAGGAGAAGGAGAACAGAGGTGAATAAGTCTGGTGAGCTAGAAACCTTTGATTCTAGGAAACTCGGATAAGTCAGTAGCTTTGTGAGCACTGAATGTGAGTGGGTTTTGGAGCCCAGTGTGTGTTTTTACCTGCCCGCCGGGTGCAAACTAGGATTAAAGATGGTGGCCCACCAGTTTTTGGCTCCGTTGTTTCTTTACCGACTCTCCGAATCCAATGCGAACCTGCATGGGCCAGGCTGCTGTGATAGTGGTGGCCCTGACCCTGCCTTCTGGCTTTACACATTGGTTAATGAAATTATATGGGTTTCAGGTGAACAGTTCTACAACACATCATTGGTATATTGTATGGCAGGAGTCCCCAAACTTTTTACACAGGGGGCCAGTTCACTGTCCCTCAGACCGTCAGAGGGCCGGACCATAAAAAAACTATGAACAAATTCCTATGCACACTGCACATATCTTATTTTAAAGTAAAAAAACAAAATGGGAACAAATACAATATTTAAAATAAAGAACAAGTAAATTTAAATCAACAAACTGACCAGTATTTCAGTGGGAACTATGCTCCTCTCACTGACCACCAATGAAAGAGGTGCCCCTTCTGGAAGTGCAGCGGGGGCCAGATAAATGGCCTCAGGGGGCCGCATGTGGCCCGCGGGCTGTAGTTTGGGGACCCCTGTTGTATGGTGTGTTCATCACCCTGGGTCAAGTCTTTCTACCACCATTTATCCCCCCAAACCCCCTTTTATCGCCCCCCTTCCCTCTGGCAGTCACCATACTGTTGTCTCTATGAATTTTTGTTTTGCTTTGCTTTGCTTAATCCCCTCACCTTTTCGCCCAGCCTCTCAATCCCCTTCCCCCTGACAGCTGTCAGTCTATTCTTTATGAGTCTGTTTCTGTTTTGTTAATTTTGTTCATTCGGTTTTACATTTGAGTGGAATCGTATGGTACTTGTCTTTCTCTGACTGGCTTATTTCATTTAACATAAGAATCTGCAGGTTTATTCATGCTGTCACAAAGGGTGGGTAAGATCTCCTTCTTTACAGCTGAGTAGTATTCCATTGTGTACATGTATCACAGCTTTTATCCACTCATCTCCTGATGGATACTTGGGCTGCTTCTGAATTTTGGCAATTATGAATAATTCTGCAGTGAGCATAGGGGTGAATATATTCTTTCAAATTAGTGTTTTAGGTTTCTTTGGATCTATTCCCAGAAATGGAGTCACAAGGTCATAAGGCAGTTCCATCTATTTTTCATTTTTTAAGGTAACTTCATACTGCTTTCTACAGTGACTGCACCAATCTGCATTTTCACCAACAGTGCATGAGGGTTCCCTTTTTTCCACATCCTTGCCAACACTTGTTTTTTTGTTGACTTATTGCTGATAGACATTCTGACAGGTGTGAGGTGGTATCTCATTGTGGTTTTAATTTGCATTTCTCTAGTGATTAGTGACGTCAGGCATCTTTTTGTTCTTAAGATGTTCACAATCTAAGGAAGTAGCTTTGGCCTTGAACTATAAATATATATATCCTTACCTCAATTAAAGCTGACCTATTATAATTCATTTGGTCTTTGTGTTTTATTCTGCGCAATCTAATAACTGGGGAAGGCGTGGAAGGAAAAGAAGGTCAAAGTGCTGGTGCAGTGTATTTGCTGTTTAATTTTAAAAAAGGCTTAGTGACCAAAGAGGAGGAGTCAGGCAGGGAAGTCACCGGTCTATCCCGTGGAACCCCATCACTTTCTGAATAGTCCAGAATATGGCCACTCTGTAAGAACAGTTTTTATTAATTAGTTTTATATTTAGAATTAGCCAAGTTGTTTTATTCTACAGTTATTAATATTGTGACATCTGGAGAAATATTTCAGAAAACCTTAAAAATTTTATAAAATTTTAAAACTTTTTTACCTGTTTTCCTGGGATTTTTAAATTTAATTACAGGACATGGTTGAGAGTTTGTCCATGTTGAGAACCAATTTGTTTTAAAATTTATTAAGCAATTTAAAAACCATTTTATAGATTATCCAGACATAAAGTTTCTTTAGAAATATGTTTTTATTGTTGAAGACAATTTAAAGCAGTAGTTTATAGTGAAGAAATAAATACCTATGTGACAGTAAGAATACTGCTGTCTTTAAAACAGATACTTGTTAAATTTTTTTATGTGTTTTCATCTTTACAGAGGTCTCTAAATAGCAAGAATTTCTGGGCCTTTAACTGCTTCTAAATAAGTAAAAGTAAAAATTCCTACAGAAAACATAGCCCTGACCTTTTTGTGAATGTAATCCAAAAGCGAAGTTAGCTTTGAAGTGGCGTGTTGTTACATAATCATACTGAAAATATGCAATAATATGCATTTCTTTGAATGTCTTTCATTCAGAAACACGTTTTTGCTTATTTGACTCTCCTACCAGCTGAAAACGGATTCTGTTCTGGATGTTCATATAACCACCCAACCTCAAAATACTTGAGAAATTACACGAAGAGCTTCACTCCAAAAGCATATGATTTTCAGAAAGGTTCAGACTGTCAGAAAATTGAATGTGAAATTTCACTTCATTGATTATTAAAATAAAGAGCAAATAATGGGAGAAGATAAACAGAATTTACAAGCCCACTTTTTGCCAGGCAGAACATCTGTCCAATGAATAATAGTAAATTACTTTAAACCACGTTTACTTTCTAGAACAGGGGTCCCCAAACTACAGCCCGCGGGCCACATGCGGCCCCCCGAGGCCATTTATTCTGCCCCCTCCGCACTTCCGGAAGGGGCACCTCTTTCATTGGTGATCAGTGAGAGGAGCCTAGTTCCCATGGAAATATTGGTCAGTTTGTTGATTTAAATTTACTCGTTCTTTATTTTAAATATTGTATTTGTTCCCGTTTTGGTTTTTTACTTTAAAATAAGATATGTGCAGTGTGCATAGGGATTTGTCCATAGTTTTTTTTAAAGTCCGGCCCTCCAACGGTCTGAGGGACAGTGAACTGGCCCCCTGTGTAAAAAGTTTGGGGACCCCTGTTCTAGAAGGTGCTTAGTGTGTGAATCATTTCTTTCAGACATGTCTGTAAGCATTTCTACCAAACTATTGGCCAACTCTCCATATAGAGCGAAAAATAGTGACCAGTATAGGTGAAAGTAAACAAACCTCTTCTTTGTGTGTGTGTTCTCTGAGATGCTGCTGTAGAAATCAGAGAATTTGTAGCATATGCTTAAGACTCTGAGTTTTTGATGCTGCCCACAAACAAAAACTGGTACTTTGATTCCTTTTGCATTTTCTCATCTGCTGACTTAGTGAGCATTCTGCATATTGATCTGTAGCAAGAAATTCTACTTAAGTATCACTGAAAAAGAAAAATACCAAATGAGATTTCTAATTACAAATTTTTTTGACGTTATAGGGAAATGTTAACTTTCATAATTGAGGAATTGAACAGTCCAGTTAACAAAGCCTAATTAATAGAAACTTACTATCTTTTCTGTGCACTAAGTCCTGTTTTCAAAGAATTAGAATATGACAAAATACATTTAACACTAAAACTCATAATTTAATACTTTGCTGATTGAGAGAGTATTTTAAGATTTATATTTTGTTGTAATCCTTATGACCAATTATAATGAACACTGACTCTGTCTGCTATTAGAGAATTATAGTTAATAAAATATTTACTTTCTTTTATGGTTTGGCTACTCATGATAGGTGAGAGAAGGCTTTATGTCATGTCTATTGAAGAAACCAAAGCAATTATAAATATGTTTTGGTTAGATACAAAATTTCATTTTTTTTTAAACTTACAAACAGATTCTGGACCCTGGCTGGGTAGTTCATTTGGTTTGAACATCGTCCTGATACGCCAAGGTTGCAGGTTTTATCCTTGGCCAGGACACATACAAGAATCAACCAAGGAATGTGTAAATTAAGTGGACCAACAAATTGCTGTTTCTCTCTCTTTCTGTCTCTTTTTCTCTCTCTGCTTCCTCTCTCTCTAAAATCAATTTTTAAAAGTGCTTTAAACTTACAGATTATGGAGAGAACGGTTGAGGGGTTTAGATAGCAGTAGTGAAGGGCAAGCAGAAGTTTAGATGAAGAATAAAACGCTGAAAAAGGAGAAATATATAGGAAGAAGAAAATTCTGAAAGTATGTAGATAAATATAATAGAAAATAACCAAAAAAAATTAGAAGAGATCAAATTAAAGAAATCAAATTGCCCTGGCCGGTTGGCTCAGCGGTAGAGCGTCGGCCTAGCGTGCGGAGGACCCGGGTTCGATTCCCGGCCAGGGCACACAGGAGAAGCGCCCATTTGCCACCCCTCCGCCGCGCTTTCCTCTCTGTCTCTCTCTTCCCCTCCCGCAGCCAAGGCTCCATTGGAGCAAAGATGGCCTGGGCGCTGGGGATGGCTCTGTGGTCTCTGCCTCAGGCGCTAGAGTGGCTCTGGTCGCAACATGGCGACACCCAGGATGGGCAGAGCATCGCCCCTGGTGGGCGTGCTGGGTGGATCCCGGTCGGGCGCATGCGGGAGTCTGTCAGACTGTCTCTCCCTGTTTCCAGCTTCAGAAAAATGAAAAAAAAAAAAAAAATCAAATTATTTTTTAGTTTTGAAATAAAAGGTCAAATCAGTATGGCAAAAAAAAACCCTGGTCCTGAGAGAGTAGCTGTAGACTAGACAGAAAGAAAAAGTGAAAAGGGAAAGAATAAAAAAACATGTCCAAGTGCAAAGGAGTAATATTAATTAAAATGAGTTTGGCTCTAAAATTGTGGGGGAAAAAACTTCAGTATGCTTTATCTTAAATTGTTGACCTAAACAAACATCCATTTGTTGTATGTTCTTTTCATATTCTGTCTCTTGTGTGAAATGTAAGGTAAATCCATCTCACATTCATCCAACTTTTGTTCTTATAGTATAAAAATATGGATAAAAGAGTTGTACTTGACAAGCAAACAAGATTTTTTTAGTCTGTTCCGCATGTAAAATTCCTGTTGGTTTTTATTGTTGGCTTTATTATACATGGTATATCCTGTGCCCATTGTCTGGTTACAGAGACTCTTTTTTCAATTCTAGTTGACATACACTGTTATATTAGTTTCAGGTGTATAAGTTATAGAGAAACTCTGGTCCTGTTATGTTACAACATGAACTAACTTCATTAATCATATGGGTAAGTGGTAATCAGTTTGGGACACTGTGATTTTCCTATCTCCCTCACGTTCCCCACACTCCTCTCCAGGTTCTTCATGTGGGCTCCTGTGCATGTCCATTTTACATTTCATTGCACATCTTTATAAAGATGCTGATAAAGCAGTAAGGAGGGATGAAAATAAAGGAATGATGGTTGAGGAATCACTGAGAAACAGAGAGCCACTTCAGAGTCTACAGTTGTTTACTTTCTAAGAGGGGTATTTTAAACAGTCCTAGATACAGTCTCAAAATACGTTGCTGGATTTGGGGGGTGTTTGGAACATACTTTTATATTATATTCTCCAAGGGGAAAATCTTGCAAAGGGTCTAGTTTTACTTAATGTTGAGGATTAGAAGCTTCCATAGACAAAATATTTTGATCATACTTTTTTCAAGAAGGTAGATTTTATTTTTTACTTTAGTGGCAGAATATACATAATACAAAGTTTACCATTTTAATAATTTTCAAGAGTACAACTAAGTGGCTTTAAATAAATATATCCACATTGTTGTGCAACCATCAACCACTATTCATCGCAAAAACTTTTTTATCATCAAAAATGGAAATGTTGCCTGACCTGTGGTGGCGCAGTGGATAGAGCATCGACCTGGAATGCTGTGGTCACTGGTTCAAAACCCTGGGCTTGCCTGCTCAAGGCACGTATGGGAGTTGATGCTTCCTGCTCCCCCCCCCCTTTCTCTCTCTCTCTCTCTCACTCCTCTCTAAAATAAATAAATTTTTAAAAAATTTAAAAATAAAGGAAATATTCTCATTAAGTCATAACTATCCCTCCCATAAAGATAAAGTTTTAAATGACATTTCATGACCAGAAGAGTAGAACCAGGGGGTAATTCATGCCATACATAGCCAGTGGGCTTAGTCTTATGATTAGAAGTAATAGAGACCCACGGAAGCTAGGTTAGGAAAGGGGTTTTGTGGTAAGGGGACAGGGCTCTCATGTGCTCTTTATACATTTGGCCTGCTGGGACAGGGGCTCTGGACTCCAGGAGTCTGGAAGGAGTGCTGTGGTCTGTCTGGGACCGGGGAGTTGCTCCTGGTGTCTGCTCTCACTGCCTTCTGTGTGTCTTCACACCCAGGCTCCCGTCATAGCCTCCATTTCCATGGGCTCACCACGGTCTTCACGTAGCTGGCTCTGGGACCAGGGAGTTGCTCCCGGTGTCTGCTCTCACTGCCTTCTGTGTGTCTTCACGCCCAGGCTCCCGTCATAGCCTTCATTTCCATGGGCTCACCACCGTCTTCACGTAGCTGGCTCTGGGACCGGGGAGTTGCTCCTGGTGTCTGCTCTCACTGCTTTCTGTGCGTCTTCATGCCCAGGCTCCCGTCATAGCCTCATTTCCATGGGCTCACCACGGTCTTCACGTAGCTGGCTCTGGGACCGGGGAACTGCTCCTGGTGTCTGCTCTCACTGCCTTCTGTGTGTCTTCACGCCCAGGCTCCCGTCATAGCCTCCATTTCCATGGGCTCACCACGGTCTTCACGTAGCTGGCTCTGGGACCAGGGAGTTGCTCCCGGTGTCTGCTCTCACTGCCTTCTGTGTGTCTTCACGCCCAGGCTCCCGTCATAGCCTTCATTTCCATGGGCTCACCACCGTCTTCACGTAGCTGGCTCTGGGACCGGGGAGTTGCTCCTGGTGTCTGCTCTCACTGCTTTCTGTGCGTCTTCATGCCCAGGCTCCCGTCATAGCCTCATTTCCATGGGCTCACCACGGTCTTCATGTAGCTGGCTCTGGGACCGGGGAACTGCTCCTGGTGTCTGCTCTCACTGCTTTCTGTGCGTCTTCATGCCCAGGCTCCCGTCATAGCTTCATTTCCATGGGCTCACCACGGTCTTCACGTAGCTGGCTCTGAGTGACGTTGTTGGTGTGGTGCTCAACACCGGAGTGCAACCATGGTTCTTAGTTCCTACTTCAGAGAGTCTGAGGCCTGGTGTGGGGAAGAAAGTTTCAGTCTAGGAAACACTGGATTTCGGTCCTAGTTTCACGTGGTTAAGAAAATTGTTTGACATTTGATTCTTTGTTGTTCCAGCAGAGGCCTGAGGCTTCAAGCTGCAAAATAATGTTTGTCATGAAAATGCATCTTTAGGTTAATTTTTATATCATTTTATATCAGTGGTCGTCAACCTGGTCCCTACCGCCCACTAGTGGGTGTTCCAGCTTTCATGGTGGGCAGTAGCCGAGCAACCAAAGTATAAATAAAAAGATAGATTTAACTATAGTAAGTTGTTTTATAAAGATTTATTCTGCCAAACTTAGCAAAAATCCGACATAAAGGACTTGGTAAGTAATTATTATTTATGCTTTAACTTGCTGTAACTCTGCTTTATAAATTTTATAAAGTAAAGTTACTTCCCTACTTTATAAGTCATCATTACTATGGAACTGGTGGGCGGTTAGAAAATTTTACTTCTAACAGAGATACAAAAGTGGGTGGTAGGTATAAAATGGTTGACTACCCGTTTTATATCATTTAAGGTTAACTAAGCATTTCAAAGCAATGTATGTGTTACTAGACAGGTTTAAAATTACATGCCACGGCCCCAGCCAGTTACCTCAGTTGGTTAAGAGCATCATCCTGAAACGACAAGGTTGTGGGTTCGATCCCTGGTCAGGACATACAAGGGAAGCAACCAAAGAATGCACAACTGAATGGAACACAAGTGAATGCTTCCCTTACCCCTCCCTCTCTCTGTCTCTCTAAAAATCAATAAAAAGCCCTGGCTGGATAGCTTGGTAGGTTGAAACATCATCCTAGAACACAGAGGTTGCTGGTTCAATTCCCCGGTCAGGGCACATACAGGAGTAGCTCACTGTTCCTCTCTCTCTCTCTCTCTCCCTCTCTCCCTACTTCTCTCTCAAAAAAATTAATTAATTTAAAAAACTAAAATAAAATTGCATGCCAAGACGTAACAATAGTTTTTAGTCATAAAAGCTTAGAGAAACGTCACCTGTAGCCCATTTTGAGAGCCCATTTTGAAGAAGAGGTAGGTTCCACTGAGGAGCATGATCAGTTCTTGGCCATAGTGAACTTTTGTGGGAAAAATTATGCTCTTCATCTTGAAGTGTTACAGCATCATTACAGAAAATAGATTTATATTTCAAACCATGGAGCAGGAGTGCTGCTTGGCTTCATGGTGGCCAGAGGACACCTTAAGTGTAATTAACTCACTAGATGATGCTTTTGTTAACAAATTTCCAAAGCTGCATCTCTTTGATCCTGAATGACATGAGCCTGGGGAAGTGGCAACACAGTGACAGCCCCTTCTGCGTGGTGCTGGTGGCGGAGGAGGGGGAAAGAAGGAGCGAGAGCGCGCAGCTGCACGATTCAGCTTTAAACTCACCCCTGGTCTGTCTGTGCCACTCTCTGTTCCTACTTTGGGGACACAGGTTTTGTGTCCAGTTCTCTTTCCTTGGGGCTTCTAGCTCTCTTGAATCAAGAGAAAGGGCAGTATGTGTTTTAGAGTTGAAGAATTCAGAGACTTTCAGATACACCCGTCTATTCCTTCTATTCATTTGTTCCGTCTTTGAACCTGGATTGTACAAGCACTGCTTGACCAGTATTTTTCTCCCAGGGTCAGCTTACAGCAGTGGTCTTGATATGGAGATCACTAGTCTTTTACCTTCTAAGGAATGTTCGGCAGCCTCTGGATACATTTTGCCACAGCTGGGGAGGGGTGTTACTGGCATCTACTAGGTAGAGATCATGGATGCTGTTAAATAACTGACAATGCATGCCATAGCTCCCCGAACAAGGAAACTTTGAAATGTCACTATCACCAAGGTCCACTTGCCCTGCATTAGCAAAAGGCACTAGTTCATATCAATTTGTAGGAGGTAAAAAAATAAAAGTCTGTGGCATAAATTGTGAGAAACACAGGCCAACACCATCTAACATTAATAAGCTGACAACATTCATTATCATCAGCATTCTTGACGCTACTGGTTTCCCTTACTTACCATCAATGGTTGAAAAGGAAAACCCAGAGGAGGGATAACCTTTTCTTTAATTGTTTAATTTGGAGCAAGATGAGATGTCCATGATGGATGGAGCTGAAGGCAACTGGAAAATTCAGGATTTCCTTAGTGCAGCTTGGAACTGGAATCCATCATGGAGGTTGAGAGGTAAATTGGTGGTTGAATTTTTTTGTGTTTTAATTAAATTTTTGAATCAGTTGTATTTAGATCATGCTAAAGAATCAGGGGTTTTGTTGTTTTATTTTTAATAAAAGGAGTAAGGAAGTGTAATGGCTCAGTGACCTGTCCTTACAAGCGGTTACACTCACGTTCAAGTGAAGAGTATAGGTAATTCCAGACAACTGATAAATTGCTTCATCTCTGCTCTTTATTGTATATATCACTGTGGTTAGTATGGTATGTCTTACAGTTGTTCTTCTAATGCTTCCATTTATAAAATGTCACTGATCCATATGAAGTGATTAAATAAAATAATCAGTGAAAAAGAAGTCTTAAGATGAATTAAGGTGGGTAATACTGAAATCTGTGAATATGGTAGATGGCAATAGATGGATCGAGGCTTCACTTATTTTTCTATCCAGACTTGAACCTTAAAGATTAATTTTCCTTCTACTTGACATGGTCTGATATTGACCAGGTCCAGTAAGTTTTCCCTTCAAAATGTTCCTGGTGTCCATTTTTCCTCTTGGTTGTCATCATTACTATTCCAGGATTCCATCAGTATAAAGCTGGAAGGCTTTTGCCCTCTCTTATGGATTAACCATCTTCTATTTCATATCGTGCACTCATCCCATATCACTGTGTACCTGAAATGACCTTTAATGTCTGCCACATCAAGTCCAGATTTTCCTATCTTTCAGGGCCCTCTATACTCTGGATCTGCCTTACATGTTCATGCTCCACCATCCTCTGAATTAACTCTGCTTACTTGGTTCTCAACAGAGCCTAATGGCTTTCTCCAGCCAGCCTTGCTTGTGGGGGGCTCCCTTATATGGTTGCCTTCTCTTGTCATCACCTATTTGATATACATTTGTCTTCAAAGGTTAAGTTTAGACATCATCAGCTTCATTCCTGGAAGCTGAGTGCTACCATTGATCACTTCACCCTGGAGAAGTTTGTTCACCTGGTTTAACCCTGTGTTCTGTCTGGTTCTGCCATGCCCGTGGTTACTTCACATGTATGTGTCTTCTAGCCTCAACTATTATATAATGAAAGTGTCCAATGAGGGGAGCCCACGACTTATTCCTTGGTGGTTAGCATACTGAACATACTGCAAGTACTTAATAAATGCTTGCTTGCTTTTTATTTTTAAGCAAGAGAGAGAGAGAGAGAGAGAGAGAGAGGGAAACAGACAGACAGGAAGGGAGAGAGATAAGAAGCATCAACTCATAGTTGTATTGCTTTAGTTGTTCATTGATTGCTTCTCATATGTGCTTTGACTGGGGGGTACAGCTGAGCCAGGGGCCCATTACTCAAGCCAGTGACCTTTGGGCTCAAGCCAGCAACCATGGGATCATTTCTTAGTTGATTGTGTGAGATATTTTATTTCTTTAAAAATTACATTGAAATAATAAGCACAAACATAATAATGAGTATAGTATTAAGAAAACTTGAGGCCCTGGCCAGTTGGCTCAGTGGTAGAGCGTCGGCCTGGCATGCAGGAGTCCCGGGTTCAATTCCCAGCCAGGGCGCACAGGAGAAGCGCCCATCTGCTTCTCTACCCCTCCCCTCTCCTTCCTCTCTGTCTCTCTCTTCCCCTCCCGCAGCCAAGGCTCCACTGGAGCAAAGTTTGTCCGGGCGCTGAGGATGGCTCTGTGGCCTCTGCCTCAGGTGCTAGAATGTCTCTGATTGCGGCAGAGCAACGCCTCAAGATGGGCAGAGCATCGTCCCCTGGTGGGCGTGCCGGGTGGATCCCGGTCGGGCGCATGCAGGAGTCTGTCTGACTGCCTCCCCGTTTCCAACTTCGGAAAAATACAAAAAAGAAAAAAAAAAGAAAACTTGAAATGATTCATTACTACTGATCATCCTAGCATTGAGTCTTCATGGGAACTGTATGTTTTTAAAATTGTGTCAGAACAAAAAAAAATTGTGTCAGAACATATGCAGAGTGAGCTCTTCTCCCTCGACAACATTAATTCTCAGATGTGGGCAAGTTTGCCCTGAGGGGACAAGTGGCAATGTCTACAGATGTTTTTTGATTGACAACCTATATATCTATCTATACACACACACACACACACACACACACACACACACACATGCATACTGGTTTCTGGTGGGTAAAAGCTAAGAATGCTGCTCAACACCATAAATACACAGGACACCCCCCCAACAAAGAATTATCTGGCTTCAAATGTGAATAGTGTCAAGGTTGAGAAACCCCAAGTTACAGCATTGTGTAGACACCACTTCTAACATTCTTCTCTACCGAATGGAATGAGAACATGCAAAAAGTAGTGCAGTTTTTTAATATGGAGGAAATGATCGTATATTATAAACTCCTAAGCAGTGGGAACTGTGGCTATGTACTTAAACCAGAATAGTCTGACAGTTAAAAAGACATGTGATAGTGCTTGTGTAATAAACAGACACTTTGTGTCTTTGTGCTTTTGGGAAGAGAGGACAGTAAGTGGAGTGAATTCTCTTAAGGCTGAATGTATACAGCCCACGATTTTAGGAAACGAGAGGCATTTGCTAACCCAGAAGGATGTATTAGAATATTAGGTGGTATTTTTAATAAGCTTCTCTTTTCCCAAATGGTTTCCTTGATCATTTATAAGGTAGAAGAATTCTATGCTTTCCCTCCTGAAATTGATTTTGGGAGGTCGCCTTGCTGCATGCAGTGGCTGGATGGCAGAGTGGTGAGGACCGTGCACAGGGAGGGCCTGGGCAGTTCACCGTAACTGTTCCCAGCTCAGTTCTCTCATTTTCAAAAGGCAAGAGTAAGGCGTGATGATCTCTAGCTTTAAAATTCCGTCTTCCTGTGATTTTAGTTTCAAAGAATGAAAAAAAAGGATTGTTTATGAAACGTCTTCTATAAGAGACACTTTGAAGGCATCAATTATTCCAGTTTCTTTCTTTTTTTAACTTCAGATCTACCCCTTCCACAAAGGCTTATTCCAGTGTCTAAAGAAAGAAAGGAATTCCTGTGATAAATAGAAATTGTCCCCCCACCTCTAAACAAAATAGTCAAAGGACATTTACAACTGATCTTAAAATATCATTGTTAGCTAATTTGGAAAAGTTTTCCCACTTTCTTTTATATGTTTGTATATGAGTATAAAGAAAATATTTAATAGTACTAATACTACATTTTTCACACAATTTATGTTAAGCTGACTGCTTCCAGATCTAAGACATTTCCTGTTTGTAAAGGTGAAACAAATTTGGAAGCAGTGTTAAGGTTTTCAGTCTACCGTTTAGTAAGTTACTGGGCTCTGAATGAAATGATGAAGTTGTCTTGTTTACTGGATGGAAAGTTATGGAACGTTGATAATTCTCTCCTTTCTCTGTCCTTAAAATTGACAGTTCAAACATGTTGGGGATCATCATGTAGTACCCAAGAAATGAAGCTTGCTTCAGTGGTGTCTATTCTGAAGAAGCTGGGAGGTTGGTTCTGGCATAATTAATTTCCCCAAGGCTTGTTCTACAACTTGGCTAATGGGATTGCCTGAGTTAAAGATGCGTTTAGCGTTTAGGGTGGACCCAGAGATGCTAAGGGCATCCAGCTGCAGTTTGGATCTCACTCCCAGAGTGTATTTGCTTATAGGGGATAGCAGAATATGACATGGGATACATTCCTAAAATAGTGCCTTAGATATCTTACCACTTATCAGAGGTTAACAGCACCTCCTCAGTGCAAGGCACCTACTATGGGCAGTGCACACACAGTGGGGAATCAAAACGTGTATATATGCTCAGTCCCCGCTTTGTCGAAGTGGGGTTAGAAGTGGGCTGATAACTTCGTGGGAGGAGAAAGGACAGGATTCATAGGAGAGGGAATGGCTTTGATGGGACACTGATGAGTTCCGTTCGGGGCGTGTTTATTGTAGTTATGTGCGCTCTCAGGCAGTAACCAAGGCAGCTTTACAGTTGAAGTACAGGAAATCAAGAGCTCCAGAGAGGAGTCCAGAAAACCTGTAACATTTTTAAAGGAGCTGTAGATCTTTTTGAGTCTCATACTTGGAATACCACTGTTGCACCTCGTGTGTCCCATAGGAGTGACCCACAAATGCCCCATGTGAAGCCGAGCATGTGCCTAAGCTTGTGTCACCAGCTAAGTGACCCGTTCACTCCCCAGCCTTCACAGCACAGGTGGTTCAGATTGTGCCTCAGACACAATTGCCCCCTGAAGTGGATCTTCAAGGTTACTGGCAAATAGGATCCTCATGTTAGATTGGTGAATGAGTGAGAACTCCCATACTTAGAGGGAGAAATAAGACTGAAAATGGAAACTTGAGATTACCAGCATTTAACACAGAAGTAAAGGGAGAAACAGCAGAAGACTCACAGAAGTCATGAGAGGGGAGAGTTTTCAGAAAAAGGAGGCATTTTGTGCAGGTATCTCAGGCGCTGCCAAGAGGTTCGAGAGAAGGAAAACTGCATTGAGTAGTGGGAAATGATCAGTACCCATCTGAGAGATGGATTTTGCTGGAAGAAGGAGAGGAGAAGCCAGTTAACAGATGGCAAAGGAGTGCGAAAGTGCAGCACAACATGTAGACTGTTGTTACATAAATTGGGGAATTCATGTCATTGGTAGAAGGACAACCAGACTGAAGTAAGAGTGGAGTGATGCTGTTACATAAAGGCCATGAGCAGGTCTGTAGGTGTTAGAAGGAGCGGAAGGTTGAGGAGGACGGGAGGGAGCAGAAATTGAAGGCGGTCTCAGCAGTGGGTGGAGGGCACACATGGTGGGGAACACCTCTCCTTGGAGGGGAGGATACTTTCCTATGAGGGACAGGGGATCCCTCATTGAGGCGAACAGCTCTGATTTTCTTTTATTACAAGAGAGGTAGGCATGGTAGTCTTACATGAGGGCTGAAGGAAGTGTCTAGACTCGCAGGGGTCCCCAAACTTTTTACACAGGGGGCCAGTTCACTGTCCCTCAGACCATTGGAGGGCCGCCACATACAGTTCTCCTCTCACTGACCACCAGTGAAAGAGGTGCCCCTTCCGGAAGTGCGGCAGGGGCCGGATAAATGGCCTCAGGGGGCCACATGCGGCCCGCGGGCCGTAGTTTGGGGACGCCTGGCTAGAGTTTGGCAGAGAGGATGGGAGGAAAAAAGCCACATAGTGGAGCAATTGGCTGTCCTCAGAGGGACTCGGATTGGTAGAAGAATCTAAAGTGGTCAACACTCTTGGAGTCCCTTAGCCACAGAGAGAGAGTCCCTCATCCATCAATAAATGAAGGCTTTGTAAGGTGCTAAAGGCATGCATCAAGAGAAGCCTTATGCTTGAAAACATAGCTCTGATAAATTCAATAAAAACAAAAATTCTTAAGAATAAGTTGTCATAATTATCATCATCTCACAACTAATCTTTCATTAAACATGTCCCAAGCCCTAGTATGGCTGTAATAAACGGTTTTATCTTCACAGCCACCCTACTGTTTTGGTGAGCTTACCTTAATTTCCTTGTTTTTCATTCTTTGTGTATTGTTTAAAAGCTCTAAATATATACACAGACTTGTTTTGGTGTATCCTAACAGTGGATTAATTAAGTGTAGACACTTAAAAATCGTTAGGATGACATTTTATAAAAAGTAAGAACTTGTATGTAGTCAATCTGTCAAAATTATTGTGCTTAACTGGGCTTAGTAAAACTTGGGCGAGCCTTCCATAAAACACAATTCCTATTTGTTGAATTCATTTTTCATCAAAATATTAACTTAGAGTTGAAAGGCAAAAGAGGAGATTTGATACAGCATTTTGACATTTGACATTTTAAAGTAATTTCATTAGATCATCAAGCTCTGAGTTATTGAAGATTGTTCTACTATAAACAATTTTTTCCATTTTCTTTCTTTGAATTAGAAATGAGTTGCATGCCATTTGCCTGGAAGAAGATAAATGTATTGTGCACTAAAATATACAAAGATTTTGGCACCATTTCTCTGCTTTTTATTAATGAATGCTTTTGTTTAGTCTTATATCAGATGAACAGGACAAATTTGTGTTTTGAACAGTTAAAGCCAGGAACAAAATTCTCTGTAATGGTGTTGACAAAATTTACTTGAAAAGTCTAATCTCACTCAGGGTGAGTCATTTCCAGTATATTTCTACCCCCAGGACCCCCGAGATTGGAAGTAGATTCATGATCTGGGAAGTAGATTCATGAGCAATACTGGTTCCCCCAGACAACAATTCCAGTCCCCTTCCTGAGGGGACAATTTTGCTATCTGCCATATCTCCAGTGTTAGCACATCAGAGGTGTCTGAGAACCCACTGTTGATTAATTGGCTGATTCTCAGGGGAGGGTAAGGAAGAGAGGTGTTTGACAAGACCCTGGGTGGTGGAGTTGTACTATCAGGTCCTCACCTCTAGTATTTCCCACCCTGGAGGCAATTTGTAATAAAAACAATTCAGTACTGTAGGAACTAGGTCTAAGATAATTCTTAGAACTGTTCAAAAGTGCTCATCTGTGCGCCCAAAGAGATGGTTTCTTTAGCAGTTCTTCTAGCAAACCTGAGTGACTATATCCTGAGATGTTGCTTTTATTCTTGCACTGTAAAAGTTGCATGAATTCATAGTCAAGACGCAGAAACATTCTGTTACAGTGTGAAGGAGAGGTATGTCTCAAGGTCAAGGTAACCACTCTTTCCTTTTCAGGAGGCAGGCGGAATGATGGCTGGCTGCCACACACGGGGAGCCAGGGCTGTGGTGTGGCTGCCCTGCTCCAGGATCCGCCTGGCATTAAAGGCTGGAAGCCTGGTTTTATTAGTATACCTGGAGGGACTGAGAGTCCAGGGATGGTGGACACATGCCAACCGCACAAGAAACCGAGGTTTGAACCAAACTGTTCATTTACTCTTTTCCAATAAAAGCTGTACTTTTCAAGTGTACTGGCGTTTGCCAACTAAGGCATCGCCTTCCTTGCGTGGTTATCTGTGGGAAAGCCAGACTCTAGTGGGACAGTGCACGGTGAGTGTGCAGTCCATTCAGGGAGCTGGCTGGTGCTCTTCCTGTCCAACGGTCTCCAGCCCTGGACCCGATGCATCCATCTTGACTGTAGAGAAGGACGTTCTGTTTGTCACACAAACTCCCTCGCCTGTGACAGGGTCCAGGCCACACTGCCAAATTACAGCTCTCCAGACTTTGCTTTTATAGAGATAAAATACAGGATTTTTTGTAAAAGCGAATTCAGGTGGTTTTATTGCTCTCTGTTAGCCGTCACAGCCTGGTCTCTTAGATTTGGAGTGGTCGTGACCTCTCGGGGCTCTTCTGCTGGTAGCTCACCCAAATTACCTATGTTTTGGTTTTCTCCACGTCAGTGTTAGAGTTTTCCCTTGAGCTGGGTTCAGGGGCTAGCATGTTTTCTGTCTCATGTCCTACTCACCGATACCTGTGTGTCTCTGCATTAAAATAACTTCCCTAAAATTAACCTCCTAGAGATAACATTTTGGCATATCATGTGATAGTGTTATTTGAAAAAAGTTTCACTGGTATGAAATAGAGTATTTTAAAGTTCTCTATTATTTTATTTACCTAAATCATTAATAACTTCTGAACTATAAATAATATGCTTTGGGGTTTTAAATATTTTATAGATTTTTTTTAATTCTAAAAAATATATATATATTTAAGGGGGAAATGTCTCACTTTTACCAACTAATTTTTTCCTTTTTTTTTTTTTTTTTCATTTTTCTGAAGCTGGAAACGGGGAGAGACAGTCAGACTGACTCCCGCATGCGCCCGACCGGGATCCACCCGGCACGCCCACCAGGGGCTACGCTCTGCCCACCAGGGGGCGATAATCTGCCCATCCTGGGCGTCGCCATGTTGCGACCAGAGCCACTCTAGCGCCTGAGGCAGAGGCCACAGAGCCATCCCCAGCGCACGGGCCATCTTTGCTCCAATGGAGCCTTGGCTGCGGGAGGGGAAGAGAGAGACAGAGAGGAAAGCGCTGCGGAGGGGTGGAGAAGCAAATGGGTGCTTCTCCTGTGTGCCCTGGCCGGGAATCGAACCCGGGTCCTCCGCACGCTAGGCCGACGCTCTACCGCTGAGCCAACCGGCCAGGGCCTAATTTTTTCCTTTAAGAAACTTAATCTATCTGACCAGTGATGGCAGAGTAGATAGAGAGTTGACCTGGGACACAGAGGACCCAGGTTGGAAACCCCAAGGTCGCCAGCTTGAGCATGGGCTCATCCGGTTTGGCACAGGCTCACCAACTTGAGCACAGAGTCGCTGGCTTGAGCAAGGGGTCTCTGGCTCAGCTGGACCCCCCCCAGTCAAGTCACATATGAGAAGCGATCAGTGAACAACTAAAGTGGCGCGACTACAAATTGATGCTTCTCATCTCTCTCCCTTCCTGTCTGTGTCGCTTGCTAAAAGAAGAAATAAAGAAACTGTTATCCTAACTCAAAAGGGGAAATATACTGTATATCTAAAAAAGAAGAAGAAATGAAGTATCAAAGGAGGAGATCAAAACAATATGTTTACAATAAGTAGAAAATATTTATACATTTAGCAACTTGTAAAATATAATTTTCTCTCAAATTATTCTATAAGAATGATTAAAATGACTAAAAAGAGACTAAACTATTGGCTTTAATATTATATTTTAGCATCTCAAAACAAGTCAGTAAAAACTATGAAGTCACTGAGCTACTTACTCTGCCCATTTCTCTGGTAAAGGGTCATATGCAGCCAATTTTGGTGTTTGGCTTTACTTCTGATAAAGAAATATAAGCCAAGAGGGCAGTGATTAAATATCCACATGTCTATAACTTTAAAATTCGTATAAATATGTTCATTCCTGGGGTTATATATTTTTTAATTATTGTTCATTACCTAATAAAATTGAATTATTTTCTTTCTTATTTTTAGGATAGGATTTCTTTTTCTAATTAATTTCAGCTGCTGGTGCTGCTGCCTTTGTTCTGTATTCGCTATCATTGCTCTGCGTTTATTATTTCCCATCTTAGTTCCGGTGGGTATTCTTCAGACTGTGATCTTACACTCAAGTAACTCATGTAGGACCTTAAGAGAGTGGCTTTAGGTCAAATGAAATCCTGTTAACAGCTAAGAAACACTCGTTGCTATTAGCAAAGACATGTTTGTTAGGCTAATGCTTAGAGCTAACCTTCGGATATACAAATTCAAAATGCATAATGTAAAGATCTATAAAATTCTGACCTAAGAAAAATTGGTTGAACTAAATATATGGATTGTTGTACTTAGAGAATTGGACCAAAACTTTGTAAAGCAGTTCAACACATTGGGCTGATTGCTATGTCAAGATTTAGACTTGGAAGGAACAGTGAGATCAAATGTGTTGCCCAGGTGGGTTCACTTCTATTTTGATGGTGCCCTGAGTCCACATTGGGGCAGGGCTTATCTGGGATGTAATTTAGGGTACGATGTTGTTTCTCTGGGGAAGCTCTCTGTAGTTCCTAGAAAATTGTTAAAAATCTTGGAAAAGTGGAACATGCCATGTTAAAACATTTTGTGACCTAGTTTTGGTCTAAGCATACTTTTGTACTGGCAAGATACTCAGGAGATTTAGGCTTTGCTCTAACAGCTAAGTAAACAAATGTATACTGAATATAAATTGCTTTGAGAGCTGTGCATCACAAGTTAATGGATTGTGGACCTTGTTGTTTTTTTTTTCCTTCCGTAAACCAGACATTCCTTGGGTTTAAGGGTAGGTTTAAATTAAAGAGTAGCAAATTGCTTCCCTCTTTGGAAATAAGCAAAATCACCCTCTGATAATAAAATATTTCTTTAACATGTCAAGACACTTACTGTAGAAAGACAGCATGAAGGAAAAAATGAGGATGACTTATTTAGTGGCTTGCTCTTTAGGAAATGGAATATGTTTAATAAAAGTGCAACCGCCTTATTATTACCATGTGACTGAAAAATAATGAGTCAAAGAAAAAAATGGGAAGCGCCATACTAGAGCGTATATGAACAAATAAATCTCGTCTGACGGGAAACAGTCCAGTTCTTCTAGCTCTGCTGTAATTGAGCAAAACATTTTCAAACTCTTTTGGAATTGTCTTCTAAACTGTTTTATGAACCAAACTCCAAAATCAACATCTTTACTTTATTATCACACCTCTTTTTGGACCCAAAACAATATTAGTCAGCCTAATCCTCCACTTAATTTATCAGACTTGGCTCAGGCTATTTCTAAAAATATAGTGTACTGTCTTATAGGATAATTGAATATTTGCATGTATTCATTTATTCACTCAACAATCATGGCTGAGGGCCTCCAGTGAGTCAGGTATGTTGTAATAATGCATAGGAGCCTTGACCGTGGAAGTGGGAGGACAGAAGGGAGGTAAGTGAGGGCCACGGACAATGTTCACCCCTGAGCAGTCTTTGTGGACGAGGAGAGGAGGTCACCAGATAGAGAAAAGAAGAGCTTTCTAACCAGAGGTAGCAGTTCGTGTCAAGGCAAAGCACATTTCAGGAACTGCAGATACACAGATGGATAGAATCTCATTACACGGAGAGAATGGAGTGGTAATTAGGTCAAGATCAGGAGGGTCCTAGTAAGCCGTGGAATGGAAAATACAGTCAGTGGTTAGGAGGGAGGGTTCTCGTGCTGATTATCTGTGAGCTCAAATCCTGGCTCCTTCATTTACAAGCTTTCTGATGCTGGGCTTTCTACTCATCTTCAATACCTCAGTTCTTTTCCTTTATAAAAGAGGTGATGATGCCTACCTTATGGGGCTAAGAGGTTGAAATACATAAACACAGGCAAAAGTTATTTGCACCATGCCTGGCACACAGTAAGCACTCAATAAATGTTAGCTTTTTGTACTGCTGCTTTGTTCTGTTTTGTTGTTTTTGATGCTATTATAACTGGAATTGTTTTCGTAATTTCCTTTTATTTTTGTGATATTATTTTTTTCCACCTGTTTTCTTGCCAACTTCTCTGATTCACTCAGGAATGTTATTCTTATTACATGGTATAGCCCTCACCACCACCACCAAAAAAAAACACCCTGTCTTATTTTTATTCTGATAGCTTCCCAAACTATAACTTGACCTGTATCCAAAGCTCTAAGTATGTGTTTAGAATTGTTTGCTGGACATTATTACCACCTGAATGTCACAAACATCTCAAGTTCATCTCTTCTGGAATGAACACATTAGTTATTCCTCATACCTTCTTTTCCTCTTTTGTTCTACTCTTTAGAAATACCACCGTTATCTACCTTGCAACCTAAGCCAGAACTTGCAAGTCATTCTGACCTTCTTTCCTTCCTTCAACTTTTATATCCTGGTTGGCCACAAAATCCTGTGGATTGAACCTTGTAGATATCACTATGGGAGTATATATTGATACAATCATCTTTAAGGCCATTTGGATCAAGAACTTTTTCAAAAGTTCTTGATATATTTTGATAAAAATATATTATTTTTAAACAGGTGTAAAAATGATATATTTTCATTCCAAAAAAGTGTATACTTTTTATAATTTTTTTTTAATTGATTTGAGAGAGTGGGAAAGGGTGAGAGAGAGAAAGACAGGAACATTGATCTCTTCCTGTATGTGCCCTGACCGGGGATTGAGAAAGTCTATACCTTTTGATTTCTCAAATGCCACTTAAACAAATTTATTATAGTGAGCCAGTGTTACAAGAATAGGGAAATGGTGTAATAAATTATACATATAGCATAATTTAGTGCAATTTAAAAATGGTTTTATACACACACACACACACACGTATATGAAAGAAAGACTTGTGAAAGCATTTGGTGCATTGTTAGAACTTCTAAATTACAAAACCTTATGTGAAAGTATTATTCTCTTTTGTTTAACAAAAGTAGAAAGAAGCTCATTGGTCTTGATATCCCCTGAAGAACGCAGGCGCTCAGGGAACACTTGTTGGTTGTGTGGGTCTTTTCTCCGCTGCTCCTGTTTCTCTCGTCTGCCCATTTCTTATCTGGGCTTTTGCCGACCCTTCTTACCTATTTTTCTTACCTCCCGTTTTATTCTCCTACAGTCCAACTTCTAGACTGCAGTCAGTGGTATTTCCAAGTGTTAAAACTGGCCAAAGTATTGCTCACTGCAAAGTCCTTGAGCTCTTCCCAGTGCCCGTAAGATCATTTCCAGACTTCTTAGCCTGGATTACCAAACTCTTCTCAATTTCGCTTCTGTGTACTTTTCCAGCTCTTCTCTTTCAATTTTCCAAGATAATCACCAAGTCATGCCAAACTGTCCGCAGTTCCTAAATGTGAATTTCCTGCACACCTGCATACCTTTGGACATGCCGTTCCTTCTGCCTGACTATACTCACCTTCCTTTATTTCTCTGGCACATTCCAAGTCATCCTTTGAGACTCATCTCCCGAGCTACTTCCTCTCTCGGCATATTTGCATGCTTCTTCTCCAGGGCCTCCAAAAACTCTTGAATTCTTTCACAACCCTTAATGTATATGGGATCGATAATCCTATTGGGCTAGAGCGTTAGTGAAGGCAGGACTGTGTATTCTGTCTTCAACTCATCCTCTTGCAGCCAAATGAACTTGTTCTACTGTATCTTCATCTCAGGACATCCCAGTGTTGGATGGAGGCCTGGTACCAATTTTCCGTCGTCTGTGAAGAAATTAGAAAATAAGGGCCTGTGGTGAATTTTTCAGAAAGCTAAATCTATTTACTTTTTGGGTGTTAAAATGCTCTTTCTTTATGAAATGATACTTGATAGTAGATGGTAGGGTGTATTTATGTCTTTAGTTGGCAATGTTTGGTCAGAGCCCTAAATTTGTTGGAAAATGTACAGGTCTCTGCAAACCAGAGCTCCGGGAACACTGCTGTATCTCATGGGGTGGCACCAAGTCCCCAAAGTCAAAAGCCTATGAGTCACCCTTGGCTTCTTCTCCTTCCTTATCCCTCCACCCCCGCAACATTCAGACACTTAGCGAGTCCTGCCAATTCAACCTCCTAAATATTTCTGGAATCTGCACTCTGCTCTTCATCCTTGCTGCCAGTTCCTTAGGACAGACCCTCTTTATTTTCCTGCAGTTACAGTCTCCTTAACGCTCTTCCTGCCACGATGCCCCTCTTATCCACGGCGATCATAGTGAGCTATTTAAAAGTCAGAAGGATATAAGGCCCTTATGGCATGCTAGGTTTCTCTCCCAGAGGATATCTTGCTGTTGTTCACACTTGATCTTGTTCTTGAGGGCTCTCTTTCTGCCACTTGCTCTGGTAACTCGTGATGGTCTAAGACAGTTCAGTTGTCGATTCCGCTGCAAACTTTTTCCTACAGTTTTTCATTAGGAGTCCCTCTTTATTACTCTTGAAATATCCTGTATATTTCTCTACCTCAGCATTTCCAGATTGGTTGATACTCATCTTTTTGTGTCTGCCTTCCCACCAGACACTAAATAACTTAAGACAATTTATTTTATCCTCTGATCTTATTCCTAGCATTCAATACAATGTGTGAGGGAATAACAAATTATTAGTAAGTTATTTGTTGGGTGAATGTATTTGTTTAGTGTTACAATCAGGTGTACACTGTACAGGGTTCACTGACCAGAGTGAGAGGTGAGGACAGGGAGTCTCCATGAGGCAGGGAGACAGGAGAAAGGCCCTCTGGTAGGAGTGTAGCCAAGGGTGATGAGTAGCTGAACTCAGGAAGTGGAAGTGGATGGAGAAACATTTTGGTGACAGATGATGTTTGGTGGGATGTATGGGGAATTGGAAGAATCTAGTATTACTTGAAGGTTTCTGGACTTAAATTGGTTAGGTGGTGGTGTGAGTCAGTAAGGAGATATAAGCTTTGTTCTAGATGTTTGAAATTGAGGCGTTCAGAATGTTGGTTGAAGTTGTCCAAGAGGTAACTGGGTGTGGGGAGAGAACTGTTTTGGAGAGACAAATTAGAAATTCACCCCCTTTAGGTACTATCTGAAGCCCATGGCCACGAAGGAGATAACCCTGGGGAATGAAATTTTTGTTGCATCCACAAAAACACTTGTTCTTACCTAACTCGAGTGTGCTGATTTCAAATCTGACATTAGTTTTTTTTTCTGTAAGCTACAGTTCTTTTGCAATTCAAGATTTTAGGTTTTCATCTTATTGTAAAATTTTCAACATTTAGTTTAACATAATGAGGTAGAATGTCTTCTTGGGAATCATCTTTGTGAAAATATAATAATTTATATAATGCAGTAAATACACTAATACACTAAAATATATGATTGCATCAGAATTTGTCCACAATTTCGAAACAGAACATATTAAAACACTTATTTTAATCATAAAATTTACGCAAAACCTATTTAAATTCTATTCAGGCAAAAATTTGCATTTGTAGCTCTTGTGTTTGTGAACTTGTTGAGGACAATCTTATTTGATGCTCCAGCAGTAGTCTTATCATCACTAACAGCTCCAAGATTTTTGGGAAACTTAACAAGGTGACTGTTCAGGAAGTGAATCTTAACACTCATGTTACATCCAATGTCGTGGAAAGCCAACAGCATCCTTTGAACCAGAAGTTCATAGTTTTCTGCTTTTTTGTTGCCAAGAAAGTTCTTTGTAACTGCCACAAAAGACTGCCATGCTGCTTTCTCGTCCTTATTCATCTTCCTGGCAAATTCTTCATCACGTATGAGGGTTCGAATTTGAGGTCCATCGAATACACCTGCTTTTATCTTCTCTAAAGACAAGGCAGGAAAAGCAGAAATAATATGTTGAAAGCATTCACTTTCTCTATTCAAAGCCTAAACAAACTGCTTCATTAAGCCAAGTTTGATGTGAAGTGGGGGGAAAATGATCCTGTCTCAATTAACTACAGGTTCATTCACAATATGTTGCATCCCTACTTCCAGAGCTTCATGTTTCGGCCACTCCTTCTGTGTCCAGTGTTTCTCCCAAGCTTGGCTGTCCCACAAACACAGAAAGCAAGGATACTTCGGGATACCTCTCTGTTGTCCTAGCAGGCAATTTACCATTTTAAGATCCACACAAATGATCCAGTTATGCTCCTCACACTTCAGAAAGTTGAGGACAATTTTTATTTCATTATAATCGTCTCGCAGATGAGTTGAATAACCAATTGGAACTGCTGAAAACAGGCAATATATGCACGTGTCACAAATGATGAAATATTGCGCCTTTGATGTTGAAGTGTGTAACAGCCACATATATAACAGAAGGTGTCAGGACTATTCTTACATTTACGCCTACTCGAAGAAGCCATGATTCAATCTTAAAACAAAATAAGAGGGTATTTTTATCAGATAATAATTTTTTACATATAAAAACAACTATAATTATGTAAAAGTGATGTTTGTAAAACATTAATTGCCTTGTGGTTATATTCAATCCAAGAGTCATTGCCTTTTAACTTCAATTTAAAAACCAATGCATGCCATTAACTGTAACAAAAAGAAATGAATATTGCATAAAAACTAGAGCATGCACCAAAAAAGAGATTTCAGATTTGAAATCAGCAATGCAGAAATATATAGAAACAGTTCTAAAACCTCATGCAACAGAAAGTGAAAAAAAAATTGTTCCCCAGTGTAATTATCATTTTTTGTCTGTTATCTGATGATGGTGGTGGTGGTGGTGGTGGTGGTAGTAGGAGAATAGGACCATGAGGCTTGAACTAGAGAAGGTCCAGATGGAGGAGATAGAGAACCCTGTAAAGGCTTTTATTTGAAATCCAGGTTCTGCATGTTACGAGCTTTGTCACTCTGGACAAATGACCCTCTGAATCTCAGCTTCTTCATCTATAAAATGAGAATAATAGTACCTACTTAATAGGGATATTGAAAAAATTTAATGAGTTTCATAGGTAAAGTTCATGACACAGTCCCAGACTCACCCTAATGCTCATAAATGATAGATTAGAGAGGAGATTCTAGGAAGTTTTTCTCAGGACATGAAGATAGTTTCAAAATAAAGAATTTTTTGGTGATGACACTGGAAGTGACAGAATCTTAAACTTACAACCAATCTAGTTTGAAATAATACTACCTTAGTTCTTACAGTATTTAAAAACTTTTTTTCTTATACAGCTCTGTCCCCTTTTGTGTTATTATTGTCACAAATTACATCTTTATAATTGGTGTGGCCATTTGCAGATTTATTACTGTTACAGGTATCTGTCTTTTTAATTGTATCAGGGGGAAAAGAGTTCCATTAAAAACTTCATTTTTTAAGTGAAATGTACTGAGATAACATTGGTTAATAACATTATATAATTTCAGGTGCACAAGATTATAATCTGTATACTTTATTGCATGCTCCCTTCCCAAAGTTTCCCTCTATGACCATAGAGTTGACCCTCTACCTACTTCATTCCTTCCACCTTTTTCCCTCTAGTAACTACCAGTCTGTTGTCTATATCTATGAGTTTGTTTTTGTTTGAAAAACCTTTCATTATTAAAAACAGTTTGAGGGCTTAAGATGGGTAAGAATAAGGTATCTAAAAACCTCACTTTTGTGGACTGCCTAGCCACCTAACAGAGTCGCAGTATGAGTTATTCCTATGGTGTTTGCAAAAGAAAAATTCTGCCTTGGTGGAGTAATAGTTGCAGCTACATTTATAAATTCTTATCTGCTTCAGTTTTTTTTTTTCTTTGTTTTTGTTTTTTTTTTTGTATTTTTCTGAAGCTGGAAACGGGGAGAGACAGACAGACTCCCGCATGCACCCGACCGGGATCCACCCGGCACGCCCACCAGGGGCGATGCTCTGCCCCTCCGAGGCGTCGCTCTGCCGAGACCAAAGCCACTCTAGCGCCTGGGGCAGAGGCCAAGGAGCCATCCCCAGCGCCCGGGCCATCTTTTTGCTCCAATGGAGCCTCGGCTGCGGGAGGGGAAGAGAGAGACAGAGAGGGAGGAGGGGGGGTGTGGAGAAGCAAATGGGCGCTTCTCCTATGTGCCCTGGCCGGGAATCGAACCCGGGTCCCCCACACACCAGACCGACGCTCTACTGCTGAGCCAACCGGCCAGGGCCCTTTTTTTTTTTTTTTTTGTATTTTTCCGAAGCCAGAAACGGGGAGGCAGTCAGACAGACTCCCGCATGCGCCTGACCAGGATCCACCCAGCACGCCCACCAGGGGGCGATGCTCTGCCCATCCGGGACTTCCCTCCGTTGTGACCAGAGCCAGTCTAGTGCCTGAGGCAGAGGCCATGGAGCCATCCTCAGCACCCGGGCCAACTTTGCTCCAATGGAGCCTCGGCTGCGGGAGGGGAAGAGACAGACAGAGAGGAAGGAAAAGGGGAGGGGTGGAGAAGCAGATGGGCGCTTCTCCTGTGTGCCCTGGCCGGGAATCGAACCTGGGACTCCTACACACCAGGCCGACGCTCTACCACTGAGCCAACCGACCAGGGCCTGTTTCAGTTTTTAATTGCTCTTTACAAAGGCACTGAAATATTTACATTGTTATCTGGAATATACCTCAAACAAAGATCAAACTCTAAAATAAAATTGATGTGTGGACATATTAAAAATCATAACAGTTTTTATTATATATTGTTACATCTGCACAGAACAGCCTAACCAGATCCTTAAGCTTAGCAGTTGATAGAGATACCAGTTCTTTCAGCTTTTCCATTTGTGTTCTGTTTTCTTATCTTTTAATAGTTTCCTGATGGTGTTCTTAGCACAATAGCTGCTGGAAAAAATCTCATTTTAAAGTGCAAGATGTCAGATGTTAATTTTTAGAAGGGCTTTTTAAAAAACCACGCTTTGCTTTGGTTGCTTATATCTTATTAGGAAGGGCACCAAATTGACAGTCATGAGACATAGATGTCTTACTCTTTTAATTTAGCTTTTCCATTGTGCCCTCTCTTAGCCTGTGTTTCTGCATGTTTAAAACAGTTGTACAGAACCAGATAATTTCTAACACTCTCTCCATACAAATATTGATCAACTTACAACCTGTGCAACTTACGACCACAATCGCTAGCCACGACTGCTCCACGTCGGGCAGCACAACCCAGCTGGGCGTACAACAGTGCGGACCAGCTTCCGGCAGCACTACCATCTCCGCGGGCACCATATCAACTGTTATCCCAGACTCGGTACAGCAATTTGTGTTTTGTGTCTTGGATATTTTTCATCAAACCCCTCCCAAGATGTCTACCAACAGGAAATTGTCTTTGCAAATATTAAACCAGTTGTACTGGTAATGCAGTGTTTTACTTAAACCTGACGAATATAAAAATAAGAAACAAAATGGTGTAGAGATGATACAAATGACATAAAATGAACAAAGAAAATTATGATATATAACAATAATGAAATAAAATTATGATAAAATCTGACTTAAAAAATTTTATAACATCATTTCACAGTACTGTACATATAGCCTACTCAACTTACCACCAAATTGTGTTATGACTGGTCTGTCGGAACCAATCGTGGTTATAAGTCGAGCACTAGCTGTACTTAGAAAATTCTATAATTATATCACACAGGATTTTGTTTGGCTTATATGATGGCCACTAGAGTAATTTGAAGACTTTGTGAGCTGTCATTGGTTCTCTTGTATTCCATAGTAATTCTGTTACTTTTGATCTGACAATTAGCCAGATATTGGAAAAATAATTTTATTATTCCCCCATTCTTTTTTATGAAGTCATCCCATATGGGGGAGGATTACAAATCACATACCTTTAATGAGGCAGTTGAATACATGAATATTATTTTTTTTTTCTTCTAAAACAAAATTAAACACTTAAGTTCTTAACATATTTAATATTAAAACCACCTTTTCAGGATTGTTGAGTAGGATTTCCTCAATACTCAGGAGCAGATTGAAGAGAAGTATGTGAGTGATGAAAAGAAGAAAACTTGAATGAGAAAAGCTTTTAAAATGCTTGTTTTTAAAATGATTTCTTTTTCTTGTTAAAAATAAATTCTCATTGTAGAAAGTTTAGTAAAGAAGATAGCAGAAAACACAATTCTTTAATCTCATTACCTAGAGATAATCAATGTTAGCATCTTGATTTGTCTTTCTACCATTTTGTATGTGGAATCATACTGCATATACTCTTTTCTGCATTTCTTTTTACAATATTTATTTTCTGAATGCCTTTCCATCTTTCTGTGTTCAATAAATAGGAATCTGTATCATCACTTTAAGAACCACGTGTGTGCCTGACCAGGTGGTGGCGCAGTGGATAAAGCGTCGGACTGGGATGCGGAAGGACCCAGGTTCGAGACCCCGAGGTCGCCAGCTTGAGCATGGGCTCATCTGGCTTGAGCAAAGAGCTCACCAGCTTAGACCCAAGGTCGCTGGCTCCAGCAGGGGGTTACTCGGTCTGCTGAAGGCCCGCGGTCAAGGCACATGTGAGAAAGCAATCAATGAACAACTAAGAAGTCGCAACGCGCAATGGGAAACTGATGATTGATGCTTCTCATCTCTCTCCGTTCCTGTCTGTCTGTCCCTGTCTATCTCTGCCTCTGTAAAAAAAAAAAAAAAAAAAAAAAGAACCACGTGTGTGTGTATGTGATATATATGTGGATGTAAGATATATGTGTGTGTATGTGAGATACATATGTAATTTTTTAGCCAGGTTACTCCTTAGGAAGGTTTTTGTTTTTTATTTTTTTACCAATTTATACTCCCACAGTGATGGGGACCCGTTTCCCACAACCCCTCACAAATACTGTGCTATTTATATCATTGAAAAACTTTTGTTAACCGAATTTGAAGGGCTTAAATAGTAAATCCCTGATGTTCCCATTTATGTTTCTTTAGGTTATTACTGTAGTTTAACATTTTCTCAAATGTTTATGTTATACCTGTTTCCTTAAAGGGAACCAATTTCAGTGGTGGTTTTGTTAGATAGGAACCTAAGTGTCAGGACCTGAGTGGATTGGTGTGGGGACACATCTGCTCACCTAGGAGAGACGTGATTAGGAAATGTTTTTGGCTTAAGAACGGGGCAGGAAGAACTGGCTTGGTTTTATTTTATGACCCAGCAGATACTCTTCATCACAGACAGTTGCCTTGTTTGGGCAGATTTATCATTTTTCCTCAAGAGAGGCCCAGAACTGGGGAACAAGGACTTTACAGGTCAGAAGTGGAGACAGAATCGAATGTTGGAAGTTCTCCAGGATGTTCCTGTGCTTTTCTGACTCAAGCTCGAGCTGCTCCCTTTTTTGTTTTGTTTTGTTTTTGTTTGTTTGTTTGTTTTGTATTTTTGTATTTTTCTGAAGTGAGAAGCGGGGTGGGGGTGGGGGGTGGGGGGGTGCAGACAGTCTCCCACATGCGCTCAACTGGGATCCACCTGGCATGCCCACCAGGGGGCGATGCTCGACCCCTCTGGGGCGTTGCTCTGCTACAATCAGAGCCATTCCAGCCCTGAGGCAGAGGCCATGGAGCCATCCTTAGCACCTGGGCCAACTTTGCTCCCATGGAGCTTTGGCTGTGGGAGGGGAAGAGAGAGATAGAGAGAAAGGAGAGGGGGAATGGTGGAGAAGCAGATAAGTACTTCTCCTTTGTGCCCTGACCAGGAATTGAACCCGGGACTTCCACACGCTGGCCCGAAGCTCTACCACTGAGCCAACCAGCCAGGGTCTCACATCTTCTTGATATAAGAATATCTGTTTAAACTCTGCTGGGTGAATGGAAGCATGCCATTTTTCTAACTAGTCAAGGGAAGGATGTAAGCAAGTTTTGGGGATCAGTGGTCTCAACTTCATTGTATATTTCCTGTGAATTTTCTGAACACCTTCTTTTTCCAGCCCAGCATGTAAAGCACATACTGGGATAGCCAAGCTTACCAAAGACAGTTGGGCATTGGCATTCCCACAGTGCCTGTCAGCAGTGTCTCATTTGCCACAGAGAGGTCACTGCCCCCAAATGCTGTGCCACAGACAGAGGGGTTAGGAAACTGGACTATGGAACCAGATTGCTTGGCTTCACGTCCTCACCACCTACTGTCCTTGTGCCTTAGGCAAAGTACTGCACCTCCCTATGGCCAGTTCTTTTCTCTTTTTGTTTTTAAACAGCTTTATTGAGATATACTTTACATAACATCAGATTCACCTGTCGAAGTATACAGTTCAGTGGTTTTTTAGTATACCCACTGAGTTATGTAACCACCACCGTGCTGTAATGGTAGGACATTTTATCATCCTACAAAGAAAGCCAATACCCATCAGCAGTCATTCTCCATTCCTCCCCCTCCTCTCCTTCCCCACTGCCCCCAGCCGAGGCAGCCTCTGTCTGTGGCTCTGCCTGTTCTGGACATTTCATATGAAAGAATTCATGTCCTATGTGCCTTTTGTAACTGCTTCCTTTTACTTAGCATCATTTCTCAAGGGTTATCCATGTCATAGCATGTATCAGTACATCATTCCTTTCAATTACCAAATAGTATTCCATTATGTGAATATGCTTCATTCTGTCTGTTCATGACATTTAGGTCATTTCTACTTTTTGGCTATTATGAATGATGCTGCAGTGAAGATTTGTTTACCTACATCTGTTTCTTCATCTGTAAAATAAGTAACATCCCATAGAGTTGTGAGGACTCAAAATGTTAAACTGTGAAGAAGTAGCTAGTAGATAGGGAGCAAACTCACCAGTGTTGATTAATGAAAGCAGGGTAGTAGCGGGAGAGTCCTTGGTTTTAAGATTTGGCTTAGTCAGAGTACCACGCTTTCCTAATGACCTTAAGGTCCTCTCTTTTACTTTGCTCCTGACTTTTGCCTGAGTTTTAATTTTGAAAAACATTATTCATTCAGTAAACATTTATTGGCTATTTAGTGTGTGTTCAACACTGTGATGTGTGCTGTGGAGAATTAGAAGAATAAGCAAAGATATGGAGAGGCACTTTTAGTTTATGATTCTTTGGTTTGCTGATCTGGAATCTCTGACCTGCCAGTAGGTTTTAGGACATGGGGACCCCCAACCCCTTCCTCACACCAAATGTTGCAAGTTTTTTGGTCTCTTTAATTCATTCAGTCCCATTAGGCTATTGTATGTCATTAATTTCTGGTAGTTTTAATACAGTGTGTCTTGGAGAAGGGCTCTTTGGATTGAGGTAACTAGAATCCACAGGTGTTCTGTTTGCCTCTGGGATTCAAGGATCTAGCTCTTTCCATAGGTTTGGGAAGTTCTCATCAGTTATTTGCCCGAATAGGTTCTCTGCTCTCTTCTCCCTGTCTTCTGGCTTGCCTATTATTCTTAGATTTCCCTTTCTGATGGAGGCTCTTATTTTTGACCAGCATATCTGTGTGAATGGCTGGTTGAAGCTAACTACTGTGTAAGGAAAAGGCTACAACTAAGGTAATCATGTGTAGGTAGAGACCTCAACAGTTAAAAGTACTTTCTCATTGCTGGCTGTAGCTGGAGATGGTCAGTGGTGTTTCTACTAATCAAGACGTAAATATTCCTAATTTTTACAATTGCCATGTTTCTTTTCATCGAGTTGACTTTATTTTTTTTTAATTTACAAAACTAATTTGTATTGGAAGTGGGCTCAGCAACAGTATCCACTCATCATCTTCTTGCTGTTTCCCTTCTCTTGACTTTGGGAACATAGTCGTCCGCATAGTGATTCAGTATTCACTCATTGAATATTTTGCCCCTGCTACCATTCCTATGAAAGGAAAAAATATTTTTGTGATTTCCTCATTTGGTTTTTTTCTAATGCTTTCTTCTTCCCCTAATAGTGTATCATTTGCTTAACAGAGGGATGCTGCACATTCATCGCTGCACTTCATTCAGATAAAATGTATTAGCAGTTCAAAGAATTGTGTTTGATAATATAAGAGTGACTCTCATGCTTCTTGTAGGACTATGGAAGGAATTTGATTTCTAGTATTTAATGTCCATTTTAGGAATTCACCTTGAATATGAGCAGAGCAATAGATAGGCAGTCCATATACCTATTAAGACATCTCAAATAGGCTTATTCGGGATCCAGCTAGGAATAGCATACCAGTTTTGTGCTGATCAGTTGCTGTGTGCTTCTATATATACAAGTTTTAGAGTTTGCTCAATTTTAAATATTTACTGTAGGCAAGTCACGTCTTGTAAACTTGCCCAGTTTGGGGGATTCCCATTTAATTTGTAAAACATTTTTTGGTTAATGGATGCAAAGATATTAACTCAATAGGTCCTCATTGCCCCGGGTATGTAGACAGAAGCTAAAACTAGATCAGTAGAAACTTTATAGATGGACTATGGAAGAAAATGAACTGTGAAACATTCTTATAACACTCTCTTTTAAGGCTGCAAGGAATAAAATAATTTAGTAAAGGTATACAAAGAATACAAAGTAAAAGATGTTGACTTTGTATTTCTTTGTCAGGTTATGGTCGACTTAAGTGTCACAGTAAGTAACAAAAAGGGTTTCCCTGCTTTATTTAGAGTTGCTGCTGATACGGCGTTCCTGTGTACTGACTGTACTTCTAGTTCCTAGTTTCAAGCAACAGCTAGCAGGAGAGGGATTGTTTAATTGAAGGTTTCAGAACATATGTCCAAGCATTGTCCTCTACCTTTACACTGATTAAATTCTGTACCTTGGTATTATTTTCAAGTACTTCTTCTTGCCTCCTCTCTTCCTACCTTTCCTGTTCTAGGTTCCATATTCCTGTTGGCGAAAGTTTGTCTGTCTTCTTCCTTTCTTTACTTTTTCTCCATAAAAATGTGTCTGTGGTCAGACCAGAGACCTCAAATAGGAATCCTGGGAAGAAGCCTCATGGCTCCTTGGGAAATATTAATAAGTAAGTATTCATATTAATTATGAATTGAATATTAGTTATCTGTTAATTAGAAATATCAATTACTTTCATCCAGTGTACATACTCGAGAACCATTTAGGATGAATAGTCTTCCTGCAAGTCAAAAATCTGGGTTAGTTACCTTGAGGAAGTGACCATTGCTTGTGTGCTTAAGCTTAATTCAGTTTTCCTAAATAGTATGTAAGATGTATTTGAATTCATATATTGATGTTTCTTAGTCATTTAATTTCAAAATACTGATGCCTTAGGACTATCTTTTGTTGTAAGGTATTTTAAGGTATTGTTCCCCCGCTGAGAAAGAAGGAAGGGGCCGGAGCCACAAAGTATGGAATAGTAAAGGCTTTATTGAGTACTGTGCTGCCCTGACGATGTTCTCTGGTCCTGGGCGTCAGGGATCGGAGAAATCGCAAGGGGTGACCTGCGTGAGAGATACTTAAAGGGTCCCCAGGGTGGTCGAGCTAATATGATGTGGTGAAATCTCACTGGCTGGCAGACTATCGCTCTTTTCCGAAGGGCTCTTGGGAAGTTTCTCTTGGCGCGCTTGGTTGTGGGCGGTCCTAGCCAAAGTTCCCGGGTCTTAGTGCCCCATGTGACCTTTCCCCATTATCCACTGACCTTACAGGTATAGAAACCCAATTCAAACCGGGCAAGCACAAGTGACATTACTGGCTCACATACAGATAAATGCAGGGGTAGGTCGGGCGTAAGCGGGTCTGGGTGCATAAACAGTGTCATCCGGAATCTGGGCTTCTCTGCTCCGACTCTGCACTGGTGGTTGCGTTCACCACGGTAGGCTCACTAAAGTGATGACGAAGATGGCCAGCAGCAGCTGCAGGCTCGTACGCTGCAAGTTTGGTGATCCCAGAATAAAGACAGCTCTACTCTCCAAGAAGTTTTAGTAAAATTCCTGGGACCGATTCTCATGGGCCTATCCATCCCCGAATCAGTCACTGTCACCCTGTTTTCCCAGGATAGGTTTGCATGCCATCCTGCACCCAGCCCCCCTGGCCCGTGTTGCCTGAATATAGGGGCTAGAGTGGTTCCTCAACAAAAAATGAGAATACGGTTTCCAGAAGAGGAAATAGACGTAGAAAGGCGACACCACAGTCATACACCATAATAGGATGTAGAGTGAATTTACTCTGATGTGATACATGGTTTCATATTAACTGCTTATAGAATTTATTTGGAAGCAATACATGCCCATGTATCAAGTACTTTTAGTTTTACATTATCAGTCTCTTCCCACCAATAGATAGTAAAGCTCTCAAAAACAGTACCCATCTTTGAATCTGCTGGAATCCCTAAAACCAGCCACACTGCCTGCACATGGTAGGTAGATAAATTGCACACATGGTCGGTTTATGAGTGCTGCTGAAATGGCTCTGTCCTTCTGGTAGCTTGCTCATTATTGCTGGTGGCAAATACTTCTGGAATTACACCATCCAGTGTTGGTTGAGAAAAAACGTCCGCCCAGTCCATATTGAATGAACAAAATAAAACCCTGGCCAGTATCCAGCGGTGCAGGGCTAGCTAGTGGAATGTGTGAACATAAATTTGGTACATGCAATCTATAGCCACAGAATGTGCTTCATGGATTATAAAGGAAGAGATTAGAGATTTAAAAAAATTCTTCCCCATTCCAAAGGCAGGATGTAGTTCAAATATAATTTTGTTTAACGCCCTTAGTCAGCTGTGCCAGATAGCTTACTGTTTGATGTCCAAACATTGAAGAGTATGGGGGGAAAAGTGACTGGAAAAAAATTCTCATAGACCTTCCTGTGACAGGTCAGAGTTTAATCACAGCAAATAATGCAGATTTCCCTTTTATTATAACCACAATAGAAAGGCAGGGCTTGGTGTTTCCAAAGCATGTTGTTTGGGAGACCATTGTAAATTATAATCTTTGGCAATCCCAAACCTATTGGATGTAATCCCATCCATTAGGTGAAGACAACTTGCCCATGCAGTAGACCCAGAATAGCAAGTTAAATTGAGAACATGAACAGGAAGCAGTCATTAGGAATTACAATGGGTAGGATGCAGAGTTAATTCACGGAGATATTTTATTAGAAGATAATTACATCATTGGGACAGCTGGGTAGCTGAGCTGTGCTGAACCACAGTACTTGCTCTCTGCCCTGCAGCTGGAGATCAGGACAAGAGAGACAGCGAGAGAATTACTTACTAGAATAGCAAGGGGCTTGACTGATTTACTTGTGAAATGGCATTAACCTATCTGCCTCTTTGGGATTGTGTTTTTACAGCTAAACTGGATTCATAGCCTCAATAAGTGCTGAGAACCCCTTTTCACTTCTACTTTTTGAGCATTTTCTTGGGTCACATTAAGCTAAGCTGGAATGGATAAATATTGAATGGTAGTTTTCCTTTAAAAGTAATCTGAGATAATGTTCATATTCAACGCAATGTGATTATATTTCTCTTATGGAACTGCAGTCATGCAGTCATTGAAATGGTATTTTTGTCAGTTTACTGAATAGCAAAAAAAAAAGTTTAAAAAGTCTTGAGATGTTGGTCAACACAAGGAGTCACACAGTTGGAGTTCTTTTCCAGTGTTTATATTCAAATGTTGAGACCTGTCTGGCTCTTTTGTTTTGTGAGTGTAAGGGTTCTAGGCAGCCTGGCCACATTCCTCATTGATTTATATAAATATATCACAGATTGTTAACCTCTTGCCAAATATCAGGGATTTCGGTTCTTGTTTAGCTCAGTTGCTTTATGTGAGATTTGCATCTGTCTTCTCTTTCTTTCCCACCAAAGCGACTGTTATTTGATTTGGGGTAATTCCAGAGGGAGTCACTGTAGATGAAAAAGCATCATTTATATACTGCTCACAAAAATTAGGGGATATTTCAAAATGAATATGAAGCGATAAACTATCTCCTCTAATTATTGTGAACAGTATATTATGTCCTAAAATTCTTAAGATTAATATTTATAACTGTTGATTCAAAATGCATTTTCTCCCCATTATGACTACTAGAACTTAATTTTTACTCTGATAATGTTTGCTAAACAATTAAATGAAACTAAATTTCTTATTTTAGTGTGGACCATGATTTCCCAGAATGCCTTCTGTGGTGCACTGCGTCTGTAGGGTGTTGGTATTCAGCATTAAAACCAAAAAGGGGACTATCATTCAGGGCTTTCTGGGACTTTTACTTCCCTTGATGTCACTTGTGAATTTTGGAAGAAAATGTAATATACTCCATTTCCCAAATGAAATTCATAATGGCACCTTAATAAAAAGGATTATTTCCCTGAATCAGCATGAGCCATTTCTACCTCACACCTTTATTTTGTAGCCTAGAAGATATTTATATAATATAAAGTTCATATAAGAAAGCCCTGCTTGGATCACTGTGACATGACTCTTTAAAATTTCCACTTTTTAAAAATTACTAGTTAGAATTAGGACCTTTTGCTAGTTACAAAATAGTCATGGGAATATAAAGTACAGCATGGGGAATAGAATCGATAATATTGTAATAACTGTGTGGTACCAGGTGGATACTTGAAATATATTGGGGGGAACAGTTTGTGAAGTACAGGTTTGTCTGACCACTATGCTGTACACCTGAAACTAATACAGCATAATAGTGACTGTAAACTGTAATAGACTAATAAAAATTTAAAAAGAAATAAAACAAAATTAGGGCCTTTTTTCAAAAATGGTGAATCTTAATATTTTGAAGAAAGTGATATAACTTAGAGGAAAGTAACTTGGGTGGGGTAGATGTTCTTTGTGTCATACAAAGAGTGTCTGAGAATGGTTTCATGGGATGAAGCAACTTGGTGTCCTGCCGCGGCTCTTAGGTAACTTCAGACGGTTGGAAAGGTGACTGGTTCAGCAGTGTTCCATGATCACTTCATTGTCCCCTTGTGTCCCAGGCAAACTTGAGAACTGGAGTTACTAAAATCATCACTGACCCAAGGCAGTGATAAACACTGTTTCTCTTTGAGGAAATGTGTTAATTATAACGGAAAACATGTTTGAAATATCACTTAAGAGGCACCGTTGCAGTGGCATCGTTCCCATGTTTGTGCTTGATTTGAGTACATACCATTTTTGGTTCATTGCCATTTTATTTTACTACAAAAATAGAAGCAACAGATAGGAAGAAGCATGGTGATTGTGGAACTCGTTTTTCTTCAGAAGCAAGCAAAAAGTGAAGCTGTCAAAGCGTGTGGGTTTAATGGGAAGAAGATGGTTCACAGGAGCCTGTGAATAAATGGTAGTTACCTCTAATTACCAAATTTAAAGAGTTGTTTTGATAAACATCCCAGGTGTCAGGTCCATGCAAACAGCAACCATATTTTTCATAGTATGACACTCAGATGACTTGTACTATCTTTAATAAATTTACTAATTAGTTTTTACTTTAGCAGAATAATATTCCAGAGTAAGTCACGTTAGTGACATTGGAAGACCTTAGAATTCAGGGGGGAAAATAACTTTGGAACTGTAGGTGATTAAAAGTTTAGCAATTGAAATATTTGGTAGTAGATAAATGTGAGGAAGAAGTGCAGGTGATCTGAATTGATTTTAGCTGAGTTGTAGAACTTACCGCAAACTTCCTATAATGAACAACTAGTTGGAATCTGGCTGTGAATTGGGTGCGGTTGTTGGTGGTATTGTTCACCCCACTAGATTTAACTTAATTATAGTGTTCTTTAGTTTCTTTTCAAGTTCAGTTTAGATTAACAGAGAAGTACCAAATGTTGTGGGGCCTGTATAGCCTAGAAATGCATAGGGTGGTGTGGTGAACCAGCTAGGCATTAAAAATTTAACAGGGATAATATACAAAGTGGATAATTGAGAGGCAGTCCTGCATTTTAGTAATTGGGTTATGTGCACAAATATAATTAGTGTCTTTGAAGAGTATTATTAAATTTTAATAATGAAAGGAAATAATATGAGAAACATTTTATTAACCTTTTCTTGGTGTTTCTATTACATTCTTATCAAGAAATTTACCTACTGCTTGTTTATGGGAGGTTTATTTAATTCTGGAAACATCTGGTGAACATCTAATGTACCAGATAGTGTGCTATGTAGGGTTAAAATTAAAGGAAAATCTGTCCTTTGACTTGAAAATCGTTTTGCTACTGAAAATTTTGTTTTTGAAACTTAAATTTTGAATTGGTTATAGGATTTAATGAAAGAAATTGAATGTGCCCATCCAAACTTGATTACAAAGTTTGTTAGTCTTTATTATTTAACGGTGACATAGTTTACGAATGCAGTTTCTTTTCCCTTCCCGAAAAAAAAAGTTTGAATTTCAGTTTTGATTAGCATGGTATTTGGAATTTTAAAACTAAGAATTTATGCCCTTCTAGGGAAATTATTTGATTCACCAGGATGAGAAGGCTCTCTCAGAAATAAACCAAATTTCTCCATACTCCGTCATGCTTATCTTCATAGGCATGATTGTTAACACTTTAAAGTCCAGCAAAACCTTTATTGCGGACTCCAGCATCTCCAAAGAATGTTCAATCACTCTTTTTAATAATTCTTGAATCATGAGCTAAGAAGAACCATATTTTTCCTAGGCTGCAGTTTTTGAAACTGTCTACATCACTAAGTTCTACCTGACATCTTAAATAAGGAAACACTCCAAAGCAGATACTCTTAAGCTCCAGCCATGTTCCTGTCTCTTTGCTACTGTGCCTTTTGTCACCATTTAGCCAAGTGCTCCTCTCCTGAACTTGCATAGCACTATTCAAGTGTCACGTCTCATAGAGTATCCTTAAGTATTATCCCAAGGAATGGTCAACCCTGGCCTTTTATTTTATTCCTATTTGATCAAATTAAGGGATATGTATAAGACATACAGGTTACATCTTTGCTTATTGCCACCTACTTAATATCTCTTTCTTTTTTATTCTAGGTTATTTGATGTGTGCACTGTGTCACGAACAGACCGAGAAACTAAACTAACACTAGTGTTTGAACATGTTGATCAAGACTTGACCACTTATTTGGATAAAGTTCCAGAGCCTGGAGTCCCCACTGAAACCATAAAGGTACCAAGAATCATCTTTCTGCCTGTCATACTATTTAAAAAAATTTCTTTTTCATTGATTTGAGGGAGAAAGAGAAGCATCAGCTTCTTGTTCCACTTAGTTGTTCCATTTCGTTGTGTACTCATCGATTGCTTCTTGTTTGTGCCCCATCGGGGGATGGAACTCGTGACCTCGGCACGCCGGGACAATGTTTTGTGCACTGAGCCCCCAGCCAGGGCCAACAGTCACGCTATTATAGTCTATTAAGCAATGGCATTCTTTCCTTATGAAAATTGCCAGAATTAGAGCTTTTGGAACTGAGTATACAGATAAATATATCTAATATAGCTAAGTGGGATGTTTACAGAATGGGACATTATTTTAGTTCATTAATTTTAGGGCTCAGTGGAAAAATCCTTTAGTTCCAGTACATTTATCGAAAAATATCTCTGTGTATCTGGCTCTAACCTTGGAAAGTATAGTGTTGTAAATATAGCTCAGTCTTTTTCTGATGGTTCATGGACTCCGAGAGAAGTAATTTGAAAAGTCATTTGTGAGCACATTGAATATCACACTTGTAAACCTGGGCATATACATACCCATGCTGTATAAATCTAAAATACTGATGTTAGGCCCTTCTCTCATTAATAAAACATTTATTAAAAGGTAAGTGCCAGGTACTATCCCAAACTTGGGATTCCAAGATGACTTGAGACTTTTTAGAGGTCAGCAAGCTAAATGCAGTGTACTGACTAGACATGCTTTCTTTTAGTCTAATGGAAAAAGCTGCTTATGAAATTTTGTTGGTTTGTCCTCGTCCCACTTAATTGAACTTCCCAGTGGATCTTTTAGATCTGTGCACAGCATGTGCAGATCTTCCTGGAGACCCTTTTGTGCTTTGTGAATTAGGTGACTTAATTAAACAGACCCCTTACCTTGTGAGTCACTGTTTAGAAATTAATTATGTCATTTTTATAGGAATAAATAGATGAAAATAGTTTATCTTCTAAACAGAGTAAGAAATGTCTTTTAATGATAGTTGGTGGTATTCCCAGATACTGACATTTAGAACTTGATTTATTCCTTTGGTTTTAGACGATTACAGAATTTATTTCCTCCCATCTGACTTTCATAAGAGAATGTGGTACTCAGTAATGGTCTCATTTCTTTCTGAGCAGTTGCAAGGACAGAAAGTCCCTTTAAATGTAGGTATTCCTAATCACCTGTTCTTGGTCTTCTTCTGTCTCTGTACCCGACTTCCCTCTCAAATTTTATACCAGATGCTTTTGTTCTCTACTTTTTCAGTTTGTCCAAAACTCCATGTTCAGCACGCAGAGCAGAGTGTAGCCTCTTCTCACATGTTCTGTTTTCTAGCCACACTGGACTGACCTCTAAGAGTGGCTCATAAGTTCCTACCTCTGTTGTCCTCCTCCTCGTTTCTTTGCTCCCTCCACCAATAATCACTGTGTAAAATTTTCAAGGCCCATCCAGATACCATTTGGTCAACTGGTATAGCTGGTTGTGATCTCATTTGTCTTGCAGCTCTTGTTCTACATATCTCTCCCTTTTTACCATATTTTCTACTTGAATTGTTATTATTTATGTCCATATCTTTCTTATTTATTCATTCATCTTTGTCTTCTAAGGATTGGTATAAAAGGATTTATACCAGTCATTTTCAACCCTTTTTTATCTGATGGCGCACATTAACTAATTACTAAAACTTTGTAATTAGTTTTTGGCACACCAAAAAATACATTTTTTGCAGATCTGACCAAAAAAAAACCAAAAACAGTGTGATTTTGATTCATTCACACCAGATGGCTATTCTGTTGGCTGTTGTCGTGTTTTTGACAGTCTAAGGCAGTGTTTCCCAACCTTTTTTGTGCCATGCCCCACCTTAACCTTTCTAAAATTTTTATGTCCCCCCCTATGTAACATACATAATTTTTAACATTAAAAAATTGATTTGTTCACTTAATAAACATAAATGATAGGTTCTAGGAAGAAATCACTATGAAACTGTTAACAAAACACAGTAAGTAAAATTTCAAAACATATAATGAAAAATTTAAATTCCAAATAATTTTAATACAGATTTTTCTATATTAATTTATTATTTTAATTTAGTGTGATCCTTGCGCTTGAGGCTTGCTGCACAGAGATTTTATATTAAGTTCCAATTTGGTTAGCTTTAGTCTCAAGTCTCCACGTTGTGTTATATCCAGCCGATTTCTTTTTTTTACCAGTAAATCATTTACAGCACTAAATCCACATTCAGCTAAAAATGAAGATGGAAACGGTAGCAATAGTTTTCTTGCACATTTGGTTGAATTTGGGTATTTGATTTCTGTTTCCTCACAAAGCCATGCCATGCCATCGCTCCTTTGATATTAAATAAAGCTTTAACTGACTCATCATTTTGCAATTCTGCGAGTTCTTCTTGATATACTGTATATTTGATATATCAGACAAATCCACTAACATTGGCTGCATCATCCATGTTGGGAAATCAATTTGTTTTAAATCAGAAAATCTTTCTTTTAAATCAGCCGATAGAATATTCAAATGATTGACAATAACAAGTAAAGCGGTATCAGTTACTTCACATTTTTGGAGCCAATGAAACTGTTTAAAGTTTTTGTTGTTAATATGTTTCTGACATAACTCAATATTGGTAATGAAACCAAATATCTTTGCTTTTGCATCGACAAGAGTTTTATTTGTTCCTTGAAGTTGCTTATTTAATATATTTAGTTTTTCAAAGATATCAGCTAAATAACTCACAAATGCTTTCAGGTTTGTCGCTTAAAAAATCACTAAGAGTATCAAACAGTTCCATAAATCTTTTCAAACAGTTTCCTTTAGATAGCCATCTTACTTCAGTATGAAGTAAAAGTCTCACATGGTCTTCATTTTGTTCTTCACAAAATAGCTTGAAAAGACGCTCACATTTGGCACTAGCTTTAATAGCATTAACACACTTTATTACTGTATGTAATACTTCATTCAGAACAGGCGAGATGTTTTTAGCTACCAAGTTTTCCCTATGAATAACACAATGCACAAGAATCATTTCTGAATTCGCATCTTTCATCAATTTTAAGCAGCCATTTTTCTTGCCCATCATATTGGGAGCACCATTTGCAGCACAAGATGTTCTATTTTTCATTGGTATATCATTGACATCTAAGTAGTTTTTTAGCTTATTATATATATCTTTGGAGGTAGTGGTGCTTTCTAATCTTTTACAGAACAACATTTCTTCAGCAAAATGTTCTTTATCAGTATATCTTACGTAAGTTATCAATACTGCCTCACTGTCTCTCAAAGTTGATTCATCCATTTGCAAGGAGAATTTTCTTGTTTTCAGCTTTTCAATAAGTTGTTTTTCAATATCCTCACTCATTTTGTCTATTCTTCTGCTAACAGAATTGTTACTGAGTGGCATAGCTTTTACATCTTTGTCATCTTTTTCAAGAACCGTTTTAAGAAATGCTGATATTGACGGTTTTATTAAATTCTCTCCTATAGTGTGATTTTCTCCAGTTTTAGCAATGAATAAAGAAATTTGATAACTAGCCTCAAGAACACGATTATTAGTTGAAGTATGAGCAGTAAATAGAGACTTTAATGTTCTTTTTTCAAAATTTTTCTTTAAAGTTTTAAAGTAACTCAAATCTGAATTAATATGAGCACTATGTTTTGCCTCCAAATGCGCCTCAAGACGACCTCGTTTCATTGATTCGTTGGTCAAGCATTGCTGGCATTAAAGACAAAAAGGAATCCGCTCATCGTGAACAGCGGGTATGAACCCAAATTTTAAATATTCCTCCGAATATTGACGAGTTTTTTTCTTGCTTGCACCACTCATTTTACTATGGGCTATAATAAAAATAAGATCAATTAAAAACTAATATTAAAATATGTGTTAAAATATATTCAATGTGACATAGAGTAAACGTATACTAAAAATTCATATTTATTTAAATGTATATAACACATTTACTACACTACCACCGCAAATCAAAAGATATCTATATTTTTTCCACTTGACAAAATTTTCTGGAAAGTTATGCTTCTAAAATTAAAATTGTTGTGCATGCACTATTATAGCCCCAATAATATTTATAAAATATTATTGCTTTCTTTCTAGCCCCAATGCAAGAAGTACTTAATAAAGAGTTTAATATTGATAAAAATAAAATCAAATACTTACCAATTGTATCTATACAATATATATATGTATATTTATTAAATCAACGAGCTTTTACAACAGTTTTGACTGACACTTATTTCAAATTAACACCAACTGAATGATGTGAAACACTACAGAAGTTGCGATGGGCCAATTAGGTGAGAATAACTGCGTTGTTTAGCGAGTTTTTAAAACGTCCGGGGTTCCCCGCGGCAGACGGCACGCTCCGTGGTGAACCCAGGACGAAGTTTACTTGACGACGATATTTTGGTCTCATCAAACAAAATTATACTTAATAATTATTTACCGCAATTATTTAAGAATTGCATTTTTTGTTAAATTTGGCACCGATATCTAGCATTGCATTTAAATGACCCGGGGCGAAAGAGTTAAAGTCATGTCGAGTCCATTTTCAAATTGCCCCCCTTAACTATTGAATTGCCCCCCTGTGGGGCGTGGGCCCCATGTTGGGAAACACCGGTCTAAGGGGAAAAAAAGATCAGTGCCCCTGCCTGCATAGTCAGGTATTGCATGCGTTAACAGTTCCTGCAACCCACCAGTGTCCCTGCTGTGGCACACTGCTTGAAAATCACTGATTTATACACATTGGTACCCAATACCGAAGACACATTGCCAGTCAACAGCGTAAGCATAGACTGACAAAGTAATCATCAGCTTCTCTTGATATACTGCCAAGTTCAGAATTTTTGTTTCAGGGAGATCACATTTTTTCAGGCAACAAGAGAAAGTAACCATATATTTCTGCCCTACATCGCCACTGACAGATCTCTTGAGCTTCACATTAAATTCTCCTGGATGTTAGAGGCTTCTGAGTTTCTGAATTGTTTGCAAAAGTATCTGTAGTTCAAATGATTGATAAGCTGGAGTAGAGGTAAATGAAGGCTTCATCTGGCAGGAATAGAAATGTGTAGTGTGGGGGGTGGAATTTTTGAGAGAGGGAGAGTTAAGCAGGAAAATGAAGAATAGCCAGAAAGGTGCTCACCAAGGGCGGGGAGGGGAGGCCAAGCGAGGGTTGATTGGGGTGGGGGAGAAGTGGGGTGCTTGTCACCAGAAGCTTTTGACAAGGTGACTTGTCACAGTATTTCTGAGTTTTTCATCAGTCTCCAGGGAGAGGGGACATCACTTCATTCTGTGCTGAACAGGAGATTTTCCCAGAGGCTGTTAAATTTCTTCGGCCATCAGGGCAGCACCCCCACTGATCCTCTAGGGGTGGTTTTAGCCGGTAGGCGTAGAGGTGGGGAGAGCGGCCGTGGTCATCCAAGGTTTGTGGTTAATGATGTATTGATGTCTTCAAAATAAAATAAAACTGTGGTCAACTGAAATATTTCTGGCAGTTAATTTATATCTTAATGGCTAACTGAACATTTTTTGTTAACTTACAAGCTAATCACAATATCCATTTTGTTTTCATTCTTAATTTTTAAAAATTTTCTAAAGCCCTTGAGCTGGAGCTCAGTTGGTTAGAGTACCATCTTGACATGCCAAGGCTGTGGGTTCCATCCCCAGTCAGGGCACATACAAGAATCAACCAATTAATGCATAAATAAATGGGAAAACAAATCGATGTTTCTCTCTCTCTCTCTCTCCCTCTTCCTCTCCTTCCTTCCTTTCTCTCTAAAAATTAATTTTAAAATTTCTTAAATACATTAAAAAATCTTTCTAAATTATGCTACTATACTTTTCTTCTGTATTAAATATATAGGATTTTTTGTAAATGGAGCATTTGTGATCCTATAAGGTCATTATTGAAAATAATGAATAATCATTTTAATGCACTAGAGTACCATTAAAGTGGATAGTTTTAAGCTGAATATATAATTGATACAATTTTTTTTTCATTTTTTTCTTTTTTCTTCAAATCTATTTTTAATAAACACTTGTATCTTTTGTTTCTATAATTGACTTTTTTTTTCAACAATTGGAATGCAAGATAAACATCTGCTAAGTAGGAAGTTCTGGCTAATTGAGATGCTGGTTAACTGAATTTTTCAAGTACATAACCAGAGAACAGAAATATTTCATGGTGTAGGCTCATTTGTGAGACATCTCAAGACCTATATCAAGAGAATATTGTTATTATGAGAAACCTATTGGGAACATAGATTAGATTCTTTATATAGAAGGCTTTGTTGTAATGAGTATTTTTCTGACTATACTTGTACAAATATTAATTGAATATTTACAAGAAGAGTTCTTTGCTAGGCACTTTGGGGACACAAAACATAGTCATTAACCTACACCCAGGACCTCAGAGAATAAGTAAGGGAAGAGATAAAGTGCACACAGAAGCATGTGGTGCACATTCTGTATGGTTATTTAAATGCTTTAGGACAGTGGTCCCCAACCCCAGGGTTGCGGACCGGTACAGAGCCGTGGGCCATTTGGTACCTGTCCACAGAGAAAGAATAAATAACTTACATTATTTCCGTTTTATTTATATTTAAGTCTGAACGATGTTTTATTTTTAAAAAATGACCAGATTCCCTCTGTTACATCCGTCTAAGATTCACTCTTGATGCTTGTCTTGGTCACATGATACATTTATCCATCCCACCCTAAAGGCCGGTCCGTGAAAATATTTTCTGACATTAAACCGGTCCGTGGCCCAAAAAAGGTTGGGGACCACTGCTTTAGGATGTATTTTCAAGTTAAAAAATAAACATTTATCAATACGTACATCTAAAGCTGATTCTTTTCATTATGGTACCAAACTACTTTCTAAAGTATTCTTCAAAGTCATAGATCTTGTTTTTGACACTGTCTGGCATATATCAGGACCCATTATGTTGCAAAATAACTATAAAAGTGCAGAATATTTTAACATGAAATAGATATAAAACAAAATCTAGAAAAGACCTTGTATCAGATCATTTAGGCTAAGGGAATTTTCCTCAACCACCTGTCTCCTACCGTGTTTTCTGTGGCACTGTTGACCTATTAGCCTACTGAAATTCAGGATTTTCTATTGCATGTTCAGGACATAAATTGTATTAGGTGAGCAGTAGTTGAAAAAAGCTTGATGCTCTCTGACTAGATATATGGGTAAAATCTAAGTGTTCAATACCATTTTCATCAACCTGTTTGTTAAAAAGGAACCTGTGATGGGCTTATTTTCCCAGTTTCCATATATCATATAACAATTTTTCAAGTTTATTTAGATACCTTTTGGTTTTCCCTGACCCAGTAGCTCAGTTGATTAGAGCACTGTCCCCTGCTCCTGACAAGGTTGCAAGTTCGATCCCAGTCAGGGCATATGCAGGAATCAACCAATGAATGTATAAATACGTGATACAACAAATTGATGTTTCCCTCTCTCTGTCTCTCTCTCTCTCTCTCTCTCAAATCAATAAAATAGCTTCAAAAAAATAAATGCCTTTGGGGTTTTTTTTAAAGCAGAAATCATGCTAAGTATTTGTGAAGGTTGGTAGTGTAGTAGGGTGAATCCGTTGGGGAAATCTTTTTAAGGGTATAGTCCTTTTCTTTCTTTTTATTTATTTTTTGACAGAGACAGAGAGAGGGACAGATAGGGACAGACCAACAGGATGGGAGAGAGATGAGAAGCATCAATTCTTTGTTGTGGCTCCTTAGTTGTTCATTGATTGCTTTCTCATATGTGCCTTGACCTGGGGGCTGCAGCAGAGAGAGTGACCCCTTGCTCAAGCCAGTGACCTTTGGGCTCAAGGCAGCGATCATGGGGTCATTTCTACAGTCCCATGCTCAAGCTGGTGAGCCTGCACTCAAACCCGTGACCTCGGGATTTCGAACTTGGGTCCTCTGTGTCCCAGTCCAATGTTCTATCCACTGCGCTGCCGCATGGTCAGGCTAAGGGTATATAGTCTTGAACTGAAAATGTCATTGAGAGGTTTAAGAGAATAAAATAAAATCGTAGGTGGATCTCGCCAACATTTAAAAATACACCTTATTCTAAAAAACAAAAAAAAATGGGCCCTGGTCTGTTAGCTCAGTCAATTAAGAGCATCGTCTGGAAACAACAATCTTGCAGGTTCAATCCCCAGTCAGGGTGTGCCCGCATGTGTGCGCGCACACACACGCACGCATGCACACACGCACAGGGAGCAACCAATGAGTGCTTCCCTTACCCCTCCCCCCTCTCTCTCCCTCTCTCTGTCTCTCTAAAAGTCAATTAAAAAAAAAAACAACCCTGGCCTGATACCTCAGTTGGTTGAAGCGTATTCCCAGAGCCCAGAGGTTGCTAGTTCAATTCCCTGGCAGGGACCATACATACAGGAGCAGCTTGAGGCTCCTGTCTCTCTCTTTCTCCCTGCCACTCTCAAAAAAGAAAAGAAGAAAAAGGAAATGAACTAATATATTCATCTTATTCATACTTCATCTTGGGGCTTTCATTACATTCTTTACTCCCTTTTCTTGATGTCCCAAGGTATGTCCATTCTTGTTGATGGTTACATTTGCATACAGAAGCTTCATGCTTGGTGTACTGTAAAGTCAAGAAATAGCAAATTTTGCGTTATAGGCTTATCACTGCCATACCTTGTTTTCCTCTTCCTAATTCAGAAGTTATTATTTGATCTACTTAATTATGGAGGAATTCATTGCTATCCTGAATTTTTATTTGACCATTTGAGATTTGATATTACTTTCTTGGACTTCCATATTTAATTAAACTTATGAGGCAAAAATTAACACCTTATCTTTTTCTTTTAAGGTTTATGATAAATTTTCAGCAGTTTTACTTATATAGCGCCTTCCATAACTTGATGAGCAAAAAGGGGGCTTTCAGATTATTTTTTTCTCTTTCATTCCTTTATCTGCCACCCTATGAGAAAGGATCAGAAAGAACTATAAAGAAATTTCTTCACTTGTTCCTTAATCATTTGTAACTGCCACCAGAAAAAGAACTGCTACATGGCAGGATATATATAAGGAGAGACTCCTATGTAAAGTCATAATCTTTGTACGCTTTCAAAATGTGATGCCCTATTTTACTGAACTGTCATCTGGTACTTAGGCCTCCCTTTATGTAGTAATTATCTTTCCTAGTCTATGACCTGGCTCATTGGCTATCTTATAAACTCTTTGAGAACCTAATATTCTTTGGACATTCTGTGAAGGTAACATGTTTAATGAAATTGGCAATGTAATTTCACAGGTAGGAATTTAAAGACCCTGAAAGGTCTCACAAATAACAGCTAACTGCCCAAAATAGAGAACCATTCTTTTAGCTCAAGACCATATGGCCTCTTTGGATGACTCAGTCTTGGAATAGAAATTATATTTCACTTATGCATCTCTGACAAATGAATTCTGTAGGCCTTGAGAAGGCCAAAAGTCTCAGGTTTGCGTGTCTGTGTGCGTCATTTTCTCTGTGAATTACATTTCATTTTATCTTCAGTTGAATGTTTCTTAGAGGTTTCTGTTGGTTGTACTAGTTTCAGTAGGAGATAAAATGTACTATTATTAGGTTTATTTTACAAAGCCCAGACTTCAGAGGCTGACACACACCCCTAACAGCACCTGTTTTCTGCCTCTGGGAAATACCTGTTTTCATGAATAATATCTGCTTACAGTAAACAGTGGCTCTGGTGTCAATACGGGATGCCTGGGGCTGATTCATCTTTTTTGAGCTGACATAATGCAAAGTGACTGACTGGCCCCCTGTACTGCCCATGAGGAAAGTCTCCCTGAGCCTTCTCTTCTCTTAGCCTAAAGGAGCCAAGCCACAGCCCCTCTCTGTTCCTGGTGGTCCCCATTTTGCCTGAATTATGAGCAGGTGATTTGTCTCATCTTTGCAGGACACAGAGCAAATTAACATGAAAATATCGCCTCTCATAAAACAAGGCAGCTTGAATGCCCTGTCACTGCTGGTCATCAGCCATCTGCCACCGACACTCATACTCTGTTTATCACATTTGAAATTCAGAGCAGATGTTGCATAATAAGGTGATCTTAAAAACAAGGCAAGAGATTCAAAGAACAGATATTCCACAATAATGATAAGGATCCTGGAAGGAAATTCTTTTCAGTCTACTGTCGTGGCTGGAGTCATTGAACAGACTATGTGTTTTTAAAACACATGAGCACTCATCTTTCCTGAGAATTAATGCAAAAACAGGTTTCGTAGTAACATGAAATAATTTGAAAAGAAAGTGCATATGTGAAAGAAGCCTGAGAAGACTGTTTAATAAACTTAATTTTAATAAGCACAGTGGGATGTTGCAATAACAGTTCTTGTGCAAAAGGCCTCATGGGTCAATCTCGCTCTAAAGGCCTCATGGGTCAATCTCGCTCTAAGATGCGCCTCCACGTTAGCAGTTTGACTTCCAGTAGTTTACCTCTAGTACGGTTGTATCTCATAGCTGGCCAGCGTGGCTTCCCAGACAGTTTATTTTTTTACTGATACTCAAGATCCTGTGTTCCCCACAGTTTTTCCCTTTACTGCCTCCACCATCTTCACCAGTACACATCCTGCCCCCACCCCACCCCACCCCCACACACACACATTCTCTCTCTCTCTCTCTCTCTCTCTCTCTCTCTCTCTCTGCTCTCCTAGGCTCTGGCCTTAGTCTCTCTCCAGCCTGAATCCTCAGAGTCTTTCCTGTCGGTGTCACCGCCTCTCTCCACATCAGGGTAGCATTTTATAAGATTGACTATTGTGATGTTTTACCCACTTGATTTATGCACATTCTAAACCCTTATTATGCCATATAAAAAGCACGTTATTCGTAGTATATTCATTCTTGTGCATAGAGGCATCTGGTTTTGTTTTTGTTTTTATTAACGGGCATCTGAACTTTTATCAGGAATATAACCTATAGTATAGTTTTTCTCTATGGAAAGTTAGCTTCAAATATATAGTCTTTTGACTCAAAATGTTTCCTCCACACGAACCAGACTCTACGCACACCCTTTTCTGTGCATGTCCTCCCTCAGCCCCCCGCACACAGAATTTGGGGGGATTTTTTAGAAAGAGGGACATCAGCTGTATTGCTAAGCAGAAGTTAAGCAGCCAGTCTGAGAGCAGCAGGAGGGTTAAATCTAAGCAGCCACAACAATTGGGCATTGACTCCAGTAGGGAGATGTTCGGAAGTGAGTCAGCACGGAGTTTACCCCGAATTTAGGGGAAACGTAGGACAGGTGAGCCACAGCTGTGGTAACTTACAATAATTCAAGAAGCTTCTTCAGGGAGAACATTTTTTGATCATCTAGACTTGAGATTTCTCCCAGAAATAAGTCCTTAAGCAGTTTCCCAGGCCCTTGTAGTAGCGGGATTTATTTCAGGAGAAAGAGGACAGAATTATGCAGATACATTTATCTAAAAGTATATAAAAACAAACTATAACATTTATTTAGTGGCTTGGGGTTGTTGTTTTTTTCTACAAGGAAATATGGGTTAAAAAATAAAAGCTGGTGTCATTGTAAAGGTACTGCTAGACTGACTCACTAAAATAAATAATGACTAACTAAAATAAGCAAATGACACTTTGATCAAGCTAAGTCGGAATCTCTTTAGAAAATGCTTTCTTACCTTGGGCATTAAATCTGTTTACAGAGCCCATTAAAAAGTGGCTGGCAGTATATACCCAGCCTAATCACCATGGTGACAGAAAGCAGAGTGATGCTTTGCATAGGAGAGGGGTATTTCTTATCTAAGTTTAGCATGAGCCTAAAGGTCCTGGCTGCAGTCTCTCTTCTGGCTCTTTTCCTCTAAATGTTGGGACATTCAAGGTTTCACCCTCAGCCCTCCTCTCTTCTCTGTGTACATTTTCTGGCTGATGTCATTTAGTCTCAAGTCTCCATATAGCATTTATTCTCCAGCTTGACCTCTCCTCCATGCTCTCAATGCATTATAGTCAACCAAGCATTTGAATTTGATACCTCTTCATCAAAACAGTGCCCAAGAATTACCTCCCTACCTCAAGCCTTCTCCATCTGCCCAGGTGTATGAGCCGCAAATCTAGGCATCATTTTTGGTTTCTTGCTTTCTTTAACTATCTTTATCCAATTCAATAGCAAGTAAGTTTGGTTTTATCTTCCAAAGACGTCCCCAATCTGACTACTTCTCAAGATCTTCATTGCTAAAGCTATAGTCCAGCCCGTCAAACCAGCTTCCTAACTCAGCATGCTGCTTCCACTTCTGTCCTTTGTAGATTATCCTCTGTATAACAAACCTGTTAAAACATGAATGAAAGTGTTACTTCCCTACTGGAAACTTCTCCAGGCTTGCCTATGACCTATAGAAGAAAACCAAACGTCCTGCGTGATCTGGTGCTCTTTCGTCCACCTCCGCCCTCCCCCGGTTCACTGTTCTTCAGCAGCACTAGCTCTCTTTTCTTTTCTTCCAACATGCTTCCAGCTCAGTGTGTACTTCCTGTTCGTTCCATTTGGACTGTTCCACGCCTCCCTCTCTCTCTCCAAGCCCCACAAGTAGAATGTGTACTTCTTACTATTCTAGTCCCAACTCATATCCTACTGTCATGACTCCTTCTCTGACCACCTCAGCCAAAGCTCCACGTTCAGTGATGCTTTACCACAGTACACAACCTTGTCCTTCTTCATCAGACTGAGCTGACATTATCTCCTTATTTTCTTTATATGTGTTGCTTCTCTTTCCAAATTGTTATAGAAGGTAAGAGCTTTGAAGTCAGAGCTCTAGTTTATTACAGTATCCCCAGTCCTAGCATACTGTCTGGAATATAAGGGACCTTCAGTAAATAAGTGTTGGTAACTATCCTACGTCTTACCTTATTAACCCTCTAATTCAACTCTAAAATGTAGGCATCAATATTCCTATTATATATGTAAGTAAACTGTGCTTTTTCAAGAATAGATTTTTTTTTAATTTTTTTTATTTATTCATTTTAGAGAGGAGAGAGAGAGAAAGAGAGAGAGGAGAGACAGAGAGAGAGAGAAGGGGGGGAGGAGCTGGAAGCATCAACTCCCATATGTGCCTTGACCAGGCAAGCCCAGGGTTTTGAACCGGCGACCTCAGCATTTCCAGGTCGATGCTTTATCCGCTGCACCACCACAGGTCAGGCTCAAGAATAGATTTTGTGTATACACGCACACGCAATAGAAAAATAAGGGTGTATCATATCTCAATACATCCTCTATGCTCTTTCACATTAGTTTTTTAGGGTGGGTAGAGACCCTGTGGGATTATCCATATTGTAATCAAGGATTTGCTTTGTCGGCTTGGTTTAGATATAGTCTAAAACCAACGACTGGTCTTCACTATAACAAAAAACATTTTCTCCTTTAATACAGCACTGACTTAACAGAATTCCTCCTATATCCATTCACTTGGGTTTTTATCATTCTTATCCAGAAATTTTATATACCTCTATGTATTGTGAAGTTTGGAAATGAAGAAAGCACCATCCTACTAGAGCAGTTGCTAATAATTTACAATCACTAAATTTTAAATTAGTTAAAGGCAGGTAGAGAAGATATCTATCAGTTATCTGAGATAAGTATCTTATCCCCCATTCCTAAGAAAGGTGGAAGGATTAATCAACCCTTTCATTGCAGTTAAGAAAATCATTACTGGTCATAGTAAATATTTGTTGAATGAGTAAATGCTTTCATGAGCAGTTGGTACTGAAGCCTTAACAACCCCATCATGGCAGTCCTGAGAGTCAAATAGCTCCAGCGTATGAAATATTGTTGCAATTACTGTAATTCTGCTCTTCTTCTTCCTTATCATTGCTCTCAAAGAGCAAAATTCTCCTGAAAGATTAACTCCAATGGGAAATCCAATGAGGAGTGTTTGACCTGAATTTGGACTCCTATCTATAAATCACAGCCTTGTTACCAAGAATCTGGATACTGTGACACTTGAAGTCTTAGGAAGTGATAGAGAATTCCTTGAATATTAGAAAATTAAGTATAAATCTAAGCTCTCAAAACTCTGACTACTATCAGACAGTGGTAAGCTTAATTTGGATGTCTGTAAAATAGACTAAACCCAACAAAACTTGCAAAAATGGGTTACCATCTAATCAAAGGTTCATGAAGTTAGGTCAACATGATGCCTGATTTCTCCAAGTGCAGTCAGTGAGTCACCTCTCTAACCACTACCTGAAGTGCTCATTTAACATGACAGCCCTGCCCTAACACAGACCCTAGTCCCAAACAAAACCTCAGGAGTGAGTTTCTCGTAAGCTCAGATGGCATGACTGGGAAATGGAAACGTCTCCCTTACATTCTAAGGTGACTCAGACCTGTGGAACATTTGCTTGCCTGTGCATAGGTAACCTTAGACATTCAGAAGGCTCTAACTTAAGACCAGGTGAAGTCAGGTGTGGCATTTTAACTGAAGTCGCCACACAGAAATACTTGTGTAAAATCACTGAAGTTTTAATCATTTAGATGTTATGCTGGAAAATGCTAACTCATTAATATGAATAAAGAGAAGCCGCTTAGGAATCTGAGAATTCTAACTAGAAACTCTAGGCCACCCAGGAATCTATTCTTTTTTTCTTTTCAGACTTGCAAGTGTTGTAACTATTAGTCAGAACTCCTAACCTTGCTTTATAAATGAGGACCCAAAACCATGTAGAACATTAAGTGGATAATAGGTCCTAGATTTTTAGCACTGACACCAATGGGGCCAAACATAGTATTCAGCCTCCCTTTGAGGCTCTTGTATGAGAAACTGATTGCTCAGGTTTGTTCCAATTGTGATTCTGAGCCTTTAACAAATATAAACTATTGTAGTAGCTTTGTTGATTGTTATATTTACTGTTGCTCTCTGTTGTCCCTGACCATACTTATTTTTTTTTTTCCTTTCTTGGACAAAATCAAAGAAATATTTATCATCTATTCTAGTATAGTCACACCACTTTTGGATTGGAAATCTAAAATAGAGCATAGCAGGGAATTGGGAACCACAGGGAGTAAGAGGTTTTGCTATGAATTAAGTTGAGGAACTTCAATGTTAAAGGTTAACTAAGTCTACATTCAACAATCAGATACTGATTGATCTGGACATCATTATCCTCAACTGAAGATGTTCTGAGGATATGGTTAGCATAGAACAAACACTTGAATTGCTCCTTGTTGACATTTTAATTTCGCTAATATATCACTTTTTAATGCTTGGACCTGGAGTTCAGAAATGCATCATCGCCTGTGGCAGAAGACCTGAAGTATTAGATAGTGGAGACTAAGATGATGCAAAAGCTGTAGGTGAGGGCCCTACTTCCTTCTGTCCCCCTCTTCTATGGAAACATATTCTGGGTCAGAGGTTTGGGATACAAGAAGAGGGAAGAAATAGGTTGGCAGTAACAAGAGTGTTGATTGACTGGGTCCCAGGACCAAAGGGGAGTTTTATGTACCTGCAGTAAACTCCCCAAAGTAGCTCTTTTAAAAAGCACACCATTATATTGAATGTATATGTCAGAAACATTACATTATTAATTCTTATTCCCTTATGATTATTACTCTGATCATAGCAATTTATTATAATCCTGAATTTCTTTATTTTTTTAAAGCAGATATTAAAGATGGGTTGATTAATGTCTCTACTGCAAAACTATGTGAGTGCAAATAAATGACCTAGGAAGGACAAAAATATGTGTTAAGTTTTGTCTTGGACATCATTTGTTCTAAAAAATGTTGCTACTGTACCAGTAGCCCTGGATAGGCATTTCATTATTGCTGTAAGATCTTGATTAAAACAAACGAACAAAAAAACCACTTAGGAACTAGGAAGAAGGTAAAATGTAAATTGCATTGGAATGAACTAAGAAAAGAGCCGCAGTTTGGTACCCTCCCAAGCAGAGAGACTGATGAAGGCATCACACATCAGGGGAAAGGACGTCTCTCCTTTTCTGCTTCAATTTCACCATCACTTTCACCGCCACAGTTTCACAGGACTTCTTACTTTATTTATCACCAAGTTCCATAATTAACATATGGTTCATGTTATTGATTTCTCAGGTTTCAAAGTAAAATAAATTGAGCTTTCTTCCACGTTTAGAATATACACTTTTTTTAGGCACTCTAAACAAAGACACACATTATTTGTAAGTTAGAGAGCAGCTGCCAGAAAACAGAAAATTAGGAATGGAGTCCTGGGTGAAATAATGGAGATACTGTTCAGAGGTAACCCTTTGTACAGCAGGAAATTTTCCTTAGAAAAGAGACAGCTGAGTTTGCTTGTAAATTTTGCGAGAAACAGGCCTGATTTAGTAACAGTTAGTGCTGGTCAGGAGGCTGAAGGAAGCGCTTTCAGCTTTGGATATGGGGCAAGCGCTCTCTTGTATGGTCTGAACACTTCATAGTTTTCCAAAAGTATGTGTGTATGAGTAGGACTGCTACTGATGTTTTGATGAGTAGAATAATATATAAGCAAATATTAGACATGGGAAGAGATGAATTTTCTAAGCAAAAAACTATAGTTTTCATAAAAGAAATAATTCATAGATTATACTATAAACGTTTTAAGCTTAAAATATTTATATAAACTAAAAGGTAAATAAAATATTTGCAAAAATTATGTCAGAGGTTTAATATCCTTAACATATGAAAAGCTCTTACAAACCAATAAAAAAAAAGGATATTCCCCAGTTTAAAGATGGATAAGGAACATAAAGTCACAAAGAAATTACATGTATACACAATGACTGGTAGATAGATGGGGGAAATATAAACCTCACAGATAACCAGAGGAGTGTACATTAAAATTCAGAATGTACCATGCTAGGAGATGATTAAATTAATTGTGAAAATTTATTTGACGGAATGATTTTTCCCAAAAACTCATTTTTGAAGAATAATTGCCAAAAGAATGAGATTCAAACTATCTCACTATATATTGTGATCCCAATTTTGAAATGCATTTCAATTACATGTATAGAAAACGGAAAGGAATTACACTAAAACACTAATAGTGTCTGTCTCTGTTGAGGTGTTATGGGTTGTTTATATTTATGGTCTAAAATGAGCACGTGTACTTTTACCACATTAAGCCATATCAATTGCAAGTAGTTGACTGTTGTTGCCCTACAGTGATGGCATTTTCATAACATTTAACCTAATATTTTTATAATCTGACAAGGTTGCTTTAACATTTGTTTTTATGGAGAATGCATTCGATTACAGAGAAGGTGAAGTTCTTATATCTACATACATACTTTCTTTATATTTATAGCCCAATATAAGAATTAGCAACATATTATGGTTTCCTTTGCTGTTAGGCAACACAGTAGGACATATTTGGTAAAATAATGGATATGCATTTAAAATACATAGTACATTTTTATTGATGCTGATAATAATAAAATGGCAAACATTGAAAGACTAGAAAATACAATGTGAGGTTTTCTAATAAGACTGACAAGTACCATTGTTATTATCGGTAATCTTTTTTTTTTCTTTAATATTTTTAAATTTTTTATTTATTGGTTTTGGGAGGGGGAGGGAGAGGGAAACATTGATACACTGTTCCACTCATTCATGCTATCATTGGTTGATTCTTGTATGTGCCCTGACCAGGGATAGAACCTGCAACCTAGGTGTATCTGGTCAACATTCTGACCAGCTGAGCTACCAAGCTAGAGCCATTATGTCTAATCTTATTGGCATTTGACCATTTAGTACAACTGGGCTGTGGAGAAATTTCATTAGATTATAAGTGGAAGCAATTGCTGGTGAGTGGCGAACTTTTAAATAATGTCTGCAGATAGTGTTAAGTTATGAGCCTATTTTTTACTACAGTGGCAGGCACTAGTGTGGGTTTCTGTAATAATCTTAAGCTTTTCAATGTGTTTTACTTGAAATCAGCTTTCAGTCCTCTTGTTACAAATGAACTCATAACAATAACATGATAGAGTTAAGCAAAGGCTTTTTAGGACATACGCATTTTTCTGCATCTGCTAAAACAGGAACCTTTCTTTTGAAACCTGTATTGGCCTGTACAGGGAGATTGCCCACAAAAATATGATACTGTGAATGCAGAATTAGTTTAATAAGGGAGTGTCAGATGTCTTAGCAGTTTTTCCTGAAGTAATAAAATATTTGAGACTCGAAATGCTAACAGCGATCTTCATAAGTGCACTGGCTCTCACAATAACTCGAATAACCCCACGGGCTGCCCAGAGGCAACCTACATGTCTTCAGAATTGAAGGAGGGAAAGTAGGGTGCCAGGCAACATAAACGTGCGTGTGTGTGCATTACTTTTTGAGCTTTTTTCCCGTCTTCCTTTCAAGTCTGCTTCTTCCCATTGTTGCCCTTTGAACATAGGAAGATGAAAACAGTGTGGATGGTAGCGAGTAAAACTGTTGCAGATACACTTCACAGAAAGTGAAGTTACCCGCAGCTATTTTGTAGTTCCGTGTTGGATTTAGAAAATCGGCACCACCAAACGCATTCAAAATAGCTTCTACCCCAGACCGAACCATCTATACACTAGGTAAAATTGCTGTTTTCCAGTTATGGAGTAGGCGAGAGTTCCATTTCACTTAGACAGAAACCACTGAGCTTTCTTTCCTTCTATCAGAATAACAAAGTCCTGGCTTCTGGTGATTGATGAGCATGTTGCCAGGGGAAATGGACTGGAAAATCATCGCCTTGTCTTTTACTTGCCACAGGAAAGCCATAACAGAGATCACCATTCTTCTTGTTCTGATAAGAGGCCCAAGGAAGCATAGGGAAGGGACGGGAAGCCCGTAAATGTGTTCTATCCAGCCACTTGCTGGATTGCCTCTTTTTTTTTTTTTTTTTTTACAGAGACAGAGGGATAGATAGGGACAGACAGACAGGAACAGAGAGAGACTAGAAGCATCAATCATCAGTTTTTCTTTGTGGCACTTTAGTTGTTTATTGATTGCTTTCTCATATGTGCCTTGACCATGGGGCTACAGCAGACTGAGTAAGCCCTTGCTCAAGCCAATGACCTTGGGTCCAAGCTGGTGAGCTTTGTTCAAACCACATGAGCCCATGCTCAAGCTGGCAACCTCAGAGTCTCTAACCTGGGTCCTCCACATCCCAGTCTGACGCTCTATCCACTGCGCCACTGCCTGGTCAGGCTGGATTGCCTCTTAAAATACGACTGAACTCTCAAATCAAACATGTGTGCAATTGGATAGCCTTTGATGAGCCATGTAGCTTTTGACCACTGCAGTGTGGCATGTGAGCTGAGAGAAGCTGTTAATAAGGACATGTGGCCCCTAGCTAACCTAAAAATACACATTTCAAAATGTATCTATGAAATGAAATTTCATGTGAAGAATTCTTTTACTCATTCTGGCATTATTAAATTGGGTATTTGGTATTTATAGGCTGGAATAACTTGGGAACTCAGAAATGAAAGTTGGAGCTAAATTCACAAATGCAAATAATATTTTAAGTAGTGAGAAATGACAAGAAGCACCCCCCACCCACACACACACACCGACACACACCACACCTGCTGCAGAGTCCTTGGTGTGGCCGGCTGCAGAGCTGCTGGGGAGCACTAGGCATCGCACTTCAGCTCAGGACTGCACATGCACATATCTTTGGTAATACTCGAAGAATCAATTTTGAGAAATTTCAGTTCACACCATCTATATAATTGTCACATAAGTGGGAATGTCTAAAGTTGAATGGGATTTCTGTTTATTAACGTTTCCACATTGATCTTGGTAAAGGACCCATTACTTACACAGTATTTCTTAGTACCCTATAGATATGACCCTATAGATGTGTGGAGTATTTAAATTTTCATTAAAATATTGTGATCGAAAGCAGGTATTCTTAAATATTCTGTTGGTATTGAATATTTTAAAAGGCTCAGGTTGCGTTATATACAAGTATATTTGGGAAATGTGTTTAAGAAATTAGCATTTCTACTTCCATGATTTCTTGTTTGGTTTCTTTTCCAGGCCTACATTCCAGTTCTGAGTTAGGAACCTTTCCTAAGTTCAGTAGGTCTCTCACAGATTATATTTACAGAAATAACAGCCCATCCACTAAACTTATTTCCAGAACCTTTATCTGGTGGAAGTGGTCATGCATACCATTTTATTCTCTCTGATCTTGTGCTTCTTGCCAGAGTGAATTGGAGAATTTTGCTAATTCCATTTGTTGGTGGAAAGATAGAGTGCCTGTCCCTAATTCTTTGTGGCCAAAGAATAACCATTCTGTGGCCCCCACTCTAAAGTTGTGTTTGAAAGCCCTCTTGAAGTGGCAGTGCACGTCCGCTTTCTCCCAGGGTCAACCTGGTAAGGCTGCAGGTTACTGCATTCCCTTCTCCTGTTGTTCGCCACCCCCAAAATGCGAGGACTTTCCAACTTAGACCAAAACCTTCACACTGCTCTTTCGCTGGATTCCCTGGTTGCTATGAGTATTATTTTCTCAGAAACTGGCTACATTTTCACATCAACTAGTACATTTTACAACTTTGGAAGGATAAAAAGTAAGTTGAATAGATTCTTGTTTTTATGAGACTATCCACTACTTTAGAGCCACCAGAATTTTACTCCACACTATGCCCAGACACAAAGTTAAGGAGCCTCTTGGTTGTGTCGTTTTGAAATGCCCCTAGATCATCACGGATTTTTATAAAACGCTCACCAGTGTGATTTTCCCATTACAACTGTCCTTTTCTTTTTCTTTAAACTTGACTTTTGAGGCATACATAGCTAATTTTTAGGTGCTCTTCTGCTATCTTTTTTTTTTCAATTGAGTGCCTTCATTTGTTCATCTGAGCTGAAATCCACAAGGCCTAATCTATAACAGAGCCGCTATTTCAAGTGACCACCAGCTGCGGCTTGATTCCTGATTACATTAAGAGGAGAAAGTGGCCCTTGCCAAGGTTGGGGCAGATTCCCCAATCTTGCAAAACGTTGCAGGCAGTTAATAGGCTTGAACTGGAGATTCCTTTGTGTGTGTGCTTGCATGTGGGAGAGAGTGAAAGAGCTCCCCCAGGCATAGAATTTTGCAGCACTATGGTAGTTAGCTAGAGGCAAGAGATACTCGATTGGCTGCTAGGCCTTCCTGGAAGCTACCTGCTGGAAGAGACTGCTTGGTAGATGAAAGTCATGTGCTTCCTTTTGCCTGAGTGATGTTGCTGCCCTAACTTACACCTTACAAGGCCTTGGAAGAGGAATACTTATCTCTAACATGCCTTGGAGATTGGAGTCCTGCGGTTTGCCCCTTAGGAAAATAAACCAGCATATTAACTCCCAGCAAATGCTACCTCCTTGGCTGGCCGCAGTTTTAAAGCATTTTCTTCCTGGTTTGTGCGCCCCGCATTGTTTCGGATCCTCTCATCACTGACCAGCTGGCTTGTTGGTGAATAGGGCTGTGGGCCCCTCGCCATGTTTCATGTGAGGTCTTGGCTGGGTGGCGAGCAGGCAGCCTGTAGCCAGTGTCAGCAATTCAGGAGGAATTGGCACAGCAGTGTCCCCATTAATTTCTGCTTGTCACATACTGTCATGCAAGTTACACCAGAGAGGAAATGACCGTTAAAAAAAGGTACCCTTGTGGCAGTGGGTCCCCTCCAGACGTTCCCCGAGGTTAAACAAGTGGATACAATTAGCTCTACACAGACAGCTGCGGGGAAGGGGAAGCCTAAAAGTGGGCCCCACAGCAATGTGTCTTTCCTGTTAGCAAGGAGTGTCAGCTATCAACATCTGCCATATTTTAACCCTTCAAAGGGACCGGTAAATGAAGGGGAGCTATTATCCCACGCTCTGCTGATCATTATCAATCATAATGCCTTGGGAAATTACCACAGCGCTGCTGCCTTGGTGGCGGGTTTTGTCCTTTGGAGAGGGTTTTTTTTTCCTGTGTTTGCTGGGAGCAGAGAGAGTGGTGGGGGCCAGAAGGGTGAGGGGAAACTGGCCCTTTAATCGTTGGTAATTTACTGCCACCGGGAAGGGGGCTAGAGAGGCAATAAACTCCTCTTCGGTTCAGACTGAAGTCGTTAGAATTGGTGGGCTCCGGACGGCTTCCAGTTCCAAAGAGCTCAATCCTGCTGACTTTTGTCAAGCAGCTTCCCCGAGAGCGGGGTGGGTCTGAGAGCACAGGCCAGAGCTCTGGGAAATGAGAACCAGTTTTAGAGGAGGAGGACCATCCAAGATGATGGAAGAAACTAGAAATTAATTAGAGGCTTCCAAAAACTGTTGTATTTTTTAAAGATTGAAATGATTAAGCTGTTGTTATCCAAATCGAGTCCTCACTAACCCTTGTAAGCACACATTTTGTTTTGGGGTAGATTCGTCTAGTGAAAATCTGATGGCCAGCGCAGAGGGGACAGATGAATGCGACAGTCCCGTGTAAAATTAGGTTTTCTGACGCTTGTCTGAACTAATCATGAAAACTGTTTAGAGAAAAACGGGGGATGGTATATTACAATGTCTTAACCGCAACAGCTGTTGGGTTTGTTCCCATTTGTGAACTTGGAACTTTCTCTTCTGAAAAGATGCCGTTTTTCTTGAGGTGTGACTATTCCTCTCAGGTGCTCTGAAATGATCAGTAATAATGACTTTAGGAGATATGAGCTAATGATTGTACCAAGAACAAAACATTGGAAGGAGTACTCATACTTGGATTTCACTGAGTTCTTTCTTAATGTTAAGGAAAAGTCTGGCACCATTTAAAATAACTTCCAAGTGAAGGTTAGAACCAGCCATTAGGATGATTGAGTAGAAGTTTCACTGTGTCATATTGTCTAGATTTCATCTCTCTCTCTCTCTCTATGGAAGAAGGGATAGAATGATCACCAAGAAGAGCTTGGAGATATTATCACTAATGAATGTTAGCGCTGTTGCAACCCTCTGATGGCATCTATCTAGGCTGAGCCCCTCTTTTTATAGATTAGAAATCAGAAGCTCGGGAGGTTAGCTCTAAGGTCTCACAGTGAAGCAGAGGCAGAACTCAAGTCTTTCCTTCCCAGATGAGCTGTCTGTATCACTGCATAGGCTTAGTACAAGCGGCAGCAAACAGTGCCCGCTGCCCTGTTGACAGAAGGGAGTAGGAAGGAAGCACAAATCTAGGGTCTAGGTGACTTTCTTCAGTAAAGGGACATAGCCAACTTACACCATGTCAGGCTATCAATTGAATGCACCAGTTTTAATTGGCCCTGTTAGAGCAAGAGATACCAATTTTAAAAGAGTGTCTTCTTGTCCAATTTGAAGTGTATCTGATAATATTGAATACATAAAAATATTACTTCATGTCAAAGGAATACATAGTGAGGAGAAATTTACCTCTTTAGATATTTATAATCTTTTAAATATTAGAGCACAAAGAAGAATCAGTAATGTATACATAAATTTGAATTCACATAAATATATGCTCAGTCCCTAACTGTGGGATCTCATCTTGTCTAATAGACATATAGCTTCAATATAAGTTTTTCTGTTACTCCTGTTACTGAGCTCTGATTTTAGGGGATAATTGGTCATTGACTTCTGTTGTAGCTTAGGAAAATATTGAAGCATATAATTTCATAAGTTAAATGTCAGTTTGATGTTCAGAAGTGGATTTATTTATCATGAAGTGGGTTCTTATTTAATTAAAAATGAGAACATAGAGAAACTAAATTATACATATTTGTGTTTAAATAGCAGTGTTTTCTCAGAATTATTTCTTAGGCCTGATTTCACGATCCATCATACAGCACCACACTTAAGTTGAAGCACATACCTGAAGATTCTGTAACCTCTAGAACGTTACCAGATGATGGGAAATGGGATAGCAGAAAAAATAACAATTTAATGAACAATGATGAGCCAATTAGGCAAAAAATATTGGCTTGAACTTCATGGGACGGCACCGAATCATTACTAACTCCTGTGGTATTCAGAATCATAACATCAATCGTGATGAACTGCTTTGGTAGTCATGTGTCCATAATATGTAATTCCATAAAAATTCTCTTGGTTTTGGCATTAATTAATAGTGGCTATATTTTATAAAAATGACATATTTCATTGGAAACACTTGCGTTTAAACATGTCAACTGAGAACTTCAAAATCTTTCCTAGCATTCATTAAAATTATAATTGCTGAGTTCTCGTGGGAAAAAAATAGTTTCTCATTTTAAGTCCTGAAGTTTCAATAGGATTTGGTATAGCATTTTATTTCACTTCTAGTCCTAATGACTCACTGCATTCTTTTCCTCAGAACTTATCCCTTGTTTACCCTCCGAGTTTTTTCTCATGTAGACACAAGCCTGGTGAATCAATAGGCATGACTATTTTCATGAGCAGTTGAATAGTTCAACTTCTGTGATGTTATTGGAAAACATTATCTAGTCTGCACATTTAAGGAAAACGATTTCCTATACATTAATACCTTGATTGGATCTGGTTTTCATCTTTTTAAGGTTGAATTCTGGCAGAGTCTTTTCAAGGCTGACCTGGGACGTTCTCATGCAAGGAAGAAAGCCCTGTCCTCATTTTACAGATGGCGGCAGCTAACATAACCAGCTTAGTTAATAATGACTTGCCCAGGTTCACACACGTAAAATGCCAGGAGCTAGTATTTGTGACTCTTGCATAATCCATTAGACTGTTTTCATCTAAGTCACCATAGTAGGATTAAAGATAATTTATATATCTTTGTCAGTGCTATTTAATGAGTAAGTCCTATTTACATAAATGCTTTAGCATTTCCGTGCCCTCTGGGCCATTAAAGCAATTTATTTTTATAATTTTAATTATTACAGGCCTCTGAGTGTATTAAAATAAATTCAGAAACAAAATGAAGACAAGTCCGTTTAACTTTATTATGATTAAACCCCTTGGTGTTAGTGACAGGACTCCAAAATAAAAGTTTTTCATTAGATATTAGTTATTTGTCACATATATTGTAGCTTGTTTAAACATCTCTAAAATTATATTCAGAATTTAAAAAAATATACCCTTATTTCTGCAGATTTACTTTTAAACCATTAGGAAATACAGTATGTTTTCAATGATAACAGACTTTTTTTTAACATAACAGTCCTATAAAAAGTTAACAGAACTGCCTCTGTGATCACTAGTTTTATATTTCCTCACAGATCTTTGAATTGTCACCTCTTTATGGCTGCTCTTGCCATATTTTCATCATTGAGAAAAGAGTCCACACTAGGATAATCTGTAGTTAAATTTTCTTCTAATGGAAGGATCCTGCCCTTTCCATTTTTTAAGTTTAGGGAGAAAGATACATGAATTTCACCGCAGTTGTGAATTGGAGCCCAATTTAGTTCCAGACAAACATCCCTTTCTCCTTGAAATATCAGTAATAATCTGGCATCTGAAATAGATTTATCATCATCTTAAAACTTCTTAGCAATTTTTTTGTGTGACTTAGTATTTTATGCTTGTATTTGAGAGCAAATAAAGATTATAAGAGATAACTGAAAATAGAATTTTATTATTTTGAAGGAATTAATGTATTATGTTGTCCTCTAAGAAGTTTAGAAAGCACTCCTGGAAGTTCTTTATTTAGTGATTTATAGATATTAGAATCTGTGTCTGTTTCTTTTGTTGAAAAAAAAAAAGAAGGCTTCTTAGGCTGTAATTTTTACTGTCAACTTTTGTAACAATCAAATATGACACCCCTGTAGAAAATATATGTTATAGTTGTTTAACTGGTAATCCACACTCTGCCTCAAAACCTAGGGATAGTCTTAATAAGCCATTATAAACTCTATCATTAAATATCATTACTTTTTTAAACCCTCATTTATGCCAGGTACATTATTTTATTGTGAGAGCTGCTTTAAAGCAAGGCAAGCAGGGCTTGTGAAAACATATTACAATGCACATTGCAAATGTCACAGGACGGATTGTCAAAGCCAGGGTTCAGTGGTTACACCGGGTCCCAAACGAAGATGCCTGGGATGTTGGAAAAGGCTCACCTTCCACAGTGTGACATAAATCCACTTCATTATTTTACTTTTATTCAGAAATGGCCTGTAGCAATACGGTTTTGTTGTTGTGACTCAATATTATTCTTCGTCCATCAGGTACATCCATCCCATTTGCATTTTACTCTTTCTTGTAATTTCCTAAGTGTGTTGGTATGGTACCAATTTAACTTGAAGTCTTGAGTAGTGGACAAAGTTTATATAACAATATCTACAAATTAAGCATGTAAACAAAACTAGAGGGAAAACTTTTAACCTGTTCATGAGGGCATTTTTATTTTACTTATTATTATTACTATTATTATTAGAGAGAGACAGACAGGGAAAGACAGGACAGGAGAGAGATGAGAAGCATCAATTCTTCACTGCAGCGTCTTAGTTGTTCACTTATTGCCTTCTCATATGTGCCTTGACTTGGGGGCTCCAGCAGAACTAGTGACCCCTTGCTCAAGCCAGTGACCACAGGGTCAGAACTGTGATCCCACACTCAAGCTGGTGATCCCACACTCAAGCTGGTGAGCCCACAGTCAAGCCGGATGAGTCTGCGCTCAAGCCAGCCACCTGGTCAGGCAAGGAAGGCATTTTTAAAGGCTTGAAGACATCACTTACATATAAATTAGTGAAATTTTAACATTTTTTGAGTTGGAAATACTTGAAATATATATAGTCCATCCTCTCCAAGTTACTTTAAGACAGCGAATCCCAAAGAAATAGGTGAGTTGCCCAAAATTATGCAATTAGGACTAATGCTAGAACTAGAACCTAGGTCCTATTATTTTAGTCCCCTGGTCGGCAAACTGCGGCTCTTTGGCCCCTTGAGTGTGGCTCTTCCACAAAATACCACGTGCGGACGCTACCTTTAAAAGGAATGTACCTACCTATATAGTTTAAGTTTAAAAAATTTGACCCTCAAAAGAAATTTCAATCATTATACTATTGATATTTGGCTCTGTTGACTAATGAGTTTGCCAACCACTGTTTAAATCAAGTCCAACAGACTTTCAAAAAAATCATATAAATGTAGTTTTGTTCTCATTTATATAGCTTGATTTTTTTTTCACTAAAGACTTATACTTAAAGCATTTTATTATTGGTTTGAATGAGTTACTTGCATATTTTTCTAAAAACAATGTTACAGTAGTTTGAATTTTGTCCTTATTTTTACTGACCTAACCCCAGGATTCATATTGTTTTCTTTGCTGCAACTTTTCCTCCTTAACATTTTGTTCTATTCTAGTAGAGCCTGATTCCAAATACTTGCGTATTTGTCAGATAGGTGATATATGCCGAATAAGTGCATGGCTTTTGTTCAACTCAATAAATATTGTTTCTGTGTCTTCTGTATGCGAAGCACAGCGCTATCACAGGACCAGGGATGGCTAATAAGTCAATTTTATTTTTTTAGTCTTGAATGCCTTCAAACACTCGCAGGACACACAGGGCAAGAGCTGCACAGCCGCCAGACCTTCCCTGTGATGTGTGGAAAGGAGGCACAGTAGAGGCCCTGGATCAGAAACACACCCGGATTAAAGGAGTCAGAATTTAGCATGCCTATCCTGAAGATTCTTCAAATCCTGAAGAATTTGAGCTTTGGTTTCTGACCCTGGCATATACTTTATTTTCTCAGTTGATATCAAGTTACAAAATCACCTTACACACTCTGTGTTAATAGTCCTGAATTCCACAGATGTGGTTGGGCAAGTGGGGGACATGAGTAGTTATTGAAATACATATTTGTGGAGCCCTGAAGAAGCAACACCTCAACTACATATCGGGAAGCACTAGCACTGCCCGAAGGTCTTCAGGCCCAGGAGATACTGTCTGATTATATCATTTTATAGATTTTATGTGAACATTCATGGCAACCAGACACCTGGTTACTAGCCAGATCACCTGAGCAAGTCACTTAACTTATCTGAGCCTCAATTTCCTTATCTTTAAAAACAAGGATAAAAATGTATACATCAAATGAGTTAAAATGTATAAAGTATTTTATAAATAGTCAGTATCCTAATGATATAAAGGATGAGGATTGTTCTCCTGTGTACTCTCTAGTTACTCTCATGGACTTTTCAAATGTAGATACCCTAACTGGTCACAGTACTACACCAGGGTCTGACTGGTGATGACAGTGACTTATCAAAAATGTCTAGAGTGCTAGTGGATTGAGTGTCGACCTGGGACAATGAGGACCCAGGTTCAAAACTCCAAGGTCACTAGCTTGAGCACAGGCTCATCCAGCATGAGTGTAGGGTCTCCGGCTTGAGTGTGGGATTATAGATATGACCCTATGGTCGCTGGCTTGAGCAAAGGGTCACTGGCTCAGCTGGAGGCCCCCAATCAAGGCACATATGAGAAGCAATCAGTGAACAACTAAAGTGCTGTAACTATGAATTGATGCTTCTCATCTCTCTCCCTTTCTCTCTCTCTCTCGCTTGCATACTTGCTTGCTAAAACAAATAAATAAAACAAATAAAATAAAATAAAATAAATTGTCTAGAGTAATACCAAGTAGATAATGCATGGAGGCCTTTATGTGACCCACCAAAGTCACTTGATCTATTCAGTAACTTTAAAGGCCTTTCTTCTTTTTTGTTGGGGCTTTGTTGACTATAAAATGCCTTTTTTATATTTTCTTTCATCTCTTTTTTGTGATGATAACAGTTGCCTCCTAAATTACTATTTTTTTTTAAATCTTGATATTCTCAGAAAAGTCAAATTCTATAAACTTTTATCTCTGAAATTTCTAAGTATAGAACACAATATGCCATCATAAGTTTAGGTAATTGATTTTAAGAATTTTCCATTGTGTACTGGAACGCCTAAAAAGTGAAAGCCCTGAGAATAATATATTTAACATCTGTGCATTTTCCCTTGATTTTTAGTCATATTTTCCTGGTGGCAGCTGATCAAATTGAAATACTAAGCTTTAAAATTTTCTAATATTAGATGTACTTCAAATGCATCGACTTTTATTGGCATGCTTTAAATGGGAACAAGCAAGCCTATCTAGCAAAGAAACACATTTTAGTTTTGTATCTAACTTATTCTCTAGGTCCTTGTACAGCAGAATGTTCAAATAACTGTGCTAAATAACTTGAATGTTATGTAAAAACAGTTTCTAACTATTTTAAAATGTAGAAAGGGAGACTGAAATATAGAGAAATAGCTACCACATAAGGTATTATATGACAAATGCCATGTCAGTGTTAAAATGAGAGTGTTACAGAAATTCAGAGGAGGGAAAATTAAGGACTGGCATCGTGGAGAAAGTGACAGTCGTTTAGTACCTTGAAGATGTTGCTCTGAGACATGACTGGAAGAAACTAGAAGCAGCCAGGATTTGGAACTCTTGCTCAAGAGTTGTCAGTTTCCACCTGGAGAAAGATAGTATTCAGCTAGGCACATCAGAGAGATGAGGACGAGAAGTTAAACTGGAGAGAAATGGACTTAATCATGAAAGTCGTAGGCAATAATGGAAGGTTTTGGGCGAGCGGCTGACATTATCTTTGAGCTATGATTGATCTGGCCTTGGCTGGATAGCTCGATTGGTTAGAGTATCATCCCAATGCGTAGAGGTTGCCAGTTTGATCCCTGGTCAGAGCACATACAGCAACAGATTGAGGTTTCTGTCTTTCTCTTTCCCTTCTTTTCTCTCTAAAATCGATAAATAAATTGAAAAAAGAAATAGATGGTTATTCTGGTGTGATGTGCTCATTTAGGAGAGATTACAGCAGATCTGTCAAAGAGCTTCCTCCAGTCGTTTGGGAGTGAGCTAATCAGGGTCTCTGCTGGAAGGGGAGCGGTGAGGATGGAACAGAAAGGAAGGAGACCTTGTGAGGAGAGACTTGGCGGATACAGTTACTTGTCCCGAGTAAGAAAGAAGCAGAGCAGTCGTCAGTTCAGAGAAGGTGATTGCCTACCTGAGCCTTGTTGAAGTTGTCCTGGAAGGGGGAATTATAAGAACTAAGAGCACTGCAAGAACTTGGGGCTGCAGCAGCTGATCCCCAAGTACCCTTTGGGGTTCGTGGAATCTAGGAGAAGTGCCAAAATACTAGAAATAGAAACGTTTCCCTTTTTTTCAGATAGGAGAAACGATGGACTCTGCGAAATACAGTCCAGTGAGATTGATACCGGATGAGTTGTGAGCATGTAGAAAAATAACTGCTTTATAAATATAAAAAGCTACCAGACTTCAGTGTAATCAGGGAAATAAAAATTAAAACAAGGCCTAACAAGTGGTGGTGCAGTGGATAAAGCGTTGACCTGGAACACTGAGGTCTTTGGTTCGAAACCCTGGGCTTGCCTGGTCAAGCACATATGGGCATTGATGCTTCCTGCTCCTCCCCCCTTTCTCTCTCTTTCTCTCTCTCTCTCTCTGTCTAAAATTAATAAATTTTAAAAAGTAAAACGATAGTGAACTATTTCTCCCATCAAAATGGGGCAAGCAAAAAAAAACCACTGATGATGTCAGGTATTAGTGAGACTCTTAAGAAATGGATAGTCTTGTATACTGTTGGTGGGAATATATCAATAAATTGGTACAGCATTTTGGAGGCAATCTGATTGAATCTGTTAAAACTAAAACTGCATATATCCAGTAACGAAGCGTTTTTACTTCTCAGAGAAACCCTAGTACTGGTGCAAAAGGAGGTATGAATAAGAAGGTTTGCAGTAACATTAATTATAATGGAGGAAAAGAAAATGACCTAAGGGTTCATCAGTGAGGGGATGACTGAATAGATTGTGATACCGTATGGAATTCTATGTGACAATTTAAAAGAATGGTGTAGACCCATAAGAAATTGCCATTAAAGCAAAGTGTTGAGTAAGGAAAAGGAAAAAAGAGGCAATTTTAGAGCTATGAGGACAGTGTGGTTCCATTTATCTGAAGTGCATGGATATAAAATTTAACTTTGATACGTGTTCAAGTATGACATATGATAAAAATCCAAATCTGAACAAGTCTAAAGAACCCTTTTAATATGTGTAACTACATAAAACTCCTATATGACAAGAAACAAACTTTATCAGAGACTTATTAAATTTTATATTTTCAAAAGATTGATGGCTACTAACTTAAAAATTGTTGGTAAAAGTGTGTGTGTGTGTGTGTGTGTGTGTGTGTGTAATTTTAACTCCAGGAAAACACACAAAAAATAAAAATCACCCACAATGCTACCACTTTAAATCTTTGACATAAAAAGGCAGAAATGTCTTTTTTTTATTTCTCCTTTCAAACATTTTTATATGCATTCAGATAGGGTTGCCAGATTTAGTAGATAAAATAAAGACATTTGGTTAAATTTTAATTTCAGGTAAACAACAAATACTTTTTTAATATAAATATGTCCCATGTTAGAATTACTCAGGTTCTTCCTAATGGCTGCTTGATTTACACTGTAGACTCATCATAATTTAACTATTCATCTATTGGTAGACATGTTAGGTGTTTTGGTGTTTGTGGATTTTTTTTACTCTTTCAAACAAACTAGCATGGATCCTCTTTGTATCAACTGATAAACTTGCTATTGGTCTGTAGGATGAATTCCTATAAGTGGAATTGCTAGGTCATAGCATATTTTTAAAACATTGTGGCTCTGGCTTGTTGGCTCAGTGGTAGAGCGTTAACCCAGCATGTGGAAGTCCCAGGTTCAATTTCTGGTAAGGGCACACAGGAGAAGCGACCATCTGCTTCTCCTCCCTCTCCTTGCCCCTTCTCTCTCTTTCTCTTCTCCTCCCACAGCCATGGCTCAGTAGATTAAAGCTCATTGGCCCCGGAGGCTGAGGATGGCTCCATGGAGCCTCCACCTCAAGCACTAAAAATAGCTTGGTTGGGAGCATCAGCCCCAGATGGGCAGAGCATTGGGCTTAGACTGGGCGGGGGGGGGGGGGGGTTGCCAGGTGGATCCCAGTCAGGGCACGTGCGGGAGTCTGCCTCTCCATCTTCCCTCCTCTCACTGAAATTAAAAAACACAAAAACAAAACATTCTGTTTACTTTCTTTATATTCAGTCACTGAGGCCTGAGGCATGAAAAGGTAAAGTGCGCTATCAGGTGGTGCTGGCATTGTGTGGTCAGCACCTTTTTCGACCTCACAGAATCGGCCTCCCCCCTTCATTGTCAGCTCCGTGAGAACAGGCACCACATGCTCCAGCCTAGCACAGCACCTGCCACAGAGTTGGCCTGTGACACATGTTCAAAATGTATGAATATGAACTTACGAGAGAGGTTGCTGTGAGAAATGAAATAATGTATGCAAAGTGCCTGGCAGAAAATGCCTATGAAATGCCTGGGCTGCTCCTTTATTTTTCTCACCTATCCCCACTTCAGTTTCTCCCTCAGGGTTAAGGGGCTCTGATCTGGTGAGGGAGACATCATGGGTACAGTGAAGAAAGACCAGTTGGAAAGAGCCAGGTAGACAAGATGTGTGTGTTGGGGATAGAGCAATGGAGGGGACATTCTGAGCACGGGGAACAATAATGCACAGGGACAGATATAATAGAGCATGTCACCTTCAGAGTGTGGAAGCAGACTGAAATGAAACCAGACCTACTTAGGTAATCAGACATTTAAGTTCATTAGGTAGGTAGCTAAGTTCTACCTTTGTCTTAAAGTGAACAAGAGGGGACTTCTGTATGATTCAGACTTCTATTTTAGGAATTTCAGGAATGCTGTTGCAGTCATCCAGGGAAGAGATACTGGTGACCTGACAAGGACTGTGGAGATCAGAGAGAGGGCTGATCTGAAAGGTAGTTTAGAAACTGAATAGCTGTGTGGTTCAGAGGAGGGTAGGAATCTAAAACGTCTGTCAGATTTCTGGGACAGCCATTTGTGTGCCTGGTGGTACCGTTACACAAGGTAAAAAATACAGGTTGAGGAGATTTTTGATGGGGGTGAAGAAACTGTGTTGTTATTTTGGGACATATTGAAATGAAGTTGCTATGGCGTATTCTAGAAAATATGTGCAGGGAACGCTGGAGTTTGCGTGTCTGGAACTCGAGGGCGGCCCCTGCTGCTATTGTGACTTGGGATGATGCCTCAGATTATGACTGAAGTCATGGTTGGAGCCATGAATGGACGAGGTGAGGAGGTGAAGGCAGAATTTAGAGTTTGAGATATTTATAAGACACATGATTGGTAACACAAACAAATAGTAAATGTTTTCAGTAACCGTTGTGGCCGGCAGAAAAGGGAGCTTACCAGATACCCATAGAAAGTAACGCTAAGAGCTCAGGTGAACTCGGCTGTGATGTGTAACTAGCCCTCTGTATGGTGATTTCTCCTCAGCAGTTTTAGTTGTAGGAGCAGGGATGGGCAGGTAGCTACTAAGGGAAGGCCTTGGAAGACCAGTGTCAGGAAAAATGGAGGCTGATTGCATGGTGCCTGGAAAGAGAGGGATCCAAAAAGCTGACTGGGCGTGTTAGGTGAGCCCGGAGATGATCTGAACACAAGAGGGACATGTTTGAGACAAAGTCCGAGGAGGGACTGGATACTCTTAAGATGAAGTTTCCTGTCGTGGCACCGGCCCTCTCTCACTGGCCATTTCCTACTGTAATGCCCATTTCCGTGTTACCATGCTGAGTTCTTCTTTGTAAGATCATCATTAGATTCATAACCTAGTTGTCAGTTTTGCCCTGGTGAATAGCTCTTCAGTTCCACTCAGCCTAATGATCCCCTTTTCTCTTGGCCGGCATGCTTCCTGAGTCGATGGGACCACTCAGGCCGCGCCCCTTCCTGCAGACTGAAGAAGTCATTAGTGAGGAGCACGTGGTGGTCCTCTCCCTGGAGGTGCATTAACTGCCTCTCTCCTAACAGGCTTCAGCTGAAAAATTCAGTCCTTGCAACAGCACGAAAGGAAAAATGTTGAAGCGCCGCCTCTTCGAAGGCCCCCATAAACAGCTGTGCACACAGCTGTACCCAAAACAGATAATACGCACAGATGTGTTTATGGGAAGGAGGCACGGATACTCTCTCTCTGTTATTTTCAGCTTATCACCACGGCAAGGATTTCTTTTCTTCTTCAGGGAAGAGGTACATTGCGGTAAGCAGTGTTTTATGACCGATAATAAAAACCCTTGTAAAGACCATTTTTTGACCAAATGAAGCTAAGTGTTTTTTTCGGAGTCCTCGTCTGCCCCTCTCTCTGTATTGGAATGCTCACAGTTCAGCATTAACGGATAACATGAGGAAGTAATATCACAAATTCTCATTCCTGTTTGTTAAACCGGGAAAGCAACTGAAGTTAATTATGTGAGAAAGTTCATTAGTAATGTTTTTTCCTACTCTGTAATAGCTTCTGAATGTGTATGTTGACTAAGTAGAAATTTAGATTGCATTTTCATAGTGCACAGTTATCCCATGAAAGCACCTGTAAGACAGTTTGAGGGAACCTCAACAATTAGAGGCCCCCTAGAGAAATCAGTGCAAGAATAGGTACGAAGTAGCAAAGCCACCTTAGAAAGTTGGGTTATTTACAAAAAGAGACATAATACCATACATACAGTGAATAACAGATGATTCCTATGGACCTTCTGTGCCTAAAATCTTGACCTTTTATACCCAGCAACCTGTGACTTTCAAAATTAAGAACAGATAACATAGTACTGATTTCATAAAAATAATAAATATTTTAAAGATTGTATCCTCTGCCTGACCAAGTGTTGGCGCAGTGGATAGAGGGTCAGACTGGAATGCAGAGGCCCAGGTTTGAAACCCCGAGGTCGCTGGCTTGAGCCCAGGGTCACTGGCTTGAGCAAGGGGTCACTTGCTCTGCTATAGTCCCCCAGTCAAGGCACATATTAGAAAACAGTCGATGAACAACTAGGGTGCCACAACGAAATTTCTCATCTCTCTCCCTTCTTGTCTGTCGCTATCTGTCCCTCTCTCTGTCTCTATCTGTCTCTGCCCCCCCCCCCAAAAAAAAGATTGTATTCTCTAATATGCACATAGTTGCATTCGTTGATCTTAATGATTGTTCGGGTGATGGGAGGCTGTCCATGTACTGACTGGAGAAAACTAGATAAATCTGAACTTACTGGAGTGTTGCCAGATACCACTGCTGATTGTAGGTCCTCCTCTTGATTTAGTGGCACCATTTCCAAACCTGTGACCCAATCTGGGAGGTTCACACATGGTTTGTAGTCCTTATAACTACTATTCAAGAGAAGGTTGTCTGACCCATTTTACAGATGAGGAAACTAAAGCTAGATGCTAGGAGAGGGGAGGGGAGGTTAAATAACAGGCCAAAAGTCACCCAGTGTGTAATCAGGAGATGTAGTAGAGCCCTCGAAAGATGTCCCATTGAAGTTGGCCTGTGAAAATAAACATTAACATATTATATTCATCTCTTAAGTTGCTTTTCCCCTTGCTTTTCCTTTCTAACATTTCTGGTTCAGACCCTTACTGTCTTATGTCCAGAATGGAATAACAGCCTCCTGACAGCACCTCCCATCTATTCTTTGTGCTAAAATATCAATAATAACATGCCATTCTTTTACACATTTTCACTAGTTTCCCGTTGACTGGAAGGTAAGGCACTGTGAACTCCCACACCAGCCCAGCAATAAAGCCCTTTGCAGTGTGGTCCCATTTAGCAGTGACCCTCTCTAGGGAATGTTCCTGTTCCCCAGATACCTAAGCACGTGCTCTCCCCTAACCCTCTGCTGTTGTGTTCCTCCAGGTGGATGCGTCCCCAACCAAACCTCATGGTAGCTAGCTCACCTCTAAGGTTGGCTTAGATGCTGCTTCTTCCACCGTGCTTAGTCAGCGTCGTGTGCCACCGCTCTGTGCCATGTGTGGTCCTTGCCACATACTGACCTGACGTGTATAGGTGCATATTTTTATCTTCTCTCCCCATGAAAACAGGAGCTCCCTGGGTCCCTCTGTCTTCGGCTGTGTGTGTAACATTGCCTAGCACAGTGCCTTACTCACAGTAGGGGCGCCATATTTCTTTAATAAAAATTGTAGCAATTCATTATGTGTATGTACTTGACACTATATAAAGTACTTAAATATGTAATGTCCTACTTAATATATTCTTAAAATATGTAGTAATTATTGATATCTCTTTTTGAGCTTATTTCCATTTTTACACAGGTGAAAATACAGATTCACAAAGATTGCAAGAGATCTGCCTTAGATTATATAGCTAGTAAGCAGGAGTTCAGACCAGTGCTTTTAGCTAGGAAGTCAGTGCTCGCTCTTTTAAATCGTACTGCACTCAAAAACGGACTTTACATCTCCTGTGCAGGCACTTAGGTTATATACATTTGTTTTGTGCTGCCACTTGGCAAGCATTCAGTAAATTCTTAGTGAATAACCACTAAATCACAGTAGAGGATTATGGCCCTTTTCACTAACAACTCAGGAATCAGTTTAATTAGTGAGGATGTTCCCTAACTCCTGTGCACAGAGCCAAGAGCAGAAGTCATTGTACATCATCTTAATGCCTCTCTACAAACGACTGAATGATTCTTCAAATCAAGTGAAATCAATAGATATGTCTGTGTAAGGGGCCTTGATAGAGTCTGTGGAGAAAATAAAGATGCACCACATTCCTGTTCCTCAGGGAATTCACTGTCTAGCTTGATAGCACTTGAAAGTTAAAAAAAATCAAATATATAATATAGACTCATCAAAGATCTCAGTTCTCTCTGTAGTCTTACGATGGAGGCAGGGCAGGATTTAACCTGATTTTTGTAAATGAAAAACTGAGCTTTAGAAAAGTTGGGACTTGGTTAGTCGATTGGTGGTTTAGATGAAATGGAACTTAGTCACTAAAACGGGGTTAGGAGACCATACTCTGAGAAACAACTGATGTGACCATATGAAGTTCAAGTCTTATTTAGGAGATATAGCCAGTGTTCCAATTCTGTGTCCAAGTAATGATTCATGCCAAGTGATTTGATTCATAGAATGCTTCTCTTAGGGATGAGAGAGGCTACATGACTTGCTTAGAATCATAACCCTAACCATGGGACAGCATGCTCAAATCTATGTCTTCTGAAGGGCAAGTTGCTAAAAGAATTCTGAATAGGGGTAGGAAAGTAGAAAGGAAACTCCTTCACTATTTTTATTCCATACTTCAGTGTTCATTACAGGAGTAGGAGCATTATACTTCTGAAATAATGAACTAAAAGGTTTAACATACATGTGAAGATGTTTTAACGGCTAGTACATAAGAATACTGGTCTATATGCCGTGCCTCTTTGGTCCTTGTTCCCTGACCTACTTTTTCTGATTCCCCTGGAGTTTAATCACCTGCTGAAGTACTTCCCCTTGGGAGAAGTCAGTGAGTTCCTTTTGAGCGAGCGGCTTTTATACATTTCATGGTCATTTTCCAATTTATTTTGGTACACTGAATAGTCATTGAACATTTATTGGCACCTGTTAGTATGGTGTGCTGAGAGTCTAGTACATCTGGAAGAGGAGGGATTAAAGCAGACCCTGCTCTCAGGAGATGGGGCCACAGGACAGGGAGCCAGTAAAGATGGCAGAGTCCACTGGAGTTCCCAGAGGCAAGGCCAGAGACTCAGGTGGGCTTTGTCTGAGGGTGATCAGGCATGAGGGTGATCGGATAGGATGAGGTTTGCATATTAAAAAGATCAGACCAGCCAGAGTGTTAAGGATGGATTTGAGGGATAGAATCACTGGGGAAACGGTAAGGAATGCATGTAGGGAAAGATGAGGACCAGACCCACTAACGTGGGGACTTCAGAAGTCTAGGAATTGTATGGGGAAAAGTGACAAAACTTGACTGAGGGACCCAGAAGAAGACTTCAATAAATAAAGAACCATACCATGTGATGAAAAGGAAAGACTTAGCATTGTAAACATCAGTTCTCCCCAAGTTAATCTTTAGCTTTTTAAAAATCAGTGAAGATATAAAGGGATTTTGAGGAGGATATGGGAACTCAATAAAATAAACTTAAAATCAGTCTCGAAAATAACATGTTAGGATATCCAACAAATGAAAGAGGAAACTTGCCCTATCATATATTAAGACATATTCTAAATATTTGATTAAAGAAGAGATATTCTAAACAAAGCCAAACAAGGCAAAGTTCAGAACAAATTTAAGTAACTTAGAACATGATAAAAGTGGCATTTAAAACATTTCTTTTGAAAAGTCTTGCTTAAACATACATTTGATTGTGTTCTCTCTATTGTCAGGCTTAGTATTCTATTCTCAGCCTAGAATCTCAGAGTTTAGAATTATTTATTGAACACTAATAAAAGTATCTAAATTACTTGTATTAATTTTTTTAAGTGAGATGAGAGGAGATAGAGAGACAGACTCCCACACGTGACCAAACCAGTATCCACTCAATAACCCCATCTGGGGCCAGTACTCAAATCAGCCAAACTATCCTCAGCGCCCTGGGTCAATGCTTGAGCCAGTTGAGCCACTGGCTGCAAGAGGGGAAGAGGAAGAGAAGGGGGAAGGGGGGGGGGGAGAAGCAAATGGCCACTTCTCATGTTTGCCCTGACCAAGGACTGAGCCAGGGACACCTGCACTGCAGGTTGACACTCTATCCCCTGAGCCAATCGTCCAGGGCCCAGTTTTATACCTATTTATATTTGAAATTTTCACATGAGGCTTTAGATAATATATCATTGTTTATGTGATAAAAAATGTTTTCTCTAAAAGAAAAAAGTAATTTAATAAATGCATAAAATCTTTGGCTAAAGATAATATATAGATAATAGCACACATACATTAAAAAATGAGCAATAGATCTGTATTTATTGACATACATATGACTCAGTATACATTATGATGTGAAAAAGGCAAATAAAATCATATACACTATCATTCCATTTATAAAACAGAACAACTACCATTCCATTTATAAAACAATAAATGGCATGTATATGTATAAAAATTATGGAAAGGATATGTCTATGTTAATTGTGGTACCTCTGGATGAAAGAATTGTGGGTGGTATTTATTTTCTTTTCCTTGTATTTTTTTTAATTTTATAGTATATATGTATACATTTCTAATCAGAACTGTAAAAGATCTTTTCATTGGAGAACAGTGAAGAGGAGGAAGGGATCCAGTGTGAAATGCCATGTCCCATTGGGTGTGTCAAACAAGTGGTTATTGGTGATCTTGCAAGAACCCTTGCATCCCCATCCACTGCAGTGATGTCCTGTGAATGAGGAACGAGGAAATGTGCATCACTGTGTAAAGTGAAGGGGGCTGAGAAAGGAAGGGGGTTGCTTGGGTTGTTTATTAGTCAGTGAACAATAGAGAGGCACCAAATCCCAGGTACAGTACAGAAGGGGAATAGGCTAGGAGAGCAAGGTTGGTGGAAGAAGTGGAGTGAATGCAATCCAGACCATAAGAGGAAGAATACTCCCTTCCCTTTCCCACCAAGATATAAGGAAGAGGGGTAAATGCCAGTGCTTATAAATTCGTAGGAGGAGCTCGGGTATTTAGGGAGTTGATAGCTTCCCCTTGATGGTCTGTGTTTCTCTCTGCTGTGTTCACTAGTCTGCTAAAAGAAGGGAGGGAGATGATAAGGTAGGAGACAGCCGTCAAATTTTAGACTAGGCCTGACCTGTGGTGGCTCAGTGGATAAAGCGTCAACCTGGAAATGCTGAGGTCGCCGGTTCGAAACCCTGGGCTTGCCTGGTCAAGGCACATATGGGAGTTGATGCTTCCAGCTCCTCCCCCCTTCTCTCTCTCTCTCTCCTCTCTCTCTCTCCCTCTCTCTCTCCTTTCTATTATAAAATGAATAAAAAAATTTTTTTTAGACTGGCCTACAAGGACAGCAAGGGAATTAACTAAGGATTTGTAGGATTACCTGATGTCGCTAAAGTGGTCTGTGTTGGAGACTCACTTCATATTGATCATGAACACACATGTGGTTGTTTTTCCCCATAAAAGCTCTCTACAGCAGTGGTCCCCAACCTTTTTTGGGCCACGGACCAGTTTAATGTCAGAAAATATTTTCATGAACCGGCCTTTAGGGTGGGACAGATAAATGTATCACGTGACCGAGACAAGCATCAAGAGTGAGTCTTAGACGGATGTAACAGAGGAAATCTGGTCATTTTTTAAAAATAAAACATCGTTCAGACTTAAATATAAATAAAACGGAAATAATGTAAGTTATTTATTCTTCCTCTGCAGACCGGTACCAAATGACTCACGGCCCGGGGATTGGGGACCACTGCTCTACAGCACAGGCATAACAGCTGAGAAAGAGAGCAGTGGGCTAATGGCAGATTAGGCTTTGCATAAAGGATAAGGTAGAATGACCATGGAGCAAGCGAGGTGAGGGAATTGGCAGAGCTAGCAAATGAGGCGTGAATAAGATGCTCTCCAAATTTAATTAATTATGCTATCTAATAAGCTTATGTAAATTTAAGTGGTATTTTGATATTCAAATAAATGTAATTAACGTAACTCAAAACTTTTTAAATTAAAAAATAGATCAGGCCCTGGCCGGTTGGCTCAGTAGTAGAGCATCGGCCTGGCGTGCAAAAGTCCCAGGTTCGATTCCCGGCCAGGGCGCACAGGGGAAGCGCCCATCTGCTTCTCCACCCCTCCCCCTCTCCTTCCTCTCTGTCTCTCTCTTCCTTCCCGCAGCCGAGGCTCCATTGGAGCAAAGATGGCCCGGGCGCTGGGGATGGCTCCTTGGCCTCTGCCCCGGGCGCGCTGGAGTGGCTCTGGTCGCAACAGAGCGATGCCCCGGAGGGGCAGAACATCACCCCCTGGTGGGCAGAGCGTTGCCCCTGGTGGGCGTGCCGGGTGGATCCCGGTCGGGCTCATGCGGGTGTCTGTCTGTCTCTCCCTGTTTCAAGCTTCAGAAAAATACAAAAAAAAAAAAAATAGATCAGAGGTGAATAATAACATATTAGCCGTGGGAGTAGATGGCAAAAAATGGAATGGGGTTAAAGACGTCGAAGTTCTCTGAAGCTAAGGTGTTGGTAGCTAGGGCGTCCTAGGGATGTTGGAGTCCTGAAGGAAGATGGCAGAGACAGGCTGGAGAGGATGAGCCATACATAGTCCCTGAGGGATTTGGAGGATTGACAGCAAAAGATAGCAATGAAGAGGGGATATTGTGAACGTTAATGGAAGAAGGTATAAGTCTCAAAGAGAAAAGGGTAACCTGCAAGGGATAATTGGCAACAAGAAAGGGATGTTGGTACATTCCCTATGGGGGCAAGGGGATGAGTTGTAACTGAAGGTCGTGGCCTTAACACGTTGTACATAATATAATTTTAGTCAAGTTAGATTTGTTAGAATAAATTTCAACTGCAAGTTACAGAACACTCAGGGAACAGCCAAACACTTTTAAGTAAGGCATTGTTATTGACATAACTACAGGGCCAGAGGTGGGCAGCCCCAAAGTTGATTCAGCTATTCACTAATGCCATCATAGATCCACACTCTTTTTTTAATTACACTCTGGCATTTTGTGTGTGCAGATGCTGTCTCCCTTGATGTGTCAGATGATGCTACAGCTGCAAGTTCATGCCCTTGAGCAGTAGCATTTAGTATAAGATTTGTGGAGGTGAGGAGGAAGTACATCAGAGAGTTTCATACTGTGATCCTCTTGTAAAAGAAAAGAATTACCAGAGCCCTATAGCAGACTTGCCCATACATCCCATGGTCACAACTGGGTCTCAGGTCCATCACTGCATCTGTCCTAGCAAATGGGAACGTGATTGCCTTGAATCAATCCTTAATGGCTGAAACCAAAAATGTCTGCTATAGTAGGAAAATGCTAAATGTCCCACTCTGTGGAAAACCAACTTCTCTAATACATTACCTCATTTGGAGAGGAGGGAAGTACATAATGAGGGGAACATTCTCAAAAGAGGGAATTGAGAGGGAGAAGGGAAATATTAGGAGATAGTTCATCCAAATGCAGCCATTATAACACATAATGTTTTAAAATTTTTATATTATAAAGAATATGTGTTGAAATGGGGAACCGTTCACAATATGTTATTAAATGCTTTTAAAAGGATTACAAAACAATGTTTATAGAACAAAAATTATTTGGGTCATTAGTCAACAACCTAGGCAACTTACACTTTTGTATTTTCTTATTTATGTGATGCTGATTGTTATATCCTGCTCTGAAGAAGTTATAATTAGCATTGCATATTTGTAGTTTCAGTTCCTGATGACTGTTTACTGTGGGTTAGTAATGGCCATATGATGAGATAATGATGACTTCTTTCAGACTGTCCATTTAGTCATTGCATTGTTCCTCAACCACCGGCAGTATTTCCAGGACTGGTGAAAATTAATTGTTCTTATTTCTAGTTGGTTGAGACTGATTCTTTACTTACTCAGCATTATCATCACTGCTAGGAAATTAATTCTTTTCATTCTCTCTTCAGAATATGTATTAATAAAATCTATATACAAAGACACTTTTATTATGCTTTTATCTAGTTGCCTAGGAACTGTAAAGATAGAAAGCCAGCACTTAGATTGGAGGCCTTTGCATTAGTTTCTGCTGAAAAGCGGCAGGGTCGTGTGTCACCTTGCTCAGTTATCTCCTCCCCCTGACTCCTCCCCTCCCCCCAGCACTCCTCCCACAGGTGTACTCCCACACGTGTACTGCGCTGAACTAACTGGCACAGCTTGGCTGCTCTTCTCTGGAAGTAAGCTCAAGTCTTGTAGCTTGCCTCCAGGTCCTTTTGTTTATTGCTTGCTTTGACTTCACCAAAACTTACAACTTTCCAAGTGATCTGAAGTGACTTACATTTAAGTCTTTAATGCTTTTGAGTTTATTCTTATGTATGGTGTAAGTTTCACTTTTTTTGTATGTCTCTGTCTAGTTTTCCTCAAATCATTTATTGAAGAGACTGCGTTTATCCCATTGTGTGTTCTTGCCTCCTTTGTCAAATATTAATTGACCATAAAAGTGTGGGTTTATTTCTGTGCTTTCTATTCTGTCGCATTGATCTGTATGCCTGTTCTTGTGCCAGTACCATGCTATTTTGATTACTGTGGCCTTGTAGTATAGTTTGATATCAGGTAGTTTGATACCTCCAACTTGTTTTCCCCTCAAGATTGCTGAGGCTATTCAGTAGTCTTTTGTGGTTCCACATATATTTTTGGAATATTTGTTCTGTATCTGTGGGATATTTCATTGGTATTATAATAGGGATTGTGTTGAATCTGTAGATTGCTTTGGGTTGTATAGACATTTTAATGATGTTGATTGTTCTTATTCATGAACATAGTATATGCTTCCTCTTATTTGTATCTTTCTCCATTTCTTTCTTCAGTGTCTTATAATTATCTGAGTACAGGTCTTTTACATCCTTGGTTAAAGTTATGCCTTAGAAACCTTATATTTTTGTTACAACAGTAAATGGGATTGTTTTCTAATTTCTCTTTCTGATAGTTCATTATTGGAGAATAAAAATGCCACTGATTTCTGAATATTAATTTTGTGTTCTACTTTGCTGAATTCATTTGTTAAATCTAGTAGTTTTTTGGTGGAGTCGTCAGGGTATTCTATGTACAGTATCATGACATCTGTGAATAATGACAGTATTACTTCCTCTTTTCAAATTTGGATGCCTTTTATTTCTTCTTGTCTGATTGCTATGGCTAGGACTTCAGTACTGGGTTGAATAAGAGTGGTGAAAGCAGACATTCCTGTCTTATTCTTGATCTTAAGAGAAATGCTTTTAGTTTTTGCCTGTTGAGTATGATATTTGCTGTTGGTTTGTCAATATAGCCTTTACCATGTTGAGGTATGATCCTTCTAGTCCCACTTTGCCAAGAGTTTTTATCGTAAATGGATGCTGAATTTTATCAAATGCTTTCTGCCTCTATTGATGTGATCATGTATTTTTTTATCTTTCATTTTGTTTATGTGATGTCTTATGCTTATTGATTTGCAAATATTATGCCAAACTTGTATCCCCAGAATAAATCCCTCTTAATCATGGTGTATGATCTTTTTAATGTATTGCTGGATCTGGTTTGCTATTATTTTGTTGATGATTTTAACATCTATGTTCATGAGGGATATTGGTCTATAATTTTCTTGCTTTGTAGTGGATTTGTCTGGATTTGGATAATGCTGGCCTTGTAAAAAGAGCTTGGAAGTCTTCCCTCTTTTTGAATTTTTGGAAAAGTTTGAGGATGATAAGTGTTAATTCTTCTTTGAATGTTTGGTAAAATACGTACCTGAAGCCATTCAGTTCAAGACTTTTGCTTGCTGGAAGTTTTTTCATTCTCCAATTTCATTAGTTGTAATCAATCTATTCAGGTTTTCTGATTCTTCTTGATTCAGTTTTAGAAGATTGTATGTTTCTAGGAATTTATTCATTTTACCCAGGTTGTCCAATTTGTTGGCATATAGATCTTCATAGTATTTTCTTACAATACTTTTTATTTCTGTGGTGTCAGTTGCTACTTCTCTTTTATTTCTGATTTTTTTTGGGTCCTTACTCTTTTTTTCCTTGATGAGTCTGGTTAAAGTGTACTCAGTCCTGTTTATATTTTCAAAGAACCAGCTGTTGGTTTCATTGATCTTTTGTATTGTTTTTTTTTAGTCTCTATGTCATTTATTTTCACTCTAATCTTTATTATTTCTTTTCTTCTACTTATTCTGGGCTTTGTTCATTGTTGTTTTTTTCTACTTCTTTTAGGAAGGAGTAAGGGTAGATTATTTATTTGAGATTGTTCTGCCCTGGCCGGTTGGCTCAGCGGTAGAGCGTCGGCCTAGCGTGCGGAGGACCCGGGTTCGATTCCCGGCCAGGGCACACAGGAGAAGCGCCCATTTGCTTCTCCACCCCTCCGCCGCGCTTTCCTCTCTGTCTCTCTCTTCCCCTCCCGCAGCCAAGGCTCCATTGGAGCAAAGATGGCCCGGGCGCTGGGGATGGCTCCTTGGCCTCTGCCCCAGGCGCTAGAGTGGCTCTGGTCGCAACATGGCGACGCCCAGGATGGGCAGAGCATCGCCCCCTGGTGGGCAGAGCGTCGCCCCATGGTGGGCGTGCCGGGTGGATCCCGGTCGGGCGCATGCGGGAGTCTGTCTGACTGTCTCTCCCTGTTTCCAGCTTCAGAAAAATGAAAAAAAAAAAAAAGAGATTGTTCTTGCATTTTGAGGTAGGCTTATGATTCTATAAACTTCCCTCGAAGATTACTTTCACTGTGTCCCATAGATTCTAGATAGTTGTATAATCATTTAGCCTCCATGTATTTGAATGTTTTTCAGTTTTTCTACTGTAATTGATAACTTGTGTCATACCATTTTGGTCAGAGAAGATGCTTGATAATAATTTCAATCTTCTTGAATTTATTTTTTTATTTAAAATTTAATTTAGTGGGATGACATTGATCAATAAGAATACATAGGTTTCAGGTAAACGTCTGTATAGCATTTGAACTGTTGATTAGGTTGTGTGCCCGTCACCCAAAATCAAATCATTTTCTGTCACCATATATTTGTCCCTCTTTCTTGAATTTATTAAGATTCATTTTGTGTCCTAACATGTGATCTATCTTTGAGAATGTTCCATGTGCACTTAAAAAGACTGTATATTCTGCTTTGGGATAAAATGTTCTGTAATTATCAATTAAATCTATTCAATCCAGTATGTTGTTTAAGGTTGCTGTTGCCATGATGATTTTTTTTTCTTTTTATTAAGTGAGAGGTGGGGAGGCAGAGAGACAGACTCCCACATATGCCCCAACAGGGATCCACCCAGCAAGCCCCCTACCAGGGTGATGCTCTGTCCCTCTGGGGCCACTGCTCAATTGCTCAGTAACCGAGCTATTTTAGCACCTGAGGCAAGGCCATGGAGCCATCCTCAGTGCCCAGGGCCCACTTTGCTCGAACCATTCAAGCCATGGCTGCAGGAGGGAGAGAGGGAGCGAGAGAGAGAAGGGGGTGAGGGGATAGGTCGCTTCTCCTGTGTGCCCTGACTGGGAATCAAACCCGGTACTTCCACACAGCAGGCCAGTGCTCTACCACTGAGCCACCTGGCCAAGGCCCATGTTGATTTTTTTTTGTCTGGAAGATCTAGCTTTTGATGGCAGTGGAGTGTTAAAATCTCCAACTATTGCTATATTGCTGTTGATCTCTCCCTTAATGTCCACCAAGA